>NC_137541.1:97820076-98427185 GCF_963082525.1 Nesoenas mayeri
TAATTAATACCATTATGATTTAGTAAAAGAGGTACTTTGCTTGGAGATACGCCTCTCTCTCTTTTATTAGGCTAGTCTTTATGCTACAGTGCCCATGCCTAGTGATCCTCAAGACCCTCTTTGAAGTTCAGTCTCTCAGTTTAAGTTACATTTGACTTTTCATCTATTATTCTGTTCTCCTGTTAGTGATCTTGAAGATGAAACTTCAGTTTTGAATATTAATATTTGTTTTCTTCCTTGGTCATTATACATATAAGCTAAATTGTATACTGTTATTACTTATGAATTCTTTGTGTGTTGTCTATATTTCATTACTCTTCACTTTCTTGTTTTATCATGTCAGATGCAGCTCTTTTCACCTGTTGCTGTGAGAGCCTCGTTACTCTGGGGCAATCAGCTTGAACTCTTCTGTTTTTCAGACTGTAAATGGTGGTCAACAAAGAGAGCAACATACGGCATCTATAGAAGTCTACCTAAAAGTCCCTACTCCATACAGCAATTTTCTTTTCTCTGGTGCAGCACTAAAATTTGCAGTCAGTTTCCTGCACAGATAAGTGGTGAGAAGGAGATGGAAAAAGAAACACGTAAGTTTGGGCTTTCTGCTGTTTCTCAGATTTGCTTTACACTAGCACACAATTTAATTGAAGTGATTCTGAATCTGTCAGCAGTGCAGAACCCAAAGTCATGTACAGAAGCACCGACCTCAATTACTCCCTGTATAGTTTAGTGCACTTTTTGTGTCAAGAGTCACAAACGACCTCTTGTAGCACTGTCTGCAGCAGACTAAAATATGGCATTTGCTCTCAGCTCCTGCACAGTTAAATAAGTTGAGCTGTGCATGAGGGCAGCAGAGGTGTAAACAAACATCTATTTCTCCTGCCTCTGCTACGTGGTATCTAATCTCTGCAGTTGATAACATCTTTAACTCAGGTAGTGACTTCTGCCTGACTCGGGCTGAGGATTTAGTCACCATAAGCCCATTGCAAGCCAGCAGCTGGGGGAAGAAGGTATGGGGCAAGAATCCCCATTACCACAGGTAAAATCAATTGGGTCAGCTGGACTGGAACTGGCTGACTGGGATTTGCTTTCTGCATGGGAGAGCACTCATAGTTATCTTTGACCAGCATTACTGAATTCAGCAGGGATGCCTGGACTCAGTCTAAAATGAAACATCTGAATAAGACACAATGCTGAAATGAAAATAATTGGAAAACACTGTGTACACAAATGAAAATTTCTGCAAATATTTCTTACAAGTAGCATCATGTGGACTTCAACCTCAGCATCACACAAGCTGTAGAACAGGGGTGTCAAACTCATTTTCACTGAGAGCTAGCTACATCAGCAGTATAAATGTAGGAGAAGTTACATTTATAAATGTAGTTACATTTATACAGTCCTAAAATTACATTAGGCCCTTTGAAGGCAACAGCAAGGCTGATGTGGCCCCTGGTAAAAATGAGTTTGACATCCTTGTTGTAGAATGTCATCCACTGGTTCATGCGTTGGGGTCAGTAACTGCTGGCTGAGCAGCAGACCTTTGAGAGAGTCATTCACAACCCATTTTGTGTGATGGACAATTTAGGTGCTAAAACAGATTTCCTTTATCTTTTAAACTGATTATTTTGAACAGCAGTAAACACTATCCCTGCCTCCCTTCATGTACTGTGTGCCAGGTGTGTCGGTACAGAGCAATGGCTTTTACACTTAAATTTTAAGCCTCACCATGTTTAATTCCTTTAGTCAGTATGGCTTTATACAGACGTTTTGACAGGGAGGGAGATTCAATTTAATTCTCTTGGATAATCATTTCAACTATCAAATTGCTTTATTCTGTGTACTGTGGAGAGTAACTATGAGCTGTCATGCACATTGACTTGTCAAGCCTTGAGAGTTTATTCTTACAATGATGTTGCTGTACTATCAAACTGATGAGCCATATTTCTAAACTCACTGTTTTAGTAAGAACATGTGAGAATGACGGTGAAAGACAAGCAGAACACAAAAAGGGAGTGCTAAGCTGAGAGCTGGGGCAACTGTGAACGTTTGTCTAAAACTTTATACTTTCCTGCAAGCTTGTGATCAACATAACTTACTTAAGAAGAATCATGGTCCCTGATAAACTGGCTGACATTACAGGAACAACATCTGTCTTTGTAAAGAAAATTGGGGTAGCCCAGCTCTTTAGGGAAGTATGATAAAATTTTATATAAACACTGATGTAGAATTTAAATTCTTCAAGTCCTCTTACAATAACATAATCCACAATATACAATGAGCCATATATGTGTAAAGTATTTAAACACATAATCAGAAGGAAACATGAAAAAATCCAGCCCTTAATTCAATAAGCAAAGGCTTTCTAAAAGTAACAAGTGCTCTGTAATGCTGGCAAGCTTGTGAAGCCAGAGAAATATCACCGAAATCTAGTGGAGATACTAACTTATTATACCACCTGTTTTCACCAGCAAAGGGTGAAGTGGGCAATTGAAGCTACAGACAGAAAGTTCTTAGGCTTTGAAGCTTTTCCCAGACAGATTTATTCCTATAAAGTCTTTTAAACAGAACAATCTGGCTGTTATCATGACTTCCCCTTTTTACAGGTCAAAGGATCTTGCAATCATTACTTTTTTCCTTTCTAAATCATGCCCTATGACCCATAATTAGGTCCTCTTGCTCTAACTTGAATAACTTTTCTCTTATTTCGGTGTAAAGCTTGCTTCATGTGGTTATTTCATATTGAATTAGAAGAGAGACAACAATTAGGCTGTACCATATGTAGAGGAAAATACAATGTTAAGTTAGAACTCGATAGTTCTTTTATAATTAAAATTACTTGATAAGAATCCTTTTATTCCTTCCCCACTTGCAGAAAACTGTCACTTTATCCTTCAAATGGGAGTCATTATATCACAGACTATTACTGCCCAAAGTTTTGAAATAAAAGACAACCTATAACTTCCTTCTTCTGACTCCTCTTCTCATCATGCCTATAAAATTATTACAAACATAACAGGAAAGTGCAGGTTAAATAGAAAACTAATGAAAAAAGTTTTATTTCATTCAGTTGTTGAGAATCACCAGTTAGGAAAAGTAGCTCACATGCAGTGATGTTTTGAGTCTTGTAGCTAAAATACTGGAAACTCCCAGGATGTATGTGAGTACCTAGACACTGGCAGAATAAGTAAATCCTACACAGAGACAATGTGTCAGATTATCCTGTGGTGCAGGTCTAGACAAACTACAATATACATGAAGCTGATATCACTAGAACAGAGTTATTAGCTTTATTTCATTTCTTCTTAATTTTATCTTTTCTCTCACTTCCTGCTAACACATCATTTCTTCTTCAGGTTATTTTTACAGCACTCGTATCTTTCCTCATAGTTCTGTCCCATGATAAGGATGGCGAGCAAGTAATGATTGATAGGCTTCAATATATTTCTGAATGCTGCAGGAATTGTTGCTTGGGCATGCAATGGGTGATTTCTCATGCTTTATCATAGAAATCTTGTAGAAATGCCATCATTTATTTGTCACAGAGATCAGCATTTTAAAAAATGTTAGATATCCATTTTATTTTTCATTTTGATTATACACTTCAAAGTAAACTGTAAAAAGAAAATACATGCCTCTGATTTGCATCTTTCAGGTCTACTCCGGTTGATAAAGTCAGTAAGGAACAGTGCTCAGATAGGCAGGTATTTTGCCCAAAGTCACGTGCGAATCAGTTGCAAAACAAGGAATAGAATCAAAGCTGCTTCTTTAACCATAGAAATAAGCAATTTAGGAAAACCGAGACTACAGTATCTCTGTTCTTTGGGCTTGTTACAGAAAGCCATAAGTTAAACCAAAGAGATTTGAATCAGCAGCAGTGGTCCAGACAAAATTGAAAGGAAGAACCTTTAAAAGACATTAATAAAGAAATAGTTCATACTATGGGTACCAAGGATCACTGTACGTATACACAATATGACCTACAATATGCTTTTTAAGCACATCAGTGATGACTTTTACACTAGATTTGGAACGCAAGCTATTTTTTTCTACAGTCTTTATTGAACATTGGCCACAGAAAGAAGGAAAGAAATTGAAAAACATAGAAAAGAAATAGAAGATAAGATTTTCTTTTTGCAGAAAATTATGTTGCCTGATGTTGCAGAAGGAAAACCACTGTTAAAAAAACCAACCAACCAACAAAACCAAACGAAACAAATAACAACCAACCAAAAAAACAAGCAAGCAACCAAAAATTAGACGATAACTATTAACTATATTTTAGTCAATGGGATTTAATAGCATGTATAACAGCTATTCTATGTGCAGAGGTTGGGTAGAATAGTACCTAAACTTTGCGGAGTCAATTGTGATTATCTGTCAATGTTCTTCCATGATGCATGGTGCCAGTGTCCTACTTTGAAATCTTTAAAAAACACTGCAAACTGACTCTGAATGAAGAGACTGCAATACTTTCCTTTTGAAGTTGAGGCAGTCAATGTCAACTCAGACATCACAGGCAGGTAGAGCCCTCACTGTCCCGTAGCACTTGAGCAGGACCAGGTTGGGGACAGATTCTTTTAAATGTTGAGTGATCATCAGACAAGACAAAGTGATAAACCAAATCTGAGATAAATACAGGAAGTCCTCTCTTCATCCATCTATTCATCTCTGGGTGTTGCAAAATGGTTTTCCATGGGGAGGAGGCCCATGACCTCCTTCTAAAATGTGGCTGTGAACTGCTCTGTAAGGTGCTGTCCAAGAAGCCTCAAAGTGTTGTAGGAAGAATCAGATAGTTCAAGACAACTTCTTTCAGGGGGGAGGTAGGAGTGTGAAGTGACCCACCTTGGTGAAATAGGATGACTCCCTGCAAGAAGTACAAATCTGCTGTTGAATCCATCAAGACACAAGTTACCAAGAACAGCTAGGACTGGGGAGGGGCGGCAAAACTCTGGTGTTCAAGAAGGCTGTTTGGTACAAGGACTGAAGTAAGAGGCCCAGGTGAACTTGGCCACATCTGTCTATATTATGGGCCACCAGTACATCTGGCTAATTAGGTACTGTGTTTTCCAGCAGCTCCCATGTCCAGCTGGAGGTAGACCACAGTATCAGTGCTTGCAGTGGGATGTTCTTCCAGGCTGACAGAGGCTGTACCAGCAGAAGCTGTGCCAGGTGCAGTTCAGTAGCCTGGTGAACTTCTACAGTGAGTTCATCCTCTGCTGTGAATGCAGTCAAACATCCCAGAAAAGAGAGATGACAGGTGGTCAGCACCACTGTGGTTCTTTTTCCTTCTTTGAGAAGATGTCACTACTTCTCATCAGAAGCTTTGAACACCAGGTAATTGCACCAGCACTTTAGAAAACTGCTGAATCCTGTTTTAACTTATCTCTTATGTGGAATTATCTATATATGGGAAATACATCAAAGATCCAAATGAGAGCTGAAGAGAACGTAGTCTATGGATTTTTTTATCATAAATAAGCATTTAGCAGAGTCATTTCTTCATGCTGTTCTCAGTAAGCTGAAGGCTCAGAAGACATCTTCAGCTCACAAATTGCATCAATTTCTCCGAAGAGCTTAAATAGAAGATTAACAGCAGTTGTGAAATTCACCAAATGCCCACCTTTTCTGATACAGCTTATTTTGAGAACACTTCCCAGAATCTTTATCTCAAATGCAAGGCCTGAGCCAGCTGTCAGGGAACAGCAGGATCAGGTTTTCTCCTTAAGGCAAGAAGAGCCATAGGTGTCTACAGCACCCATGCGCAGCATCTTCACAAATCAGGGCACTCACTGTTCCGCAGTGCCCAGGCAGGATGAGACTGGTGACAGGGACGGGCTCTTCTGACTACCTGGTGATCATCAGACAGGACAAGGTGCCAAGTCCAGTCCAAGGTCAATCTGGGAATCCAGTCTACAAATCAGGATTACCTTCACCATGCCTCACATAGGGACACTGGGCAGCGGATCCACCAATGTGGAACCCAGCTAATGCTGGTCAGGGCAGTTGGATTTAATGGGAAGAGCTGGAATAGGAAAGTGCACAAGGATCTTTGCAAGGTCTTGCTTCTGGCGGCAAATCAAACTTTCATATTACTTTGAGCATGGTCTGTTGTTAATCCACACTTCTGGCATCACATTTACCAGCCCGATCTGGATGTAGGAAACTCTATATAATCTATATAAATCTATATAAACTCTATATAATAAATAAATATCTATCATGGGATGAATGTCTTGCGTTAACCCAAAATGAGAACACTGCTGCTGAAACATACAGTCTGAACTCCATCCAGGACTGTGATGGAAGCTTTTCAGGTGTAGGCAACCTAGGCTGCCTGATAACCACTCAGATATGTTCAAGCAACAGTACCTGCATTTCCACTCATTTGCAGCAAGTTCAAAAACCTAATATTTTGGGGAGATGTCATGGTTTAACCCCAGCCAGCAGCTCAGGACCCTGCAGTCGCTCTTTTATCTTGCCCCCAGGTGAGATGGGGGAGAGAATTGGAAGGGTAAAAGTGAGAAAACGTGTGGGTTGAGATAAAAACAGCTTAATAGGTAAAGCAAAAGCTGCACATACAAGCAAAGCAAAACCAGGAATTCATTCATTGCTCCCCATGGGCACCAGGTGTTTAGCATCTCCAGGGAAGTCAGCCTCCATCATGCCTAACCATTACTTGGGAAGATAAACACCATCACTCTAAATGTCCCCCTTCCTTCTTCTTCTCCCAGCTTTATGTACTGAGCATGAAGTCATGTGGTGTGGAATATCCCTTTGGTCGGTCAGGGTCAGCTGTTCAGTTGTGTTCCCTCCCAACCTTTCATGCACTCCCCACCTTCTTTCTCATTGGCAGGGCAGTAGGAGGACCCGAAAACTCCTTGACTGCTCATCAGCAACTAAAACATCAGTGTGCTATCAACATGATTATCATAACAAATCCAAACCACCAGCTACTAGGAATAAAATTAACTCTATCCCAGCTGAAACCAGGGCAGCAGCTTTCAGTCTCTAACTGGAAGTTGATTGTTGTCCAATATCAGCCATATGTGGTACCTACATAAGATTTCATTCTGACTACCAAGGCTTTTTTTCATATCTAAACACTTCAGAAGTGGTCTCTTTACCTACACATCTACACATCCAGGGAGAGAAGGGAGGACAATATCTACAAATTATCCCTAGGATGGTTCATCATCCCCTCGGACGGAATCACCAGGACACCAGAGGGCTTTCCCTACACAAACTTGCGTGTCTGTCCTGGCTGCAGAGAGAGTTTAGGTGGCAGTTTGCATAGTATGGTTTGTACACATGTATCCATGTGTATGTAGAGATAGATATAGAAGTAAACACATATTAGGTGTCAGAAACAAACTTTAATAAAATTTTGTCAGTGGTTTGGGCCACCTGATGATTATTTCATCTGGGTTAATGCACATCTTAGTATAAACCAACTATCTGGGCAACAGAAATTACTAGAAAACATTTTTTTGAGATGTAAAGTTTAAAATGAATGAGCCCTGGCAGCTCATTCTGAGAGAAATCAACAGTTTCTGTCAGTATGAAAAGAGCAGTGTTATGAGCAAATCAGATGTGATCCAGTTTGGTCATCTTCCCTGTGTTCAGCTTTCAGATTTCACAGTCAGACCCTGGAAAATAAGGAAGAAGGATTGCCAGGAGCAAAAAGCAATAATAATGAAAACCCAACACAGCGTTCTGCCGCTAACTCCCCTGACTCCCCGATGTCTAGTTGGGAAGCAAGGCTGGGCTACAGGCACTGCTGCTGAAACATGGAATTGATGCCATACTTGTTTACACTTATGCCAGATCTACCCAAATGTCTCTGGTCTTTCTGGATTAGGTGAAAAATAAGTGCAGGCTGAACCTACAGAGGGGATCTTGTCGGCTTAAAAGCTATTCAGAAATTAATAGTTCTACAATTTTCATAATGCAGTTTCATCTCTTTAAAAAAAAAAAAATCTTTGGGCTGTCAAAAATGGCACTATTAACAAAGCTTGTGAAATTCATCCTTTTGTCAAAAGAAAAATATACCAGTGAGGAAGGTTACTGATATTAACCCATTGCTATTCTCTGCCTCAGAAACATGTGAAGAAATAGGCCAACATCTCTTGCAATTCACTTCAAAAATTGCTAAGAAAAAGTTTGGATTTAAAAAATGTACCTAAAGACATGAGATGCTTCTATGATTGGTATAAATTTGAAATGTAATATTGTGGAGGAAATACTTAATTTTCAAATGTTAATTTGAATCACATTCAAATATTTTCCCCTAAACAGATAACGGGAAAAAAGTAGAAAACAAAAATCCCAGTCTTTTAGATCCAGACTTATTTTAGTGATAGCTACTGAAATCTGTCAGTATGTGAAAGCATCTCATGGGTGCCTTTATAAAAAGTGAAATAATGCATTTGACAGCATGGTACTACAACTATTTGAAACATACCTCTTGCTAGCGAGCATAGCACAATGTGTCTCTGGAACCTGAATCGAATTTTTATGTTTTATATGTTACAGCACTACAGTTTGACCAGACAGTTCATAAATCAGTACCACTATAGGTGCAATTCCTCCTCAGTGAAAGCAAAAAGCAGAAATTCTGCTGTTTATATTTAGTTTAAGATAGATGACAGTGGGCACAGTGCATGGAGATAAATTAGTAGAAAAGGTGTGCTCTTCATTGCTTGCTCCTAAATTGCGCTAACAAGACCAATTATCTGCCATAAAGATAAGCTACAGTGAGTGAAATTGTCTCTCTCTATATTGCCATATTCTACTGCTTTAGACAGAATACAACAATTAGGCCCATGGAGAGCCAGCCGCAGGAAGTGATTATTAAAATTACCTCACATCAGCACATGTATAACTTCTACTAATAATAGGTGTTCTTTCCAAGGCAGCCAGTCCATCACACTTCACTGAGACACAGCACTCAGATTTAAAAAAAAAAAAAAAAAAAAAAAAAAAAAAAAATTAATTGAGTAGAACTAATGAAAGGAAATTGAACAATTTGTAGAGCCATTTCTCACCACTGGATATAAAATGTTATATTCTGGGTTCACTCTTCTGTTCCTACCCACTTCAGGGATTAATTTTGCATTGTGGGGAGAGGCTATTTAGAGTCTGAAGAAAACATTGCAGTGGCTCTTCACCAGTTACGTAATCTCTTCATCTGAGAGATCCTCCTGTGCTGCTGCCTTCACCTTCAAATACCATCCATAAACTGTTTGATTGCACAGTGAATCATTATGTTTTCCCCCTGTGTGAGAGAGAATAAAGAGACGTCTCCTGTTCAGTGACACAAGAAAACAGAAATCACATTGAAATTAACCACAGAGTGCCACATACTCTACCTGCTTCTAAAAAGACATGTACTAGGAGTATTTCTGGATATTGTATAGTTGAAAAGATTTAAATGAGCACAGGAGATAAGTCATTCTCTGACAGATACAGCTAAGTTTTAAACAAAAAAGAGGGTTTTTTCTTTAGTGTGTTTTGCAGAGGAAGGAAGATGGAAGGAAAGAAAATTGAATTATACTGGGTTGTTGTTTTATTTTGTGTAAACAACCACATAACATCTTGCATGCATTACTGCAAATGACCATTAAGGTCAAGAAAATGGTGCATTTCAGGAAGAGCAGAAGCATAACATGGATAAGACCATGCACAGTTGGGAGAATTATATCATCTTCCAAGAAAGGAAGAATGGTCTGTATTTTGGCATGGGTACAAAACCTAGTATCTGCTGTTTACAGGCTATTTATTTGTGTTGATGAAGAGATCTATTATTTATATGTAAATAACAAGCACTCCCTCTAGTGAACCCTTGTGGGATTCAGTGTTGTTACTACTGAAGGTAGGAATAAGAAAGTTTATAAGCAAAATTGAAATTTTCTACTAGACTATCTGTTGAAGTCAGAAAAAAGGTACAAGCTTTTAGACATGCTAGATGGTTTTCAAGGTCATTAGCACAATGTATTTGTTAGAGTAGGGAAAACAGAACGTCTTACAGTAAAAAAAAAAAACAGATTTACATAAATGGTTGCACTTGGACACTATCCCTTATTGACCTTTTTTTGCCTGTTCATCTTTCCTCTTCCTGGTAGGTGTAAGAATGTTGCTTTACTGACCTTCAGTTCAGATTGTGCAACCCAAGGGGAAACATTTCAGTTACTCATTTAGGTATCTCATTACAGTGAAAAAAAAATAATAAAACCAATACATCTGCCCAAAGCAGAGGACTGCATTTGAGCAGACACTGCTTACCCTTGCCACACTGCAGTACTGATGCTTGATTATATCTTTTAAAAGATATGTACATTTTCACTACTTCTTCCAGCCCACATCTTTTACATTAATATTAAATGTAATGCTTGTAACAGTTCTTTTGAGTATAGCAGAACAACAGTCTATGAAACTTGTAATGGTTTTGGCTGATATCATGGCATGGATAACCTCAGTTCTGGCATTTTGTAGCTTTTCAGAGTATTGATTTTCTCTTCTAGTTTTAAATACAGAATAATTATTTCTGGCACAGTCTCAGGGTGTGGGGCTATCACTATGGACAGGATCCAAAACCTTTGCCACATCCATCATCTCACTGCACTGCTACTGAAACTCAGGCTCTCACACTATAAAGCACAAACTATTTCAAATTGTTATACAGTAGCAGCAGTTCCTGATTCTACGTTTACACTAGCACTTAAACCATAAAACAGAGTATGACCTGCAGTTACGAGCATCTGCGACGTGAAATAGCACCTCTGCACAACAGCTGTGGTCTTGCTGCAGCTGCTGGACTGATGGTGACCTTCAGCACTTAGCATTTTAATGGATGCTTCAAACTCATTATTTTCACACAGTGGTTAGCTGAAGGTTGCTGCAGTCCTGGCTTCTCAAATGGTGGGAGTTTATCCAAGTGACCAGTTTTAAAACAGGGGCAGGAAGGCAGTGCAGAGGGTGAGCCGCTGGATGAGGGCAGGAGGTTGGGCAAGAGATGAGCGGCAGCCAGTTGAAAGAGGTAGGCAGGGCCATGCAACTACAGTCCCAGTGTTGAAAGTGGGGTTCTCTGAGAAGGTGAGAACACATATCTGGAGGGTGGTGGTGCAGGGAATGGAGGCAGAACTTCTCCTGGTTGCATGTGGGAACTTCTGCACCCTGCACTTGTAGCGAACCCAAATATGAGGAATATACTGATGGCAAAGTGTGGGAGATTTGAGGGATTTTCTTGAAGTTAATGTGTGGATGGGTTTTTATTAGATGGAGATTTGTTATTAAACTAGCCAGGCCCAAAAGAATTTCAAGGCCACCTTGGAAAGCTGAAAACACGATGTAAATCAACAGACCTATTAGCAGTGAGACTCGGGCACGTGGACAGCTTGTGAACATAGACAATATCCAATCAGCTAATGCATGCTTGGAGTGTGGGCACGTGATCAGGAAATAACTGCATATATAAGGAGGCTTATTTCTGTAATAAATGGCTTTGCTTCAATTCATATTGGATTGTGTGGAGCCCATGAGTTTTCACCCTCGCAGCAAAGCTGCAGTGAGAAGCTCTGATGTGTTATCTGCAAAATAGTGTAAGATCACTTAAGAACAGTACTTGAGGATCTGCTGGTGTATCAAATCCTTTGCCTCATTTGTGTGGTGGGCAAAGCAAACATAAAAACCAAAGAAGCACAAAATGGATGACTGCCTCCCAAGCTCACTATCACAACTTAAAGACCTTTTTTTCACTGCTATAAACTGAGGACCAGTGCAGGATGAGAGAGCATTCAAGGAATGTGCTTTGTGCCTTAAATATTTATTGGTGAACAATCATGTAAAGACGCATCGATACTATCCGTATTTCCACTTCTTCTCCCCATGCAGATGAGGAGAAGAAAGGAAAATATTTTCCCATTTGGGTGCCAGCTGAATGAACAATTCCTGGATATTTAAAACACCAAGAATGTCATCCTGTTAAAGACTCAGACCTCTGAATTCATCGGGAGAAGGTTGTAGCATAGAGAGCGTTGGTCTCCTCTTCCAGGTAACGAGCAATAGAATGAGAGGAAATGGCTTCAGCTTGCACCAGGGGAGGTTCAGATTGGATATTAGGAAAAATTTCTTCAGGGAAAGGTTTGTCAGGTATTGGAAGAGTCTGCACAGGGACATGGTTAAATCACTATCCCTGGAGGTGTTTCAAAGACATATAGAAGAGGTTTTTAGGGACATGGTTTAGTGCCAGAGTTAGGTTAATGATTGGACTCAATGATCTTAAAGGTCTTTTCTAACCAAAACGATTCTATGATTCTATGTGTCTTCATGCCGGTACCTACTTGTAACCTAGAAACAGGATTCAGCTTCCTGGCATAGGGGCTGAGATTCTGTCGAGAAGCCATAGGGCAATGGAGATGTCAGCTTAGGTGTGTTGCGGGGGAGTAATTTAAGGTTCTGCTTGCTGCAGAACAATGTTTAGACTTCTTAAAGAGAAGCGTGACATTAAAGAGTTCAGTGGCAGGTTTGCTCTATTATTTACTGCATGGGGGAGATATACCAAACCAAGTATTGCTTACCTTCTTTCCAGGCGCGTGTATTTGTTCACAAAGCAAACCTTCAGGCATCTTCACTCCAGGGGCTGTGTTTTGAAGCTCCAGAGGCAAACTCTCAGGCGATGTGTATATCCACCACGATGCAAACGTTCAGGGTTCTTCTTCCCCTGATAACCATTTGCTCTGGAGCCTGTACTTAGAGCTCCAAAGGAAAACTTTCAGAGGAGACCCGTAATCACATGCAAAGTAGAGTCTCAGGAAGCAAAATTTTCAGGAAAAATATTTAATGGAGTAAAATAACAAAAGGGTTTATTTAAGCCAGGTACCTACGCGGAGATCCGCCCAAGCATAGAAAACTACAAACTTTTATATCTATAGAGATCACACCAAGATTCAGTCTAATAGAAAAATTTCACCACCAGGTCCCTTGCTCCCCATTGAACCCCTTTTCCCTGATTCCACATGGGCCTCTGTTTTGTTTAGTTGTAGACATTGTTTTTGGTCCATATCCTTGAATGTGTCATTTTGTCTGGATAAATCCTTTCTTCTTAGCGAAGTGCAAACAGGCCCTGCTGTGCAGATGTCTGTGACGTCTCTGCATTGCTTTCCCAGTTAGTTTCATTTTTCCCAGAAAAATGCAAGCTAGACTTTATCTTGCAGGTGTTTAGGTTAGCCTGCAGTTGCTTTTGGTAAATGTGGTGTTTAGGGACAAGGTTTAGAAATGGCAATGGCAAGGTTAGGTTAATGATTGGACTTGATGATCTTGAGGGTCTCTTCCAATCAAAATGATTCTACTATTCTATGATTTGATTTTCATGCCACTAAATTATGTCTTGTTGATCTGTGCCACTCTTTCATAAATACAGAGTTTGGGTTTGTTTAAAAAAAAAAAAAAAAAAGCACAAACTGTTGGAAACCTGTGGTAAGCAGCAAGCAGGAGGCTATCCACCTTGGTAGCTGGTGACCCCAGACATCACAGCTCTGGTCTCCAGTCGGCTGGGTGGCTTTTGACAGGGTGTCTGTGCCCTTGTGCCCCAGGCTGCTAGAAGGAAATAGTGAAAATTACCTTACTGGGAAACATACCTGTTCATACATACTGCTTGTTCACACACTGACCCCACTGCAGAATCGTAGAATCTTTTTGGTTGGAGGAGACCCTCAAGATCATAGAGTCCAACCATTAATTTTATTAATTCTAGCACTAAACCAGGGGTCTCAAACTCATTTTCCCCGGGGGCTGAACCAGCCTTGTGGTTGCTTTCAAAGGGCCAAATGTAATTTTAGGACCGTATAAATGGAACTACTTCTACATTTATGCGGTCCTAAAATTACATTCGGCCATTTGTGATGTGGCCCCCAGTGAAAATGAGTATGACAGCCCTGCACTAAACGATGTCCCTAAGATCCACAGCTGCCTGTCTTTTAAACACCTCCAGGGATGGTGACTCCACCACTTCCCTGGGCAGCCTGTACCAGTGCTTTACAACCCCTTCTGTGAAGAATTTTTTCCTAATATCCAGTCTAAATCTCCCCTGGTACAACCTGAGGCCATTTCCTCTCGTCCTGTCACTTGCTACTTGGGAGAAGAGACCAACCCCCTCCATGTTACAACCTCCTTTCAGGTGGTTGCAGAGAGTGATAAGGTCTCCCCTCAGCCTCCTTTTCTCCAGGCTGAGCAGCCCTAGTTCCCGCAGCCGCTCGTCATCAGACTTGCGCTCCAAAGAGCGTATTTCCTTTGTGGGGAAGCAAGCAAAAAGGACGTTTTTCATTTAAGAGCAGCACTCATGTCGGTTTTGAGCCACTTTCCCGCCCCGCCGCCAGGCGTCGCCCTCACAGTCCGACCATAGAGAGGCCTCCCATAGAGAGCGCCCGCCCCCTTGTAGCCACGCGGAAACGGAAGTAGCCGCGGCGGCGCGCGGCGGGGCAGGGTCCGGGGAGAGGGAGCAGCGCAGCGGGGCTGTTGCCGGTGGGGCCGGGACAGGTCGGGCCGCAGCGCGGCGGCGGTTGGGGGGGGGGGCGGGCGCCGGGAGGATCCCTGCGGCGGGGCGGAGGGAGGCCGGGGAACGCGTAGGGCAGCCGGCGGGGGAGGGTGCGGGTAACCTTGCTCAGCCCGGCCTGGGCCACTCGGAGGCCTTCGGCGCTGGCGTATCGGCGGGGTCTCTGCCCTCCGCCCGGGCTCCTCCCGTCGGGGTCAGCTGCCGGCCTTCCCGCGGGCGGGTTGTGCGGCCGGCGGTGGTCTCTGGCCGTGGTGCGGCTCCTGGCGCTCCCCCGCCTGGCGGTGTGGAGGCTGCTGAGCGCCGTTGCGAGGACGTTGGGGCTTCTGGCTTTCAAACCAAAGGGACGTTTTTCTCTCGTTGCAGACACCTTTCAGGCCTTTGTGCTGCGGAACGTGGGGGCCGCCTCGGCGCTAGCCTGCTGGGGTTTACTGGGTGTTAAGTAGACTTCAAAGCGGTGTGACATCGCTCCGCCTGTCTCTTCCTCCCGTAAAAAGGGTAGCTGCTTTCTGAGCCATCACATACCAACTTCATGTATTCCTAAGATTGTCATCAGCTTCTTGTATTTCTTTAGGAGGTTTAATTACTTAGAGGATCTAGTGGTTATAAAGTAATTTAAGATGTTTGTACTACTCAGTTTTAACTCTGTAATTGACTCTTGTATTAGGAGATATTGTTTTAACTTGGGAATGGTTAAGTGGCCAAAGAATTAAATTATTTACAGATAAGGGCTATTTTATTTGACTACTGTTGGCCTGCAACTTAAACTTGCATCTTTTTTTTATCCTATGCTTTTTCTGTGTTATGGCTGCTGCAACAATAGTTCATGATACATCAGAAGCTGTAGAGCTCTGTGCTCCCTGTGGGTTATACCTTAAACCCATTACAAAAATGACCATCAGTGTGGCACTTCCTCAGCTGAAACAACCGGGAAAATCCATTTCGAACTGGGAAGTGATGGAAAGATTGAAAGGGATGGTGCAAACTCATCAGTTTTCCACTCTGCGGATTTCTAAAAGCACGATGGATTTCATCCGGTTTGAAGGAGAGGTTGAAAACAAGAGTTTGGTTAAATCTTTTCTGGCATGCCTTGATGGCAAAACAATAAAGCTGAGTGGCTTCTCTGACATTTTAAAAGTCCGTGCTGCAGAATATAAGATTGACTTTCCTACCAGACATGACTGGGACTCGTTTTTCCGTGATGCAAAAGATATGAATGAAACTTTGCCAGGGGAAAGGCCAGATACTATTCACCTAGAGGGCTTGCCTTGTAAGTGGTTTGCGGCAAAGGACTCTAGCTCGGAAAAGCCAAGTGAAGAAGTCCTTATAAAAGTATTCAGTAAATTTGGAGAAATACGTAATGTGGACATACCCATGCTGGACCCCTACAGAGAAGAAATGACTGGCAGAAATTTTCACACTTTCAGTTTTGGAGGCCATTTAAATTTTGAAGCTTATGTTCAGTATCGGGAGTATGCAGGTTTCATTAAGGCCATGAATGCCCTGCGAGGGATGAAGCTGATGTATAAAGGCGATGATGGCAAAGCAGTGGCTTGCAATATAAAGGTGAGAAACTGCAGGCTTTTTTATAGGAACCCAGGTAAAAAAACAAGTATAACTAAATATATTTCCATAGTGTTTAAAATCTCCATCTATGTACTGTAGCAATGACAACAGGTGACATAAACAGCATTAAGGTGGTTTTACGGAACAGCCATGATAGAATTTTTAAAGGAAAATGATGGCAGAAAAATTGTGTTGTTAGACTACCTGAAAAAAGTGGATGGGACTTTTATTTTTTTTTTTTTTTAACAAGGCAGTTAAATGAAATGAAAAACTGCTTGATGGAAGGACCAAGTACATGAACATGACTGGTTAAATGTTTGGTTTTTTTTTTTAAAGTAATGTGTGTTCATAAATCCTGTCATTTCACTAAAAATTCTAATTCTGAACAAGTTCAGACATCTTTCACCAAAAGGCTGACTTTAACATGCATTGTTCTCTCTTGTGTTCGCTACAATTAGAAGTTTTGAGGGAAAGTTTCACAGCCTTTCCCTGTTTGGATAACGAGGTCTACCAGATGACTGTCAGAACTGTGGAGTTTAATAGCATGTGGCCTGTAAGGCCTGTGGAATACACAGTTAATCATTAGTGTATTTCAGATAGAGAAGGGCCCCACAAAAATTTAAATGGTAACCTTAACCTGTAGCTCAGTTTCCTGTGAATGCAGTATGCCTAATTCATAATACTTATTTACTGAGTTTTCCAGATTGTTTTTTCTGTAACCTCATGGTCCAAGAAAACAGCTGTGATAGGAGAGAACAAGGCTGTCTGTTCAGTTGTAGTATCTGTGAAAGTATGGCATGAAGAAAGCTTGCTCTGATATATTTGGAGATAGTCTGTGCATTTATATATTAGTTATTGGAAATGTTTGCGTATGTATTTGAGTATGCTCAATAGTCATTCATCAAATCAGAAAGTGTATTTCAGGAAAAAAACTTGAGTATTCCTTTGTGTAATGTGGGAATATGCAAATATTTATTTAAGTTTCAGTTTAGTCAGTATAAGTAATATACTGCAATCTTTTATCATGTTATCAAAGTTTGTCAGTTGAAGCATGGAAACTGTTTGTAATGTTGACCCTCAATGTTTTCAAGGGGATGTGAAGTTCAAACTGTCACTTTCATGGGGTGGATCAGGGTTCCCAAATTTAGTTTGGCCGTGTAAGCGGAAGCCTTCCTGGCAGCTGCCCTGGGGATTGATAGGAAAGAAAGAGGACTGTGTATGCTGTCAGGACAGATCTCTTTCATACAAGGTCACAACACTTTGTCTGTTTCTACCTGCCTGTCATTTTAGCCTGTTAGTGAAGCATCATTTTACATAGAGCCTGGGTTAATTAAACTGCAGAGTATGTGCTCCTTGTTCTCTGCCCCATGGTTCATGACAGCAGCCATTCAGGAATGTGTTATGGACCCCTGCCTGCCTACGCAGGCATTGGTATCTAGAGTGGGAGATGAGGACACCAAGGGTGTGATGTCTTCTGGTTTCCTGTTCCAAGGTGCAGCTGGACATGGCCAAGGTGTGCCCATATGTCCTGGACGCTGAATGTTTTCCCTGGCCGCATTGCTCAGATGTAACTTCCCTCTCACTTGTGTTCCCTCTTTCAAACTTGGAGCTTCAGCTCAGTGGACCTCAATTTGGGAATCTTGGTGTTAGAATTGGTGAAGAGGCTTAAACCAGGTACTGAATGTTGTAGAACTGTTTCTTCTGTTGAACTTAAGGATCACAGTGGTAGACAGAAAGCGAGGGCTTTGTTAAGACCCACTGCTGTCTAGTGCTGTACAGTCCCTGATAGCAGACATGAGTTGAAAGAGTTCTGTACATTCCTGTTCTGACAAGTTGAAAACATTGGACATCTAGGGCCTAAACCACATTTGGGTTCACTTTGTATGTCAAACTCACACAAAAGTGTGAACCAGTACCTAATTGTGCTAGTGTGCAGACATGTAGTTCCCAGTTATCTGGTTATAATACTCTGGTACTTGCTCTGGGCACACAGAGAAGTTGCCTTAGTTTTCAAAAAGGTTTTATGTTTCTGATTGTACTTATGCTGCAGTTTGGATACCTTTGTGCTGGGTTAAAATTGTTGGGGTTTGTGTAGGTTTTTGGTTTTGTTTTGGTTTTCTTGGGTTTTTTTGTCTACTTGAATACTCTTTTCAATTGTATCCTATGAAGGTTTCTTTTGACTCAACAAAACATCTCAGTGATGCATCAATTAAGAAGCGTCAGCTTGAAAGGGAAAAGCTTCAAGAACTTGAAAAACAAAGAGAAGAACAAAAACGTAAAGAGAAAGAAGCTGAGGAAAGACAAAAAGAGGAAGAAAGGTATTCATTGCATATTGCTTAGTTATATTTTTCTCAGTCATGCATAACAAAACTGCAATTACTCCATGTCAGCACCAACAGATAGAAAATAACTAAAGACAAATTTTGTTTCAAAGTTCTACCTCTGTAGCTAAAGTGAAGCACTTAAAACTGTGAGAATGAAGTGGTCCTTTTGAGGAAGTAGGGTTCAGGGATGATGAGAGTTCGAGTTTTTTACACTTTTTTTGGGGGGGTTGAACTGTAATTTTGGGAGCTGGGAATTTACATGAGATATAGTCATTCTCATGGAAAAATGAGCATTGTAAATAGACAATAGAAAGTTATGCACTAGTTCTACTAGTAAGTAACTTTCATTTTATAAAGCTCATTTGTTCTTAACAACAGTATTTTTTCCAGGAAAAGGATGAGATACAAGCATATCTTAACAGTGACATTTTAAGAAAATGTATACAGATGCAAATGTTGTAAGACAGCTGTTCAGAATATAAACATGAATGGTGCACATTGTTTCAGCAGTTACGTTGGTGTCCAGTTGCCTTGATGTGCATAAGTTCTCATTGCTTAATGTTTAGTTATTAACCAATTCATGAAACAGTAAGGTTATTTATATTATCACTAATGCTTATATTTAGTTCAAAATATTAAATCTGAAAAATATTAAATTTCCTGAAAGTTATGCTATTAGATACCTGATCTCAAAAACCCTCAGCCTTTTACACAGGCTACTATTTTGCCCTAATGGCTGAAATAAGAATCATGAACCCATGTATACATTAATTGGCTTGGTAATTTTCTTACAGTGACAACTGACTGCCCAGCTGCCTAATGTATTATTATTGTCTCTGGTCAAATTGGTTTAAAAAAATGTTTTTGTTGTTGTAACCATGCTCTATGTTTGGATTCCAACTTGGTTTTAAGTATTGACAGACTGCTGTTTTTTTGCTGTCACAAGTAATGATTAAAATGTTCACTGTTTTCTGTTTCGGTTTTCCAGTAATCAACAAGACTTATTTAGAAACAAATTTACTTAAAGTAGAAAATACATTTTTTAGGTAGAGTAGGAGTCTAAAATTGTACCTGCCCTAGATAAGGTGAAAATATTAATCTCTTTTTAGGAAGCAGAGAGAGCTTGAAGAACATGAGAGAGAGCGAAAAAGAGAAGAAAAGTTGCGCAAGAGAGAACAGAAACAGAAAGATCGTGAAGTTCGACGAAATAAAAAGCAACTTGAAAAGCTTCAAGCCGAAGAGCAGAAAAAACTGCAAGAGAAGATAAAGTTAGAAGAAAGGAAGCTCCTGTTAGCTCAGAGGAATCTTCAGTCCATTAGACTAATTGCAGAACTACTAAGCAGGGCAAAGGTAATTTCAATATTTCTTTGAGAAGCCAATTAAGAACATAGCAAAGCAAAGCCTTTTGCTGACTTGGGAGGGAGTGAGTAGTGCTGTTAATTAAAAAAAAGCAGATTCAGTACTGCTTCACATGCTATTCGTTAGACCAAAAATTCAAAAAAGTGCAACAAAAGAGTATTCCTCCATTGGTAAAATATGCACATATAGGTAAATGGAAGAGTGAACTTGAACCTGTAGTCCTGAATAGCGTTTTTTACACATAGCTTGCTCTTAAATCCAGGAAAAGATTGTGTAAGCATGATAAAGGGAACTAAACACAGAGCATAAGATGCAAGACTCCTGATTTCTGATTGCAGTTTTGATGCCATTTCTCTTCTGGCTTTTCAGCAGTTTTGTTAACTATTCTTTGCAGATTCAGAGAATGAGCCTTCATTATTTGATGTTTGAAAATGTGCTGAATGATTTTTCTTTAGCAAAAGTACTGTCAGCTAGGGTTTTGAATGTTAGATCTGGTCTCTCTAACAAATTGTCATTTTTCACTGGACCAGAATGTCATTGGCTTAAGACTTGGATAAAGTCATGTTAGGGTGTAATGTGATGTATACTAAGTATTTTCTGTGGTAATGAAAAACTGTGTGGCAAAGCACAGGATTTTTTCCTTGATGCTAGTGTACCTCAGGAGTGTTTTTGAATTAAAGCTCATACAGTGCTCTGTGGTCAGTCATATGCTAGGAGAAGGGAGAAATGATTCTTGCAGGCCTTGTAACTTTGCAGCTCTGAAACAGAAAGGTTGTCTGATAAAATAGAGCACTGTGTTATGTATATACAAAGCTATTTGTCTGGGTTAGAATTAAAAAAAGTTTGAACCTTTTTAAGTATTATGAGCTTCTGAAGTGGCTGACAAAAAGGATTGGTTTCTACGTAATACACATGTAATTATTTGCTGGATTTTTGGATTCATTGTAAAGTCATCTGTGAACCACAGATTGCAATCATCTAAGAGAAATTAATGTTTTAAATTTGACTGAAACCCTCAGGTGTTGACTCTGATAAAAGTATTTTAATACTTGAAATTTCACATGTTCTTCTAGCTTGTGTGTTAGTCTTGTCATATTAAGGAGCCATAAAGACCAAGCTTTGTTTTTGCCTTGCGAAACAGCTGGGAGAAGTTAACACTCAGAAGAATTTGTGGACTAATACTAATGTGGCACCTTACAAATGCTGTGTGTTGGTGGGCTTTTTGTTTGGTTGTTTTAGTTTGTGGGTTTTTTCGCTTTAAGAAGGAAACAACCATTTTATATTGGGATGGTTAAGTTCTGTTTGTTAGGTTTTCTTTTCTTGATAGATTGCTGCTTTTGTGTTATGGTATAACTTGGAAGCATGAGCAGGTCTGTAAATATTTTCTTGTTTACTCTTACCTTCCCTTTGACTATCTTTCAGGCAGTAAAGCTTTTGGAGCAAGAGCATAATGAGGAAAAGATTCGACTTCAGCAGCTAGAGGAGAGACGAAGACTCCAGGAGGCTGAGCTCAAACGTGTGGAAGAGGAAAAAGAGAGAGCACTAGGATTGCAGAGAAAAGAAAAGGAATTGAGGGAGAAACTACTGAACAATCTTCTGAGCAAGAAAATGGATGCAATTAATCAAAACAAAGAAGAAACTGAAGCATCTCAGTCTGACATGCTGAAGGACCCTAGTGGTGCTCCACACACTGTGTCATCCAGCTGCATCACTTCTACCTCAGGACAGGCTGTTACAGGGAAACTGGCTCCCGGCTCTCAAAGAGAAGCAGTGTCCCCTGAGAGTGTAAACACTCAGTGCAAGTACTTGAATGGCAACGTTCATGACAAAGGTCATGTCAAAGAAGGTCAGAAACTTCATACCACAAACTCTGAGAAGTGTTCTGAGAAAAGAAGTTCTGGGTCATGTGTTCCCACCAGTAACCAGCAGCAGAAGAGCCTCTCTAGCTATGACCAGAATGCCTGCAGGAAGGACTCTCACTGTGAGCCGCGCAAACGCAGCACAGAGTCAAGAAGAAGAAAGAGCCGTTCATGTAGCAGCATAAACACTGATGAGAGTAAGGGTAAACGAGAGAGGAGCAGACACAGAAGAGATGTGAGTTATCGGGATGACAGGTGCAGGAAAGAAAGGAGGGGTTATAGACACTCTAGCAGAAGTTACAGTCCTCGACGAAGCCATAGCCCTCGTCGAAGAAGTGTAAGCCCCAGGCGTTCACGTTACAGAAGAAGTCGCAGTAGCGAACGTAAGCGAGACAGAAGAGAAAGAAGTTATAGTCGCAGAAGCGTGAGCAGGAGACGAAGGCACCGGAGATCACTGAGTAAGCACAGGAGTACTTGGAGTGGGTAGTAGAGGCCTTGGCTCCTTGGAAAGGCTGTGGTTGGACAAAAGGGCCAGAAAATTGTAAACAAGACCTCATCGGTGTGACTGCTATAGTTGCATTTGTTTCAGCCAATGCTTAACTAGCATCTAGTCCCTGAAATCAAGAAAATAGATGCCTGTTTTTCTGACGTTCCTTTGTGCTTTGTTGTCTCTTTCTAGGTTTCTGTCACAGTGTAGGTATAACCACCTGTGCTTGTGCTTGAGTTCCTACAATGCTAAAAGCCAACTTATTTTCTTGATTTTTAGTTTTCTAAACCATAATTTTAGTCAATTTAGTTTATCTCATTATCACCTAATTTGGCTTGAGAAGTACATGGGTGCCGGTTATAGGAACTCCAGATGTGACAAGCTATTACATATAGGTTTGATTTTGAATACTTTCTGATGCATTCAATGAAATCGCATTTATCAAAGAGTTTTTGCTGATTGAGATGGAGAGCAGGTCTTTCATACAGCTCTTAAAACTGACTATAAAGGTATGCAGGTTATCTTTTAAACTGCTATGATTCTGTCACATGTCTGTATGGTGCCAAGCTTTGGTGCCCTAATTATTCTGGCATGTAATGGCATTTGTAGAATAATACTTTCCATGTGAGAAAGGCACACTGATGTAGGAAGTAAGAAGCAGTGATAAAATGGTTGAAAAGTTGTTCTGTTATTTTGTTGACATATTTGGCTTTGTAATTACTTCAGGTGGCACAGAACCACTTGAAGCATTTTTCAGGTACATACAGAGTTAGCCATTGTCTTTTGAAAAAGGGGCCTTCTTCTTGCTAAATTATTTTTACTTGTGTTGGAAAGTAAGGCTGCAGTATCTTGTAAAAACCATTTAAGAATACTTTTGCTTCTAAAATGCAGCTCAGGAATATTAAAAGCTATAACATTACAGTGAAAGAGTTTATTTTGCCTTTTTATGGTAAAATTAAAAAGAAAACTGTTTCCAGTGAACTGAAGTTGCTGTTTTCGTATGTCAGTGTATTAAAATCTGCAGAAATGTTGTATGAGAACCCACTTGTTGAAAAAAAATCACTTGACACATTGGAATAATGAAGCTCAGGCATGCTTCTTGGTGATCCTGTTATGTCAGCTGTTAAAGAGCACACGCCCTGCTCAATTATCTACAGCCTTCAGATGCTGTTTTCCTCACACTGATGCATCACATCCAAGTGCATCCCTTTTCTGGAGTGCCTGAGGAACACATTGGTGCTGCAGCTCAGCTGGATCCCTGGCTGGCTGAATTTGTCTGCATTGCTTTCAGTGAATCCATATGGGGCTTGTTTCTTACTAAATCATGCTGCTGAAATCTTTGTAGCTACTAGCTGTGGGGAAAAAAAGAGACATTCTTTTCCTGCCAATTCATGTTTTTAAAGATCTCAATTATGCTACTTCTCAAGTTTTTGTGACTTCTCTTAAGAGTTTCACCATTGTCTCGGGGATTGAGATCTAGACTGATTTATCTAATCGTCTGAATATCATGGCTCTCTTGAGTTCTGAGCAGTTGCTTTCTGTGGAGAGTTCATTTTTCTGTTATCTTTGTCAAAGTGCTAACAGCCTTTCTGCCTGAAGACAAGTTCAACTTCAGTAATGATTTGGCTAAAATCCATTCTAATGTTGGTTGCAAGTATTTGATGAGGCTGGTGGGATGCCTGTTTGTAAATACACGCAATTCTGCTTAGCCTGCTCTTAAATAGTGACACACTGCCCATGGTAACACCACTTCTTTAAAAAGAAGTGTATTCTATCTGCAGTTATGTTAGAAGTTTAACTAATGGCTGTCACTTCCAATGTCTTTAAGCTCGGGATTAGATTCTTGCTGGTATTTCTGCAGTATATTTCTGCTGTGGATTTCCACTGGGATTGATATGTTGAGTGGGGGGTCTTGATGCATTATTTAAGTAATCAGGGAGATGCTAGTTTATAATGCTACTTTCAGGAAGTCATCAAGCTATTAATTTTCAGTGTCATTGCCAAGAGTGGAAGCAGTTAAAGCAGTGGCAGTCACCAAAAGGTGTTAATGAGTCATACTGGAAGAATCCAGCAGGTATTGTTAGTTAATATGAAAAAAAGTCTGTTCTTGATAGGTTTTTTTTTTGCTCCAGAGAAGGCGCCATATCTCACCCTGAAATGATTACATTTTGTGAGCTTCCCTGATGTTTAAGGCAAATTCTGAGGCCAGAGAAGATAACTGTGGGATGTTCAGCTCTCAGACCGTGACAATCATTCCAACTTAACACACCATATCCAGCACTGGCTTCATACAATGTCCTAAAAGTGCAGTAATGCAAAGTAACCCAGTTGTTTATAGTGCTTATATTATTTCTTTTCACAGCAGCTTCAGGAAGAAAAGCCTGAAAGGACCTTGAAGCTACTCGCAAATGCTCACATCCCAAAATGGAATGTGGAAGAAGTCTTCTTGCAGTTGGCCAGCTGAACCCAATCAAAACCTGTTCAAACTGCTAGCACCTAAAGTTGCCCACTAACTGCTCAGTGCAGAGTTTTATCTGTTCAAACACTTAGCGGTATTGTTGCTTCAGGTATGTGTTTTGCATCAGAGCTCTTCAAAATCTTTTGAATTCCCTGAAACTGATATTGCCTCGTGTGTCCTTGTACTGGATCTGGCTGGGATTTGACTTAACACTCTTCGTAGCTGCTGGTATGGCATTGGCACTATGTTTTGGATTTGTGACAGTGTTGACAACACACTGATGCTTTGCCTATTGCTGAGCGGTGCTTGCACAGTGTCGAGGCCTTCTCTGTTTCCCATTTTGTGTGCACCCCTCTGAATGGGTAGGCTGAGGTTTGGAAGGAACACAGCTGGGACAGCTCACCCCAGCTGACCAAAGGAGTACCCTGTGACGTGTAACATCATGCCCAACAATAAAAATGAGGCATTTTGTTTTTCTGAGGTGGCCATTGCTCCAAGACTGGCTGGATATCAGTCTGCTTGTGGTCTTCATTGATGATAGGCTTTGAACTCCAAGGAAACTTGAAAAAAGTTGAAACTGTAATCTTACAATAAGGTCACAAATATAAATTATTCTGTGCCCAAAGTGATTTATTCAGGTTTTTATTATGGCTGAGTTATGTGCTTGTACTACTGCTAAAACCTCACTGATGCAATAACTTAAATAATGTAATTTTTTATACTAAACAATTACTCTTTGTTCTGTATTGATAGTCAGTATGTTTCTACCAGTTATCTTCTAGGGGTCTTAGTGTTTCAAACAAAAGAACCTAGGATACCAGCAGGCTTCGTAATAATGGCTTCTAGAAGCTGAAATATTGCAGTTACCGGTATTTTTCCCTACTCTGGAAGAATGTTGTGATGCTAATAGGTTAAATCTTACCTGATTTCTAGGATTTGCAAGACTGTCTTTCAGGAGCTGTCTAAAAGCAGGTAAAATTAGTTGGTCTCTTTTCTTCCATTTAACTGTATGTCTGTTGAGTGACCTTGAGTTCATATGAAAAGTATTCAGTGTCTGTTCTTTGCTGGGTTAGGTGCTTTAAAGGAATGTCCTTTTGAAATGGGCTTCCAACTTTGATCAACAAACTTTGTTCTAGTTAGTGAAAGAGTTCCCATAAACCACACTACTGTTTTTGTTTAATTATTAAATTTACGTTGCTTAAATTATACTGCAGTCACGGGTTCTGTTATAAATGTTAAAGGAACTGAAGAGCATGAGATTTAGCAGCTAGAACTTACCAAAGATGTACCAAACAAATAAATACCTGAAACATTGAATTTATGTTGATATGGTTGAGTATTGGATGGAGTCTGACTTAGCTACTATGCTACATCTACTTTCAGATCCTTAGCTGCTAGAAATCCAGTCCAGTGAGAATGTCTGCAAAGGTATCTGCCTATTTAACTGGTAAAACTGGTCAGTGAGAATTATCTACCGGTAGTAACTTGGCTCTCTTTGCCTAGGCTTGTCATGGATTGCATGTTACTTATGTCCCATTGCATCAAAGTTACGTATCTTACTCCATTTGTCAATACTTATGATTTGATTTTGTTTTGAGGGCTTTGTTCCCAAGGGTTGTAAGCAGGATTATAGATTTATTAACTATTTGTACCAGAACATCAAGGATCTGAGTGAGCAAGGCTGCTTTAAGTCTGTTTATTCTTCGTTAGGCTACCATTGAAAAGTTGGAGCCTGAATGTCAGCTTTCATCTTGACTGAATACATGGCATGACCAAGGTAGAGGTGAGGAAAGAAATCCTTGAAGATGATGGAAGACTTCAGTGGAATAATTTCTCCAGAAGCATTAAGCTTATCCTGTGCATTTGACTTCATTTTTTGTCCTAATTTCGAACTCTATATCTCTTCCCATGCCATGGCAAAGCAGAAAGCTCAAATAGTTCCCAGCTTCTTGGTCTTTGTCAGGCAGCCATACCTGTCAATTAATTTTAAGCTTGCTTTACAATCAGCCAATCAGCCTCAGCTTCACTATTTACTGGCATGGTCTTTCCTTCAGTAGTAGAAAATTTCCTCTGTGAGCAGGACTGGTGTGATGTAAATATGGGGTGTAAATCCCATTGCGCCATGGGTTGGGCAACTCCATGCTACAGTGATGTGTTCATGCCTGCTGGAAAACTTTGTCAGCAGTGAGTGAGACCTCTGAGCCCTACTCCACTGAGTCCCCAGAAATGCCCAGGGTTTCTTCTGACTCCCATTCTTGAGTCCTAAGTCACACAGTGAGACAGGAAGAAGCTTTTCTCTGTTGTGAGGGTGCACCTCTGTTCTGATCTCAGCTCCAGGAGAGATGTCATGTCTGTCACCACAAAGCACAGTGTCTCCCTTTTGTCCTCACAGAGGTTCCAGGAGAGTGGGATCAAGCCAGGGGGAACCCACCTTGCTCCTGAGGATGCGTAGGGCTCAGAAGAGTATAAATCATCTAATGATACAAGGCAGCATATGACCTCTTCCCATTTGAGGACGAGGACCCTGCTCATTGCAGGTGGGTCTGAGGTGAATGGGGTGGGAAGGTTGTTGGCCAAAGCTCCTGTGCCTCCATGTGCTGTGCATGAGCTGGTGTGTTCTGTCCCTGCATATGCTGTTGCGTCACTGTGGCAGCTGGCACTAGCAGCTAGGAGTGGTTTTCCTGCAGCCCTTGTTAAACAGAGAAGAACATAATCCTCCAAATTGTAAGAAATCAAAGTTCCTGCTGCTAAGGACAGTGTTACCCCACAGTCCTGTTCTCATCCTTAAAGAAGACCATCTCCTGTTTCTGTCTGACGGCTGAAGACTCTCTGCATTTTCCAGCCTTTCAGCCTGCAGTTTGCTTTTTATCTCCTAGCCTCAGCCTGCACTAGGTGACTCAGGAAGCAGCTTATTCAACAGAAACTACAGCTTCACCACAAGGGCAAGGCCAAGCCCTTCAATATGATTGTTGTGGTAGTTTCCATCTGCTCGCTGCCTCCCAAGGTAATTTTGATAATGTACAAGTCTTATTGCCCAAAGTCATTACATTTAGTAAGAAGTGGTTACCAAAGCTGTTGACCATATCCATGGTTTCTGTCTAATTGACTCCACCTTTGCAGAGTAATCTATTCAATGACCTAGAATAAGGGCATATGCACGATTAGGTATGCATATAAAAATATTTTATATGTTCTCTGGAAGCATCATCTTAAAAGCTGTTAGGGAAAATGGGTATTTGTGGTGGCTCCTGAAATTGCAAGCACAGGACTGTAGCAGGGACCACAAGGCTAAAAACACAAACCAATGAGAGCTGATCACAGATCAGTGCTGCCTGGACATCGCACCAGTGTCAGCTTTAGGGCAGTTCTTGAACATGTCTAGGATTGTCTAACAGACCATTGCAGCTGCTCATGTTTGGTAGCAGAGGTAGAGATGTTAGGTTCTATATAAGACAGCAATTAAACTAAATAATTTGATAGGTGCCTTAATTCATAAATGGTGATCAGAATTGACCACTGATAGCTTGTATTGCTATACAAGTTAAGGAGGAAATATATGTATTGCCTGTGTTTTGATCTGGTATCCTGCATTCGAGGTTTGGGTATAATCTGGATACAACATACATTTCATTAAGTTTATGTTGTATGCTGTTGATCCATCCATTCCTCAGCCCAGCTAACATGCTATTTGCACAACGTATCTTTTACTGCCTCACAATAAATTTGCAGAGTTGTCTGTAGTGTTTGTACAAAGCAGCAAGCTAGTTGCAGTTGATATTTCAGAACTGGGTGTACAGAATGGATCCTTCTTGTGCCTTACATTCCTGCATGTGTAAGTATTGTTGTTAAAAGCAAATGTACCTCTATGTTTTTGTGCTTAAGTTGATACTGGGCTCTTGAGGTTTGTTTGAAATGGTATGTACCACCATACTTTCTTCTTTGTAATCATAGCACAGAAAATCAATTTGATCTGTTTCCCCCTCACCGGCTGCATCCTCTGAATATATCTCCTGCTTCACCAAAAAGATAATAATAGATTAAGCCAAACAAATGCTTTTCTGTAGTAGTAGGTTCTAAAACTTTTGAAGGGCTAAGGCTGATCAGAACTGGTTTTAAACTGGTACCTACTCTAGTTGCATGTGCACTGTGGCACCTGTGAAGTGAGCTCTGCCTGCTGTGGAGGGGATACCCAGGAGAGCTGTCATTGCAGCTGGCCTGTTTACAGGACAATGCTAAGGGCTGATGATGTGGTAGCACCATTGTCACTCCCAGCTAGCAGCCTCAACCTGCCAACCAAGTGTCTGAGCAAGGACTGATCACTCTTAGATGGGGTCTTCTCTGAAATTCTGCATGTGGTTCCAGATGTGTGCCTGTAAGTGCTCTGTTATTTTCTACCTTAACTGGAAAAGGGAAGGGCAGGCAAAGTCTTTACCTCCTGCTCAGCACACCTGACGTAGCTGTCAAACAGCATAAGGCTCATTTGAGATGAGCCACCTGGAGTGCTTGACATGGGGCTACTTTCTAAAGCTCTCTTTTTGAAGATATGGAGAAGATTGTCAGATTAGCAAGTGTAAAATGGCTGGTGCAAGGCAATTGTGTGTCCACTGATTGCCTTTGTGATGCTTGACAGAGCACAAGTGATTTCTGACATCAAAGCCTGACTCAGCTGCTGTCTTTCTTTTCATTTTTTCTCTCTTTAAAATTTTGACCTGTACAATTTTAGCAAGTGAACCTGTCTGTCCTCAGGGAGACTATGTATCTTATCTGCTGAGACCCTCCTCTGACAGAGATATCCATGGCTATTTGGTTGAATTATTTGTTGAGAGTTTGTTTGCAGGCCAGGAAGTTAAACTGAGAACAACTCTGGATTGCTTGTGATGGTCTCTAAAAGACATTCTCAGTCTGATTTTGTACGATAAAGAAAACTGAGAGGGAAGGGTTTGCTTAGAGAATGAGCTGGATATACAGGATTTCCTGCCCATTCCAAATGTCTGCCAGTAGTATAAGTGATGTAAGCAGGAAAAAACTAAAATTAGTTGGTGTCAAAAACTGACAGAAACAATAGTTATCTTACTAGGGAAATGCCTCTATTGTAAAAGTTGAGAAGAATTAGAAGTTATAAAAAAAAGAAAATTAGTATTTCATTAAAACTGGATGTTCTGTTTCAAATAAAAAGTATGATACTGAGTATCTTGACTTTTTAGGATTCTTAAAAAAAAAAAAAGGGTACAAATTTTGTGATGCACCTCTAGGCCATCTGACATAAGCTGGGCATACTTAGAGGCTTAATAATGGTAGCAAGGCACAGTTGTTTCTGCACTGGCATTACTGAGACTCATGATTGTCACATCCCTGAGATTGTTGCTCACAAGGAAGGTTGCATGTGTGATCTACCATTTCTCACTGACAGACATGTTAATTTTACTAAATCTGCTTTGTTTTAGGTAATTTCTTACTTTCAAATGCTATGCAAAACTTAGTAATTTTTGTGTGTGTGTGTGTGTGTGTGTGTGTAGTATTTGTCTGTAGTGAGTCACTTAGGCAAAGAAAAATTCATTACCAAAATAAAACTGTGGAGGTGAAGTAACAGCTTTAGCTTGGATGTGGTCTAAGCGCTATGACAGAAACCTTGATGGAGATTTCAGAGAAAACAAGCCATTGCAATTTCATCTTCATGAATGCATTTGTAGCTTAAAAGGAGCTTAAGCTTTAAGCCTCACTATTTACTTGGAAACAGCAACACACTGCATGTGGCTTTGTATCAGTCTCATGTCAGTTATCTGCAACCTCATCCCTTGTATCTCGCTACTGGTAGTAATCCCATTAGATGATTACATCTGGTGTCTTCAACAGACAGGTTCAGTCATAACTGAAAAAGCACCTCAAGTGGGTTTAATTAACTGTGTAGTCATTTGATTACCAGACCCTCTTGTACTCTATAAGTTTGCCTTAAGTGAAGTCAATCTCTGGCCCGTTCAGACATGCTAGTCTACAGCTGTGCACATAACCATCTGCTGTTTAGTTGAAACTATAAGAATCAAGGATTGAGCATGTTCATTATCGTGAATCTTAAATGTAGCTGTACTAAATGTCACTGTAATATCTGATTACGAATCTGTGGCTGAGCCATTTGAGGAAAGTGATATGTGAGCTGGTGAGCAGCAGCTATAGCTAGAGTCATTTTGTTTAGCCCAATGGAAATGTATACTTTAGTGTGGCTAGCATTTGCTTCCAGCATGGCTTGTGGCCTGGATCTGAATAGCTCTTATGAAATCAGTTATCCCAAAAGTGGCAAATGTTTATGCTTTGGCAAAATTGCACCAATTTGTTTCTCAGTAGCAGGCAGGCAGAGTTGCAGAATTGGCCTTTGGCAGAGAAATATTGTGTTCTTGAAACTGTTGTCCAGCCTTTTCCTTCAGAGGAGACATGCCTTGTTAAATGTAAGCTGTATGGGTTCCACGGTCACTCCGACAGAGAAGCATGTTGTGATCTCCAGTCTCCACAGTACAAAATAAACAGAACATTGGTGTCTAAGCTGTACCAGACAGTGAAGTGTGGTACACTAGTAAGGCAATGGCACTGTAGTTCCAGGCTACACTGGCCAGGGTGTGGCGATCTAAGTGTTTCTACAGATTGGTGCTTGCTGTAAACCAGGTGTTTGGACCCAGTGTTCTGGTAAAACAGGACACACAGTGGTGTTAGAACATACAACAAGTACTGTTTCTGAGTTGTGTACAGAGGGGAAAAAGGGTGATAACTGACATCTGTTCTCACCTGAGAGTTGCAGTGTGTGCCTGAAAAGGTAAGATTTTGGGCATTTACAAGCCAGATCAATGAACAGTGGGGCAGAGAGGTTTTAGGAAAGTAATACAGGGTTTTAACTTTCGGATGAAAGGCTTATGAGGTATGTTCCGTGTGAAGTCGGAATCCATTCCACATCTGGTGCTTGGCAGTCATTTCATTGTTTCTTCATAAGGATTTTCTGCATGCCTCTGATTAGTTTTGCGAAGCAGGGGAGGAAGACTGTGGCAGCCAGCTAGAAAACATAGAACCATTTGTCTTCCCTCAGCACCCTGCTCTGCCAAAACATGCCAAAGCACAAGTAGAACACCCCTGCCCACCACCACTGGCAGCTGCCAAGCAGGCATTGCCTTCAAAGCCGGTATGTGGGGAGATACCTGCAAAATGCAGAAATAGAACAAGAGAAGATTTAATTCCTTGCAGATTTCATGTGAGTGATCCTTGTTAGTGCAAACAAGTCACTGCAACAAAGCAGCACAACAAACAGACTCCTAGCTTCTCTTTGAACTGGCTGCTTCTGCAGTTAGGGATGGGGTGTACCCCACAGCCAGCCCCAGGGTCACCTGGAGCTGTGCAATCACAGCACATTTCCACTCCCCTCTGCCTATGTGTCTCTGTTTCTTTTATCTTTTCCATGGGCATGGCTTGCAAATGAGGCCAGGGAAGCACACCCAGGTTTTCCACACCTGGGTGGAAATTATATCAGGCACAGACTCTGGTGGGATGCTTTCTTATTCTTCAGCTCCTTGTGTGGAGAATTGTTTCCTCGGCAGCTCTTGCCTGCTCCTTAGTAGCTATGCTGGTTGTTTTATTCGTGTTGGTGAGGTCTGAGCCCCTGGGTACATGACCCAGAGCCTGAGAAAGTCTCTTTTTCAGCATGGTGGAGGTAAGTCTCGTGCATATGTCTGAGTGGGGAGTGAGTGGAATTAGATCTGTGGGAGATGCCAGGCTTGAGCAGGAGCATGCCATGACTGCTTTCAGCTGAGCTGATACTCCTTCACTCTTACACCCCTGGGAATGTCCACATTTCACTTGGAGAATGGTGTTGCCAAATTGTTGTCTTTCCTTTGGGGTCACATCACTGGACTGACTGACATATGTAAGGATTTCTATTCTTGGGAAGTCTTCCAGCATCAAAAAGCCAGCCTGATGGAGGAGAGCTCCTTTTGAACAATCCCCGAGTAAGACTCTGCTTTGGTTTATGATCTTCCAGTACACTGCACTGAATTCAGGTTCTTGTTGCTGTTCTGGGCTGAATTCTGGTTTGTTTGTGACAAGCTTTCAAGTGCTTCCAAAGTACCAGTGTGTTAACTGACTGCAGAACTGAAAATACAAGCTTGAATCCGCACTGCTTCTTTAGCCTCGTACTTGATGATGGAAGAGCCAAAGAAACAGCTGAATCTGGCAGAAAGACCCATTGAAGCCAAAGAACTCAGCTACTGCGTTTTGTAACCAGTGTGTTTCTCAGAAGCAATGAGATTAAGTGGATCAGCTGGTGTGCTCAGTGCTTGGTGGAAAGCAGCTTATTTAAATTAAGAGGACCAGAGAACCTGTGCCTCAGTCTGGAACGAAAATGGGTTCCACAGAGGACCTTGACTATCCTCAAGTCATCTTGCAATACAGCAGTGGATTTTTAGTCTCAAAGGTAAGAAATATAACTGAGTCTTGGATAGATGCAGACAGAAATATTCAAGGATCTTACGTTAGTGAGTTAGGATGTAACTTTTTGGGAAGAAGACCATCTCATATTAAAACATCCTGTCAGCTCATCTAGGCAGGAAGGAAATTTGAAAAGAAAAAAGATTTGAAAGTGACCTGACCTCTCAGAGTAGACTTAGCATTGAGACCCCTCTGGGCTCTTGGATGAGCAGGCCTTGTCTCTGTATGAGGCTTTATAAAAACCACAGTTTATAGCTGAGGGCTTGCTGTCTGACTGCCTCAAATGTGGGATGTTCCTCTGGCGGTGGTATTTCTTCCCAGTTTTCACTTTTGGAGTTCGAGAAACAGAGAGCTTACTTCAATTGCCTTTTCCCCTTCTGTTAAACCATACAAAAAACAAGACTTTTCAAATGTCTTCTCAAAGAATATGCTTCCTTCTCCCACGGTTTGTCTCTAGTACTGTGCAGAAGGCTGAGCTTGAGAACTTCTCTGTGATCTCAACTTTGGTTAAATATGTTCTTACTGAGGGTAAAAGGAGCTTCCTGTGGACTTTATCAAATCATTGTAGATGCATCAACTCAATTGACTGCCTGTATTTGTTACTGTTTTAGGGGTGTTTGTGTGGCCAGATAAGTAGGATAATACTTGTAAGCTTGACTGTGTGCAGCTAAAGGAGGATGTTTTCCTTATGTGTATTTACATATGTCTGTCTGAAGGTTGAAGCTTCTTCCTAGAGGTGTTATACACCTCCAGTTCTGCTGGCCTGAATGAGACAATCCTTTTGAGAGGATCCTCCCTGCCTCAGGAAGACCGCTACAGTCAAGCACTGAAAATAGGGACCACAGGGTGGAATATTCCTCCCTGCTGCAACCCACAGGAGAATCTCTAGAGTTCACTGGAGCATATTTTAGACCCTTAGCTAAAGAACAAAAACAACAATGGAAAAATTCACCACTACACTGTCTTGTCATTGAGTCTCCAGGCAAAAAGAGAGAGAGATCGAGAATGTTCTCTGAAACTAAGGAGGAGGCAGGAACATTCACACTCAAAACTTGGTCTCTAAATCTGAACCTTTGTTAGACAAAAACATTGGTTGGCTTTGCCAGGAAAGGGAAAGAAATGAAAAAGGTGCATTACAAGCACTGTATGGTATTATTGGTGTTTGGAGAAGCTTCAGTTTAATCATTGGACTTTATATGAAATATGATTTTTACATGGATAAAGTGTATATTTTTTCCAACAGAGCAGGTTTAGAAATGCGGTAGGCTTTGGTGCTTTCACTTGATCTCTCATTCCCACCTTTCCTTACCCCCAGGTTATGTTCACTGCCTGTGAACTGGGGGTGTTTGATCTTCTGCTGGAATCAGGAAAGCCTCTTTCTTCAGATGCCATTGCCGCACGTTTGGGTACCAGCACCACAGGGATGGAAAGGCTGCTGGATGCCTGTGTGGGACTGAAGCTCTTGACAGTAGAGCTCACACAAGAAGGAGGTAATAAAGGCAAAAGGGGAAGAAATTAAATGACTTAAACCTCTGATGGTTTTGAAAGTGAGGCAAGGAGTGTGGGGAGAGGTGATATCTTGTGTAAGGCCAGTTGCTGTTGCTGAAAGGAGGAGAAAATCACTCGAGAACACCATCCATTCTTCAGCTGAAAGAGAAGCAGCAAATGTCAGCATGATTAAAAGTACAAAGTAAAACCCAGGTGAAGGGCTCTATGTCTCTAAACTTTGTGCCAGAGCCTCAGGTGACCTTGGAGAAGATATTCAGGGTCTCTGCAGAGCTGGTCTCAAAAAAAAGTCTGAGGTGTGGGTGTGATTTTTAAACCTTAGGATAAAATGCAAGGGTAAATGGGCAATAACATGATTTTAAAATGTATTTTGTTTTTTGTTGATGTTTTGCCACTATGTGAAGTATTTTGTTAGGTTGTTGATCTGAACTGAGAGGTGATTTAAGTTTGCCTGAGCATCAAAAACCTTGGGCCCATGTGGTCAAAAGGCATCTGTGGCCATCAGAAAACTGGTCTGGACTAGCTAGTCTTCTAAGTTGTGTCCCTTGCTCTGGCTTGTGTTGCCTTGTCTTGTTTTAGGGCTTTTACTGTAGTTGCACAATGACTTTAGAGAGAGCAGGGTCTATCTTTTATATTCCTTTTGTATGCCAGTCCCATAGGTGAGATTTCTTTGAGTCCTTTAGACATTCACATGTCTGCAGATGGTCCTGCACTAGTGAACTGCGAGAGGGTAGGTGTGGTTGGCATGTTGTTTTGGGGACTTGTCTCCCACTTGCTGAGCAGAAAAAAGACTTGCCTGCAAGGGCTTCTCCTTTAAATAGAGCATACCAAAAGTGTCCTTTTATAGCAGAAACCCATAGGTAAGTGATGACCCTCATAAGGCATTCCTCTTGCTGTTCTTGAAATAAATGTTTAGTGCTGGAGTAAGTGTGGGTAGACAGTGTTTACTCACACTGAATAGGGCAACACACATTTCAGCAGCCCTCACCCACTGCTCGTTGCAGTGGAGGGAATGATTGTAGAAGTGATGTGGTTGTGTCTTGGGTCATATAGACAACTTCTGGTGATAAATACCATGCTGTAGAATGGTCTTGGCAAGGTGGTATATCATACCTGTTAGTTAATGTATTTATTTCACCCTTTTAGCTCTCTACAGAAACACAGATATTTCCAACATCTACCTTACAAAATCAAGTCCCAAGTCTCAGTATCATATTATGATGTATTATTCCAATACAGTCTACTTGTGCTGGCACTACCTGGCTGATGCTGTGAGGTAAGGAATCTGTGTGGCTCCTCTTAGTGGTGTGTTTCTGGGTGATTAAGTGATTAAGATGTTGACTGGGTCTCAGAAAAAAACAAGAGTTCATTTTGACTGTTAACACAGCCAATATATGTTCTTGTTTTTTTTCTTATTTTCCCTTTGTGTGTGTTCTTGTTTTCCTTTTTCTTCTAAAGGTAGAGATGATCTAGGAATCAGTTTTCTGTGTGTTTGACCTTCAGGAAAGCACTTGATCATTACAGTGGGAGTAATCATGGCTAAGGATACTTCTATTACAAAGGTGTATAGGAGTACTTTAAGATGGGGCTGGAGTCTCGCTTGTTCCAGTCAGTGCAACTGGTGGTCAAACGTGGTGTGTGTGATGGTGATGATTGCACCAGTCTTGTACCTTTGCCTGAGATGTGTTCCCATAAATCATAGAATTATAGAATAGTTTGGGTTGGAAGGGACCTTAAAGATCATCTGATTCCAACCCCCTCCGTCGTGGCCAAGGACACCTTCCACTAGATCAGGTTGCTCAAAGCCACATCCATCCTGGCCTTGAAAAGTACTAGTGAAAGGCTGAGAAATATATCAGCATATTTTGGGGTGGCAAATGAGGGTACCTTTACAGCCATTATAGACAGACTGGCATATATTATATTCTGTACAAAGCTGAGCACCTTCCACAGTGATGAACTAGCTGAAACTACAGTCCCAAGGTGTGTTTGGGGTAAGAGAAAAACAAACCCATGCTCTCCTGTTTTTTGTGCTTGCTATTTTAGAGAAGGAAGAAACCAATATGAAAGAGCTTTTGGCATTTCATCTGAAGACCCTTTTGGAGCAATGTACAGGTAATCATTAGTATATTTATAGAAACAGAATTCTTCCTACTGTAAATTAAAAAAATGTTTTTAATTATGGCTCAGGACAATTAAATATGATGATGAGAGAATCCCACTCATCAGAACCATCATGTAGCATTTTACATTCTCAACAATATCTATTACTGGGACACTGTCTGATATTCTGAATAGAAGTATATAATTTCCTATTCTGAAAAAGTGTTGTGGTTTAATATGGCAGACAGCTAAGCACCACACAGCTATTTGCTCACCACCACCCCCAGTGGGATGGGGAGAGAATCAGGAAAAAAGGTAAACCTCATGGGTTGAGATAAATACAATTTAATAGGACAGAAAGAGAAAATGTTAATAATAACAAGGATAATAATAAAAAATTAAAAACCAAGCAATGCACAATGCAATTGCTCACCACTCCTCAAACAATACTCAACCAGTTTGCAAGAAGCAGTACTCCTGACCAGATCCCCCCAGAATATATTCTGACCATGATGTCATGTGGTATGGAATATTCCTTTAGCCAGTTCAGGTCAGCTGTCCTCACTGTGTCCTCTCCCAGCTTCTTACGCACCTGGCATTGCGTGAGAAGCTGAAAAGTCCGTGACTGCTTAACAACTGACACATCAATGTGTTATCAGCATTATTCTCATACTAAATCCAAAACACAACATTATACCAGATGCTAGGAGGAAAATTACCTCTACCCCAGCTGAAACTAGGACAAAACCGTATCTCAGGTCTCTGGCACAGAGGCAATGGTAGTTGAAGGAAAAAAAAAAAAATCCCTCAGAAGCCTGAGAATTAGGAGCTTAATAAGCTATTGGACTTGAATAGTATTCATTCCCTATTGAAATATGTGAATGTATAGCTGTACCCTTCTGCCACAGTAAGACTCAACATAGTTTTATATTCAAAGAGATCGTATTCTGTGTAATTAAAAACAGATATTAGAGTTTAAGATAAAACTTGCAATAATTGTATGACAGAAATCACCAAAGATATTATAAGTTACCTTTTCTATGTGCTGTGTCTGTTTGCATTACTAGATCAGAAGTAGAAATGCTGAAATTCATGGCTGGCCAGAACTCAATATGGGGTATATGTGGCAGAGATGTTCTTTCTGCATTTGACCTTTCCCCTTTCAGGCAAATCTGTGACCTGGGAGGTGAGTGTCAGATCTTTAACAAGCCTTTGAACTGTCTTCTTTTACAAGCTCTGAAAAGAAAAATAACTCCTATGTTATATGATGGGAACAGCAATGGAAAACAGGACGTATTTCACAATCTTGTCAACAATAAAAAGAGAATTTTACTGGTTTGCTTGGGCTAGAAAGAGAAACGTGAGAGTGATGAGAGTATTAGGAAGCTCAATGTTTTTCTCTACACAGTGTCATTTGTGTGAGTAGTGTCTTATTCCCCTGTGTATGTGGCAGCTTTGGCATTTTTTTCTTGCCTTGCTTGATACATTCTGCTGGTACCAGACTCTTTACCTCCTTCCCTTCAGCCAGTGTTGTTGAGATATTATCTGCAGCCTCTTACCCTGCAGCGCCTGCTGTCCCAGAGCTGCTCAGTGCTGCCAGGATTCATGGGACTCATCAGGCTCCCTGCTGGGCTCTATTGCTGCTTCCCCAGTGCCTGGTTGAGTGGCTCTATTTTTAATTTCCCACCTTCCAGTACCTATAGCTGGGTCTCAGTAAGGGTAACAGAGCACTGGAACAGGCTGCCCAGGGGGGTTGTGGAGTCTCCTACTCTGGAGGCATTCAAGACCTGCCTGGATGTCTTCCTGTGTAGCCTCATCTAGGTGTTCCTGCTCCAACAGGAGGATTGGACTAGATGATCTTTTGAGGTCCCTTCCAATCCGTAACATTCTGTGATTCTCTGATTCTGTCTGAGGGGGTGCATAAGATCTGTAGGGCTGGGGCTGAGCCCACAGGCCTGGGTGCTGGGGGCCCTGGAGCTTCCTGCAGAGCAAGTGGAGATGGTGGCCTCTCCTGTCCCTTCTCGTCCGCTTTAGCTTCCATGAGGCTGAATGCACCATTGCCTGCATCACTTCATGGGGATGGTGATGAACAGGTTAGTTTTTTGTCAGCACTGACCTTCTTTTGCTCTCTGTAAAGGAGGTGGTGGAGCTTTGGCCCAGGAGTGTGTTTCTTTGTACCCGAAGTCCATGGTCACAATTTATGACCTGCCGAAAGTTGTGCAAGTAGCTAAAGAGCAATTTGTTCCCCATGAGGAGCATCGTATCTCTTTCCACGAAGGTAGGTGTGGACAGCAGTGTAGTGTTGTCACAGCTGTGGCTCCTGAGCCCTTTGACTCCAGTCTCCAGCTGCCCCTTATGCCAGACTGCAGCCACCTCAGCCCAGGTCTATGGTTCATTGCTACCACAGGGCTGTCCCAGTTGTGTATCTGCAGCTACCTTCCATTAGAGACACAATTCAATCATTCAGCAACCCAGAAGCTGTTTACTCCTGAACAAAGCTATTTGATTTCTCCAGAAGAAGGGTACTTTAACAACAACAACAAAGTCCTGCAATTTTGAAAAACTGTCATGCCAGGTTATAGTTCTTCCTTGCACTCTCTTTTCTCCTGTGAAGACCTCCTGGCAGATGTGCAGGATGCCAGGCCTGCTCTGAGGAAGGGGTTTTCCTTCTCTGGTCATGACTGATAGACTTTCAAGTCCTAAGATATTTCAGGCTTTGAATGAGTGAGAACTAACCCACAGTCCTGTTGCCTGGTCCATAAATCTTTCATGGTCTTTGCAACATCTATGATGAAAATTAGCGTAGGGAGATCTAATTTTTAATGTTACAAAAGCCTTCAAAGTGTTGGAATGACTCAATATTGCTTGAAGCTCAGAAAGCAGAAAGAAGCCTTGAGGAAGGAAGTGGTTATATAAATACAAAAATGGAGAAACACAGGAAATGTTACTTGTGCTAGCAGTGCAAAGAAATGGGAGCAGAAATGAAGTCAGATGCAGAAAGAAAAGACTGAATGCAGTACACCAGGTGCTGAACAAAAGACATGATGATGAAGCTAGTGCTGGGACGTGAGAGATGTGTATTTTTTCCTTATGGATTTACCTCTGTGGTTACTGAAGTTCTTTGAAAATTTGATTACATAAAGGGAAATTATTTCATTTTCTCCATGATAGAAACCATGAGAAACTGTCTCCTCTTCTTAATGCTTTATGAATCTGAATTCCTGTAATTGGAGAAAAGTCAGACTCAAATATTTTCTAGTGCATCAAAGGCTGTTTTGGATGAGCTGCTGCTTTTAAACATTTCTGGCCTTATTGAGACTAAACAAGAATAAAATCCCCTTTTCAGTGCCACAGAGGACTTTTACCTGGTAACTCTGTTGCTGTCTGGTATGGGTGATGGATGTGGTAAGCCCACAGTCTTTAGAACTGGACAGAACTGAAAATATTTACTTAACTCAGTCCTCTATATTTTGGGGATTTTGTGTAACATGTATTCTTGCTTTACAGGAGACTTCTTTAATGATTCAATTCCAGAAGCTGAGCTGTATATTTTATCCAAGACACTGCATGATTGGGATGATGACAAATGCAGGCAATTGCTGACAAAAGTCTACAAGGCTTGCCAACCTGGTAAGTGTGAGCTCTTGAAGAGCAAAGCAACTCATGCCTGTCAGTAATGTGAAGCACACCAGTCTTAATGCTTAGTTTGGGTGGCAGAGTTTCGTGCAGGGGTTTCTTGGTTTAGTCTTTTTCTTTCCTAAATCAGCCATGTGCAGCTGAGCTAATAAGCCCGATCAAAGTTCTCCTTATCTGGCTTCCAGTTTTAGCCTTGTCCTCTACAATGACTTGTCTTTCAAGGCATTTAGGTGTAAGAACTGGGGATTTGGGTATTGTTTAAATAGACAGGTGTACATGTCATAGAAAAAAATCCCATTAAACATCACATTGAACCCTTGTGCTTTGAAAACACTGCCTACAGAGCCGGGTTCTTAGCAAAGCCAGTAAGCTCCTGTGGATTTCAGCTGGGGAAAATGGAAAATTTCCATCCCAGCTGTAGCATCCCCTTCAGCCCTAGCATGTCAGTACCTAGGTAGCCAAGCAGAGACACACTCTGATGCTTTTGCTCTTTTTTTGTCTTCTGTGATGCTGGAATATGGCTTAATGTAGAAGCTGCTTCTTCCTGAAACTAAAGATTAAGATCTGGCCTAGTAACTCAGCTGAAAAATACTTTATATTCTCAGAGCTCAGCCTGTGTTTTATTTCTCTTAATTTAACCAGGTGGTGGAGTGCTGCTGGTCGAATCGCTTCTGAATGAAGATAAAAGTGGGCCTTTGGAAACCCAACTGTATTCAATGAATATGTTGGTCCAGACAGAAGGAAAAGAGCGAACAGCAGCAGAGTACAGCAAGCTTCTCGAGGCAGCTGGCTTCAGAGGCATTCAAGTCAAGAGGACTGGAAAACTCTATGATGCTGTTTTAGGAAGGAAATAATAGCACCTCCTTTATGTATCTAACAAGACAGTGGAAAAATGTGATGTTCTCTTCTTAGAAGACAATCATCAACTTAGCTTTTAGTTAAGACAGGCAATTTTTTGTAAGCTGACATGTCAGGAGAATCAGTAATGAGGGATCTGGATGGACTGTGAACCTGGCAGACTGATTAGGGTTTGCCTTTGGAAGGGAGGGAAAGAAATCAACACCTGTGTTCTGGTTTAAATGAAAGCAAGTTAATTTTCTTTAGGCAGTTAGAAACTCTTCTTTTTCACACCTAGCACAGTTGTTGTTTGGATCTAGTTGGAGAGTAAGAAGATAACACACAGGGACAATGTTAATGTTTTTCTTCAAGTAACTTTCCAATGGTTTTGTGTTGGAACAAAGAGAATGTGAGAATTCACTGTTACTAAGGTCTTTTTGGGCACTCTATATGAAGGTGTGAGGCAGCCAGGAAGGGAGGAAGGGATGGGGCAGACCTTGGCTGACATCCAGATTCATCAATAAGAATATTCCATGCTGGTAGCGTCATGCTTCATATTTAATGTGAGCTGGGTTTTCTGGCTGGAGAGACACGTTGTGGTTCTGCTCCATTTCAGTTGAGTTGTCTTTGGAAGTTCCTTTAGTTCAGCCTTTTACTGTTTGGCTGTTTTGTAGGTGGCCTCTGGGTCTTTCTGCCTTTTTGGTCTTTTCTTTCCCTGGGACTGGCTGTTCAGGACCAGGCTGCTCTCTCTTTTCCCAGGACTGGCTGCTCAGCATAGACGGAGTTAATGAGGAATTGCATTGAGTATCTTTTATATTCCACTTCTATTTAATATGTATTAGTAGTAGTATTGTGTTACTTTGTTATTTTATTAAACTGTTTTTGTCTCAATCAGTGAGTTTTCTCCCTTCTTTTTTGATTCTCTTCCCTATTGTGGGGGAGGCAGGGAGTGAGTGAGCAGCTGTTGAGGTTTTCATTGCTAGCTGGAGTTGAACTACGACAATGTGTTCCACAAGAAACAGGTAGTTTGTCTGCTTCTGATTTTTTAAATTCTTTCCAATTTCAACACTGTATATGACAAAAGCATAGCTGTACTTGTACTTGGATTGCTGCAAAATTAAACTGATCACTGTTCTGAGCTCTGTTACCTGCATTTTCATTCCGCTATAAACAGACCAAATTATGTTACCTTGTGGTTAGTCTTTTAAGAGTTCCAGGAGAAATCCTGCCTGAACCTTGGGGAATTTGGCATGAAAAATGAAATTATTTTTTTATTTCCTCTAGATTTTGGGTTGAGTTATGAAAAATAATTTTGTAGCTTGAGGACTGCCTGGAGCCCAGGGATGATCTTTACAGGGCAGGCCTTGAGACAACAGCTGAAAGGTAGAATGATGCAGCCAAGTCATTCAGTTACACACTGGGGAATTCCTTATTGGATGCCTCCTATTTCTTTAAATCATTTGGTTAAGCACAGACTGGCATAACCCATCCAGTTCTTTGAAGCAGAATTGCAGATTACTGGAGTGAGAAACGTTTGGAGAAGGCAAAATAAAGTCAGTCTCTGCACTGTGTCTTGAACACAAATTTCATTTGCACTTTTAGCTGGATACTAGAGGAGCCTGATAGTCCACTCGGAATCTACAAGAGCCCTCTTCCTTTGATTGTAAGTGGAGCATAAGGAGAAAGTAGCCTCAGTAGGGTAAAGTTGGCCTTTTGTCACATTTTGTGATATCAAAATCACATCACAAGGCTGTAATGGTCCTTTTCATCCTTAAAAGCAACAGGGCACTTGTACCCAAGCAAGATCTTGCCCACTAGATATCAACAGGATATTGCAAGAGTTGGGACAAATGGATTTGGAGAGTTCCCTCATAAGCTGCAGTCACTGTGCAGCGTTCCATACCTGCGAGTTATGTGCCATGAAGGTGACTTTGCCAGAAGCTGCAGCCTGTGAGTGATGTGTTCCAAACACTCGCTCGCTTCCCAGACAAGGTGAGGTGTTACATCCTGCAGCAGCCAGGCACGAACGCAAATAATGAAAGGAGGCTGACCAGGTCTTTGTTTATTCCCCTCACATCCCAAAACAAGAAGTGTTCAGAGAAATGATTTTGCTGCTTTGACTAAACCAAGCAGCCAATGAAGTATGCTGGGGGAAAGCCACAAAACTCCTGTCTGGATTTTCTCTAATACAATTTTTGTTTCCCAAAAACCAGCTGCATTTCCATGGACTCGTGGTTGCTCGTATGGCTGCACTGTTTCCTGAGCCAGCAGACAGGCCAGTCATGGTCAGCATGCTGCAGCAACATATATAAACTGACACATCATATAACCTTTATGAATCAGAGAATTTCTGTCTTTGTTGGAGTCAATAGTAATTCTGCCCTTGAGTTGAAAGAAAAGCATTAGCAAGCTGTTTTGGTTTGTCAAAACAAATTCCCTAAATCCATTACTTCTGCAATGAGCTGATTCATGACATGCTCTGCATGTCATTAGCTTACTAGTGAGTGGTTTGGATGCAACTTAAGTAGGCAAGATGTTCACCTGATTCTAACGTGCCTAATAACTGTGAAGACTCAGCATGTTTGAGTCATGATAAAGAGCAGCATTGTCACATCATTACCTGGAATACAGGTAGGAATGAATGAAGTGCAGAATGGTGACTGTAGAGCTTGAAGATCATTGGTATTTAAATGACTTTTAAGGGTCAGATGTGATGCCGTATCAGAGCAGCTAAGCACTAACATGTGATCACAGTGTATATATATCTGCTGTCTGTGCAAAGCAGAACCTTCAGCTGGCTATAGCTTGAGCTGTTGATTCCTTATCTGCTAGTTGCCATTTGAGCACTGAGTTTCTGGGAGAACGCTAAAGCATTCTTGGCTACTCTCTTATGTTAGATGACCAAGGCAATACTAGAGTATGCATAAGGAAGATACTAAAATTCTGTATTCACCTTCAGAAACTGGACCTTTGAAACCACAAAGTAATATAAAAAATGACTTGTGATATTTCCATTAGACTATGTTTATCTACTCAGAAGAACACTTTCCTATTCTTCTTCTTCACCCCTCTGACCTTACCTCCTCTTCCTTTAGATCCTCTCTTTTCTCCCATGACTCAAAGAGAGCAGGTTGCTCTATGAGCACCAAACAAGACAGTGCCAGAGGAAGAGAGTAAGCCAAGAATGCTCTAAGCTTAAGACCTTCCTTGACAAAGCAGAGACACAACTGGCCTCATCAGAGCCTCTTCCTTTTCTTTTTTTTTTTTTCTCAATTTTTCATTTTCTCTCTCACTTTTTTTTTTTTTTCCCTAAATGGCAAATGCTGTGAAGAAGACCTGAAACAAGTGCTTTGCTCTATGCAGACAAATTAAAGTCTTATTTGCTTCATGGTTTCCATGCTCCCACAGGTATTTCTGTTGACACCTTGTTATATATGATGTCTTTCAGCTGTGTTTTTTTGCTTACCATTAGATATTTAAATGTTAAAAAAGATTGTATGTGAACAAAGCAATAAGGTGGAGGTTTCCAAGTTCCTTGCGTTTTGGGTAATGAAAGCAGTTCCTAAGTTCAGACCCTTTCATGGTGCTGGGGTGGGAGGTTTTTTGTTTGATACAGAGTACTTTCCGCATCCTATGAGGTTTTAGCCATATAGGCTGAGATAAATTTTCTAGTATCTGATATTACTCAGGACTAATGAACGAAACCTGCCCATAGGTGGGGCGAAGCAGCCAAGAGCAGAAGAAGAGGGATTTGACTGCAACCAGAAAGGCAACCTATTTTGTGAGCTAAGACTGGCTGTGCCCAAGCTGGGCTGGGTGAGGCAGCAGCCTCCAAGGCCACTTTTTCTGGTAGGACAGAAGTTTCCAGTAAGACTTCAGCCTGGTGATGTGGAAATTGTATGAAAGAGCAGAGGGCAGGAGGAACTGAGAAATTTGCCTTGTTAACATGCTGACTGGAAGTTGAAAACTGCTGCCTCTCAAAGAGAGACATCTCCAACCTCCAAGTCCCTTTGAGATGTTTCCTTCCATCTATCTGCAAAAGAGCCAAGTCCAAGATGCTTCCATAATGTCTCCTGTGGTGCACCAGTGAGAGGTGCCAGTAGCCTTCCTCTTGGTACCCATGCTTTCATGGGTCTCTTGAATATAACAATGGCCACTAGTTCCATCTGATCTCTGTACCTCGGTGGGTCACTGACTCTCACCTCTGTTCTTTGCAGAGGTGGTCTCCTACTACTCAAGTAACACCACCTCCAGTCGAGAAGGTGTCTGCCAGCAAGCCTGGGTGCTCAGGCTAGCTATAGCCCTGCAGAATCTGTGTACACAAATATCAAAGGTATCATTATTTTTGGCGGTTTGATTTCTTTTTGGGGTTATGTGTGGGTTTCAAGAGTCACAAAACCTACAACTCCAGGGACACTAGGGATGAAAAAGGCATGCCAAGGGGAGCATGACACTGCACCAGCATTTTTCCCTCCACAACTTTCTCATCTGGGCCACCCATACATGTTGGGACTTGAGCCCAAGTTGTTGGGTGCAATTAGAGTTAGGATGTCAAAAGCCACAAAGCCTACAGCTCCAGGGACACTGGGGCCGCAAAAGGTCTCCCAAGGGGAACATGGCATTGCACCAACACTGCTCCACCCTCACCTTCCTCATCTGGACCACCCATATATGTGGGGGGACCTGAGCCCAAGTCTCTGGTTGCAAATAGGGTTAAGGTTAGGTTTAGGGTTACGAGAACCACAGAGCTGCAGGGACTCTGGTGCTGCAAAAGGCAGTCTTTTCTTTTCCAGTGGGAATTAGGTTTGGGTTAACAAAAATTCAGTTCCCAGGACTTTAGTAGATCAGGTGAGGTAAGTTCCTGGCTCTGCATGGGAGAGGTTTTGCTGTTGCCCATGAGTCTGGTGGCTCAGTCAGAAAAGGACTACCTTTGCTGGTGAGAGACCACGGGCCTTATGCTAACTTTGCCTCATGTTGAGTTCACAAGGCTCCACCTCTGGCCTATGGGGCTTGTTATCTGGCTGTTTTCAGAAACTACTGTCTGAAGCAGAGCTTGATAGCAGGTGTCTCTTGCTGTTTGTAATCCCACACTTAACTTTCCTCATCATAAGAAAAGCCTTGAAATCACAGGTGCAGAATGAAGACAGATGCCCTGTCATCCTCAAGAACTTGCTAACAGTCATTAGTTATTGAAGAATCACAGCCTTGAGCACCAGGAAAAAAATGCTTCAAATGCAATGAACAAAAGAAACTGCAACTGGGCAAGAAAAAACAGTGGAGGAGCAGAGTAAAGAACTTCTGTCTTGAAAAATGACAGCCCAGTATGTAGCTGGACCAGGTGGAGAATGGGGGCTGAGTGCAGCCTGGAAACATCTTGCCAAAGGAGAAGACCTTGAATGGAGGGGAGAGAGATGGGAAATGGTTGCCATGGGAGCTGCAGTTACAGAAACCCCGTACAAAACTCAGTATGAAAGACCTGAAAACAAATGCCTTAATAAAATAGCTATTTTAGTAAGACAGAATAAGAAGAGCAATACAGATAGAAAGTAAATCTGATGTCCCTTTGGACACCAAGCACCTATGTTTGTGAAGCGTTGGATGGGAGCCCAGCTGGATTTTCCCACAGTGTGTTGTGCAGATCTTGTCCATGGAGGGAAGCGCCTCATTTTGCATCTTACAAGAAAAAGGATATTGTCATGAGAACTTGTTGCTGCACTGTTAGACAAAAGAAAGGCTGTGCATGTGGCATAATTCTGGCACCCAGTGGGAGCACCCTCCTCTGTTTTGATGAGCTGGCTGAGCTCATCCTGCAGCCCAGGGACGTGAGCAGCACAGCACGGCCTGAGGAACACCCTGGATGTTTAGCACAGGCCTGCACCTGCTCAGCTTAATTGTTATGTGCGTCACTACCTTCTAAATGTGCAACAGGCTCCTGGTCAGGATCAATACATTCCACCCCGTAAAGCACATGCCTTTCCCAAAGACATTATAAACTACAGATTATGTTAATAACACATGGGCTTCTCAAGCCCTAATGGAGCGATCCAGCAGAGCAGACATAATCTGTCCAAAACCTCTGGCTCCTTGAGCACAATGTCTTCTGCAAGGCTGCAGGTAGAGTGGCTTCCAGAAGGCCAGAGTGTTTCTGAAGAACTGGGTGTTCTCACACCTTGCAGCCTCTGAAATGGTGCAGAGTATCTGTGTTCTGGCTTGCTGAAAGCAATTGAATTGTAACAGGATGAAACAGATGTCCTAAAATAGGAAACGTGTCTGTGTGTTACATATTAGCACAATCAGGCTGTCAGGAGCTGACTAAAAGCACATAAAATCAGTATTTCTTTCCAACGTCTCAGGCTGGGTTTTGAGAATTACTTAAGGTTCATGTTGCTAGAAAGATGCATATTTAGTCTTTATCCTCTGCTGTATCTTGTAGCTTTAAAACAGGCAATGCTTTTTGAAATGGAATACAGCCTTCGATCAATAAACCGTGGTGTGATGAATGAAGCAGTACCAGTAGTTGCTGAGTTATTCTTTCAGCATTTATAGCACAAAAAGAAGACTGCAGTTTCAGGCTGTGATATGAATGTCAAGGATGCCAAAGTGTGATGAAACTTTCCACCTCTTAATGCTCATTAAAAACATTTAAAAAAAAAAATAAATAATTAATATGGAAACGCTGAAATGTTGGTAGGATTTTATTTTTATTAGACTAGATAATCTAATATTACCATACAAACTTTTTTTTTAGGGCTTTAGCTGTCAAAAGTGACGTTCAATAACCTTGGACACAAAAGGAGGCTAAAAAGGTAATAAAAGTGATGGCCTTGACGTGTATAGCAGTAAATTTTAAGGCCCCAGTGTTAGAGCTGCTGAGGGCAAGGACATCTAATTGGCAAGAAGGAGTATTTTGTGTCCAAGGAGGGTACAAAGAGGACGGAGCCAGGCTCTTTTCAGTGGTGCCTGGTGGCAGGCCTGGAGGCAACTGGCACAAACTGAAACACAGGAGGTTCCCTCTCACCATCAGGAAACACTTTGTTACTGTGAGGGTGATTGAGCACTGGCATGGGCTGCCCAGAGAGCTGGTAGAGTCTCCGACCTTGGAGGTAATTAAATACTGTCTAAATGTCAACCTGGGTAACCAGCTCTAGGTGGACCTGCTTAAGTAGGAGGACTGGATCAGGTGACTTTCAGAGGTCCCTTCCAACCTCAAACATCCTGTGGTTCTGTGTGTCCAAATATGGATGGATTTTAGGCATGATGTGTCTGGCAGCTCATTTTTGAGGAATGATAACTCAGTAGTCACCTTTAGTTAATCAGTTTCATGCAGTGTCTTGAATGGTGGTAGGAAAAAACAGATTTCAACCATCTATTGGTGTTGGGCAGACCAAGCTCCAATGTGGAAGGAAACTGAGACAATTCCTAGAGGAAGCCAACTCTTGAAGTATGGGCTGAAGATAGATCAGAGAAAGGGAAAGTTCAGGCCAAAGTACTGGCTGCTGGTCCTGACTTGGGTCCGCCACACTGGAGCAGTTGGCTAAAGGAGGCTGAGGAAGGACTGTGGCCTCCCTTTGAAAGGTGAACTCAGCTACAGGTGAGTGCGGGGGCCTATTGTTTATGGCCAGTCTCCAGTGTGGCCTGTGCTCAAAACAGGCAGCAAAACAGCCCACAGATGGTGGGCAACAGTGACAACCTGAAGTGTGGTGACCCCACAGGTGGCTCCTATAGCAGCCAAAGTGCCTGAGGTACCAGCTGCAATTGTAGAAAGGACAAGGTGGTTTATGGTAACATATTAGGCAAGTTCATGGGTTAATCAGGTTCTCACTCTAATGGAAGCAGTACCTGGGGAAAAGCAGCAGTACATTTAAAGACCAAGAAAACTATTGCTTGTAGAGTTCAACTTTTGGCAGAGGCACAAATAGCAGAACTGTGAGCTGTCTAAAAAGCATTGCCACTAACTGGTCAAATGGACCCACTGTGGGCTCTGCCATGATGACTCCTGTGGAGGATGCCAAGCAATTGGGATACAGTCAGGTTTTGTAATGATTTTACAGTCCAGGACAGGAAAGCAGGCATGTACAAGCTGGCATGGAGAGCAGGCAAAGTAGTCTTGCCCTGGAAAGCCCCCAGTTGGGTCACTTATGCACAGAAGAGTGCCTTAGAAAGGAAATACAGAAGCTAAATGGAATAATTTTGGTTTAGCACAGATCCCTGCTGATACCCAGCTCCCTCAAAAAGCCTTTTAATCTAAGGTGAACATTTACAGCTCAAGAATTTGTATTTGGAGACTGACAAGATGGAGTTTAGTTATGAAGTTGGAATTATAAATACATCAGTATCTGTTTGTATAAGTGATTCGAAATCTTTGTGTGAATATTCTGAATTGTTTCCCATCAATGGCTTGTATGCTAAATAGAGTGTAAAAATTAGCAAACATACCATAAAAAAAACCAAACCAACCAACCTCACTACACTGGAATGTAAAATGACCTGCAGTGTGGTCAAACTTTATTTGGGATACTGTAAAATAAAAGTTTTGGAACTACTTTGATGTTGCCTATCTAAACTTTATGAATGTGGGGTCCCCACAGCTAGCCATTCCCTTGGTATATTTTCCTTATTTGCTGTATTACAGGAAGAACAGCAATTTTGATGTGAACCATGTGATATTCACAACCTTTTAATAGATTCAGTGAAGATCAGGGAATAAAATGATCAAGTAAAATTTTAAATGGAAATCTAATTCTCTGGAGAGAAACACAGCTATTCAAAATCACCATGGAGAGTTGCAAACTTCCTCTTTCAGGGGAAAAAGAAACAGAGACAGTTGCCTAAGTTCTTTATGGAAATTTAGGGATAGTGAGGGGTATCATGAATAGCACAGACCTATAACCCATTTGGAATAAATTCTCACTGATGATCGATGACGTGGTTAAAGCTTCCACACAGAAATATTAAATGATATAAGTTTTAGTACAGACTGAGGTGGATTATTGCTGCTTGTCAAAGGCTGTGTCCCCATGGATGTCAAACGTTATACAAACAGGAAGATTCTGGCTGGAATATTTCCACCATCATTTAATGTACTAATAAACAGGCTTTATTATTTTTAAGAATAAAATGCAAAACAATTAAGTATGGAAGTGTCTTCTGTGGTAACATGTACATGGGAAGATTGCAAACCAGTAAGTATAGCTATACAACTTTGTCATTCAGGAGACTGTATCATTTGCAGAGCACTCTTTAGTGACTGTTTTAAAACAACATTTTATAAAATAATGGTCCTGAGAAAGGTAAGAAATATCAGCTGGTAGAAACCAGAGGTTCCTCAACTGTGAGTATGTAAGCAAAACCCTTTGTGAATGTGTCACATATAAGCATAAACCAGTTTGGTAAAGAAGTTCATTATGGAGCAAAATGGTTATTTTCAGAAATGTGTGATCATAGTGCTTCCATTCTATAAAAATGTCTGCAGCTATTCATGGCTCTAAAGAATTACTCTGATGAAAAGGTACCTTGTCATTGTGGAAAAAAAATACATACCTTGTGTACTGTATCTTGTGATGTTTAAATGAAAACTGCACTTTAGCAGAAAGGATTGTGTGTTCTGCATACCCAGCCTGTACATTTTGTTCCTCTCAGGTAGTCTAGCATTTGAAAAGCTGGAGTCACCATTTGTCCTCACGTCTCCTGGCACAGCAGCCCCAGGGTTACAAGACAGAGATGGGGAAAGAAATCCTTGAAGGTGCAGGAAATCCTCAAGCGCAAGTAATTCCTCCATAAGTGTTAAGCTTTTACTGAGAGTCCAAATTCATACTAGGCAACTTAGAAAGCAGATGTTTTCCTGAGACAGCAATGCCAGCCCCTCAGTTGTGAGGTCTGTGGATGTCTTCCATCTGCATACCATTGTGGTAAAGCAATTTTGGTGATGTGCAAGCTATAATTGCCCCATTAATCAATATCGGTAGAAAGCAATTACCAAAACTTTACTCTGCATCTGTCCACCCACCTGTCTGCTAATGGACCATTACTTTTGTTGCTGTAGAACAGTGGTGAGAGTTTGACTAGTTTTGCTGATGAAACATTAGTTATCAGGAATTGATATCCTGAGTGCTGCTGAACTCTGCCCCTCCAATTTTGTCAAAGGCCCCTGAAGTACAAGCACAGGCTAATAACAGAGGCTGTATAAACTGAAATCACAAATGATCAATTACAGGTAAATGCAGCCTCAACAGGTGGGCAGAAATGAGTTTACAGCAGAATTCAAAAATGTGTAGACCTGTATAATAGACTAGTGCAGCTTCCCATGATTGGTCACATTGCAGAGATATCTGTGGGAAGAATATAAAACAACAGTGAAACCCACTACTCATTTCTTGCACTTATTCAGAATTGGGTGTGCAGAATGGATCCCTCTGGTGCCATTAGTTCTTATACGTGTAAGTATTTTTTGTTATTGTTAAAAGGAAATGTGCTTCTGTTTTTTCGTACTTCATCTAGTACTGTTGCTCTTGAGGTTTTTTTTTTTGAAATGGAATGCAACATTCTGTCTTTAATCACACCAGAGAAAATCCCTCACATGCCTTATCTTCTTTATATATCTCATGTTGCCTCACAGTGAATTTGTAGATTAGGTCAACCTAAAGATTTGCTATAGGTGTAGGTTAAAACTTCTGTAGGGCTAAGTCTGCCTGATTGGAACTATATTTTTGTTGTTAGCTGAGCTAATCACATATGCATCGTGGCAGATGCAAAGAGAACTCTACCTGCTCTGGATGGGATGTTCAGGAGTGCTGTCCTTGAAACCAAGTGTAGTAGCACCACAGTTACCCTCATGAGCAATCTCCACCAGCTAGCAAGTGCCTAATCAAGGATTTTTCATCATCAGAACAGGTGTTCCCTGCAATTTTGTGAGTGACCATGGTCAAGTAAAAGCTATTGGCTCGAAGAATTGCCTGGTAAAAGCAAGTGCTAATGATGTCCATTGCTTTCTATTTTAAGTGATAAAAGATGGAGACTTAGTGAAAATTTTCATTTTTCCATTTTCTTTGTAATGGATGTGAGTAACTGAAAAAAGCTATAATGTGGTCAGTGAGAGTAAGTCTCGATTTGTGCAAATGAATGAACTTTGCATGATGGCAGCTAATGCATGTGCAGACAGAAGTTGCTAAGTGGAAACCATGATCATGTGCTGGCCTTGAGAATGGGGTAACAGGGGAAGATGTCCATTATTACTGTACTCCATCACTGTTCTTGAAACCTGCTGTCCAGGCCTTTCCTTCAGAGAAACCATGTCTTGTTAAATGCAAGCTGTGCAGATTCCAGGCTATGTTGTCCAGGATGAGGAGCTATATGTGTCTACAATTTGGGGTTTGCTTAAACTTTTGTATGCTCAGACCTAGTACTTTGGTAACACAGGAGAACCTCTGGTGTTAGAACTTGAGAAACAAGTACTGAGTTGTATATATTAGGATATTTTGAATGTTAAGGATATGTAGATAGTCATAACATTAAGAAGACTTGAGTTTTGAGGTATCTTGTTAAGGGCTATTCAGCCTAATAGACAAAGGCAAGAGACAGAAGCAGTAAGAAACCAGACTTAGGTGTACAAATGCTAGCAAACAGGTATTGAGGACAACAGTGCCAAACATCATTACTCCCTGGCCACTCAGTGGGGCACCACTGGAGGATGCCCTCAAAGGCATGAAGAAGTTCAACCAGATCTTTGTAGTTGAGAAGGAGGACAGAAACAAGATTATCAGGGGTGTTACGAGAGAGAGCAAACACCACAAGATATTTAAGTGGGTTTGTGGGAACTACTGTTGGAAACTTACTGTGGGGATCATGAGAAACTCACTGTATTTAGTGAAAGGGCCAAAGGCAGGAAAAGGGAGGAATCAAAGGGAATAGGTGAAGAACAAGTCTGGGGAAACTGAGAGGAGAGAAGATAAAAGGTATTGGTCAAGCTGCTGCTCAGCATGCCTGTTTGGCCAAGCTGTGCATCTTATCAGTACAGATAGTTTTTCTTCTTATTAAACTATCCCTTCCTACCTTCTGCTTCTTTTCAGGAAATCTTCCATCAAAAAGCCAGCCTGATGAAGTAGAGCTCCTTTTGAATAAGCCCCAAGTAAGACTCTGCTTTGGTTTATGAGCTCCTGTTGCACTGAGTTCAGGTTCTTGATGCTATTCTGGACTGAATTCTGGTTTGCTTGTGACAAGCTTTCAAGTGCTTCTGAAGTACCAGTGTCTCAACTGACTGCAGAACTGACAATACAAATTTTAATCTGCTTTAATCTGCACTGCTTCTTAAGCCTCGTACTTGATGATGGAAGAGCCAAAGAAACAGCTGAATCTGGCAGAAAGACCCATTGAAGCCAAAGAGCTACTGCGTTTTGTAACCAGTGTGTTTCTCAGAAGCAATGAGATTAAGTGGATCAGCTGGTGTGCTCAGTGCTTGGTGGAAAGCAGCTTATTTAAATTAAGAGGACCAGAGAACCTGTGCCTCAATCCGGAAAATGGGTTCCACAGAAGACCTTGACTATCCTCAAGTCATCTTGCAATACAGCAGTGGATTTTTAGTCTCAAAGGTAAGAAATATAACTCACTCTTAGACAGATGTCTAAGACTGGAATGCTCAAGAGCCTTGTTTAATGTGTCTGAGAACAAAACAATTCATAATAAAGCATCCTAATACTACATTGACTTTAAACTTGAAATAGGCATGACAAAAGTCTAAAAGGAAGGAAAAAAACAAAACAAAGTAAGGCAGACCAGACCCTCAGGATTAACTTAAGTTTTATTGAGACTCTTCTGACCTGTGGGGGCTTGGATGAGCAGACCTTGTCTCTGCGTGAGGCTTTATAAAAAACACAGGAGTTTATAGCCGAGGGCTTGCTGTCTGACTGCCTCCTATGTAGGGCATTCCTTTGGTGGTGGGATTCCTTCTGACTTTTAATTTTTGGAGTTTGAGAAGCAGAATTGACTTCAATGCCTTTTTATCCCATTATCATAGCATGCAAAGAACAAGATTTTTCAAATATCTTCTTCCCTCTCCATAATTATTATGCAGCAGGCTGAGTTTGGTAACATTTGTATATTATATCCCTTCAGATGGAAAGCATTATGAATACAGACTATGTTATAATGACTTTCTTCCAGACAGAATGTAATTAATGCAGACAGGCAGTAGTCTCAATTTCTCTAATGTTTGCTGATGCTATTTTCTTCCATGTATGCATGTTTGTACAAAATTCTTTTATTCAGTTTTGGTTTTTCTCATTTACAATTTACAGTGTTTTCAAAATCCACATTCATGTCATGTTTTTGAGAAGGAATCTCAACCATGTTCTTACTAAAGGTAAAGGAGTGTTCTCTCTCATGGATGTTATCAAATAGTTTGCTGATGATAATAAATTAGGTTGCTGATGATACTAAATTAGGAGGAACCATTGATTCCCTTGAGGGTGGAGAGGCCTTACAGAAAGATTTTGATATATTCAAGTGCTGAGCCATCACCAAATGCCAGATTTTGCACCTGGGACAATATAATTTGCCCTGATGGCCAAAATGGCCAATGATATCTTGGGGTGTATTGGGAGCAGAACAGCTAACCAGTTGAAAGAAGTGATTGTCCCACTATAGACAGCATTGGTGTGGCCTCACCTCGAGTACTGTGCACAGTTTTGGGCTCCACAATATAAGAAAGATACGAAAAATAATGTGTCCAAATTAAACTAATGCTGAAATGCTGAAGCTCATGGCTGGACAGAACTCGATATGGGGTACATATGTATATTGAGAGACCGTCTACAGCCACTTACTCTGCAGCATCTGCTGTCCCACCGCTTCTGAGCACTACCAGGATTCATGGAATCCATCAGGCTCCCTCATGGGCTCCATCACTGCTTCCCCAGTGCCTGGTTGAGTGGCTCTGTTTTTAATTTCCCATCTCTCTAATAGCAGAAAGACAAAGTCAAGTAACAGTGTTTAGTTCCCAGGGTCCCCTCAGAGTGTCACCATTAGGTAGGAGCTGACATATTTCACCTCTCATCAGCCTGCGTCTCTTTTTTCTCATGAACTCTGTGTCTGCAGGTCTGGCTGTGCGGGCTCCTTGCCCGTATCTGCTGAAGTTCAGCCTTCTCCGAGGGAAGAGAGCTTGCAGTGGCTTCATGCTGCAGGTTAAGCTGCCATCTTTTTGAGCTGTTTTTTCTCCTAGATAATAAAATCTAATATAATAGTTATCTGATATGTCTACCAATGTTTGTAGCTTCTCTATGAGACAAATACACAAACTCTTTAAAAGACATTTTTCTGGGAAGCATTAACACTCAAATGCTTTGTGATACTTTATTTTAAAGTAGCTGCTCTCAGAAGTAAATCTGGCATAACATGGTGCTGTTAGACAAGTTATATCATAGTAAAAATCCCAGTAAACATCACATTAAACCCTTGGGCTTTGTAAATATTGCCTGTGGAACTGGGTTCTCAGCAAAGCCAGTAAGCTTCTGTGGATTTCAGCTGGGGGAAATGGAAAATTTCCATCCCAGCTGTAGCATTCCCTTCAGCCCTGGCACATCAGTACCTAGGTAGCCAAGCAGAGACACACTCTGACGCTTTTGCTTTCATTGTCTTCTGTGATGCTGAAATATGACTTAATGTAGAGGTTGCTTCTTCCTGAAACTAAAGGTTAGGATCTAATAACTCAGACGAAAAATATATGTCATCTTCTCACAGCCCAGCACGTTTTATTTCTCTTAATTTAACGGGTTGGTGGAATGCTGTTGATTAAATCGCTTCTAAATGAAGATAAAAGCAGGCCTTTGGAAACGTAGCGGTAGGAGAGCTTATACTTGCTGATCTATTCACAGTTTCTGCTTCAGTTTTTTTTCCAAGTGTAACATGGTATTTGACAGAGACAAGTTTTAATTTGTACTCTGCACCCTGCAAAATAAGACTGTTCACTGTAGTGTGTTTTTTTTTTTCCTCATCTTCCCTGGGGACTGATGGAGCACAGAGTAAATTCTAACTCTTCATGACTGGTCACTTTTGAATCTGTATTTCTGTCCTAAAGTGTAAGAATTAAGGGGCAGATAATGATAGTCGAAGTGGGAAATGCAAAAAAAAAAAAAAAAAAAAAAAAAAAAAATCTACCAAATTAAATATTTCTCCTTCCTTTGCTGCAGTTTGTGACACGCATTGGTGCAGAGTATAGAACAGTGCTCACGAAAGGCCTGGACACTTACAGGGTCAACAGTATGATTTCTTATTAGAGGAATAAACATACTCCTTCCATACTTCCATATCCTCTTTAGGATTAAGCACTGGATTTTTGGATGTGAATAGCTTACAAATACGAGAATTCAGGGAGAAACTTGCTCTTGAAGACAGTTTTTCTCTTACAAAGAACTGGATGAAGGAGCAAGGTAGCCTTTTGCTGTGGATCATCTCATATGTGGAAAAAGTATTTCATGCAAAGAGTCTCATGGATGAGGAAATAAACTTGGAGGAACACAAGTCCAGATTGGCTTTTGTTGTGATAATTTTGAAGGATGACAGCTTTGGTGGTAAGTGATAAATTCAAGTGTAAGGCAAGTGTCCAGGGACAGGTCTGTGGAGAAGCCAAGACATCAGGAAGGTCCAGGGGAAGCTGGTATGAAAAACGATGCTATATTTCCTTTAGAATACAGATTCACTTGTGAAAAAGAGAACTTCACAGCCTAGCCTGATGATTGTTGGGAGGGCAGTGATGCTACTGCACTGGTAACACTTTTGAGAGCCCAGGGAATAGCAGCTGTTAGGCAGAGGGAAGTAATGGAGGATCTAATTATTCATCCGGGATCTCTCTACCACTTGCCATCTGCTATTTCTTTAAATCAGTTGGTAAAGTGCAGCTTGCGATTGCCCAGATGTCTGATGCAGGAAGCATTTGGAGGAGGCGGTGGGAAGTGAGTATCTGTCCGTGTGGTTTGAATGCTAGCTGAAGCTTCAGCAACTGATGCAGTTTTTTAACAGAGTATAAGAAGTGTGCAACTAGGATAAGAAGAAAGGATTTTTTTCCTTGTCAAGGCCTGATTTCCAAGTTCTGGAAAGAGAAACTACCTCAGCTTTGACATTCCACACTTCTGAGTGTGTGACACTGCAACGTTAGCATTCATCAGGCTTTTTTTTAGCTGAAGAGTTCAGTGTTTTGACATATTGGCTTAGTTCAAGCTGGAGCTTCATTCAAATAAAGTTATCCTTCCACAGTGTCGAGTTCTACCCTCTTAGTACAGCTGTGAACCCCTGTGACTGCACAGGGAAATCTGGGAGGATTGAGGGTCTGAGAGACAACTAGAATAATCTCTTCTGAACCACTGAAGAGTGAAAAGGCAGCTGAATGGCACTATCCAGACATAAGCTATATTGACTATTCCCCAAGCCATCTCTCAGAAGTGTTGGCCACCTATCAGCTCAGGGTCTTGGATGGAATACCACTCAATGTACAGTATGTCAATGCTCTTATTTCAGCCATCACTTAATTCTGGTTGAGTAGAGTATTATCTGAGACTGTATTTAGAATTGTATGCCTATATGCAGAAGAAAAAATGATATAGAGACCAGAAGCTGGGTCTTGCAACATTTCTACAATGTACATTTTGAGATTACCAAGGATAGAACTGAGTTCTCAGGAAGGTAGTAAGGTAACAGCAGTCTGTTTATTTTGTGTGACTATACGGACAGGTATTTGAATGGCTATCTCTGTCTAACTGTATATGTTCAACTATATCTATCTATAACAGATATTGCCTCATGAGTTTTAAACAGATACATTTTCCTATTTGTGAAGGAAAGTCCTTAATTTATTTTTTTTTTTTCCCAGGATCTGGCTGAGAAATATCACACCTGGCAATTCTGGACACAATGTAAGGTGCATATTTAAAAGAGGGTACAAAGTAAATGATGCTTAGTCATGGTGGGCTGATGCTGTCCAGCAATTAAGCAAACACCTGCTGCATGCTCACTCCTTGCCACAGCGGGGTAGGAGAGTTGAATGATCAAAGGCAAGAAAGAACTTGCAGATCAAGATAAAGAAAGTTTGACCAGTGAAAGAAAGAGGCAGGAAAAGAACCCAAAACAAGTGTTGCAAAGGCAATCACTCACCACCTCCCAGCAGCATACTGGTGAGCAGCAAGTCTCAGAGCCGCAACTGCCCTAGAGAGACTACCCTGCAGTTCTTATTGCTGAGCATGAAGTTCCATGGCATGGGATATCTTTTTGGTCAGTTGGGGTCAGCTGTCCCTGCTGTGTCCTCTCCCATACTCTTGTCCACCCCCAGCCTACTCAATGTGTAAAAAGAGAAGGCTCTGATGCTGTGCAAGCCCTGCTCAGCAGTAGCTGAAACATCCCTGTATTATCAACACTGTTCTGGTCACAAATCTAAACCACAGCACCATATGTGCTGCTATGAAGAAAGTTAACTCCATCTAGCTGGACTCAGTACAGTTATAAAGACAAGATGTAATGTTTTAACTATGAAATAATCTATCTTGAATAATGTGTGTCTGACATGCTAAACACATTATTAGTGCCAGAAGGGAAAAAGTGAGAAAAAAATTGAATTGTTTTGAACCATGTGTGGAGAAGGAAAGGTACACCCCTGTCCCTGCAGGAACCCTGAATGTCTTATTTTACATCTTATGTTTCTCTCATGCTTAAAGGACCATACTGTTCAACACCTGAGTACCTAATAAAACCATAATTACACATATAATTTACCTTGAAATTCTGCTGTTATGCTTTTGCATGTTTAAAGTCTAAGAGTACTAAATAAGATATAATCATATTGCCATCAAATAAATTGGTGTTTGAAGTAATGACACAGCGTTAGTCATGTGAAGCAAAGGAAGAGTTAAGACTAGTTCATATTTGAGATATATATATTCTATATATTCTATATGTATATATATTGTATATGTATATGCATGTAAACACGAGAAAGCTTGTAAGTACAAATTATCACAGAAAAAAAGGTTTTCTATTGCTGCTTTCTATTCTTGTACATTTGTGTCTCGTTTGTTATCTATTAACTGGAGCTGGTTTCTGCTCTGGTGTAGCCACCATCTCACTCGCCACTAGATGTTGCTGTTGCTGCAGTTGTCTACCTAGAGGGCACCAGCCGTGATTAAGAAAAAACATTAGAAAACTACGCGGTCGTTTGAGGTAACAGCTGCGATGCCATGTAAATTACACAGTTTCGATATTGGAAGTCGAGATAAAAGGGGCTAAAGAGTCTCTGGATTCATTTTTTTTTTTTTTCATGCAGCTCTGTCAGGAACCGTGTGCAGAAGAAGGAGCAAACCCTTCACCTTCACACGCTGTGAGTGCCATGGCACAGCCTCGTCCTTCCTTTCCATCTTTCACATGAAGCAAAGCACAGGGCCCTTCTTCACAAAAGATTTTTCCAGTCCAGCAGAGCTTGGCTGTAAAAGTCTTTTTACTGTGCCCCAAGAAAACTGAGGTTGTGGTACGTGGGCCTTACATTTAATGTCTTCATGTTACCCAGAGAATAAAAGCATCCCAGCAAATGCAGAGCCAGAGTGCACCACAGGGTTGGTGCCTCTCTGCTGGTGCTGCCAGGCAGGGGACAGGCCCTGGAACAGGGATGCTGGGGTGCTCAGCCTGTTCCCCCAGTGCCTCATGCTGGCCGTGGAGAGACGCTGAGGACTTCCTGCTCTCCCTGGCTGTGGGTGCTGCCCTCACTGTAGGTCACTGCCTGGCCCTGGCTGTGGCCACCCATGGAGGCTCTGATGGTGCCCCATGGCAGCTTGCTGCATGAACTGCTGGCCTGCAGCCCTTGCCACCCTCCTGGCCCTTGCCACCGCCTCCCCAACACAGGACCTGCCTTTGCCACCTCCCTGCAGGGGCTGACACCTATGATGCCATTCCTGAGATTCCCGGGCCTCTGGTGTCCTTCCCAAGGGGCTGCCTCTCACCCTGCCACCATGTCCCCTCCATGATGTCGGACCTCCCACATCATCTGCCCTGTGACTGCAGCCACCACTCTGGCAGCTTCTCAAGGTCTGCTTGGCCAGCAACACTTTCGGCTAGGGCCCCATCATCTGCCATAAGTGCAGGGCAGCGATTCCTAGGTGAGATACTGATGCCCAGGCCACTTCAGCAGAGGCATCAAAGCAGTGTGCAATGGAATCTATGACTGCTGCCCACAGTTTGTGGCTCCAAGCAGCAAAGGCAGGTAATGTAATCTGCTTGGATTTATCACTAAGTCCACGGTGAAGTCAAGAGTAGGACCGAGCCCCACCAAGACCATTGCTGGTGCATTAGTCACTAGTACATGTCAACGTCATAATCTAGCCTTGATACACCACCATTTTTTCCGTGGATCCAGTCATACCAGAGTTCCCCTACTGAAGCATCAGGTCATTTAGTGTAAACAGTGGCCCATGTGGTACAACTGGAATCTTTTATAAGTATTTCTTCAACTTTCCGTACCCACATTTACCCGTGGTGAGCAGACAGCACACACCATCTGCTTATATCTTTGGATTCATGTTCTGTACACATCCACACTTTGTGTGGTAGGATTTGTTTCCCACAGTAGTTGAGGTCACGTTCTTGTATTCAAGAGTAGCATGTGAACAGATTCAAACCAGAACTTTTTGACTTTTGGACAATTTCTGAGGTCCTTTGAAGGCAAAAAACATCATTGGAGGTGGAGACTGTGAAGGAATTATGTTTTCCCCTGACTCAAATTGATCCCAGTTGTGGTGGTTTGACGTCAGCCAGCAGCTAAGCACCAATCAGCTGTTTGCTCACTTGCCCTGATGGAGGGATGGGAGAGGGAATATGAAGAGCAAAACCAAGAAGACTCTTGAGTTGAGATAAAGACAGTTTAATAAGTTAAGGAAAGATGAAGAGAAAAACAAGTGATGCAAAGAGAGTCACTCATTGCCACCCACAAGGATACTGATTCCCAGCCAGTTTTCAGGCAATGACTAGCTTCCTCAAACCACCCACCTCTCAATTTTTATTGCTAGGCATGACATTATGTATCATGCAATATCCGTTTGGTCAATCTGGGTCAGCTGCCCACCCTACTTGCTGGAGGAGCAAAGTGAGACATAAAGAAGGCCTTTAGGCTATGCAAACACTACTCAGAAATAGCTGAAACACTCATATGTTATCAACACTGTTTTAATCACAAAACCAAAATACAGCACCACAGAAGCTGCTGTGAAGAAAATTAATCCCATCCCAGACAGACCCAGTACACCAATTTAAAAGAAAATTCCACTGGGATTCAGGGTTGTGATTTGGTATTGCCAACTAAAGTAAACTTCTGAAAGATCTGTGCTTTGCATCTGAGAAGGAAATACCTTCTCTACTTTCTTTCATTGCTGATCCATCATCATGGGTTGTAGATGAATGTACTTATGGGAAGTCAAGGTTTTATTCTGAGTATATGATGCCCATGTGTTCAGGCTCCTGGAGCGATGTGTCTAAAGATAGGTTTCTTCATTTCAAAATACCTTTTAATCCCCATATCCAAGGGAAAAGTCGTGAAAACAAAATCTAGGTGTAAGTGCATGCTAATGATAAACAAGCCAATGCTAAATAAATGAGAAAGAAATCTTTTATTCTTCTAAAGAAAGACTTTTTGTGAATCTAATGAATGACTTTCAAAGTGTGCGTTTGGAAACACTTCCTCTGTGCTTGCCTTCTCAGGATGACATATTTATATTTAGGTAAATGCACTTTTAAGCTAGTTCTGTTGTCTTAAAACACCTAATTTTCTGAGCACCTGGATGCACAACAGGGACCTTCTAGAACTGGTCCTACGCATCTGGAGCTTGAACCTTGGAGAGTGAGCTCACACAAGACTATTGAAGGAGACACACAAAATCTACTGAAAATGATGGAATAAGCACCAGGAAAGAGGCCAATGGCAGATGTATAAATACCATAGGGCAGTTGAAATATGGAGTTGAGCCTGAACACAGTCAGTGCAGTTTTCTTTCCCAGCTCCTTCCTGGAAGTAACACATCCTGTCTGCACAGAGATGGCAGAGTGAAAGTGAGATAGGGAGTGGAAGTGTGGGTTTGAAAGAGGTCAGTCTATATGGTTCATTTAGGGTTTGGTTAGGGTTTGTGTTTGAGTCAAGATAAAAAAAGGCTAAAGCTCCCGGTGGAGTGGGACTGGAAATTGGCTGTCAGCAGGAATGTTTGGCTGCAAGAGGATTTTGGTCTAGATAATACTTTGATAACTGTTTTGAAAGCTCAGCCCAAACTTAAATTATTGTCTTCCAGCTGATGTGCAGACTGCAAGATTGGATTTGCTTCTGGATATGTTGATGAAGCCTTATATTTCTCCTTTCCTTCCACCAGGGCAGATGGTGGAAATATCTTACTACTCTTCCCTTATTTGCCTTGCAGGGTTGATCTGAATGAGTGTTTTATGGGGTAAGTAGACATTTCAAATGTGGCACCTTTCTCCTGAGCAGCTTATCTTATGAACTTTTTGATAGGGGTTTAAGATCATCTTTATCTTCTGTGTCATTCAGAATAGAAATGATAAAATTTGTCATTCATTTTGGGCCACAAGCTGCTATTTACAATGTTGTCAATCTTAAGTGCTCAAAGATTAGGAAGGCCTGCAAATCATGAGATTTATTTTTGAAGTGTATTGGCATTTTTAGCTTGCATTCACATCTATGAGACTCTAAGATGTTGTTATGTTTTCGAGCATCTTGCGCAGATGGATACACAGGCTAGAAGCCCTTCTATCTCTCTTTTTTTTAATGAAAGATGAGATTTTACTTGCTTGTGAATCTCTGGTTATCAGGGAAAACCCCTTACTGGGTAAAAATGAAAATAAAATTTAAAGGATAACAAAAGCAGAGAAGCAATGGTATATTCATCATCATCTGAGGTGAGGTCATCTCACCTGAACCTCTGGATGTGGTCTCTTAGGTTGCAGACACTTGAGGGTACTGTTTTCCCCAAACATTTTACATGTCCTCTTTTTCTTCAGAGACTAGAAAGCAAAGTGAGGGTGAGTGGCTGAGACAGAGATATTAGATAATCTTATCTGTAATGCCTTTACTTCAAGAACAGATGCTTTTCTGAAATGAATGTTCAGTTTAGAGAGTTGTTGAGCTCAGTAATATTCATCAAAGTGTACATAAGAAGTCTTTGCAAAGGCTATCAGCTCTGTGGGGCTAATCTCGCTAGGTTCTTGTTATAATCAGAGGAGACTGAGTGAATCAAGTACAGAAGGAGTCTGCACTTAAGGCCATCTACAGGGGCCTCCCTTTCTCTTGATTGTAGGCAGAGTACAGGGAGAAAGTAGCCTCAATAGGGAAAAGCTGGCCTTTTGTCACATTCTGTGATAGGTACAAAATCACATCACAAGTCTGTAATGGTCCTTCTCATCCTTAAAAGCAACAGGGCACAGGTCATGAGCCACTTGTACCCAAGCAAGATCTCACCCAGTAGATATCAACAGGATATTGCAAGAGTTGGGGCAAATGGATTTGGAGAGTTCCCTCATAAGCTGCAGTCACTGTGCAGCGTTCCATACCTGCAAGTTATGTGCAATGAAGGTGACTTTGCCAGAAGCTGCAGCCTGTGAGTGATGTGTTCCGAACACTCGCTCGCTTCCCAGACAAGGTGAGGTGTTACATCCTGCAGCAGCCAGGCACGAACGCAAATAACGACATGAGGCTGACCAAACAGCCAGCAGGGATGTGTGGGGCTGACTCAGGTCTTTGTCAATTTTCCCCACCACCACCTTAAAAAATCACTCAGTTCAAATAAATGATTTTGATTATTTGACTGCACCAGCAGTATTAGTTTCATGCTAAATAGTAGCCTGAAGGATGTGGTGGTATCTGTGAATTAATTACCCTTTTAAGTGAATGAATTAAGCAGCTAAATGTGAACTCTCTACAGTTTTTACCAAGGAAATGTTAGTTTACCCTTGAATGAGGAACACTGCAAAATCAGCCTATGTTATATGCTGGGGAAAAACAAACAAAAAACCAAAAAAACCCTCATACACGTGTGCCTGCAAGCTCTCCCAAATACTTCCTTCCCACAGTGGACACACAACATCAAGCCCATCTCAGTATCTTCCATGCTTGTAATCTCTGTCCTTTGACACCCTTTCCAACTCTCCCACTGTCTGTTGTGATCTTTGCTGTGTAAAGCCCACTCTAAATTGTCAGGGTACGGAAATGTGACTTCATATTGTTTTGAAACACCCTGCATGCCCGTGGGTTGGTGTGACTTGAGAGAAAGTGCTTGGTTTCAGGATGTGGCTAGTCAATGTGGGTAGGGCACATGTGGTGTGCCCCAGATACTGTCATTCCCTACCTAGGCACAATGGCTTGGCTCAGTATTGCAGCAGTAACTCCTCAAAAATATTTGGCAGGTGTCAATGAAAAGAGCACAGTCTAAGTCCTGAAGACCTTTACACTGTAAATAGGCAGCTTTGCGAAAAACAAACAAAAAAAATAAAAGAAACAAGATGCCTTTGATTTCTAGTATGAACCTGGAAGTGGGCAAGGAAGTAGAGGCAGAAAAAGAGCTAAAACCAGGACATGCCCATGGATTGCCATTTGCTCCTGATGCTGCTTTGCTCACCTAGTGAGCTAGTTGCAGTCAATATGCTACAGCTACATATATAGACTGATATTTAAGCTTGATGAGTCAGAGCACTCCTGTCTCAGAGTCAGTGGTAATTCCACCCTTGTCTTCAGTAAGTGCAAGAATTGAATGTTTTGGAGTGTCACACATAATTCCCTAAATGCAGTACTTCTGTAAGTTACCTCGTTACAGTAGTAAAAGACCAATGACAGGGACCCAGCACTACTGTGTCTTTGCTGGAAAACCTTTACAAAGTGAACTCAATGTCCTTTATTTTATTTTGGATGTTGAATTTAATTTGCTGTTTAGGTAATGGGAAGATAATTTATTAGTGTGGATGAAAGAGTTAAAATGAAAGATTTGCCACCACCCCTTCAAAAAGATGCTGCTTTTTTTTTCCTTATTTTATTTTTTTTTTTTTACCCCATGAGGTTCAGTATTGAGGGTCTGCAAGAGCCTGAAGCCAGGTGGTGGTTGCCAGGTCAGGGTAATCCCTGATGGCTCTGAATTTAAGACAAAGACACAGAGTCATCATCAGTCTCATCAAGCTTCTTCCCAATTTTCTTTATAAATGACAGACACTGTGAAGAAGACCTGTTCCCCACATGAGGAACACACACATGCTCAGCAGAACTAAGTTGCTTCTTTTGCTTATGAGGACATTGCTATGTGAGGACTAGTCACCCTTGGCAAGGTTCCTGTTGACGCCGTTGGCAGATGTCAAGGAGAACCTGCCTTTGCAAGGATCTTTCTGTGTAACACGTTTTGCTGTATACAGGCAAATTAAAAACCTGTTTACTTAATGGCTTCCATGCTCCTACAGGGATTTCTGGTGAAGACTTGTAATATTTGGGGCCTTTCAGCTGCATTTTTGCCTGTCATTGGGTATTTAATGCATACATTCCAGCAACAGATATGCTGGCATCTTCCCAGCAACCTTTAACTGTTCTTTAAGCATAACTAGTTTTAGCAGAACTTTGATTAAGAAATGTGATATGGGAGGCTCCTACACATAGTTGGATGATACAATCTACAAGGTTCTCACTAAAAGCATTTTTGCCAATAAGCAATTAACTTTGGAGTTCAGTTTTCTAGCTGGTGAATTTTCATCTGTGTTGATCTTCCAGCTGTGACACGGAAGAGCAGTGCCAACCTTTGAACAAAAGTAGTGGACTGGGTGTGGAAAGTTGGTCTGAGGGACAGACTTGAATTAATGCCTTGTGTCAGTGAGGGTGTCCCATTTCTATAGGTGTTGATGACGGCTAGGCACTCAGAGGAAAAAACACGCATGATTTTAGCAGAGACTTTGCTGTCCCCCTAAGCCTGTCCAGGCGAAGCTGACAAAACATGTTGGTGTATTTGGTGATGACTTGTGCCCATTCCTTCTGTGTCATTTTGGTTTTCCTTCGCATCCATCTGGGTTTTTCTAGAGCAGTGCAATGGGAGAAGTAAATTGGATTTTGTAGGTTTTTTCAGCTCCTGCTAATGTTGAAAATTTGTAGGAGGGGCTAATGTTGAAAAGTGGTAGGACAGAGATTTGTGGGTTTTGGCTGATGGCTATACGGTAAAGGCCGTACCCAAATTTGGACCTTGTGCTGGGAATGAAAGTTTACTCCAAGGGATGCAGATAGTTCTTATGGTCAGAGTTCTTCTCTCTCATTAATGATTCCATACCAAAGATCTTCTTACACCTTGTCTGGTTTTGTATTTTTTTAAAACCTTGGAGTCTTTGCTCCTACATAGGAGGATCAGCTCTTCTTATTTGTTTAGAAGGAACATCATGGTGTTTTTTTTGGTGAATGTATTAAAAGCATGTCAGGCATGTATTAAAAGCATCTCAGGGCAGCAGGCGACTGGAAGCAGTTGAGGTTCATGGGCCATTGTAACTCTGAAAGCATGCTGCAGCTCATGAATTTCTTTTCCTTTACACCAGTGGAATGTGACTGGAAAATGCATTTATACACTACAAAGTTCTGGTATGATAAAGAAAAGAAAAACTGTAATTTTTTACCCTTCTTTTGTTACTTTCTATAGGAACTTCCCCTAATGAAACTTAACTGAAAATTGAGATTTTACCACAGCGCAAACATAAAACAAAAAAAAGCCATCGAACACAGACCTCAACTTTTCACCAGAAACATTGTTTGCAAGTCTATTGCTTTATTTCTTCCTATTTCTCAGTTTGCTTTGACATTCAACTTGTGATGTCAAAATTATTTCCTATGCACTGTAGACTTTAAAAATTCAGAATGACATTTTCTTTTTCTTCCTTTTATTTATTTTTTCTTGGCCTGATTAAATTTGTAGCAAAGCTACCAAATGTACTTCTATTCAAGGTATAATTCTGTAACTACAGAACAAGTATATAAGATGTTTTTTTATTCCCCTTAAGGTAAAATGGAAGTTTTAAACTTCCAGAAAAATTTTCAAATTTTCTAACTCCTCAATTCCTGTTCTACTAAAATTTGGAAGCCAAACACTGTTTAAAAAATATCCCCCTCCCCCCCCCCCCCCCCCCCCTGCCCCTTCTTTATTTGTTTATTGGCATCTATATCCTTAGAGGCTAACAGGACATTCTACAGAACTGGAGGTCACACTTATCCGTACTAGAGCATCACTTTCAGTTTTCTGTGCAAACCTCGAATGTAACATGGGGGCACCTCCTGTTGTTCATAATCTCAAAGCTACTTCTATTGCCACAGTTAATTAGAAATATCAAACCTAAGAAGACAGTAAGGAGAATAATACGTGACTTAATACTTTATGCTAGTCCAAATGCCCTACTTGGGGAAGATGATAAACCAGTCAAAAGAAAAACACTGATGTTCATTAAAGGATAAATTGCAAGGAAAAGAATTAATTATGAAGGTGAAAGATCACTCAACGTGAAACCATTTAAAAATGGTTTCATGAAAAATCTTCATGAAAAATCTTCATGAAAATCTTCATGAAAAAAGAACTGTTAAAATTGGCCTATGTATTTGTGTTTGACTGTGATTGTTACATCCCTGGTAAGAAAATCCTAACAGTTTTCTTTAGAAAAATAGCAGTTAATGAAGTTGCCATTGGGTGTAGCTATTGTGTTACTCTCTCCCTGGATAATCATATAACAAACACAGAACTGGTTATTGTTGCAAGACAGCCACTATAGAAAAATTATTTCTCCATAATAATTTCAGGTTCGGCAGTATCTTAGAAGGAGGACAGAAATCATACTAATTATTAGCATTCCCTACAGTGTGGAAAGAAAGACTTTACCATAAACCCGTTCTTATAACTGATGTACATTATATTCATTGAACTGGTTAAAAAAAAATACATACAGTACATTTTGTGCTTGAGCTTGAAGTTGGCATACTTGAGGAGATGTATCTTTCCCTAGTTTGAATAAATTTGGTTTTGAAATAACAATGATCTGGAGGAGTGGAAAAAATCCACTTAAAGCTAATGAAACCTCGAGAGTATGCAGAGATGTCTCATAAGCAGATTCTGTGTGCCTAGCAGAACTTGTTGTTCTACTCCCACGTGATTAGTCGTTCTCATGGGAATAAAGGCAGCTAAATAAATGATTCTCCCTTCCTTCCCCTCCTTCTCAAGCATATGGGACAATGAGATGTAAGTATTTAGCTGCTTTTTAAAATGTTAGTGGACAAAGTAAGAGAATTAAGAGGATCACAAGAGAAGGTCAAAATAACATAGTGACCATTGAATCTTCTCAGATCTATTGAATAACTCACGACTCTTAGGCTGGTACCTAAGAGATTCAAATTCAAAAGTTGAATTTATGCTGCTTAGTGAAATTTGGCTGCATTACATATCTAACGCTAAAAACCATCGCTTTCAAGATAGGGGTATGATGCAACAATAAAATCACTTGAAGGGTGGTAGAAACAAGCACTGTTCATAGCTTCTGAGGTGTAAATTGTGTCCAGTTCTGGGCCCCTCAGTTCAGAAAGGACAGGGAACTGCTGGAGAGAGTCCAGTGCAGGGCAACAAAGATGATTAAGGGAGTGGAGCACCTCCCTTATGAGGAAAGGCTGAGGGAGCTGGGGCTCTTTAGCTTGGAGAAGAGGAGACTGAGGGGTGACCTTATTAATGTTTACAAATATATAAAGGGTGAGTGTCATGAGGATAGAGCCAGGCTTTTCTCGGTGACAACCAATGATAGGACAAGGGGTAATGGGTTCAAACTGGAACACAAGAGGTTTCACTTAAATTTGAGAAGAAACCTCTTCTCAGTAAGGGTAACAGAACACTGGAACAGGCTGCCCAGGCCGTGTAGTTGAGCTTCCTACTCTGAAGACATTCAAAACCTGCCTGATCACCTTTCTGTGTAACCTCATCTAGGTGTTCCTTTTTCTGGCAGGGAGATGGGACTAGCTGATCTTCTGAGATCCCTTCCAATCCCTAACATTCTGTGATTCTGTGAAATGTTCAGATGGCTGGGGGAAGGACATTCCTCCTGTACCAAGGGCTAGTCTGTTCCCTGCATTTCCTCTGCAGTGCAAGATGTATGCAACTCCTCAGGGAAATGACAGAAAAGACACATCCTCTCAGATTTTCTTGTGGGTTATAGAAACAGAATGCAGAACGTGGTGGTGTAAGTGATGCCAGGGAGACCCTTTGTGACCTCTTGTTGTACTGTGTCTTCACTTGAAGCCGTAACTGCCTCCAGGCAGGGGTATGGTCTCTGAAGTTATACTGAACAGCTTCAAACACACTTCTGGTTTTAGCAATAATAAACAGCTTTATTTTTTCAAACTAAATTTAAGTGATCTAAAGCTCACTTCTGAGCTTCTTGAAGCTTCAGCTGGCAATGCAGTTTTGTTTCTGGAGTTGTATAAAATACCTGTAAGAAAAATTATTAACTGATTTCCTTAATTTGGTGTTCACTAAAGAGAGTTCTAGCACTGACTTACATACACATAGTACAACCAGCTGTTTTCATGCACCTTCACACAAGTCTGTTGTCTGCAGACTCTTCAGCAGTTGTAACTTGAGTGTGTCATGGAACGATCTGTGCCAGGATCCAGGGAAAGGTCAGAGTCCAGGCTGAGATGATAACAAAGGAGCATATATGACACATGAATATAGGGCTCATTCAACAGAGTCATTGATAGTCATTAAGCTTCATCTTAACCAGAAACACTTCCACAGGCATTTAAAATGGGAAGTTATCTGCTCAGCTATCAATCAATTTATTTGTGATCCAAGGTACCTAAGACACATTAGTTCAATGGAAATGACCAAACATCTGCAGTGAATTATTTGTTTCTCTTTCAAAAGAATTTTTTTGACAATCAGCTAGAATATCCTTAGGACTCAAAACCATACCAGTAGAATAAAAGGGTTTTAAGAATTTTATATGTAATTATAGGTAATGTGAGTACAGATTTAAGTCCCAAAGAGACCAAAGGAGTGACATAAGCATGTTATTCTTTTGAAAATATTATCTCTGCTCATGGATATAATAAGGTATGTTACAAGATCCCACATTTGACATATGGTTATTCCAGATCAGAGTATTGATAATCAATACACAGAAAACATATGGTGTTCATAAAAAGCAAAGTGTAGCTGTAATAGGAAGTTATTGGTGAATTATACTTCAGCCAGTTAACTCATTGAGGTGACAAAGAGCCTTTTTTTCTGCCCCCGTTTTGATTCTCACAGTGGGTCTACTATCTATTTTAGCCTTTGATTTTTCTACAGCCAGGTGTTAATCAAGTGATGTCTCATAATGCTTATTGTTTCCCAGCAGCAGAAGAGCCCTGCAGTTCCTCCTTATTCAACAGCAGCAATGATTAGCATAGATGAACAGAGCAGGTTTTATTTACGCTCTTGTGACATTTTCACGAGTACTGTCTCTTTGTCATTTTGCATTGTACCTCTAGACAAAGCCTGCTTTCAGGGCTCTGGCTGTGATGACTTTTTTTGGTTGCATTGCATTAAAAGGACATTACAGAATTATGACACTAAAAGTTACATTGGAAGATAAAGATGAAAGAAAAGGAAAGCAAAAAAGTGTGATGCTTGTAAGAACAGAGAAGAACCTAAGAACCACATTAAAGATAATGAGAATGAAAGTTTAAAAGAATTACTTGCAGTACTTAAAACAGTACTCCACTATAAGAAAGGAGGTGGGAGAATTATCAAAGACAAGTTTTCCTAAATTCTGTGTAGCTATTCAGAAGTGGTTTCCAAGCAACCAGAACATGTACATAGCTCCAGGAGTAAGAGATATTATGAATGCCTGGAGACACAAAGAGGAAGAAAAAGATGAAATAGGGCTGAAGTCAGGCTGGGATGATACTGTGGTAGAGGAACACCCTCACGCAGCCCCAGCACTGCAGCTGGTGTCACAAAGGGTGAGCTTCCTCATGCTGAGAGGGTCCACCAAAAGAGGGAAAATGAAGGAAAAAAAACATAGAGAGAATGCAGTAAGCTGGATGAAATGTCTCCTTTGCACTGTTATTTCAGACCTCTTGTTAAAACAAATGGGCAAGGGTACTGATCTTGCAGGTTATAATAATTATACAGAAAACTGACATTTACATTTCCTTTGTCCTTATTTTATCTTTTTAAGAAATGTTCTTGGTAGCTTTTGTCCAGATCAGTAATTGTCCACTTCTTATTCTGGCAAATCTTTCATTAATGACTGATCTTCATCACAAAGGAGTAAGTTGAGTGTCTAAAAATTGATAGTTGGCTAGATATGTGGTAAAAAGGTGTACAATTGAGTGAATTTTATAGAGAATACTGAAAAGCCGGTCAAAATGTTTGTAATCATAGAATATTTGGGGACGCAAGGGATTTTCAAAGGTCATCTAGTCCAACACCCTGCAATGAGCAGGAACATCTTCAACTGGATCAGGTTGCTCAGAGCCTCATCCAGCCTGGCCTGGAATGTCTCCAGGGATGGGGTATCTGCCAGCTCTCTGGGAAACCTCTGCCAGTGTTTCAACACCCTCACTGTAAAGATTTGTTCCTCATGTCTAGTCTGAATCTCCTCTCTTTAATTTAAAACCGTTACCCCTTGTCCTGTCACAATAGACCCTGGTAAAAAGTCTGTCCCCATCCTTCTTATAGGCCCCTTTTAAGTATAGAAAGGCTGCAATAAGGTGTCCCTGGAGCCTTCTCTTCTCTAGGCTGAACAACCCCAACACTCTCAGCTTGTCCTCATAGGAGACATGTTCCATCCCTCTGATCATTTTTGTGTTGCTCTTCTGGACTCTCTCCAACAGATCCGTGTCTTTCCTGTACTGAGGACCCTAGAGCTGGATGCAGAACTCCAGGTGGGGCTTCACCAGGGTAGACTGTTGCCAGCCAGGGTAAACTGGGTTTTTAAAGTATGATTCCATATACTCTGAATTATAGATAAACAAACCTCAAACCGAAAAAACAAGGATATGCTTTTCAAAATACACATATAATGTAAGAATTAATTCCTCTAGTTCACCCACATGAAGAGGTTGCCCAAAGAGCTTGTGGAGTCTCTATCTTCGCAGGTATTCAAACCTTGCCTGGACGTGGTCCTGGGTAGCCTGGTGTAGATGGCCCTGCTTGAGAAGGAGGATTGGACCGGAAGACTTCCAAAGGTCTCTCATACATTGTCCGTTCTGTGATTCTGTGAAACATAAGAGAGTCTGTATCAACAAGTTTTGAGGTGAGAACATTTACCTTTTTTATCTCTGTTTTACCCTGTTTTTTCTAAGTATATGGCTCCCCTGACCTCTCTTTTAGGACTCAGTAAGACCACAGTGACTCAGAAGTCATAGAACTGAAACATCCTGAAAGCTGTTCCTAGCTGAACCCAGTGACAATACAGCATGCTGGAGATCCAGGTCTCTTCCTTGCTGTGTCCATCTAACTCAGAAACTACCTTTGTTCTTGAGTTAAACCTGGTGTGTGCCATGCATCTAAATACATTTTCAACTGCTTTTACTGTGGAAGTTTCTTAATGGCAAATTTCTCCAATCCTTTCTTCATGTTATATAAATCCTCACAGTAAATAAAGTTATGTATGTCTCAATACTGACGCACCGAACACCACCCACACCAATGTAAAGACCGCTTATTTTCTCACATTTGGAGGAATCAAATATCTCTGTGACCTTTCCCCATACTTCAGTTTTCTTTAATATAGGTGACTGCAGTCAGGAGTTACTAGGGGAAAGGATGGTCTGACATGCAGCACACAGGTCATATGATTGCTTATCTTATTCTCATGTCTTTGGGAGGTGAGGTTTCCAGCATTTTTGATGGAAAAGAGTGAAGCCTGGAGATTTTTGTTTGTTACTTTTTTTTTTTCTGGAAACATGGAAATGTAGTTTACATCTGGGTAATCACCATGAAAAGAGAGAGGGGTATGAGCCAAATGGGTCCTTACAGAGAGGGGTAGCAGCCAGCGAAAATGTCTTCCAATCTCAAAGAGGCCATCTCTTTTGTGAAATGTCTCCTAATTACTTAGACCAATGCAACAAAGACTGAGACCAATACAGTAAATCTGAATGCAGAAGAACCATCCCATAGAAGATGGAAACTCCTGTAGAGCATTCATTGTCTTTCACTTTGCACAATTCCTTGTCAAATGTCTCAGGATATGTTACTCAATGTGGAGAAAATTAAATCATTCTCATAATTAAAATTTTTCAAAGAAAAGGAAAAGAAAAGAAAAGAAAAAGAAAAAAGAAAAAGGAAAAAAAAGAAAAAAAAAAGAAAAAGAAAAAATAAAAAGAAAGAGAAAAAGAGAAAAAAAAAAAAAAAAAAAAAAAAGAACCAGAAGGTTCTAGAGAACTTATATTGTTTATACTGAAGTTGACTGTCTTTGGGATAATGAAAATATCCACAGCTGGAAAAGACTCCAGCCCTGCTGAATGTGGTTGCAGTTAGAAAGGCCTGAGTGTATTCAGTAGGGAAGCACATAAACCAAATTCTCCATCCTCCAGGTTTCTGCCTGAAGCCTTGTACTGCTTTCATCTTTCTTGAGAGGAACAGCAAAATGCACTGCCACTATGGTGTCCAGAAGCTGCTTTCTATCTGAAGGAATGTCAGCGTAACTGGCTTTGAGGCTTTCTTATGACTCCTGGCACAACAGCAGAATTGAACCTTAAAGAAATAAGCATGACAGCAAGATAGTCTGCAGCAATTCATGTTTATTTACTCACAGGTTTTCTTGTCACTCCCCAAGAAGCATTCCAACAGCTAATAGGAAACATAAATCACGTTCTTTGACGTATCTGTAATGTGTTTAGACAAAGATTTAATTGCTGAAAAGCACTCTGAGCCTCTGATTAATCTCTAACTTTTTTTGAAAGTCCAAGGATTTTTTTAGAGATCCTCTTGAGTAAGTGCATGATTATCAGCTATGATTTACATAGGTGGTTAACCTGTTAATGTGGGATTTGATTACCATCTCAATTTCACACTGGTTCCTTAACTATGAATAAGAAACTTAATACATCCATTTCAGCTTATAAGGTTCCACTTCTACCTGTCCAAAAGGCTTTTCTTCATTCTGGGAGTGATGTACCATTGGCAAATTTCACTAAAATGCTGCAGGAGCACAAAATTGGCTGAGCTGTATACAGGAATCCTGTTTCTGGTACTTCAGCAGCAGGCTCTAAATTGAAGACAATCGTTCAGGAGAATGGCTAGAAACACTTCAGAATGCTTTGAACTGAGTTAGAAAAAGATTTGGTTTTGAAAAAATATAGCCAATATAGACCTGTTTGTCCAATCTGTCATCCCAATTTTTTATTGCTGTATAACCTCATGGACTTGCATGGAGTTAAATCAATATACAGCTAAGATAGGAGATGAGAGCTGGGCTCCTGTGAGTTTTGGGAAGCATGCTGCAGCACAATGTCTGATCTGCAGTGCTGAATTCAAAATGCAACAGAGAAAGCATTCACGTTAAGCTGTCTAATCCCACACCCTCCTCCCCTTTTTCAACTAAGGGTGATATTTTCGTGAGGCAATTTGAGGAAGGAACATTTAAACTGAGGACAAACTGCAGAAGAATTCCTGTTTCTGTTGGAAGAAAATTTAGTTCGTTTTGAGCAGATAAGGATTGAACAAGATTGAAAAGATGGTGGATTTTTTTATTATACAGAAAAGACTTTTGAGTAGGGAAATCAGCTGGGTGGGAAGAAAAACAGGGAAGCTGGGAAAAATAATAGGCAGCAAAATACACAGGAGAAAAAAGCATTCAGATTGGGGAAAAACAAAACAAAACCAAACCACCAAAAAAAACCCCAGCGTTGTTTTTTTTTTAATTTTTTTTTTTTTTTTCACTAAAACCAGAAATCTTTGTTAGGGAACACAAGAAAACTAGAAAATGATCCACTGGATTCATACCCAAGGAAGGCCACAGATCCTTCAAATGATCCTGAATGCACAGACTACAGAGGGCCACAGCATAGATACTACAGTCTGCTCTGACAAATCTGATTGCAGGAGAAAGACTGCATATGGATATTCACAGAATACTGAATCAACACAGTGGCAATATGCATTGTAATGTTATCCCAATAGGATTTGTGAGGACTATGGGCCTCATGCTTAGTGTCAGGACACTGTAGGGGCACTGGGTAGGGGGAGCTCTCTATTCCTTTTAATCATGATTTTTAGAAAAGTGCACTGTTTCCTAAGTCATTTGAGAAGAAGACATTTGTGGACAGAAATAATTCAGCATTAGAAGGAAGATCCCAGTGAGAAACTACTTCTGTATGGGCAGATGGATTTGAAACTGCAGTTGGCTCAGTGCTGTTCCTAATCTATAATAAGAAACTGTTGTTCTGTGTGATATCCTGGCCATATGCTAAAGCCAGAGGATAGTCTATTACAAAAGAGTGCAGAATAGTTTATCCTTCTGAACTTGTTCATACTCTCTGCGTCTCATGCTTCTTCATTAAACAAGGAAAGCTAAGAGGATGGAAGCAGATATCCCTCTTGGATCCTGTCTTTGGATCATAGGAACAGAATATTCTCTGTCTTTCCTGAAAAATACGGTTTTCAAAACAGACAGGAGTAAACTGGACTTTCAGGCCCAGAGGTTCTAAATAACTCCATCTGTCAGACCTGTGCATTATTTTATGCCATGCTAGTGGAAAAGGGCACAAAGCTCTTCTGTTTTATGGAAAATGTGTGGTTGATTACAAAGAAAAGAAAAAAACACCATGTTTTCTCTTCATAACATCAATCAGACCTTTTTGCATGTATTGTCCTAGACAGCTGTCACTCCTCTTCCTCCTAAGAAACACTGTTTCGATTTACAGACTTTTGTTTGGTTTTGAAGGTAGAACCAATCCAGACACCTGAATAAGGTCAACGAATGAGTGCTGGTGCCTTGTGGAAAACAGCATGACAAAAGCTAATGCTGGATTTTAAGCGTCAAGGGATGAGACTAGGATCACACACAATTATGTCAGCCTGCAGGGTAAGGAGTTGCATCAACTTAACAAGTAGAAAAAGTAGATGGAAAAAACACCCTAGACTCATTCCTTCTTTGGTAGAGACTACACAGAGCCGGAATACTGAATTGGGGTGTAAGGGTGGGTATACGGATTCACTGAAAGAAATGCGAAAGGTAACTACAGGGTCACTCAACAGTTACCCCAGAAACTCCTTACAGTCCTTCTGGCTTGTAAAGGAGAATGGCTGCAGAAGATAAATTTGCCTGTACATCCTCAGTCTCTCACTGCAACAGTCTGTAAATGAACCAAGGGGGAGATCACAAACTTGACACCTATTGACAACCTGTGTGCCACAGTGGACAGTGTCCTCCTGGCTAAGGACACTTACAGAGCAGCCTGGCCAATGTGAAACCTTGCAAGGAACCTATCAGAGTGCTTCGATTTCCATGTATTGCGACTGCTGTCACATCTTTGTAGTTGCAGCATTTCGCATTGCTTATTGAGACTGAGTTGTTTCTAGAAGCTGCAGATGCGGTAGTTGGTAGACAGTACTGTTAATATATATTTATACAAATTTATTTTGCGTGTTTGGTCCTGTCATGCTTGTGGTAAACAAGGGGGACTGGATCCTTAAGAAGAATAAGGAGCATTTGGCTGGGCTGGAGCTGCTGCTCCTTGTGTCAAATATATTCTCTGATTTCCAAATGCAAATGCTGTAACATTATCTTTCTTAGCCCAAACATAAAATTTAAGAAAAAGGTATGAATATTACTGAGATGTGTGTATTTGTCAGGAGGAACACAGAGCTGGTTGAAATATTTCCACCGAGCTATAAAATCTCTACTTTTTTATCTATGTCTTTCTGATGTAACACCCCTTTTTCAAGTGATGATACATTTTTTGAAGGGTATTTTAAGAATCAGGAACAAACATATGATTTCATGTGAACTAGGACTTACTGGAGTTGTGGTATCACATCAAGGTTCAGAGATTTAAGTGAGATGGCTGAATTTATGTGTTTCAAAAGGTGAGCAGATCTAGAGGTAGGTAACACATACCTGTTCAGATGAGGAAAACATTGTGTTAACATTTCCAAGCTAGCTGCAAGCAGATTAGTGCACCTGCACTCCTCAGGACAATGCTCTGCAGGTGCCAGCACCAGTCCCAAGGGCAGAGGGGTTTGCACAGTGCTGACCATGGGCTAATTTACCCTTCGTCTCAGGACAGCTTATCGGTTTAGGCAGCAAATGCGACTGACAGCATTATCCTCCTTCCAGGCCAGGAGCTGACTTGGGTAACTCAGCGCCCATTTCCAGTTTTCAGGGAACATCAGTGCTCTGTAAATGCCAGTTTGGCCTGACTTTACCATGTTTTTCTTCTAAATCTCTTACCAATATCACATGTCATTTAGTCAAAAACTTTTTTAAAAAGGAAAATATGTATCTTTGTCAGAGACCTAGGCTAATTTTATTGAAAAAATCTACTCTTGGCTGTCCAGGCATAACCATATCCAGTAAAAATGGAGAAACTTTATAATAACACTTGGCCCCTCTTTCAGGCCGTTTTGACTGCAGCATGAATTTTTCTTATATAACAAATATGATTTGCATTTAGAAAGGGTGAGGGATACACCTTATTATAAATGAAACTTTTTGTACGCAAATAAGGATTAACTAATATAGTGGATTACAAAGCATGTCTCTTTATTGCCTAAAGTCCAGAGAAAACTCTTAGATCTAGTGAAAAAAACAGAGGGAAATTGTTGTGAGAATTCAGCTCTTTATTCCACAGGTCTGGAAAATAGCTGCTTATACAGCCGAAAGTTTTCAGTTGTGATTTTACAGGAGCTGTTTTGTTTTCCACAATCATTTTTGCCCTCCACCTTGTTTGTTTGTTTCTCTAGTACTTTCCTTAAAAAATATGATGCAAGAGAGTGAGAGGACAAATTCAATTTTCATGGTTTCCTTTTCTTGGAGAAATGTGACATTTAAAAAAAAAAAAAAAAGCTTCTGTCCTGACTTTCTTTGCAGTTGGGCTGCATGCCATTGTGTGAAATTACTTGTTTGAAAGGGTCATTAGAAACAAAGGCTGAATATCTCTGTTCCTGTCAGGCTGGTGTGCTAGAGAAGACGGTGAATGCCATGTTGTTTTCAATTGAGACCTGAGATATTATGAGATATATTGTCTTGAAGGGCAAGGCATGAAACTCATTATGTTAAAACACAGGGAAAATAAATAAAATGAAATGCTTTAATGGGGAGACAGAAATAGGTATGTATTCATTACTTTTAAGTGATGAAAAAGTTAAAGCAAATTAAAGTTGAGCAGGACTGAACTGCCTACAGCTCTGAAACAGTAAACAGGATTCTTTGACATGATGTTGTATATAACTCTTTTGTTATAATAAATTAATAAATATGTAATATTTTCTAGAAGTTATCCTAAATCTAGGAAAGACAAAATTTGTTGATGGCCTGTGCATGATGGAGAGAGTAAAGAGTGTTTTGTAAGACTGTGCAGAAATGGAAGAAGCACTCAAGAAACAAAAGTCTGGAAGGGATGAATGATAATAAACTCAATGGATAAAAAACAGACACTCTGACTTTTGTGTTACTGTGTAGGGTATGAAGGCATGATCCCTTCATATGAGCTATATCTGACTAGACCTGTCAGGTTCTATTGCCTTTTGCAAGCTCAAGTTGAGGATGGAAGTGTTTGGAGACAGAAACTTGAGTACTTGTGGAAACAGATAAAAGATAGGTTGACATCAAAACCAGACATTACCATTCTGTCACAGAAGAAAAGTTCTCAGATTAGAGGAGGTGAGGTTTATGTGTAGAAAAGCTTCAGCCTTGGCAGACAAAATATAAAGGAAAGTGTTATTTGTGGTAATCCTATTGGAATAAGAATTCAGCTACACAAAAGACCACTCTAATGCCAACAATAAAAAAAGAAGGCTTTTAATTTGTGAGAAATTATTTTTTCCAGACATTACCCTACTCAGGTCATGATTTGTGACAGTCAAGAACTGTTTGTTTTTTTCAGAAGTGAAAAAAAAATATATACTAGTAATTATACTGTGACAATAACTTTAATTCTGTGGCTACATTATTCTGAAAAGAGAAACCTATGTATTGATTGCCAGAGAAGCCATATATTGTTTGGTATTATGCCAAAGAAGCTCATGAAAACAACAGAACCCAGGATGCTCTCAGGATATGGCTGTAATGGAGCATTATAAAAACACTTAGAAATTTGCCAGTCTGACTACAGGGTAGAAGTTATAAATTTATTAGTCTAACCCAGAGAGAGTTAGAGTGCTCTAGAAAGAGAGGGGATTACATGTACTGATCAAAAAATATTAAAAAGCATTTTTGAAAAAAACAAGTTAAGTAAACACAATATTCTGTCAACCCTTCAAATGCACTGTCCTGCACCTAAAGCACTGAGGTCTGCTTATTTACGTACATCCAAACACTAGCATTGATGAGACAAGACACCATTTGAATCCCACTCTCCTTAGCAGAAATCCTTAGGACCTGATGCAGATGCCCTTAATTATATAGGCTATGATCACTCTTCCTCAATTATGTGTTTGTGTGCTGGGTGTACCTCCACAGCATTTGAAAATGTCCATCAAATTTGGAGGGAAGCATGAGACTTGTGTAATTTTACAAATTTTTCCATATTTCTTTCCCTTCCCTCCAGGAAACCAATCATATTTCTCTTTTCTTCATAGCATAATGCTTCTATTGCCTGTTAAAATACTCTCTTCTCTAACTCTCTACACTTTATAAACTAAAAATTTTTTAAAATAATCTTACCTTACACTTCAGCTCTGAAATTCACAAAGGTGCCTAAAGGGAACTGAACTAATTTCCAAAAGGAAGCTGGTAAAATCTCAGGCATAATCCACAAAATGGTAGTGAATAAGAAATGGACATAACTAATTAAAAATGAGTCTGATAGTCATAGAATCATTTTGGGTTGGACAAGACCTTTAAGATCATCATCTCCAGCCATTAACTTAGCACTGCCAAGCCAAACACTAAACCACATGTCTTTTAAACACCTCCAGGGAAGGTGACTCCACCACTTCCCTGGACAGCCTGTTCCAGTGCCTGACAGACCTTTCTGTGAAGAAACTTTTCCTAATATTCAACCTAAACCTTCCCTGGTGCAACCTGAGGCCATTTCCTCTCATCCTGTCACTTGGGAGAAGAGACCAACCCCCTCCATGCTACAACTTCCTTTCAGGTAGCTGCAGAGAGCAATAAGGTTTTTCTATATTTTCTATATAGAGAAAATATAGCCTCCTTTTCTCCAGGCTGAACAGCCTCAGTTCCCTCAGCCGCTCCTCATCAGACTTGTGCTCCAGGCCCCTCACCAGCTTTTCTTTGAGAGCTGGAATTTTTTTTTAATGATGTAAAAGGAAGAGAAAGTTCTTTTCAGACAAAAAGTAGCAAAAAGAACATAGATTTCAATTTTTTTATTAACTTAATAGTATTAAGGATGAAAGCACTGGTTGAATTGTTTTCTTGGTCATGCTATATACTGTGTCTCTGAAAAATAAATGCAAGCAGATATGCCCTTATCCTTACTTTTGTTGTTAGAGGTTAAGCGCAGGTCTTCCCTTGTCTTGCATTTGCTTAGTGTATCTGTTTGCCAGTAAGCTAGTAATTCAGCAGGTATGCCTGTTGATCCTCTACATCAAATTAATTATGTGTGTCCCTTTTGCTTCTCCGCAGCTTCTCAGCAAATATCTCTGCAAACCTCCATATGGGGCTGTTGGTTAGTACATCTTGGGGGCAAACATAGATGTACAGGCTTGGAAAGCTGTACAGACAGTGTCTGCACTCCAGGGCATGCAGGCACAGCCACTCTCTCTCTTCTTCTGCCAACAAAAGTATATTCCCAATGCAGCCGAGTCTTGCAGTTTTAGGATAATTTCAGCCTCCCACAGGACACCTGCTCCAAACTGATGAGGGTCAGGATGAAGCAGAGGTTTCTTTTGAGGGTCATCACGGCCCCCACCAAAAGGAAAGGTAAGTGCAGAAGAATCAGGTCTAAACACACATGATGAAAGTGTGGAGAGTAGGTGGAGATTGGTTCACTGAAGGATGGCAAGACAAGGGATGATAGGAAATGGGTGTCTTATATGTCCTCGGTCTTTCTCGCTTAGTAATTGGGTTTGAGGCATGAATGGTGGTTCAGTCTTTATTTAATTTAACCATCGCCCTCTCCTATTACTAATCATACAGTAACACTCAATCTGTCATGTCTTAAGAAGCTGGAATGTTGAAAGCTGTGATACGTTTCCAAGGATAGTGAAAAATTATTTGTAAAAGCATATTTTCAGATTCCTCATAGCAATGTTTCCTTGATTAACATATACACTGACTGCTATGTATTTTGTAGGCTGACATATGTATCACCACTGTTGCTTTATCTGTCTCCATATAGTACTTATTGTCTCGCACACACTAATAGTTTACAAAATTATTAAATGTGCGTTTAAATAAACACAAAAGATATAGAAATTTTTACTATAATTATTTTATCACCTTGGTTGCTATTTATCAGCTCTCATAGTTATTATGAATGTATTTATCTTTCAGACAAGACACCTTCTATGACATCTGTCAAAGCCCATGCTTGCAAGTACCTCAGTGAAATCAGCCACTTATGCCAGTCAAATTTTTCTGTCTTTACCTACGTAAAATCCGTACAGTAACCTCTAGGAAGACAACAACAGTGTAAATGTATTAATTTTTTTCAAACACTTGTCAGTGGTCAGGTCCCTTGCTCAGGCCACATTTTTCTGCTGAATCCTTTTCCTGCTGGGTACAAGTGAGAAGGAAAATCGAAAAGAAGCCGGTCAGTGCTCACTTAGCCATAAGCCCAACACAGGAGAGCAGGAGAGCCCATACCAGCAGGGCAGTCCCAGGTGAAACTGCTGCTGGGGGCTAGAGGAGCACATGACAGTGTGCCAGAGCACTGGCTCCCTTCCTCTCTTCCTCTTTGAGGGAACTGTGATAATGAAAAACAAGAAATTCTCTCTGTTTCCCTGCAGGGACACTTGCTTATTTCAGAGGATCACTCACCAGGGCACTTCAAACAAATCTCTGCTTTCTTTGGACTGATCTAAAGAAGATGAAGTCAGCAGTAGATCTGCCTTACAGCAGCTAGGATTTTTTTTCCCCTTTCCTTCCTCTCTGTTTTTATTGTTAAATGACAATGAATCAACAGAAGCTGAAAATTCTTTCCTTTTTTGATTTCTATTTTTCTCTCCAGTGGAAGTGACTGCTCATTGGTATGAGGCTAACAGTTATAATAATTTATCCCTGAAGGGTTTTAGGTTCATATTCTTTAGCAATGAAGCTTTCTTTTACAGCTTCAAAGTTGGGGTTTTTTGGTTGTTGATTTTCTTTTTAATTAAAGGTTTCAACCCTTCAATTTTCATCCTGCATTTGAGCCACTGTAGCATGCTTCAGAAGCTTGCAAACTAAACTTCAGAGGGACTGTTTCTGCCCCCTTTGAAGTCATGACAAATCTCCTGTTGATTGCAGAGAGGGAAACTGGACCAGAAGTAAAAAGCGCTTTTATTTCTTTCTTATTTCTTCGGTTACCCTGCTATTGCACCATGTATCAGAGGTGCTGCGGACTTCTGTGGGCAAAGCAGATATATCATTAAAACAGCTTCCCCAGAAGCAGCTTATTAAGGTGTTACGTAAGCGTAGTTAAGGGTCATTCAGCAGCAGCTTTCTCTGATCTCTGCTGAGCAGTCTGAACACTCCAGCTCTCAGATCTTCCTGTGGGCCATTGCAGAGCAGAAAGAGAGAGCCCAGAGCTGCTGCAGCAGACTCCTGAGGTCACTGCTACCAGAGCAGCCTGTCAGGCAGAGCTGCCAAGGTGACTCCAGTGTTAGAAAGTGTAAGTGTCCAGGGAGCATCTCTCTTTTAGGTAACATCACATCTTCAGTGATTCTTAAATCACACTTTCTCAGAATTGTTGTTTTTGTAAGAAACAGTATGAAAAGATAAGGACTTTGGATTGATTGAGCTCAAAAGCCTTAATATTCTTTTTTAAACAGCTTTCCCTGCAGATTGGCAACTTTGTTTTCCTGCCAGATCTAATCAGAATGATGTCTGAAATTGGTCAAGTGCGAAACAATACTTGTCCTGAACTTAGAAAACTTAGAAAAATAAGATGTTTTACTTTGACAAGCCACCTTTGATGAGAAACACCCGAATGAATGAAATGACGCTGTCTTGGAAATGAAAGATTTGTCAAATTCTTTAGCCAGGTCATCAGCAGACCTGGGTCTCCTGGAAGTATGACAAAGGAGGAAGGCAGACTTGGGGGTTGTCATTGCCTGGATGTTGTGAGGTACACACTGACATGACTGCTAGTAAGTTCCTCAGAATGCGTCCCACTGAAGTTCGATCAGCCTTGCTGAAGTTCAGTGCTTGTAAGATGATTCTCTTCTGTCTATCACTCCCTTTTTCTATGTGCCCTTGTCCTCATCTTCCTGACTCACTCCTTAGCTGTCATTTCTTCAAATAAAAGTGCAAAGAATTGTCCTGGTGGGAGAAGATAAAAAGGAATATTCATTCAGGAACGTGTCACTGGGTTAGTGTCTGGCATTAGTGGTGAGTACAGGAGGGAGTTACAGATTTCCAAGAGCTAGTTTGGCAGCATTCTACACGGGAGAGGGAAAGGAGCAGCTGTTTGTCAAGACTTTATGATATTTGTCAGGAATTAAAAAAACAAAACAAAAAAACCCAAACAAACAAAAAAACCCAAAATCAAACCAAACCAAACCAAAACAAAAAAAAAACCCAAACATGTCGAAGCCCTAATTCCTGTAAAGAAGTATGGCCAGAATTTGTCAAAGCTGTCAAGGCTGGGGTTCCTCTCACCTTCCAGAACCAAGCCATGCACACTCAGGTTCCTGAATTGTGAACAGAGAGAAGCAGGAGCATCCTATTGTGTGATTCATTTGACCTATTCTAGTTGACTTGGCATAACTGCCTCTAATTGTCTTCAGGATAAGATTAGTTGCAACCTAGAAATTCCTGCTTTCTTATATTGGTTATGAATTTGGAGAAAACTGTCTGCATTCAAGCCAGGAGCATCAGGCATTACCAGCTGACAGTGTGACCAGGTTGATCCCACCCCAATAGCCATTAGCGGAAAGTGAAAATCACAGGCCTGGAAATTGCTGAAGAGGTTGGAGTCAGCAAAGGGATCAGTGTTCCACAAGCCAAACTACAGCATGGCTCAAAGTAAATCTCTAATATGAATATTTGCTGGAAGAAAATGGAATGGGATAAGGCATTTGAGCTAATCAGTTCATAGCCAGCTTCATAGATGCTACATCCTGGAGTGGTCATTGCTGGCCATGAGCTGTGAATGGTGATCTTGGTGTGTAAAGCAAACAGGGAAGCAACGTCTGACAAATGGCAATGTCACACTTGAGGTTTTCTTGTGTGGTGATGAAAGGTGGTGAATTTTTCCTCACCGTAAGTATATTTATATGTACCTTCTCTGAGCTCCCACTGGCACACGCCTTTCTCCTAGTCACCTCTGCTGTTCACATTTGACTTTTACTTATTAAAAAGAAAATTCTTTCCTTAAAAACTAAAAAAAAAAAAAAAATCTATATTATGAATTCTGCTATGACTTCAAAAGTGTTTCAAGATATGTATGCCACAGAAAAATTTTCACCAGTGACTTACTGGGCTTCTATGACTTTGTAAAGAGTCCAAACAGCATTTCTCATTCAACTTTATTTAGGAAGAATGTGTGGTCCAGCTGTAAAAGAGATTACGAGGTAAGTGCCTGGTTTGTTCTCAACTTTGCATGCAAGACTAAGCAAATCCTATAGCTTCTCTATGGCTTAATTTCCCAATCTGTAAAATGTGATAGTGCTCATTTATTTCACAGGAGCCTTAATTATTGTTTTTGGAACACCTGCTGAGCTGGATGTGAATTCTTTCAACTGCTGAATTCAGTGCAGGTTTTGCTTTGTGTTCATTGCAAAAGGATTGAGATTTCATACTTGAAGCAATAACAGAATAAAGCTTCTGTCCTGTATTTGGAAACTCCTCTCTCCCCTGCTCACAGACACCTGAAAAACTCTGTGATAGGAGAAATCACACTGATCCAGTTTAGGAATTTATACCACAGAAACATTTAAAATTATGAATAATGTATGAATTTTCTGGCTTCTGTATTCCATTTTTTTTTTATCCAGTGTGTCTGGCTAAAGATGGCTTATCCACCCTGATTTTTTTTTAAGTCCTCAAGACAACTGACTTCTAGGAACCACAGGAGATTTGTCAGCTGTGAGGTATTAAAAACTCCCTTTCCCACTGCTGAAGAGCCTAAGCCATTAACAGTTGCATCCTTCCAGCTTTACCTGTCATTCAAGATATATTATTCCACAAAGAGTATTGGGAAACTTGAAATTAGAGAAATTAATTATCATATGACCTCCTCCCTTGAATCCTTTACAAAAATTTAAGGAAGCAAAGCTTTCAGTCACCTTTTATGCATCCAAGATGGTTGGGCACAGAGATTTTGCAGCTGCCACGGAAAGAGAATCATAGACATGTTAAACATCAGGAAAAGACAAACTTTGAGAAACTAATGGCAGAGATTTTAAGAATGCTTTAAAAATATATAGAGTATTAATTCACAAAAAATGAGAAATATCTGGACCGAAGGATTTGATATCCAAAACAGGAAGAATTTGAAAGTTAGCATCTTGCCAAGGAGAAAGGAATGACCTTCAAGAAGTAAAGAAGGGCTATTAAAATATTGCATGACAATTTATTTCGATGCTGAAGGAACAGTGAGAAGAAAAAAAAAAAATGTTTGTGAGTTTGCTTTGTTTTTTCAAAAAAGAGAAGACTATTGGGATTTTTAAGGCTTCTGTCTCTCTTTACTTCATTAAAGATTAAACAGCAAGTAAGCCCATAAGCAAGTAAGATTTCCACCAGACTGCTGCCTTCCTGCTCCTAGTGAATCCTCCACATTGCAGAAAGCAGAGGCTGCTCCTTTCCGAAGTGCCTCAGCAGCATCTAACCCACTGGTTAGGAAGGAAAAAGAAAAAGAAAAAGAAAAAGAAAAAGAAAAAGAAAAAGAAAAAGAAAAAGAAAAAGAAAAAAAAAGAAAAAAGGAAGAAAGAAAAAAGGAAGAAATAAAGAGAAAGGAAGAAAGGAAGAGAGAGAGGGAGAAAGGGAGAGAGGGAGAGAGAGAGAAAGAAAGAAAAGGAAATAAAGAAAGAAAGAAAGAGAGAAAGAAAGAAAGAAATACCCTCCACAAAGCGTAGAAAACAACAATTTCTTTTTCGTAATCAATATTATAAGGAAAAAAGGGAAAGCAAACCCTATCTTTTGCTGATGAGCTATTTATAGTTGTTTTTTTTTTTAATAGGATACCTGGTCTTTACATCATAGTGTGGGAGTGAAGGTGGCACACAGAAAGCCATTTCACATCTTGACCTGAAGGAAACTATTTTTTCTCTCCATAAGCCTGAAAAAAAAAATATAAATAAGCAGCACTGGACTTCTAAATGCAGCTATTTAATCAATGTGAATGTATTTTCAAAATAGTGACTACAATTAAGAAAAATAAGTACTTTACCTATTTTAACTCAACCATATTAGATTTATTCTTCAAAAAAAGACTAGTCTATTGATGAATAGTGCAGAATTTCATCTTTGTTCTACAAATCCAGATGCAGACCACTTGAAAAAAATAATTGTTTTGATGGGACCAGGTTATGTTATTTCTATCTTGACTGCATCTGGGCTCATTTTTTTTTTTTTATTATTGTTTTCACTATTAAAAAAAAATGATTGCATTCGAACCATCATATTTGTATCTTAACACGTATCAGAATATTTCCCTTTTCCATTCAGATAATTAGACAAGAATGTCCATTACGTTCAATCACCATCAAAGTAAAAAGTAAAATGTGGCAACTCAGGCACTGCATCTTCTTTTAGGTGACACTTTTTCTACCTGTCATAAGCCTGGACCAATTATTTCAGAGAACCTACAAATAATAATTAACTTTGGCAACTTCTCCAACTAAAAGACAAATCATCAGAAATCAGAAGCAGTGAGGATTTTGTTAGATAGAGACAGAACTGGGTACTTTATGGAGACATTCGAAACACAGAAGGTGAGACAAACATTTAAGATTTAGACATTAATTTCCTTGTGGAAACAGAAATGGAACCAAGGTTAATGCAGTCCCTGTAACTACATGGTTAGAAAGTGACATGAATATATGATAGGTGCTATATTTTTTTCCTCTTGGGAGAATATTAGCATAGTTGAAATTATCACAATTTCTACCTTGCTGTTTATTCTGCATATTCCACTTATCCTACATGCTTGCCTATAACAATTTTTAAAAAATACTGTTTGTTGGAATATTTCTTGGACAGTGGAGGTTTACAAAACCACAGGTTCCTTGCAACAATGCAAAGATCAAAGTCCATGAACATTTTTCAGATTTCTGAAGTACTGTGTATTTCTGCTAAACAGTTTTAATTCTGGGCAGGCAAAATACTTGTTTAATCTCCTGAGTTATGGAGTGCCAAACCAACAGTAGCAGACCTGGCTTCTTCATTCCTTCCCTACATGCTGCCCTCAGCCTGTCACCAAAATCCTGCAGTGAAAGGACAGCCCCAAGAAATAGAGTGTGGTCTTCACCATCTTAAAAATATATATATATATATATATATACATTTATTTATTTATTTATTTTTTCTGTGTGTCAGGGGCATCTCAAGTCTCTGCAGAGGAGATGAAACTGTCTTTAGCTTAGGAAGATCCTCTGTTCAATGAACGGACTGCTAATCAACGTATCAGAAAACACATCTTCCTTTTGCAGCAGTGAAGGACAGACTCTATGCAAAGAACAACAATGTATCAAACAGCTCTAGAGTGCTGTCCTTTCAATTGCCCTGATGCTTCAACTGTCACAGCACCCTCCAGGATGACCTTTGTCATCTGCTGAGGTTACTTGAGTTGCCACAGCATGCAACAAATTTGCACATGGCTCACCAGGAAGTGCGAACTAAACACAAGTTTCAGAAGAGAAGTTTGGGAGAAAGATCTCTGGCACCCACAAAGCAATGGAAACGTTTTCAGATGTACTCTCATAATTCCTTGGAGCTTTTGCTTAAGAGCAATTCAGCAGAAAATTGCTTGCAAGATCACATAGGGCCCCCTGTTGACTATTTAAAACAGGTGATGTTAGTCACACTGAGGCTGATGTGGCTTGGCAGGTGCTAAGTTGCTGCTTATGTTGTGGGAATGTTGTAAGATCTCTTTGCTAAAAGTGCAGCTGGGTGATGGGTTTATATTTGCACACTCTCAAAAGTGATGTTGCAGCATAGCTATGCATCCCACTAAATAGAAATTAAATTAAATTAAACAGTTTTGTTTTGTTTTTAACAGATGATTTAATACTCTCCTCTTATCAACAGTGTGTATTTTCTCTGGAGTGCATAGATTTCAGTATTAATACCTCAAACTGAGGATGGCCACAGCTTCTGAATCCACATGTAAGTGATTAAGTGGGCAAGCACTAGGAGGTGGAAGATGCTGTCTCAGGTGGAAGTGAGCTACCATGTAAGTGATTAAATGTGGCAATTTTATTTTGTGTGGGACAGCCTGGCTGCATGGTTAGCCACTTGTCAGCAGCATCTGTGCTTCCCTGTAAAGATGCAGATGAAAATTTGGAAATGGGAAATCCCAGGATGGTGAGGGGGTGGTGAATAATCAAAATTTGAGTGCAGAATGATTAATATCCTGATTTGGGAAGATGCAGGAAAACAGAACAAAAGATGGCTGTATAGTTGTCTACTAGGTGAAGATTTGAGTACATGGCACAGGTATGAAAGGTCTGGCTGCCCTCAGAATATGTTGTAAAATCAGACTGTCTCTTGCTCAGTGAATACTGAATTAGACTCAATAAAAAATACTGAAGGAGAGCTCTGACATATCCAATAAAAGTAAGAATGTTAATTGTATAAGAACATCAGTAGGATGAGAGATCAAGGCCCTTTGTCATCTAGATTTATATTCCCTAATAAAAATATTATATTGCTATGAGGAGAAAGGAAAACTGTTGCCAGTATCAGGTATTATTTATACACAGCAGTAGTTACAAGAATGCTTGGCCTAAGTCTCTGGCATAGCTGTTTGATGGGATATGTAAGTACCACTAGACATTGTACGAGGATCCAGGGGTACGATGAATAATGTTATAGTCAATGTGGATACTAAAAAGAACATATAGTGACCAGAAGGGTCAGTAAACAGATAGCAGGGAATAGGAATGTCCTAAACAATTTGTCCTCAATAAGAAAGAGATCAGTCTTTTTTTCTTGGTGGTCAGAGTAGTTTTTCTGATTTTTCTACCTGTAGTCAGGACATATTTTAAGCAGAGTAGGTGGTTGACATAGGGGCAAATAACTATGGGCATTAAAATGACTCCATGATGAAAAATCCTGTCCTCTGCTATCTGTGCACTTGATGCTGTCCCATACTTGTCACCATCCCCTCTGTCTGTGAGGCTGTATTTTGCAGGTTGAGTGACCCTTATTCTCTTGTCCTGCAGCTGGTCTTCAGCCTGTTGTGCTGCTGCAAACTGCAGAGGCAGGGAGCCTCATGGGCATCCCCACACTCATGTCACCCATGTCCCTGGCCCCAAACTTTCCCTCTGTTTCAAAGATTTATGGCCCAGGGGTTGGGGTCTGCTTCTTCAAGAAAAAGCTTTCAGGGGATGAGGACTTCTTCTTATAAATGACTTCCACATAAATTCTTGGAGAATGGAAGTACAGGAAAAAGAAAATCTTGTAGAAAGGGATATAGCAACAAATGAAGACAGGAGGAGGGACAGCAGAGACAGTGCTGATATTGGTGGGGAAGGAAATGAATATATTACACCATGGAGGATGGAGACCTGTTTAAGCCAACGGAAAATGTTGATAAATATAATGTAGCACAGTTAAGTAATGGGAAAAACTAAACTGGATAGGAGAAAAAGTTTGCATGTACCAAAGGGTTAAGCTCCTGGAGCTGCCTTTGGAAGCCTGTGTTTGGAACCAAACAGTGTTACAAAGAAACTGATACATTAATGAAATAAATTTTATAAGGTGGATGTTACACCTGGCAGGAAACTGGTCATACTGGTCAAAAGATCCTCTGAAGGATCTATTTGTCAGTATTATCCCAAGCTGACATCTTATCCAAATTAAAGACTCAAAAGGAGCCTCAGTTTGGAAACTCTGCTGTACTACAACATGAAGATGTCATCATCTCTGTTACCTGTTAAGCATACATCAGATCTCTTTCTACCACCAGTGTGCAGGTGAGCAGCTGGGGCTTCGTTGCACCATACCTTGCTCATCCTCTGGTCCTCACTGGACCTTTCCCAGCATGGGCACCCTTGGGCCCCCAAGGGTGGGAGGTGGGCTGTAGACCAGCAGCGCGGGTACATGATGCTGGTCTTAGGGAGGTCCCGGGCTGCTTCCTCCAGACAGAGTGAGCACAGTCACAGGGTCCCCTGCTCATCTGAGGGAACAGCGGCATGCAAAATGGTTCCCACCCATCACAGCAAGTCAGCCTATGCAGGAACAGAAACCAAGTTGAGAAATAAAGAACAATTAATCTGTTGTAGTTGGTCAGAGAGTTCCAAGGGACAAAGTGTAGGTTAGAAAGCCAAGGCATACAAAGCCAAAAGAGTCAGCCATGTGAGCTGCAGCTAGCATGTTATCTATGATTTCTAATAACATTGGTTTTAACCATGAGACTGATCAAATGCCAATGTGTCTTGACAGCAGAGAAGGTTAGTTGGTGAAGAAATACACCTGATAGCAAGAAAACACTGTAATCCACCTGGTCTTCACTAGAATGGAGGGATGATTTTGAGCTGTGCTAGCTTCTTGCTGCAATGGAATTGTGCAAGTATTGAGTCTCATTTCTGCTGCTGGCCTCTAATGATGAATTAATTTGAATAAACACATTTTCCATTTCAAAGGAAAACCAAGCTTCTCATCCTTTCTACATCATAAAGCATTTTTCTATGAACTCCACCTTCTTATAGTTCATTATAACATTATTTAGGCAATGCAAATATGAAACAATTTAGGGATGTAATTGCATATTTCACACTATTTTCGGTCTTATTTTACATATCTTCATGATGAAAAGGTACGGAATGCAGATTTTCACCAAAAATATATATCTTCTATTTATCATGCTTCTTTTGGTATTTGATGAACAAAATCTTCATATTTTTCTTTCACAGAATATCCAATGTTATTTGAAGATTCAGAGTTATTAAGAGTATATGCTTGGCAAGATAGTCTATTGTGAGTAATGTCTAAACATTTTTCTCCTTTTATAGGCTGTTTACAGATTTAATGCTGGAATCTTTTATACATACATACATATGTATTTTATATATACATTTTTGAAATGTATCAGCTCCAAAATAATTCTCAGGGTTTTTTAAGTTATTGGGTGCAATAAAAGAGATATTTTTTTTTGTGATTCAATTCAATCTTTTCCAAAAAATTGAAACTAAAATGTTATGTGAAACTATCCATAAATATTTAGTAATGTCTCCAGAGCATTTGAAATTATGTACAGTGTTATTTCTGTTGCAGACTCCTGAACAAAATAAATGATATCTGCATTGCCACTGAATATATCAGCATTTAGCATCGCTGCCTGTCATCCAACCTCAGCCAAGTTCCTCAGCATCCTCCATTATTTTATGATCAAAGAAACTCCTAAAGCTCCAAATAATACAGATATCACCACTGATATTTTGATCCATTATCATAAATTCTCCCTATTGCCAGAATGTCAAGCTGTGGAGATCTAATAGGTGTTTGTTGATTAAGGGGATCACTATATCTTTATTAGCATTCATTCTCTTCTTTCTTGATAGGTACACTCTTGCTTGATAAAGGAGCAAAATCACTAAGCAACTTCTCTGTCCATCCTGTAACTGCAGGAATCTCTTCTTTCCCATCCACAGAAAATGTCTCAGAGCTACCTGAACTCTCTTAGCTCACTCACAAAATCTTTTTCATATAGAAATGTCCTTTTGAGCTTGTACATAAAACATAGCTACTACCTGAGAGGTAAGGAAAGCAGCAGGGAGATTAGCTGGGTGCTTTTTGTGTCCTGCCAGCTGTAAATGGCATCACTGCAACAATGTGGCTTTGAATCTCTGGGAAAAATGGCTGCACCTGAGTCCAGGGTACAACACTACAGGTACAGACAGGAATATTGTCTATCCACAGCAGGTGAACCCTGCTTTTCCGTCATGAGTACCACATAACCCAGCCATTGTTTGTTCTCACCCACCCCAGAAGGCTTGCTGGCTGCAATGGCACTCCTAGTTTCAGTTTTTCCTTTTAAATGCATTATTACATTGCCTGTGCTCAGGTATATTGTAATGTACCCATGTACTCATCTTCCTGGAAGGAGCAGGGAAAATGGGCATCCCCTCACCTCTGTGTATAATGTCTTAAGGATGCCTCACTGTTGAGAAATAGTGGTGAGCTGACATAGGAAGCTGCCTCCTTGCCTGGAGGTCAGATGTGCAAGGTGCTGCCCCTCACCAGTGTCTCTGAACTTTCCATATGACCCAGGAGGAAGAGGAGAGCAGAACGAGTTCAACAGACGAAAAAAGGAGGGGATCCTTCCCATGCCATCATACAGATTCTCCTTCTGCCATGCAGTCACTCTTCCAGCTGGACTGTCAATATAACTTCTCCAGATATGTGTAGGTAAATTCCCACCCACAAAGAAAACCCCAGCCATTTGTGCTTTTCAGCAGTACCAGGAGTTCAGGCATTTTTTTTCTGAGGCACCTCCTTCCCTGTGAAGAAGGTGGCCAGACACCAGCAGCATCAGCATGAAGCCGGTCTGTGCTGTTTTGACTATGCAAATCCTGGACTCAATATGACTCAGTCCGTAATCCTTTCATTCACTCTGGCAGCCAAGGTACCAGGCATCTCCTCTTTGCAGATTCTTAATGTAAAAAAGTGGTATTAAACTTGCTGAACATCTTTTTATAACACATGGACACTTCAGGCATCCTGAGGGCTTTTGCATTTGATTCCTCATTTCCCTTCAAAAACGAAGGATGGAAATACATGCTGGAGCACAGCACCTTTGGAATAACTGCAGTATAATATCCCATCATCTTTGAAGAGAAAATAAATAACTTTTGTGACAATGGCACAGTATTTATTCTGCTATTAATTTTATTCTGCTATTAATTTCTTGTAAATCTTCATATAATCTGTTTTGTTTTGTTTTTCTGTTCTGAGTTGTTGACATTAAGCTGACCTCATTGAAGGCTGTATCGTGTGAGTGTTCTTCAGCATGATCTTATACTTTACTGTGCTTCTCCTTATATGCAATTAATTATGTCTCCTCTAACATCAAGAGTTAAAGAACTAACCCTAAATCACAAAGCCATAAAATGGATTTATGTTTTGGTAGAAGAGTCTAGAAAATGGTTAAAATCTGAGAAACCTATACTTCTGCAGTGGAAATGCTGAATTGGTTCTAAATGAGTTTAAATACATCTCTGGCATCTTGAGCACTCAAATATTCCCCACTGCAAGACTTTCCTGCAAATAGTACCTTCTACAGTAAATCCTTTCCGTCTTGTCTTTATTACGTATCATGTTCCTCCTCCCTTAACTCCAATAAGTGTGTGGGTGGTAAATATGATTTTTCTTTTCAAAACAGAACCAGTCTGAGCATCAAAAGACCCTCTTGTGCTGTCAGCTTCACAAAGGCAAAATAACCTGCTGCATAGCTAACTTATTTCCACTTTCTGAGTGGTTTTGTTCTGAAAAGGTGATTTAACTTCATAAGATAAAGCACTCTGGAAGGGAGTAGAGGAAATAACATATAGACCATTTAACAACGTACACTTTGAGTACGCAATTTCATTAACGAATTCTTACCCTTGTAAGTGGAGGCCTATCTGTTGGATAGTCCTTTGATGAGTGAGTCATCTGAAGTCAAAGCAGGCTTATCTGACACATAAACAAGGTAAGCTTTCACCTCTTGTTCTGTGTACCTCATCTGGGATCTTGGGGCTTGTCAATGTGGAAAATTTAGTGCACAAGCTGGGGTGTTAACTTACAGATGTACAGCTACTCTTTGCTGATTCATTGTGTGGATGATCATGTACAGGGAAGCATTATCCTGTCTCTAAGGGAGCAACATACCTTGTAAAACATCTTTATTAGAGTCTCTTGTAAAAGACCTTAAAAATGTCTGTGCTGAGAGTGTTCTATTGGCTATTTTTCCTGATAGGAATAGAAATTTGAAAGATTAGATTGGCCAAGGTCAATTCGTTCATTGTAATTAAGACCGTAGTTAAAGCCAAGAAACAATTTCTGGTGAGCTGCGGAGCTGCAATAGTCTTAGTGAAGACAAGTAGATATACAGGAGTCTATAATTTATACATGGCATATATTTTCTATTATTCTTGTTAAATGTGAAGTACCCAAATAATACAATCAGCATCCTTGGTTGTCAACAAAACTATGGGATCTCCCCAACAAGCATACCTTGTAGAAATATTTTAAGAAACCAATTCTAGATGTTCTAGAATTATTTCTCACAGCAATCCGTGTTTGTAAGGTTCAGCAGCAGTTTACAACATCATTGCTTTAGCATTAGGGGAATCTGGTTCTCATTTGATGATAGGAAAAGAGACGTAATTCTTACCGTAGGCTAATATCTGTTACATACAGAATTAGGTAACCATCCTTGTGGAGACTTTGTGTTGAGTTATTAATATGTAATAAATTTCATTCTAATTTATTCTGTGGTAATAAGAAGAGTGTTATGTAGACAAGCCATATAACTTCAGGAACAGAAAATTCTCATTGTAAGGTTATATGCATCCTGTATAGAGATTGCAACAGAATTTAGCATAGCCTTTAGCAGAAGGTTTACAACAAAAAACACAGTAAAGCTGAGTACAGAATTTCTAACACTTTTTTCTTTTCCAGAAGCATATCTTTAGGAAGACAGAGATTAAAGTTTTGTTATTTATTATTTTGGGGGTTTTGTTGCCTATGGTTCCTTCAAGACAAGAAATGGAGCTTTTGCCTGGAGCACTTACAGTGCCTAAAGAAAGGAAAGCTGTACATATAAATGCAATCAGCTGGCAGTGGAGCATAGGCGGAGATGGTTTGCCTTTTGTTATTGCTGATCCTTACCAACACCTGAGGCTTCATAACAGAAGGTACCATTTATACTCATCTATAACTTCTCCAAACCTAAATCAAATGATATTTCCACACTAGCTTTCCAACCTTAATAATGATCTTTCAGAATGGGAAAGAGTTTTCAGAGACAGAAGTGTATGATTTATGTACAAATTCCCTGTATTTCTGTATAGGACAAGGCTTACAAGATGAGAGGCTTATAGGATAGTTTTATTAGTTGGAGAGATGTACTTGCAGGAAGAAATAAATAGCCTTTTCACAACTGATTTGGCTTCTCTTATTTGTTACTGCAAAATGATGTTGGGGAAGAGCTTATGAGGAAATGAAACATGGTTCTACTGAGAAGTTTTTGTTGTTGTTTGTTTGTTTTAATTTATGTAAATAATCATTGTAAGGATTTTTGATGAGTCGTCTGCCTGGTTGAGTGAGCTTCTTCAAATCTGTCAGACATGTGGCTGTGCACCAATATTACTTGGACTCAAACAGTTGCCTGGGTGCAAGACCCTTATCATTGGGGATGAGGGGTCGGTGAGGAAGGCTGAAGTAAGAGTGGGCAGTGAATCTTTGAACAGAAGTAGGTGAGGCTTACGCATTCTCTAATGAGCATTATCAGTGCTTTAACCAAGGTGATGCACTCTTGACTTACTGTTATTCCCTCCAGAACTGCTGTTTGAAGGACATGGGCATGGACGTAGTAGCTATCAATAAATAGGTGCCTGCTCTAGCTGCATCCTCCTGTGGGCAGGAACAGTTAACTTCAGGCTCCGAGGAAAAAGCAGATCTAATTATCAAGGTATTTTCTCTTCTCAAGTGCTTTCACTCTTCCTCCTACACGTGAAAATGCTTCTCTGCAGTTCCGTGCCAGTGCTTTCTTCCGGTGTTCTTGCACTGCTCATCAAGGCTTACCAGTACATCTGCTCGATTCTGCTGTGCCCTGGCAATATGTGTAATAAGCCATTATATGACTCAGGATGACACCAGCAGCTGTGATTTATATTCCCAAACTGTTTTAAAATTATTTATTCAATTTACAGAATTAGATGTTTTTTCTCTCACTTATTGTACTGTTTACCTATAGACTATTTTTAAAGTTTATCTACCACTGCCCTGCTAGTTCCTGTGTTTCTTTTTCTTTTTATTTAATTCTGAAGTTTAAGAAATTAAAAATACTGTACAAGTAGTTCTGACTTCCTCATAGGGATTTTAATAAGCAGACAAATTTATGATGATTTATTTATGTTACTATAAACTCTAGTCACAACTAGTTCTAAATGTAGACCTCTTCTTAATTTTTCTTATCAGTCTCTTCCTGTTCCCATTTTTCTTGCAGTTACATTAATCCATTGACATGGGCATCATTAGTTTGCAGGACCTGTAAGAACATTTCCTTTATGTCTCTGTACTAAGCAAGACTAATTCATCCACTGCTCTGATTGTCAGGGTTAATATGTTAGTGTGAAAAATGCTTGCTGAATAACATCTGCATTATTCAAGATTATGAAGAAACTGAAATGAGAGCAATTTATCCAATGAAGAACAGCAGCACGCCCTGTGAAACTGCCTTTCTTTTGAATGGTGACCTGCAAAGGGGGTAGTGCTGGTCAACCAGAGGGAGGGCTCCCATGGAAACTTGCCCAGAGTGCTGTTGGAAAGTTGGGGCTTTCTGGGTCTCTGCCACACACCTGTACTCTGAAAATTTTCCTCAGGCTAAGTTTTGGACCCCAAAGCCTCAAACCTGGCAGCTCATCTTGCTGCTTGCCTGCCATTTCAAGAGCAGGCAGGCAACACGGGCAACTGTGTCACTGGAAATCAGGGGTCACAGGGCCTTGTGAAATTCCATGCTGTATCAGCTTCGTGAGATAAACTCTGGGAGAACACCTCACCATCACACATCTCCTGTTTCCAGTACATTAAAAAGCTCAAATACATCTACATCACCCCATGCACTGGAAACAAGCACTGAGAAAATTCTTTTAAATGTGATGAGGAACAATAAATTTAAAGCTGCACAGACCAGCACAGGCAACTTCTGTGTGACTGCGAATGGCAGCAGGGAAGGCTGGATTCTGTGAGAGCTGCACACAGCATATGCACTGTGCAAGGTCCTGGCCTGGCACAAATAGTTCTCAACTAAATTCTTGGTTTGAACATCTCTCTTTTCTCATAAATAGATCAGTCTGTCTTATACAGCAAGAGAGGATAATTGTACTATTTTTCTGAAGATCAACCAAGTACTTAATAAAATAATTAGGTAGGCAGACAGGTAAATGTTTCCGGGACTTCGCCAGGGGTGACTACTGGTATATCTTTACAAAATAATCTTCAGACTCAGTCAGAACAATTACTAAGTGAACGTTTCAGTGAGCATGGCATGATTAAACTCCTATTCATTTTCCATATCATCTTATGTACTTCCCATGGGAGCAAGCCTTATATGACCCACTGTTAACACCTGCTAGATGCAAGATAATTAAAAACGTAAGTGTAATTGATGTTTGCAAGTGTATGCATTGTATTCTGTAAATAGAATACAAGATTTCTTTATATCCTACTAAGTATGTTTTATAAGCCTAGAGCCCAAAGGTGTAGCATAGTATTAAAAGATTTATTATATAATCTTATATTTGCCCTCTCCTAATCCTGATATATTCATAATTGTCTGCTATGCTACGCAATAACCCACTCTATTCATAATTCTATTAATATCATTAATCAATTAAAGGTAATTTAGATTGGTCTATAGCTTTGTTTTTGTTTTTATTTTTGTTTTTGTTTGTTTTCCTGGTCTGTTTTTCTGAATTTCAGTCTCTGCTACTTTCTACTTGTGTTTAACATAAATCATTATTGCTTTTGGAAACTCTGGAACTATTGCCTGTGAGCCTTCAACTTTGCTGTTGTAGGATTCAAAATTATATTAAAAATGGTCTGTTGCTTCATTGGCCAAAATTTCTAGTGGCAGAATTTAACTGACATCAATGGAATTAAGCCAGCACATAATTTCCCCCTAATATCAGACTGTCATCAAGGAGCCTTATAAAATCAAATTTAAAACAGAACAGTCTTTGTTTCTATCCGTTCTGTATTACTATGCACATGGAGTTATCCTGCAATTGTCCACAACAGTCAGAAGAATTTCACACTTCGATTGCAAGCAGTTCTTCTTTCTAATGTGAGAATCACAAAGAAGCACAAAATTGTCTTCCACTTGTCGCAGTTGTTGGCGATTCCACAGAACATACTGAGATTAGTTGTAACTTTGGATGACTACAAGAAGGTCATGGTCCATGCCAAGACTTCAAATCTCAGAAGTTTTGAGTTTGGCTGAGTTCTCAATAGAAAAAACACTTTAGTAAGTAAAGAACTTGGGTGACTTATTAGCACCAACAGATCTAAATTCTGAGTTTTCTCCATCTTAGTAAAATTTCTGCATTCCTCTTCAACATTACAAACTAAAGATATTCATAGCATTAAAAGCTAGAATAATTTATTTAAAAGTTATTGAAATAAACTCTCACATTTTTTCTTGGAAAAAAACTAACAGTTTTTTTGTTCAAAACTTCTCTAGTTAGGCATTTAACAACTGTTCACATATAGCCTCTGGATCATTTGCAATACTTTCTTTAACAATTCTTTAATCAGGATTATCTGACTGGGCATCACCTGTTCATATGGCATTTGTTCAGTCATGGTGTGGGAGCTTTTGAAAACAAGTAGTTGCTGGTATTATTTTTACATGTCAGGCATCCCACAATCTTCAATGAAAATTATTGGTCCATTTTTCTATTGTTTAACTACGTCTGCTTTAGATCTATTGAATAACTTATGGAATTTACACAGAATCACAGAATCAAAAAATGGCTAGGATTGGCAGGGACCTCTGGAGATCATCTAGTCCAACCCACCTGCTAAAGCAGGTACAGCTAGAGCAGATGCATCCAGGCAGGTTTTGAATGTCTCCAGAGAAGGAGACCACAACCGCTCTGGGCAGCCTGTTCCAGTGCTCTGTCACCCTCAAAGTAGAGAAGTTTCTCCTCATATTCAGATGGAACCTCCTGTGTTTCAGTCTGTGCTCAATGACCTTCATTCTATCATTGTGCACCACTGAAAAGAATCTGATCTCATTCTCTTGACACCTACCCTTGTGGTATTTATAAGCATATAAAAGGTTTCCTCTCAGCCTTCTCCAGGCTGAACAGACCCAGCTGTCTCAGTCTTTCCTGATAAGAAAGATGCTCCAGACCCCTAATTGTCTCTGTAGCTCTCTGCTGGACTCCCTCCAGTAGTTACTTGTCCTTCTTAACTGGGAAGCTCAGAACTGGACTCAGTACTCCATACACAGCCTCCCCAGGGCAGAGTAGAGGGGAAGGATAACCTCCCCTGATCTGCTGGTTACATTTTCCCAGTGCACCTCGGGATACCATTGGCCTTCTAGGCCACAAGGGCACATTGCTGACTCATGGTCAACCTGTTTTCCGCCAGGACTCCTTCTCTCCAGTGCTGCTTTCCAGCAGGTCCACTCCTAACCTGTACTGGTGCCTGGGTTTATTCCTCCCGAGGTGCAGGACACTAAACTTGCCCTTGTTGAATTTCATCTGGTTCTTCTTTGACCAGTCCTCCAGCCTGTCCAGGTCTCAGTGAAGAGCAGCACAGCCTTCTGGTGTGTCAACCCTTCCTCCCAGTTTGGTATCACCAGCAAACTTGCTGAGGGTGCACTCAGTCTCTCCATCCAGGTCATAGATGAATAGGTTGAACAATATTGGACCTAGCACTGACCCTTGGGGAACACTACTAGCTTCAGGCCTTTAACCAGACAGTGCACCATTGCTCACAACCCTCTGAGCTCTGCCATCCAGCCAGTTCTCAATCCATCTCACTGTGCACTCATCCAACCCACAATTCCTAAGCTTGCCTACGAGGATGTTGTGAGAGACAGTGTCATAAGCCTTGATGAAATCAAGGTAAACAGCATCCACTGCTCTCCCAGAAACTACCCAGAGAGTCATGCCATCACAGAAGGCTATCAGGTTGGTCAAGAATGATTTCCCCTTGGTGAATCCATGTTGACTACTCCTGTTAACCGTATTTTCCTCAACATGCTTGGAGATGACATCCAGAATGAGCAGTTCCATTACCTTTCCAGGGATGGAGGTGAGGCTCACTGGTCTGTAGTTTCCTGAGTCATTCTTTTTGAAGACTGGAGTGACATTAGCTTTCTTCCAGTCCTCAGGCACCTCTGCTGTTCTCCAGGACCTTTCAAAGATGATGAACAGAGACTTAGCAATAGCATCTGCCAGCTATCTCAGCAATTGTGGGTGCATCCCATCAGGGCCCATAGATTTCTGGATGTCCAGTTTGCCTAAATGATCTCTAACCTGATCTTCCCCCATCAAGGGAAAGTCTTCCTTTCTCCAGACTTTCTTTCTTACCTCCAGGACCTGAGATTCCTGAGGGCTGGTCTTAGTAAAGACAGAAGCAAAGAAGGCATTCAGTAACTCTGTCATCTCTGTATCTTCCGCCACCAGGGCACACACCACGTTCAGCAGCAGACTTGCATTTTTCTTAATCTTCCTTTCTTACATTTTCATTAATCTTCCTTTCTTCTAGAAAGACTGACTGTATAATAAGAAACTGTGCTCCTTCCTTGCCTGTCCCTTCTGTAGAGTTTGTAGCCACCCACTGCAGCACTCTGGCTGTGTAAGTCATCCCACCATGTTTCTGTGATCATAAAATCATAGAATCATTTCAGTTGGAAGTGACCCTCAGGATCATTGAATCCAACCATAACCTAACTCTAGCACTAAACCATGTCCCTAAGAACCTCATCTAAATGCCTTTTAAACACCTCCAAGGATGGTGACTCCACCACTTCCCTGGGCAGCCTGTTCCAGTGCCTGACAACCCCTCCTGTGAAGAAACTTTCCCTAATATCCAACCTAAACCTCCCCTGGTGCGACTTGAGGCCATTTCCCCTTGTCCTATCACTTGCTACTTGGGAGAAAAGACCAACCCCCTCCATGCTACAACCTCCTGTCAGGTAGTTGTAGAAAGCGATAAGGTCTCCCTTCAGTCTCCTTTTCTCCAGGCTAAACAGCCCCAGTTCCCTCAAACATTCAGTTTTCCAGCTGCACGATGGCTTCCAGCTCCTCCTGTTTCTTGCTGGTTTTTTTGGACGGAAGTCCTAATTCCTATGTGACTGTTCCCAGGTATATCTGTGGTTTCTAATGCACTGACAAGTTCTATGTCTTTACTGTCACGAGGATCTCCATCCACTGCCTCCACTGAGATGGCTGAGGTGCTGTGTGCATTTTAAATGTGCTCCAGTGTACTCAGCACATTGTGGAACAGGCTGAAGGACCTCACTACCATGCTGTCCCTCAGACATTGGCATGCCTCCTCCAAACCTATCTCTAGTGATCCTGTTTTTACCCATTTTCCCCTTAAAATCTGGTTTATTACTTTATTATTTACTAGTATGTTAGCAGGCACACAGTTTTTATATCTGTATCAGTTAGTGCTGAATTCTGAAACAGATGAGAGGTGAGGAAGACCCCTTCTGCGTGGTCTGTTATCTGTACTATTAACATGGCATGTCCAGAAGGTTTGAGTCTAGTAACACAAAATATTTCTTTTTCTATGCAGAAATTATATAGGATAGTCCTTACATATCTCTGTAAAGAGCTGTAACTGCCTTGAATATGCTTAACTGGGAAGAAATTTTATCAGCCAGATGGACTGCTCTGTTTAAGAAAGGGACCATTCTGTTTAAGGTACACAGATCAGTATTTACTTTGGAGGAACACTAGGGACCTGACTGGTCTCAGTCTACATTTGGTATCCAAAAAATGTTACAGAAATGAAGCAGTACTATAACTCTATGTGATCTCACCTCAGAAACTGAATCTGTGTTGGCTAAAATAAATTTTGAAGAGTAGGGCAAAACCAGTTTGTATGATAAGCAAAAGGAGGGAGAAGAAATATGCTCAAAAAGCGCTTCAATGATATGAGCTCCCCATGGTAAAGGTAGGAGATAAGGAAAGCAACTATTTAGGAACCTGCTTCTTAGATATAGTTTAATTTTACATTTTATTAGATTTAGCTGCTGAGACTTTCAGTTGAGTTCATAACCTGTTAATTAACACTTTCCCCTTTTCTTTGCAAGAGTAAGCATGTTATTTGTATTTTTTAAGATTTTCTTGTTTTTCAGGTGGGTCCAGAATTATTTAACTCATTTAACCATGATTTTACTTCCAAAAAGAGACTGAATACAAGCAAAACAATATACACGGGGCAGTACTTTGGGAGGCTGCAACAAGTATGGAAAATACAGAAGCTGTTTTCCATAAAGCTGTGAGAGTCAGCCTAAAAGCAGCAAGATTCTGGGAGAGATTCTCTTTGGTGAGCTTAATCCAAGGTCCAGACTTGTCCTTGCAAATGACTCCTGACTTCAGGTAGCTCCCAGCTTTCACAGGCAGCACTGGCATTTGGTTTTATATCTTCCAAACTGATGGCAGATGCATTGGTTAGGCAGCATGCAGTTTGCTCCTGTGCGCCAGCTTCAGCTTTCACACCCCATGGAGCAGGTGCTCCAAGAGCTAATGGAGCTGGAGATTTTCAAAGTGCCCGAACAGAGCCATATGTTGTTGAACAGTTTGTCTCAGATTCATTTCAGCTGGCTGATGAAAGCAGAGACATTTTCTGCTCTGTGAGGCTCTCTCCAACCAATAGAGCTTGTTGCAACCTTTGCAGTAGGGACTGGAAGAACTGACACAGGCACAGGGAATGAGAATGATGGAAAGCCAAATAAATGGCTTATTTTACATTGGTAAGCACTCATGGCTTTAAACTGTTTTATTTGCTGGAAACCCTGAAAATAACTTTCTGTAATGGTACCAGGCTAAGTCCTCAGTCACAAGGGCAGAAACATATGTACTACTAGAAAGTTTCTTCTGCCAGCCTTCTCATCTTGCACCAAGCACAGCAGTATGACCAGGCTTAAAAATGTTTTGGAAACAGGTGCTGATCAAGTCCTTCCTCTTTCCTGTCTTAGTAAACACAGTAGAACAGGTGTCAGTGAACAAGTTTTAAATAGATTATCACTACTGTCAGAAAATAGAGGCTAATTTTCTTTAGAGAGTACAATATCTTAAGAGACATAAACATATAATACAGTTTATTGAATGTTCTGAATCACAAATGTATACAGGATTAACTATTTTTTTTTTTTTTTTCCAATTTGATTCTAATGGAGAAACCACTTTCTGCTACCAAGTAGCCTGGGGACATACAATCAAGCAACCAAAATCGCTTCTGAGACAGCATGCTATCAAACATGCTACACATCCAAATTGAATAGTGAATATTGTTTAGGTTGCTTAACAAAATACCTTTAAATATGTGAAATTCAAAACTATTCTGAAAAGGCATGTTTGAACAGCACAGGAGAAATAAAGAGTTGATTTCTACTGCAAGAGCGTATGTCAAAATGGATGATTATACAGTGTGGCACCGTTCTAATAAGGCAACAAGTAGAAAACAATCATTGAGATGTAGCACTTGCCTGTATGAAGCCTTTAAGCACTGAATTTGCTTAGCAATATTTTTTTACAACTATGGTTGCTTTTTCCTTGAGCTAGAGAAAAAACTGTACCGTCCCATGAATTCCTTTCCAGGAAGATTAAAAAAAAAAAATAAGAAATCAAGCAACTTTGAGTGAAAGAAGTGAACATCATTCTCTCATTTCCCCCTCCAAAAAAAAATTTAACGTAGAAAAGTTATATACTCGACACTTTTTAGAGGCATAACATGTAAAGTGTTTATTTCCACAAGTCAGAACAGGGAAAGACATTGTACTTCAAGGCGTGCCAGAATTTAACACCTCTTGCCATGATCTTTCACTTCCATTTTTCTTTCCTCCCAGAACATAATTGCATGCCCTCAAGGTGATGGAAATAGGCAAAGAAAGTTGGTCAGGGTCAATTACTTGCAGTAGGACTCATCTGTCTAAAATCTTATGTCTATATTTGAGTTATAATACCTGACTTTCATTGCCTTTATAGTAAATTAAGAGAGATTTTCAAGTATATTAAAGAGATATTTAAGACAGGTTAGATGAATTCCACACAAAAAGTACCACTTCTTTATACTGGCTTGAAAGTGAGGCTAGCTCAGATGTAGACATAGTTAGGTCAGATGAATCCCACTCCAGATGTTTCCTTTCTTGCCAGCCCTCCAACAGACAATAGCTTTTCTCATGATATCTACATCAATAATGACTATCCAAAAGTCACTCTGAAGGCCTGGTATGTCTGTCTTCTTTTCAACTTCTTTTAAGAAAAGTCTGAAGCTCTGAAACCAAACTCCAGCTAAAATGAGGCAATCAAAATTGCCTTGTTTTTGTGGAATGGAATTGGCTTTACAGTTTTTACAGTCCTTTTCCTGGGAAACGTGTCTTAAATATATCTTGACTGTGAGATTTGATGAATTCCCTGCTTGTTATGTTTCCTTTTAGTAACAACTCATGTACCCCCAAAGTGAGAACCAGGGTGTGTTTCATAACAGTTCTCTCTTATGGATGATCAGGGGACCCGGCTTGCACTAAGGAATTTGATGTAGGTACAGCCAGATGTGTTACTATTGAAAAAATGCATCTCTCAGGTGTATGAAGAGAAAATAAATAAGGATATTAGTGAGATCCTACTTCTGCATTTGTGCATGATTCTGGAATACCACATATGCAGGTAGTGTCATAAGCCCATAAAACAGATCTACAAAACTGAAGAAAACCAGAATGAAAGCAGAGATGGTCACATGTGAGATGTTAGAAAAAGACTGCAAGTTGCATTAGTTCTATCAAAACAGTATTTGGTGAGGAAAAAAATGTCAGGTAGTAAGAACACTCTATCTAGAAATCAAAGGCACTGCAAGAAAGAGCACCCTTAAGAAGTGGCAGGCTCATTTTTAAAAGTGCACTAGCATGATTATTAGCTGGAACAAACTTGAAGGACAGTGAAAGGCTCCCTCCCATGATGCATTCAAAGTAAGACTTCTTTCTGAAAAATTTTGTAGACTGTGTTTTGTATCAAGTGAGACTAGAGGGTCTAATGGTCCTCTCTAGCCTTAGAATCAATGAACCCATTAATGACTTAGTGCCTTAGAGTTAGCACATTATCCTGCCATCGGCAATATTATCTTCCCTGTGCTCCAAATTCATGCACTGCACTCAAACTCCCTGTCTCTAATTTCGGGTTATCTTCTTGATGAACCAGGCTACTTTTCCTGTTGTGTTAACTCTCAGAGCAGCTCAGTACTAGCAGTCAGAGATTGTTTGTCATGTGCTTCCACTGGTATTAACCCAAAAGCTGAGTGTGAGTGACAATGAATGTCTAGGTGGTTGGAGAACATAGTATTTTCTGCAGCTTCTGTGTCTTTGAATGTACCGAACCTCCACTATTTACAACTTTTTTTTTTTTTTACTGATAGTTTGATAGGTTTGTTGGTAGGTTTTGTTGTTCACTGCAGTGGATGAAGAAATGCCTTTCTGTTAAGGAAACTAAAACTATTATACAAGGACTGTTCACAATTGTTAACATCACCCTGACTGTACAGACTTCTGTCATTCCCTTCACCCTTTTTCTTAAAATTTTCCATATAAAATTTCCCTTCTGCATGTCAAGTACTCCCTAATTCTGCTTCAGATCCCTGCTGAAGTCCTCTTTCTTAGTGGAATTGTAGAGCAGCAACTCAAAGACATTCACCAAAATTTTGTTTGTGGTCAAAGAATTGTGCAGGATGGCTACTCTGTAGCAGCTGCCCTCCCTGAAGTTAGATATTTCACATACTCTTGTAATTATTCTTATGTACTTATTCTCTAATTTTCCTGCTCTCTTCACAGCTTTTTCCCCCTTTCTCTTGACAATCTTATTAATCATGAATAAGGGCATCCATGGAGTTCCACTGCCAGCCATGAGAATTTGCATATGTATGAAGTTTTGCCCAGCCATATTTGCAGTGCAGTAGAAGGTCTGAAACTAGAAATATTAAGGGGAAAATTAAATACTGGGTTCTTGAATCTCATTAAACTCAGGGGAGATCCAGTTGCTCTGGAGAGATATTCAGATCATACTAAGCAGGTACATACACGTGATCAACTGGAGAGCTCCCTGAGCTCCACAGACTTAGCTACCTGATGCACATGGACATGCCTACATGAGGGACAGCTAATCTGGATCCCACCCCTTCTCATTGAATTCTTCACACAATGGGCTATGTTTCAACAGAAGGTTTGAAAAGTGCCTTCATTCAGACTAGTCTCACTGATAGACATGTCTGGTAGGAACAGGCATAGAGCTGCTCAAGTAAAGGATGGTGATCTGGGTTTTTCACTTTCTGGGTGAGTGCTTAGCTCATTGTTTTGTAACAAATAAGGGAGATATAATACCACTGTCTCTGCTTTGAAAGAAAACTCCATTTTATTGGCGCTGTGATTCTGCTGATGGATGTTAGGTGTGTGAATGTCTATTCAGTGGGCTCTTCACTTGACAGATAATTGGAAACAGCTGCTTTCTGGATCCTGTTGCTCTTATGTATGTCATTTGAAGATACATGCTGTGCTTATCTTGAGCACGATGCTTGCAGAGATGGGTCCTAAACCAATTTCAGCATCTAAGACATGAATTCAGTTTACCCTGATCCTATGTCAGTGAAAGGATCCAAGAACGATTATCTTCTATGGTTTGTTCTCGTTAGTGTCTCAGGTTCATGCCCCTCTTTTTTCTGACATTGCTGTGAGTCTGCCGAATACCTTCCTTGGTCTGACTCTGTAATTTTATCTGATTCATGAAGGAATCTCTGCTCTTCTTCATTCAGTAGCAAAACATTATAATAGTATGCTTCATGTTTTTTACCTGTGTTTTATGTATTTTAGGACATTAATCACAGAATCACAGAATGGTTGAGGCTGGAAGGTACCTCTGAAGGTCACCTTATCCAGTACTCCTCCTCAAACATGAAAACCCAGATCCATTTGTTCAGGACCATGCTCAGACAGTTTCTTAATATCCCTATATAGGCAAACTCCACAGCTTCCCTGGGCAATCTGTGCCAGTGCTCTGTCACCCTCACAGTAAAAAAGTGTTTCCTGATGTTCAGAGGGAACCTCCTGTGTTTCCATCTGTGTCCAGTGCCTCTGGTCCCATCACTGGGCACCACTGTGAAGAGCCTTGCTCCATACTCTTTGCACCTTTCCTTCAGGTATTTATTTCCATTAATACAATTCCCTCGGGACCTTCTCTTCGTAGGCTGAACAGTCCCAGCTCTCTCAGCCTTTCCTTATATGTGAAGTGCTTCTGCCTCTTGATCATCTTCGTGGCCCTTTGTTGGCCTTCCTCCAGTATGTCCATGTCTCTCTTGTATTGAGGAGCTCAGAACTGGACACACCAAACGGTAGGTTCTCTGTTATGATATACCGGCACAGATCTGCAGGGGTCAGACCTCACCCACTACAAGTTATTCCCTAGAAAGTTTCAGCTCATTGTTTCCAGAATTCTCTGAGGTGGCATTTGTCAAGCATCATTTGACTTTAGTTTAGTTTAGCTTCTTCGGTCGCTACTTTGCTGGATAGTAAATCAGTGTCTGAAAGGGTTTATGAGCATAATGGCAAATTGCACATCAGTTGATGGAAGGGTATGAATAGATAATCAGGTTATAAATCAAGTCAGACAAAAGTTTTGACAAAGTTACACACTGTGAGAATAAAGCCTGGATGGTTAGTCATAGCTTCAAAAACTCATCTGTTGCTATCACTTTTTCAAAATTCAGTTATTGTTCTTTGGACAGAGTTGTGCTTGTGTTTGTGTATATGGGCTTATTTTGTATGGCCAGATTCCAATCTAAATAATTATATTTGCACACATCAAATTTCCTCTGATGTTTCATTTTTCTCTCTAAGCTTTCATTAGCATGAGAAAATGATAGAATGCTCTTGTGTTGCTAATACAGTCTAACAGCTGTAGTTTAATGATGAACAAACCTTTTCTGATAGGTATAGATACAGACATATAGATCTACCAACACATTTTGTATACTTTACTGGTGAAAATCATGAACAATCTGGTCATTATTGATGCATACTTATCTAATTATTGAACTACGTGACAAGTTATTACATCCTGGCCTTCGGCTGCCATTTCCACATTTACCCACTGATTTATTTCCCCGAGGCTTATTTTAAGAGTTGACACTAATCTGACAAAGAAGATGTAATACTGGTGAAAAGTTAAGGTCTCATATTAATATTTGCATTTTTAGAATTTATAATGTATTGTAAAAGATTAGAGTTAAAATCTTATGATTTTTGGCATTTATTATCTCCTGCCTTACTCCTAAGTGCTAGCTCTGTTCCATGAATCTCCTAAAGGTAGTTACAGCTTTGCTCACTGGTGACATAAATCATACCTAGGATTTTTGGAAATGTGAAACCTCTCTGACAATATCAGGACCGAAATAATCATCATTGATAGAAATATTTAGCATTTGATCCTTTTTCCATGGAAATAAGTTGGGTTATAATCCAAGTGATTTCGTAGGCATGTATCAAGTGCTAAGGAAAGGAATTTTTTATTTTCGCAGCACACGATGAAGCAAACCATAGTAAATTGATTTCTTCATGTGTTAATTAATTTAATTTTGCTAACCAAGCAACTTCAAAATAAATTAATATCCCAACAGAGTGCCACAATTCTCACTCATTTTTTCAAACATCTGTCTTCCTCCTTCCACTTGGTTTTGCCTGTATCCCTAAAACATCTTCAGTGGATGTGAATAGATTGCCTTCAGTGTAGTGCAGTGACTCATCACTGCACAAAGAGAGATGAGAAAAGCCCTCCAGACTTCCTCCAGAGGACTTCTGAATGTAAGCAGTCTAACTCTGCTGATTCTGATTTGTCCCCTGGAAATGTCATATTTGAAAGTTCACTGGGTTTGTTGGCAAAGACATCTATGTCTTTTTTAGATTCCATCTGAGGCTGGAAGTGTGGTACATTTGCTACTGTGCTGCAGGTTTGAGGAAGACAGAACTGCATCTCTTGGAAGCATCATGATAACATGAGTCAGACAGATTTTTAAAATGCTTTCTGTAACAAGGGGGAAATGAGTAGAAAAAAAAAAGGAAATATTTTTTCATGCCCAAAGCAGCATGCCAAAAAGCCCCTTAAATCAAAACAACTTTCTTCTAGATAATATTTTTCCTTCCTGATTCAAAGGCAAAGGAATGGAATTGGAAATCAATGATCCATGAAAATACATTTTTAGAAATGTATTAAACTAAAGGAAAACAGAATTCCTCTGAGATCTGAAATGCCGGTACAATGGCTTGATTTCAACAGGATGAAAAACATTCCTTCAACCTTCCTGTCTTACAACAGAGACACTTAATATTTATACCTATGTTTTTAAAGATAATTTGAGTTTCTTTGTTGTAATTTGTAAAAGTTGAAAAAAATAAAGACAGAGTAAGATTATATCAGTCTGTCCCTCTGTCCTTTTATTGATTAAAATTCTCTACTGAAACTGTTTTTCTTGTTAGAATTGTTTTGGATTTTTTTTGTTTTGGTTTGGTTTTTTTATTTGTTTGTTTGTTGCTTGTTTTGGTTGGTTTTTTTTTGGTTGGTTGGTTGGTTGGGTTTTTTTTAGTTCAGAAAAGGTACTTAAACATCTGTCCATCTCAACATCTCATCAGGAAAAAGTGTTTTGCTGACACTAATATTTTCGGCATCATTTTGATCAGGCAACAGTCATCAGAAGGTGTGACCATATCAGCACACAGACCTCTTAACTGGAGGGAACTCAGGATATCTTGATCAAAAATGGTGAGACAGTCATAAAACTGTTGTTGGTTATTTTATTCAAGAACAGCAACTTGTCATTTCATTATATATTCCCACTATCACCCAGTGATAAGTCTCTCTCTGAGACTTAACAGACACAATGAATATCTTTGTTTCAGTCTTTATCCTCCATCCTTAGCAGTTTTTCATAATGCAGATTGTGTTATCCCTCAGACCATCTATCTCCTCTACCAGAACCAATAATAACCTGAAGGCACCCCAGTTCCTAAAGCAAATTATTCAGAAAACTGTAAATGTAAAAATACTCAGGGCTAACTCACGGAGGGATTTTGTCATTTTGCTGTTTGCAAATCCTAATTGGTAAATGCCCTGCCATATGTGCAGAAATAGCCAGAGTGCCTGCACATGCACGGATCAGAGCCAGACAGGCAGAGGGGCCAGTGCAGAGACACCCAGCCGTCTGCACCAGGATCTGAGCAATGCTGTGCTGTCTTATGTGGCTTTACCACTTTGATCTCTAAGAGCTCAGATCCTTACACCACACATTACAGCTCATATACATGCCCTTGCAAGCCAGGAAAGTGCCCTAATTAACAACCAAAAAACAATCACTCCTAGAAAGAAATTGACTAAATCAAATCTCAAGCTAAGAATTAACAGGAATACTCTACCATAGGTGCTCTTTCATCATTTTTCCACAATCACCTGCAACACTCTGTAAACACCTGGACAGATGTTTCAGGCTTTTTGTGAGTGAGCAGACAGGACAGATGCCTCTTTTTGGATCTATCTTCAGTACTGCCAGTATTAGGATAATAGAAAGTCCTTCGATTGTTTCACTTCATAGCACATCCCAATTAGAAAATTGTATTGACAATAGCTTGAAAGTGGATGAATTTTTAATTCTCTATTGTCCTTTTCAGGGAAGTACATAATACTATGCAGAATATTTCCCTGGTGCAGTTGTTGGTGCTTCTTCCTCTCTGCTAGGAAAATCTTACCTTATCACATTTGATGTTTTCACAGTCATACTTCATTACCTGCTCACAGTCATTTGTGTGGCGAAGTATTCTATCAATTTTTTCTTTTTCTCTACAGCCTTCCAAATGGTGAGCTCCTGGTTTATAACCAAGATTCTAATTATTAGTTCGTAAATGAATGGTCTTCTACCCAATTCCTACAATTCCCAGGGTCATACAAAACTTCCTTTACCACCTCCTCATCCTTGTATGCAACGATGTCTCCTGACTTCGTGTTAATAGCAGTTTCTGTTAGCATACTCCTGCTTTTTTGCTCTGTATAATGAATAACTCTAAATAAGTTCAAGCTCAAAACTGATGTTTGAGTAACAACACTGACAAGAGTCTTTTCGTCTCATAGTTTCTCTACCAAGACAGCCTATCCTTGGTTTCCAGCATACCTACACAACTTAGACATTGTGTGAACAACTCCTGTCTTATGTGGCTCTATGTTCTATTGAAGTACATCTTCAAAATGTTCACCTTATTAAAATACATTTAGGTATTTGACTCTAATCAGTTTTGTCTTATACAGAGTAGGTGCTTCAAGATCAGCAAAACTTATTTTAAAGAAACGTTTCAAAGGTTTTAAAGCTTGAGCGGAGACTATTTTTAATTATTTTCTGATCTTTCTGCCTAGGGAAATGAGAGTATAAGTTACCATGAAGGCAATTACCAAGACTTCTAAGGGAGAGGAAAATTAAAAGAATAAATATAAAACTCCTCCAAAATGATCCAAACAGACTCCTGATACATGAGATTTTCTCATCTTGAATTCCCAGTGTCCTGGAGTCTCACTGCACTGTTCTCTCTCTCTCGAAGGTTTTTTCCTTTGGTCACATTGATTGCACTTATTCATTTGTCATTTGTGTTCTGTTTGTGATGGTTATGAAAGTATAAGCCAAGATTAAGCTTTTGAAACATTTATCTGAAAGTTAGTTCCTGCAACAGACACCAGGCTATTTGTGATAACAAAGAAGAACTTTGGTTGTAAAATGCAGAATCATTTGTCTTTAGAGTGAAAAGGGTGTGTAACATCTGTTAATAGAATAGTTAAAAAAAAACTAAAACAAAACAACCAAACAAAGAAAAAACCCCACAAAGCTAGATAACTCTTGATAATTTGGTAGTTCAGCATGTGTTAAACTAAAACAAAACAAAGACATTTTTATGTGAAGAGATAAGACCTCACTGAAATCCAGCTCTGCTTTTTACTGTTTCTTTAAACTCTGTGACTCTAATAATGTTGGTGATGGAATGACATATGTGTAGCATTAAACCTCAGCATAATGCAGCACAAGCATGTTACAAAGAATATGTAGATGAGGTGTTTTTACAGAAAATGGTTAGAAAAGAATGCTGACATCTTAATTTATCTAATTCTTACTAGATGAGAGGTGTGGTCTATATAAAAGTTGCTAGAGTTTCACTTTATTAAAATGCTTACATAATGTTAGTAATGGTGTTAATTACATATTTTTCTGTACTTAATGTACACATACTATATTTCCTATTATTTTAATAACTTTCCTACCATGGTTTTATAGAGATGAACCTCCTTAAAAAGCAGGAATAACAGACCTGTCTCTTTCTAGCACTCAAGATTTGGTATTTAAAGGTGCAATATCTGATGCATATAAATCTTGTATTATCAGAGATGTATCTTTAGCAACAGGCCAGAAATTTCACAGAGGAGAGAGGAGTAATTTCTCCAAAAGTCTGATGTATTGAAAAAGTAATAAATTATTTTAATGTCTACCACTAGGTAGACATTACACAGTATTCTCTAATTATTAATCCAATGTAGACATGTCCACTGCTCTGAGAAAGTCTTTCTGCTGCATAACTTCCTGCAGTTTGATAAGGTCACAGTTTATCACTGTTTCTGATTGAGATCTGACATTGAAGAGGTTCTCAAGGTTCTCTCATGTCTTTGCTGCCGCCTTCTGCTGGGTGGAAAAAAAACTCTGTCAGAAAGGTTTATTCCTTTTTGTCAAACATGAGATGACTATCATCACACTGTGACTTCTCCTTGGAAAGGCTCCTTGTTTCTTCACTTCCATTTATTCTTTAGCATTTTGTCATCTGCAGTGCTTATCCCCTCCCATCAGTTCCAGGTTTTAATGGTCTTATGATTTCTTAGCCCCTGTCATTAGAGAATTGTATCCTGATACTTTAACTCTCACTGAACGTCAAGTCTACTTGACTTTTGGCCACTTTTGTTCTTATGAGTCAGGCTGGATGAGTGGTGATATACTTGAGTAAATGTAGTGCTGTGGAGAAGCTGAAAATTGATGCAGTGCTCTGTGTGAGCTATATAATACTCCTACTAATCTACAAGATAAGGTCAAGCATTTCCAGTACAGGACTGTGCTGATATGCCTGTGTTGTTTCTATTTCCTGAGCTAGCTTGGATATTTTCTGATTATGTATATCTTCACCTTGTTTTACTGTGCTAGTCAGGTGCTGATACCAGACATTAGTTTTTCTGGTCTGTCATCCTTCAAAATTCTCATATATCAATAACTCCTTTTTTCTTTCTTATCTGTAATTTCCTTCCTTTCTAGGATGCTTCACGACTCAGTCTTTTGTCTTTAGCACATGTACATCTGTAGTGTATATTCAAACTTTTAAAAGGATAAAACATTCCTCACAAAAAAAATATTTCTTCCTTTCAAGATTTTTGTTAAGAGAAAACCAATCTATAATGTCTATCCTAATCCCTGATGTAAAACATAATCAGAATACATGTCTGGGCTTTGACTTGAGTTCAAAAGACTTCAATAAAGATGTCTAAATGTGGTGCAATACTCAACTGGAGAACCGCATGTCATATCGATTGAAATCTTTCAGATTTGTTTTGTTAGTACCCATGTTTCCCTGTCTCTCTTGTTATAACAATATTTTCTTTCTCTCTCCCAGAGGAAGCCAGGACTTGCACATAAAAAGAAAGCAGGGAAATATAATATAGCCAATATTTTGTCAACCACCTTAAAAGCCTGCATGTGTGGCAGGGGATGAAGCAGGCAGGAGAGTGTCAAATTATTGTTTGTCATTTTATATTTTATGCTGTAAAGAGCTTTTTCTTCTTTCTGCTCATTTTCTTTGTGAGTTGTTCAAGAAGAGATTTTACTGCCTGTGCATTATTGTGCATATTTTTGCAGTACAACATAAGATCTTGACTTTAGATATTCCAGAGAAGAGCCATGAAGATTTCCCTTCTGCTTAACGATGCAGAAAATTTTCCTCTTTGGAGTAAAGAAATTCTCAAGAAGATTACAGTTTTGCTGTGAAGGATTTAGCTTTGCTTTTAACCTGAGTCTTTCAGTCTCATCATAATACAGAAATCTCATGCTACACAAACTACCCATTGGTCACCCTGGGAATTCAGATCTCTGTGTAAGAATCAAGGATTCATACCATTACGATTTTATCTTCTTTGTCTAGTAAAAAATCACAGTAAGATTTTAACAACCACTCTTCATACTTATTTTCCATATTTAACATCTGATACCTATTTCGTGTATTATAGATACATAACAGTTATAAAAGCGTAAGAAAATATCTTCTGGTTACTAGGTCTGGAAGATCAATTACAGCTTGAAATTAAAACACCCAAAGATAGTTTAGAGATAATGAAGATGGCAAGCAAAGTAGGTAAATGTAATTAAAGTGAATTTGAATTAATTTTATTAGAACCTTATGAAATGTAGTATGATATTGCAAAGAGTATGCCTAGTGATAATTACCAATAGATGAAAGTAGAAAGTCAGGACAGACTCACATAAATACTTAGAGTTGATCTACAACTCAAAAAATTTACAGTTTAACTAAACCATGTCAAACAAACAATGGGAGAAAGGATGATGTGTCAATATCTGACAAACTGAGACACAGTCACAGATCATCAACCTATAACCAGCACTTCAGCATCCAGATCCAGCCATATTGTTACAGGTGCTGTGATTATTTATGTGTCTAAAATCTGCAGCAGAACTGGGAGGCTGAGTATTCAAAGATGCCCTTTTATTTGGAAAAGTACCCTTCATCAACACTGTTTTGTCTAGTTCAAATATTTTCTATAGAGAAAAAAAAAAAGACAACGACAACAACAACAACTCAGTTTTATTCAGATTTAGAAAGAACTGATTTTTTTTTTTTTTTTCTTTTTTTTGGGTACATAGTAGATTTTGCTGAAATGGTCTTGGCCTGTGGATTGGCTCCTAAGGAAACCAGGTTGATGCAACCGCTTTTTCAAATGTGCCTGTGTGCTGTAGTTTATCAGGTGTTTGGAATATTGCAGCTAAATTTACCAAAGGAATTTCTAAGGGGAAAAAAAGACAAAACCAAAACAAAACAAAACAAAATAAACTAACAACCAAGCAACAACAACAAACAAACCCAAATACAACAACAAAAAAAGGAACGCTTGTATAGGTTTCGTGAAAACAGGCTGCTACAAACAGGAGAACACACCTATGAGTGCCTTGACTGATGGACGGATGGGCTGGCACCCTCATGCGAACTCTGTAAGACACAGCAGAATCCATGCCTTACATATATACAGGTGTGTGTATATATATACACATAACCTCAGCAAAAGCTGCAGAGGAGCTCACGCTCCATCACCAACCTTTTTTCTTATGCTTAGAGGACTTTTCTTCTGCAAACATTTGGGAACCGCTATTTTACTAATTAACGTGTTAGTTAATTATTAATTAACATTAGCTATGACTTTCTACAAAGATGCCTCTCAGAATACAAACAACGTCGCAAAACCAAACTGTTGGTGAGCAGCTGTGTGTAAACCATACAGGGTCCCAGGTGGCCTCATACCATGACAGTAGCAGGTGGCCCAGGGAGGGGAAGAACCCTCAGCCCCACTGGGCAGTGGGGCCCCTACCAGCCCCAGGGCCAGGCCAGACGCACCTGGGCCCATGGCAGAGGCTGTCCCCAAGCACCTGGTGGTGGGTGATGGCCTGTGGGTCAGGGCACTGTGTGGGATAAGAGGGACAGAAGGGGATAGGGGGTGTGAGGTGGGGCCAGTCAATCATTTGGATCTGGGAAGTGCCCTCAGGGACCCGGTGGTGTCCTAAAATACCTGCTTTTCTGAGGAATGTGCAGTAAGCACAGCTTAATAGCAGGTCTTTGATAAATTGTGTGCATCTCTGAAAGGTGTTTATAAACTTTTTGTTTCAGTCTTGATGACTGAGATGCACTTGAAATCCTTGTGAAGAAAATTGGTATTAAAAAATAACTTTCAGTAATACACAAAATGAGTCATCCATAGGAAAAAAAAAAAAATAGCACCTTTCTTGTTACCTAAAGAGCTGTCCTGTCCCACTCAGTAGGGTGAGGGCAGAGTCAACTTTTAAATAATCTGTGCAGTAACCAGGACTAATGACTCGAGAGGATCAATTAACTCACAAATTTGCTTAAAACTCAGCAAAATTACAGCAAAGCGTGGCTCAGCAAAAGTTCTAACCTATGTCATAGAACTTAACAAGACTTCAACAACAAAACTCACGATCATATTACCCTTATGTGCCCTGAATAAAATTTAAGAAAAGGAGAAAAAGAGAGAAAAGATAGATTAAGATACCAGAAAGGAAGTAAGGTTTCACCACTCCAAAAGGTCTCTGGTTGATCCAGAGACAATCTCTGTAATTTACAGGGTGGTAGGCTTGACAATATCTGTAGTTCTTAAGGTGACAGGTGTGATGAAATCTTCAGTCCAAGTGTCCTGAGTGAGAAGTTTTTATACTTTAGTCCATTTGCATGCGAGATAGGAAAGGGAGGCTTATCCCCTCTCTCTGCTCAGTCCTTATGCTAATTAAGGAGATTGTTCCAGAAATGAGTCAGTGGTCCCAGAAAAGAATCAGTGGTCCCAGAAGTGCCCAGAAATTAGTTGGTTGGTCTTCTAGGGGCAGCAGATGTTGCATTATTTCCCTTAGCTGGTCAGTGATCACTGAATGACCCTGCCTTTGTTCAAACCCAATTAATGATGGCTCAAGGAAAAGATACTGTTAATGAGGCTTCCATTTTCCAAAGTATATGTATGCCTCAAGGAAGAGATATCATCCTGCCTCCACAGCACTTATCTCTTCCTCCCTGACAGAGGTTGCAAAAACAGCTGTTTAAGGCATAACAGGGTGCATACCATGTCCATCAAGAGAGCACATTTTGATGTAATATGTTTGTGAACACCCTCTACTCTGAACCCTCTCATACAGCATCCAGTCCTGCACATGATTACTCCTGTCCTTCGAGTAAGCAACACAGTTTGCCTGAAGTAGAAGATAGGGCTAATAGACGTGTACAAAAATGAACATGCAGGCAGGCAGAAACTTGACAAGACATCTAGGAGAATCTTTAAACTATGACTGTTATATTATACTTTTGAAGCACCCCATTAACATGCTCAGCTCAGTAGTGTGCACATACACCACCACGCTTTGCTGGTTGCAAAGAGAAGCCATTGACAGCCCCGTGTGTTATCCAAACCTAACAGGGATCTCAGCTCAAAAAACCTCTCTCTCCAATGACCTATAATTCCAGTTGTCTGTTTAGACATGACTATCCTATTTATTGCAAGATGCATGAATAACTAAGCACTAACATTTACACATGTGCAATGATTTTCTAATACCCAGGAGCATTTTTTGTACTTCAGTAATAATATGATGTCTGAAAAGTACTTACAGTTTATGAGAAGTTTGCCTATAGTTCTTGCTTGGTAGCTGTAGGCTCTGTAAGATACACTAACTAAAAAGAAGGAGCCAGTAAGAACAACATACAATGCCAAAGTGTTATGTGGCATTCATACAGAATTCACAGAGAACCAGAGTAAATACAGGACATCTCCTAAGCCAGCTTCAAATGCAACATCATATATAGTTTTTTAGGGTCACAGCATAAGCACTTGAATACTTGAAAAACTAACTGACAAATGAAGCTCATGTCTTCTTTTAAATTAAATTATCATGCAAGGAAAAGTCCTGCCTGGAATACTAATCAGGAAATAAGAATAAACTTTTTAACTCCATATAGTAAGCAGCTGTGAACTAATCCATAAAGAGAGAAGTCTCCATGAGGTTTAGTAGTCCAGATCAGAAGAGTTTTGTCTTTTTTCTTTGTTCCTAAATTTATTTTTAAATATTTACTTTGCAACATCCTGTACAAATAAAATAACAAACTTTTGCATCATTCTTCTGCAAAGATTTCCTTTTCCCTTATTAAATTTTAGTTCTGTTCCTACCTGCCACTTTCTATCCAAAACATTATTTCTCCCACATCAAATTATAGTTCTTTCTCCTTTTATTGCAGTTTCACCCAATTTACCCAAAGGGTTAGTCTTTAATCTGGTGATTCTTCTCAGCTGTGGTTCTGTAAAGATGGTCATCTGTGTAGTCATGTAGTAAAGCTCCAATAAAAGATATTCTTTCTGCTTTAATTTTCTCCTAGTTTGCCTTACTCATACAAGCTGTAAATTTCCTCTTTAATGTTGGCAATGTTCCATTAAAATGAGAATTCAAAGTTTCTTTAAAAAAACCCCATAGTAGGAAAATCTGGGAGTTGACTCATTTAACAAGTGTTTTCTGGCCTCATGAAGTCCAGAAATTTTGTTGTCTGTTCTGCTGGGTCTTTGGCAAATTTACAGAATAGACTGCTGTAGATTACATGTCGGCTAAGGAATATGTGAGATCTAATGCAGCAAGTTCATATTTGCAAAACAAACCTGAGGTTTAGAAGCTTTATTGCAGAGGATCTCAGGAAAATTAGAGAGGAGGCAATCTAGTAAAGTTGTCAAAGTCAGTGTAAATATTTGATTGTTGTCATGAGTGTATTGGCTGATTCACAGTGGACAAAACAAAGCAGCCATCTAGTAAACTACTCATCTGTAGACTTTCTGTGGGGCACTGTACCAAAACTCTGTGCATAAACAACATATTTTGGACCTACCATCATAGATATTGTGTTGTTTTAGCTGAAGATCAAGGTAATTTTCTTCATAGTAGTTAGACTTTTCTTTTTAGTAGCTAACACAATCTTTTGTTTTGGATTCAGTGTGAGAATAATGTGATAACACACTTTTCCTTGGAAAATGTTAATGTTTTCTTTCTAATAGATGGACTGTGTTTTGGAGTCGGTGGGAAAAATAATGTAAGAACTCACCAATGTTTTGGTTGTTGCCAAGGAGATCAAGGACTTTTTCAACTTTCCAGCTGCAGTTACATATAGCAACTGGGAGGAAACATAGCAGGACAGCACCTAAATTGACATCCAGGCTGGTCAATGAAATATTCTGTACTGTTGGCGTCATGCTTTTTATATAGCTGGAGCCAGTTTTCCAGTTCATTTGTTGACTTGCGTTTGGAGTTCTGTTTGTTCCATTCTGTGCGGGAGTTCTGTTTTTCCAGCTCATTAGTTCACCCTTTTGCCATTCTACCATTTTGCAGTTAGCATTTGGCCTTTCTGTCTTTTGCATTTTGTTCTCTTGCTGGGATCGGCTGTTTGGGACTGGGAAGTGTTTACCTTTCCAGGACTGACTGTTCAGCATAACTGGAGTTCGTGAGCAATTAGTATTGAGTATCACTTATTTTAGATAAATTTAATAGTAGCAGTATATTATTGTTGTTATTATTAATATTATTGCTTTATTATTGCTATTATTGCTATTATTATTATTATTGCTATTATTATTGCTATTATTGCTATTATTATTATTATTATTATTATATTGTCTTATTAAACTGTTCTTATCTCAATCCACTAGTTCCTCCCTTCCACTTTGATTTCCTCCCCATTCCACTTGGAGGACAAGGGAGGATGAGCAAGCAGCTACTATGGTCCTTGTTGCTGACTGGGGTTAAACCATGACAGGTTCCCATCGGGCTTCCTTTTCCTTCTCTGCATAACATGGGAGGCTGAGCTCTGTCACTTTAATTTTTAGTCCACACCATTTAAATCTGATACATAAGAAATATAATTTTGCTTGTAAGAAGGGGGCTTGCTTCACACTTGTGCCTGCAGTCTGTGAGAATTTAATACAATAGTGAGTTGTTCAATTAAATGCTTTGAAATAGACCTTCCTTCTCTCCCCACATTAATTCTATAAAATGAGCATAATAAAAGCGTAAACAACCAGAGTATATGTCTACTTGGTTTATAAAGTTATCATGGCAGAAGTGTTGAGTAAACACTAGCATTAGTGGGGCTATTCTTTTTGCACGCTGACTGCTAGGATACGTGAAAGGCTGTCGGTCCTCTTTTCAGTGAATAAATAGACCTTCAGAGGAAGATGAAGGATGAGAAACCAGACTGGAGCTGAAAACAAAAATGGGAGTGAAAATGAGAAAATACAGGGAGAATGGGGGTAAGAATTGTCTTTTCCTGTGTTCTGTTTAACCATTTAAAAACCTAAGTTACAAAAAGTGGGTGAATAAAAGCAAAATCCCATCTATTTTACTTAAATTAGTTCACTCATCCTGCTAATGTTGCTATATACATTATTGCTGCTATTAATCTATTAATGACACCACTCCTATTGTAAAGCCACACTTGTTACATAGCCCTCAGGGAAAATGTCAAGTGCTGTTATTTAAAGGAATAATTAGGGAACTTAGTGAATTCAATCAGTGTGCATGTGTGAGGGAGAAAAAGAACTAACAATGAGCTTTATGAGTTTGAAGACTCTATTGATATTCCTCCATTCTTCCTAAATACTAAAGCCTTTCTACCATTCTCAAGAATAGTGAGAGATAGCCAGCAAATGTAAGATTAATACCAACTCACAGTATCAGTACTATATTAAATATCAGAAGATGGCTATTGGCAAAATATTCCCAGGCACTGCCACAAACGCAAACTGCTCTGATGGCTTGTATGGCAACAGAATTGTGCCTTACTTCTAGCCAACTGGACTTGAGTCATCTGGCTTCTACCCCTGCAACACGTGCTTCACGTATGGAATTCTCTTCTGGGGAGATGCATAGGGCTCTCCTCTTTACAGTACTTACGGAAGCACAGAACGACACCTCTAACCAAGAGAACATGTCGTGGTACCATCAGTTCAGCATCTGTGTAGCAGGCTGACAGTAGTGCTTCTGTGCAGCGATCAGCTTGCCAGAGGAAGATGAGCTAGGAAATTATGACATTGGGAAGAACAGGCAGCATTTGTATAGAGTGCTGTTATCTTGGTTGAAAGCAAAGACCCCAATGTTTCTGCAGCTTGAGAATAAGGACTCATTCTCTTACAGGATGATCTAAAATATCTTTTTTTCTGTGAACTGAATCAAAGAAAAGATCTTGCTGAAATACAGAAGAATCCTGCCTTTTCCCAGCCATTTTTCATCCATATTAGTCCTTGGCTTAGGTTCATAGGGAGTTCCAAAGAGCCCTGTGGACAAAACAGAAGGTAGATCCCTTAGTTGGCGGCTGACAAGGAACAACACAGTCAGCACGTTTAAGAATGTCTAATGCTAAATATTGCCCATGGGTTTGGGCTTTCAACCTATCTATCACACTGGTAAAAGTAATTTTGATGTGACATTTTACCTGTATCCTCAGAGGTGGAGGCTATTGGCCTATCCAGCTACATAAGCTCAGTCCCTGGTCTAACAAAGCCTGGCAAGGGACACACTGAGGCTGTGAACCATGGAGCTGGACCAGCCTCAAGAAGTTGCAACACGCATACTGCACCTTGAACCCTGCTGTGCAGCTGGAGCAGAGCACTGCACTGTGTGGCATGCCAGCCACAGCTACATGGCTGCTGCTTAAGAGCAAAGGCAGAGGAAACATATGTCAGTCTGCAAAAGGGCATGTAGACAGTCTCAACAGGATGTGAAACGTGTAGTGCATGGTAGTAACTCCTGCTGCACATCAACAGCTAGAATTTCAGGCTAGATTACAAAGAGCAAATAACAGATTTTATTTCTCTGCCAACATTTCTCTGCATGTTTCTCTAAATATGTATACATCACCCTAACATTATCTATCAAAGGCAAACACTCACTGAAGATGAGCATTTTACTTATACTGTGAGCATCCTTTAGTTTGCATGAGTACATTTAATGAGCCATCAGAAAATCCCCAGCATATCAAGACTGCTTTTTACATAAACTAAGAGGCTACATTATTTTATAACTAATCCCCACTCCATCTGTTGGCACACTCAAACGGAGGAATGCATCAGAAATGAGGAAACATTCTTCCTCCTTGTTCTCTGTTAAAAATCTGATTCTGCCAACTTGATGTATCAGGAAATCAGAAGCTTCTAATTCTGTGAGTAGACTCTTGAGCATGGGTTTACTGATGGAGCAAAGCAGAAGTCAACATGAGCAAGGGTGGCAGAAGAATTAGGTCATAAACAACTTGTACAAGTGTCTTTTTGGGAGACATATGGTCATTTAGTAGCATACTAACAGTGGTGGTTTGGAGCTGGCAGTAAATTACACCTTTTCTGGACTGAACCTAGCAAGGCTAAGCACATTATATGGGTGCTTTTTAGAAATTGAAAAAGGAGGAATTTCTGGGGATGATGGGCATAAATAACTCTGAAACCCTGAGTCTGCTCCAGGGCTGTCTTACCACCATGGTGTATTGGGCTATAACTGCATAGTACTGTGGCATTTTTTCCAGTTTTCAGCACATATCCCTCCATCTTTTCCATAATGCAACGGATGCCAAAAGAACACTTTATGGACATCATATGTCCCCAGGTCATCCTTCACAGAAGAGCTCAGAACAACATGCTGAGGAGCAGAACACATTAAATTATGCTCTTGGAAGAATTCTCTGCTTTGGATTTGCATGCTGTGTTAACCACTTTTTGTATAAGTTGTGCCCACTAAGTACAACCCAGGTAGTACTCACACAATGCCTTATACACCAGAAACACCTTCAGAGGAGCAGTTTATCCCAACAAGTTTTACTCACAGTCAGAGGCAGCACAAGGACCTGCCATTGCTTGGGTTTATGCTTAGGGCAGCAATTTTCCTACTGTGCTTAAAGAGATCCCAGCAGTTTGGAATCTATGCTGAAAGCACTACAGAATAGGCAACAAAGGCTGCAGTACAGCACATGCTTTAGATCACCATAAGCCAGCATTTCTAGCAAAAAAAAAAAACAACCAGCCTAGACGCTCATTTCTGTCCCCAGATTACCTTTTGCAATGTTTTAGCACAAATGTTTATGTGGTTACTTGGTAAACCAGAGTGAGGATCTGCCCTGACTGATTTGCTTTAGGCAGGCTGCTTTTCAGCCAGATTGGTACTCTGGTCCAATTCACTAAACATTTATAAAAATGGACACAGTGACTTAAATTATTCATCAAATAACAGATTTTTAAAAGCCAGCCTAGTGTCAGTGGGTTTAAATTGACCAAGTAGAAATTCAGATGCAGCAGCTTACCATATCTAGCGTCTGCAAATGGAAAAATGTATTGAAGATCATGTGTATATAAAGCATGATGTGCACTCATCTGCATTTGCAGTCAGTGTTGTGATAGGGGACCTGCTCCCAGCAAGGAACATAGGAGCCTGTGGCAGTCACAACTCAGGAGCAGGTTACTGCCTGACACGCTCATTATCTCCCACAGGCTGTTTGCTAAGAGAAGAAAAATTAGTCACTAACCAGGAGCCAAGGCTGTCTGTAGTGAAAGAGCCCCATCTGTTGCCTCTGTAGCACTCCCAAGTGATTCTCTACAGAGACAGGATGTCACCTAGTGCTCTGGCCAGGCATCTGTCACATATGCTGCACAGGTATGTCTAATAAGCCACCAAGGTATTCAGAAGGTTAGGCTTGTCATGGAGCCCTTTAGTGTTCCCGTGGGATATTTTTGCCCATGACAGCTGCCACCATCCTTGGGTTGTAGCCAAAGAGAGATGTGCCTTTTGGGGATGAGTGCATGGAGAGCCTTACAAGCAACAGGGCTGTGGTTTCAGCTGTCACCTCCTTGGTGTGCAGGGATCAATATTTTGGACCCATGCACTCTGGAGTCAATCACAATTGGGTCCCTGATAGCATCTTTCACAGCAGCTTTACTCCTTTGCTTTCTTGGAGTAGTCTCTTAATGGAGAGAACACAGTTCAGGTGAGATTACCTCCTGCCAGAATTGTTAGTGGAAATATCAACTGAGCCCTTTCACAGTGACTTCATTTCCTTTTCTCTTCCCTGTTGATTAAATGTCAGCTCCTTTTTCTTCCAAAGGAAGCTATTTCTCTCCTCCTGCCGCAGCAGATCCCATTAGCACAAAGCAATGCTGCCCAATGGTTTCACAAGCCTCTCCAGCACACTGGTCCTTCCCCCGCTGCTTCCACAGCTCTTCCAGACACTTCTATGATATACCATGCGTACACCACCACAGGACCCAGATGGCCAAACAGACAAAAACAGTGCAGCAATGATTGTCCAGAAAAAATTTAGTATAATACTACTTGAAAAGCGGGGGCCAAACTGAGCATTAAACATTATAGTGCATATAAAACCCTGCAGCTTCTTAAGAGTATATTTCTAAAACTGCCATTTGATTGAAAATATCTGGTTTTTTAGTGCACCTCTCCTACTGTGGTTTAGGTTTAGTGACATTTCCTAGAGCTAATGTTCACAAATAATTTACTGTGAACAATTTCACTTAATTTCACTTCTGTGCTTTGTGAAGCAGCTGGGGCAAGGTCCAGAGAGCATTTAGCAGCTTCCAGAGGCACATGAGTGAAATTATGTACCTGAGTGATCCAAATATTCCACTTACCTCACTGGGGCACTTCAGATACCCATCTGAGATACCGAAATATTGCACTTGCATTCCTCTGAGAATAACTGTTTTTTGCATGAGCTAAGCAAGTACACGGTGGCACTCTCAGGTGGCTATCTGGTTCTATGACTAAATCTCTGTTTTTGTTTTGGAATAATCATCACTCAAATCACACTCTGTTGTCTCAAGTCACCTCCTGAGAAGAGGATGCTTACTTCTCACATCATATTTTACTGTGTAGAGCACTATGCCACGATTTGGGGGGCCCGACTTATTAACTGTAACCACAATCCCAACCAGTAGGAATGCTTCTTACTCCAAGGTGTAGAACAGGAAAGCATCTTCCAGCTCTACCACTGCAGTTTGGTCATGTTGCAAAAAGAGTCCTAAGTCTAGAAGGAGAAGAGGCGAGACATGAGGAAGAGCCTAAACAACAGATAAGGCACTCAGCTAGGAGTATAGACAGCTTAGCCAGCTATTATTAATACTTAAAATCTCATAAAAAGAGCAGCCATCACCACCCATTTAACAAATCAACTAATTCCCTTTGCTTTCTGCAACCCAGTCCCTGTATGGGAACACAAAAATGCCTTACTGAAAAGTCGAAACTTTTCGGAGATGGAGATGTTTTAGGAGATGTTTTAAAAACTGGAAGTGACACTGTATAATTTGAACACTTTGAAATACTAATGATGCGTTTCAGTAGGCATAGCACCCACAGAAGAATGATTGCATCTCAGGCTGGTAAAATTTGTGTGGATTATCTCAGGAGGGCAATGCATCTCACGTTCTGCTCCAGTCATTTTATGCAAGATGGTTTCAACAGGGAAATGAAAAATACTTTCTTTAATTGAAACAATAGGGGTGGCAATGAATTTTTACTAGTTAGCAAAGTTTTTATTTGGTAAGGGTTTAGCATTTACATACCTCACAGAAACATGGCATAAAGGAGATAACCTAATCATCCCACCTGGTCTTCTCTTGTACATCTTTTATATATTTATATCCTTAAATTTTCTAGTATAATCAGAATAGAAGAAGTAGTATAATCAGAATAAAAGGAGTTTTCATTGAACTGCTGCAGTGTTTCGTACAGCATGTGCAAGGGCTCACGATGGAACAGGTGAGTGTCATACAAACCAAAAAAAGGGAAAGCAGCATGCTGTGGTGTATGACACTTGCAACACTGATACTCAAAAAGATTACAAGGTCCTACCTCCTAATACCTGATATTAACTCAGCAAATTTGTAAGTTCGTATTTCTTTGAGTTGTAATCCTGAATCCAACAACTTCAGTGGATGATCTTCCGCTGCCTGAAATGGGGCTAAGACCTTATAGCTGTGCTATTGAAAGTCACATAGACTCCTGCTTTACATAAACCTAAGGATCATATCCCATAGTCCCTGAAGTAGAAGGTTTTGCTCCTTCCAAAGCAATTAATCACATCTGATTTCAAGAGCTACAGTTCAGCTGGAATAACTTTTCTATAGCAAGACACAATGGGCCATTAGGAAGACTCAGAATAACCTTGAATGTATCCATCTCATTGTAACACTTTTTACTTTCTTGTTTGTTTTACTACTTTAGGTAGTTTATTCCACTACTTTCAGTTAAAGAAAAATCCAATCTTATGTATATGCACATATATGTATGTTCATGCACCTTTCATTTTGTAGAGCAGCTAAAAATAGTCTTTATAGCCAGCTCATAATAGGACTTGGTGTTGTACTGAGTGTGAACAAAGCAATAACCCTTTCACACAATAACACACACATATGGCCTTGTATGATCCTTCATTGGATACGTTGTGCAGTTAACTACCTTAGCTTGAAATACACATTGGCATAACCCACACACAGCTTAGTCTTCCTGCTGTCAAATCCATTTACAATGTATTCCTTATCTGAATATCTTCAGAAATGCCAGAAGCAGGACCAATGATGGCAATGAAATAGTTTTGTGGCATTGTAAAAAGTTAAAATGAAAATTAAAGAGGCTTCCGTGGCACAGTCCAGTTCCAATGAATTTCACAGAAAGAGACATGTTGTGGCAGGAAAACAGATGGAAATTAGTAAGATTTAAAGGGAGCATGAGGAGTAAACAACCAAGTGCGTGCCCGTAAAGCAGTATACATCATACAAAATCTAAGGACCATGTTGAAGTCAAGGATAATTGACTTCCATATGGTCCTATGGAAATAGTATTTTAGGAGAATGAGTGTCTCCTTTGCATGAGTATTTACAAGATGAAACTCCTAGTGCTGAATCCTTTCTTACCTACTTTCTTTCCATCTACCATTGGCTCTGCCTCCCCTTACACAGATATGAATTTACAGGCTAAGAGAAATATTTATGGCCCTTTCTCTCTACCATACCCATTTTTACAGCTTGGTATGCTATATGCTCCAGCTTACACGATATAGGCATGGAGAGCTTATTTCTCTTTTCCAAGTTACCACTATGGCTGGTCATGGTCTCCTCAGATCTGGATCAAGTTTCTATAAGCAGGGTGTAAGTATTAAGTGTCTGGCAGGCTTTATTATAAAGCAGCATTGCCCGTTCTCTCAGTGGTACAGTCTTTCTCGAGAAACCTTTCGGAGTAGTCTGTCACCTAAAATACAGAAAGTGAACCTTGCTCAAGCTAACAATGCACAGTTAATAGCATGGAATATTGAAGAAGTGGTAATGAGACACTTCAGGTTAGGAAGAGATTATTTTCCAGTGCTGCTAATTAGGTAGTCTCAGTAAATGAATGATGTGAAACTCCCTGCTAAACACATTTCCTTAGAAATTATTTTTTGAAATAAGAGAGAAAATATAAGATTGTGTAGAATTAGTTCATTTATGGATGTATATGAAACTGAAAATTATCAGTCTCCACCAGTTGTTTTTTAATTTATTTATAACATGCTTTTATTGGAAACAAAGATTTCAATCAACTGAGCTAGTACTATGATAAACCATTCTTGAAAACATCATTGAAAAGGTAGTTGAAATTGTAACAAGAAATAATCAAGTCTGTAAATTATTTTCACATGTTTTGTACTTCATGACATGAATTAATCAATAATTTAAATAATTAAAAATGAAAAAGTCAGCTAAACAAATCAATTCCACTGAATTTAATTTTGCACTACAAAAAAAACAAACAAACAAACAAAACAAAACAAAACCTGAAAATTTTGCAAATACATTGTATTCTTTGGATGCACAAACATCCTGGGCACTAGTGATCAGACTCCTGCTGTCCTATTTAGATGCTGAATTACAAAAGAAACACAGGTGATCACCTCCTCTACCAATTTTTGAAGGTAAAGCAGTGATACTGATATATTTATCTTTATTCATTTGAATGGTCTAAAGCCAGTGCCTTCCATATACAATAAAGTAATTTATTGCACCAAAAATGTCATGGAGGCACTCCCAAGTTAATTTAGGGGGACAATAGGGTTCAACAGGGTTCAAAACTAACTTTTAATCAGTAAAGAAAGTGCAGCAGATTAACTGGTGGAAAACAGGGTTTTAGCTCTCCAAAGTGACTTAGATACAGGTTCAGGTACCAGTTGAGGTAATTATTGAGGTGTAGCAACTAATAACACTGGACATCCACAGTGTGCATATACGTGGCTCATCAAAAAACATGCCAGAGCCGTCCCTGAGATTGTGAAAAGTATACACTTGCCCTAATCTGGCAAGGAGTTATCAAAGAAAATACACGTGATTGTATTGAAGCACAGAGTAAGTACTCACCTACACGTGGAGATGAGGCAAAATGGCATCCATGTCCCGGGAGGGCTCTTGGCGGCAGCATCTGGCTCGTGCTCCAAGAGGTCCATGCAAGGGGCGGAGCCTCAATGAGAATCCCATTTTATATAGCCTGATTGATCTGACTGTAGGCATTCTAGAAGCTTCTCTGCACCCCCCACTCTGGCTGTGGGTGCCCAGCCACCCCTTGGTGCCTCTGCGCCCCCTTCTCCTGTCTCTTAACAACCCTGGCCAGCAAGCTCTGGGGTCAAACAAAAAGAAGCTGTTAGCCTCAAGCAGCAGAGGGAGGGGGAGATGTGTCTACGCCTTCCATATTGAAGGAAGCGAGGGGGAGAGAGGAGGGTTTGCATTCTACCACGTTGTATTTTATATTGTCTATTTATCTTTATAAATTTTTAAAAATAATTTAAATCGTTTGCATAGACTGTTCCTGTGTATATAAAATTCAATACATTAAACCAGTGTATACTATTAGTAAATCATGTATTCATGTATAAGCAGCAGTCTCTGTCTTTCCTGAATAAAACTCAAAAGGTATAATCACTGCATAGTTGATATTAATCTTGCAATTTCCCATTAGATTTTCGTGCAAGTGTGTCTTTGCTCACTTAATAATTCATGTTCCCTTGGATTTCTAGGATGAGTTATTTCATAATTGAAAAAATGCAGATGAGCTTAACAACAAACAGCAAGGACAGGTACTGTCATTTTCATATTTCTTTAGGAAGGAGAATATAATATTTAATAGGCAACAAGGGCTTCAGTTATAACCAAGTAGCTAATTTACATAATCCATCCATTCATCTTAACTACTTCCCTATAAATTAAAGCAGTCGATAACATGTTGTGAGCTTTTGAGCACCAGAGGGGAGGTGCAAAATGTACCACATTTAAAGATGTCATTCAGGAATCTTGTTTTCTTGTTATTTAATATCATGCAGACAATAACAGAAATTGCATAAATTTTCAAGTATGCAAGTGTTTAGAGATTAGTTGAGTTAGTGGCTCTAGTTTAATGCAGTGCTATTTATTTATGCTATATGCAAGAAAGGATACACAAGACAAACTTCAGAGAACTCTTTGGATGAATTTATTTACAATTTAATCAGTACTCTGCAACCTAGTAATGGTACTAAAAGTAAGAGCAATGAAGATTCTAAGTAAAAGATAGAAAAAGAGAAAGAATGAGAACTGTAAGCAACTGCGTCCTTGGTTTATGATTTAACCCAAAAATTTCCACTGACACTTCCTACCCTTTTCTAGTCATTTTTCTGAAGAGCTGTTGTTCCCCAGTGCATCACTGGTAGAATATTTCAGATCAGGTTGTGGTGTTAGCAGCTTTTGTAAGCAGATCTGTAATTATCAGCTTCTTTCTAATTTAATGGAGAAAGAGTGACAGGTCTTACAAAGTGATATAAATCTTGTGGGAGGTAGCATTTATAGTCCCACATAATTTAAGGGAGTCTGGCTTATACCCATAGCTGAGATACTTATCCATTTTATAGTCCTTCTCTCTCTGAATAATAAAAGAGAAATACGTTGCTGAAGTCAGAATTCTGTCAGAAAAAAATGCAGTGCAGAAGCAGTCAGGTGAAGTCAGTACATGATTTAAGACCATACCTGTACTAGAAAGTTTTAATAGCAGCATTACTGCTGGCATCTATTTTCTGAATATATCTATTTAATATTTATATTCTCTGAAAAGGTCTATCTTCAGAATGTTTGCTTCCACTCGTGTAGTGCACTGTCATAGCAGTCACCTAGACAGAATATACAGTTTACTGTCCTGTAGAGAGTCATCCATGGCTCCCCATTGGGCTCCATGTCTTTAAAATGGTGGAAAATCAACATTACTTGCAGAGAACTATGAGATTTTGTGGTCCATTTCCCATTACCGTACTTGTCCTACATCATGATCTCCACTTTTCTTGTTCTATATTTTTAAAAGTACTGCAGTTTTATACTAAATAAATTTATTAGTGTCAGTCTCTGTCACGTAGTTGCCGTGTTCATGAGTGAGTCAACTCTGATGCCACTCACGTTTTTTCAGAGCCACTGTACCTGACACTGTCAAGCTGTGACACTTTAACTAGTTCAGTATGTTACATCCTACTGATCAATCAGGATATAAAATTTTCAGGTGACTACAGTCCTGTAAATATCTGGCAATCATGCTATATACATTTGGTACAGAGACAACAAAATAAAAGTTTTGTTAAAGTTCCAACCACAATAGATAAATAAAACTACACGTTGCTACCAGGCAGTATGTGATCAGTTTAGAGCTGGTTAATCTTTGCAAGCTGTTGAGAAGCTGAAAGACAGTTGCCTTCATTCCTGCAGAAACTGCTTCTGCACAGAAGAGAATGTAAAAGTAATGGGGTCATTTACAGAGGGAAAAATAAACTAAAACCTGATATCTAAGACTTTCAACTGGTGGAGTGAAAAGGTAGAGACTATGCCTACTTGCTGCTGCCAAAACCATTTTTTTCTATAGTCAAGTGTTCACTACTCAGTATGGAGACAGACAGGATACCAAAGGTAGAACTTCAATCTCTCCCTGTGAAGGTCTTAACCACTAATCCTGAGTCACACAAGCTCTCGTACTCCATCTTTTTGATATCATAAATCTTGTGTTCTTACCTGCACTGACTCAAAAAAAGTAACGCAAGAGCTTTGTTGTTGTTGTTGTTGTTGTTGTTGTGATTGTAGAAGTGAAAACATACTTGTCAAGAGAATTTGGACATGAAATAGATTGAAGTAACCCCAGATGTGGATAGTCCCGGGGCAGCAGGCTCTTCATGTTGTTTGGAATTAAGCAACTAAAATGTATCTAAATCCTGGATTTGTTGTCTACATCCCTTTTGACTCTGAACAACTAGCTTTAGAAATCAGTGACAGAATGGAGAACTCAACCCAGACTGAATTTTTCTCAATTTTTAGAGTCAACTTCTTGTTTAGAACTCAGAATCTTTCCAGTTTACCTAAGTCTCATATTATGTCGTGCACATAGTTAAGACTGGTCAAAGTCAAGCTTCTATTTTCATTCACGTTTTGTCACTCTTTTAAATCAATATTGCTATTTTATTTTTCACAGGCTAGCCTATCCTCAGTCAAAGCCCTTTGCTAATGTACCTAGCACATTCCCTTCTTATACAGCTGAGAACCTGTGTAAGTGATCCTGGTTTATTTTAAGTTACAGGGCAAGGTCACAGTCTATGGTTTTCTCTGCTGAGACCATGAAGAACCAGGACTGCACTGAATAAACATAACAGAAAAACAGAAGTCTTAGGACTATTCCAAGAAGTATATAAAATGTGTCGTAAACATAGATTACTAGAATTTGGCCAGCAAGTGCAAACTATGAAAAAGAGAGTCTGAGTTGCTACCTTTAGCCTTCTCAGTATTGTATATACAGATTAGCTTCTGACTATTTTTTTTTCTCTTTAGTTGCCATAGATTTGCAATGAAAAAAGTAAATCAACATATATTGTGGAAATATCAGAATGCAATTTTCACCAAATATAAAAGGGATTTAAAAACCTGTTCTCAAAAATATTTGTAATGAGACTACAACTGAATTATAAATTGTTTGCTAGCTAATATGAATAAATGAAATGAAACAGGGTAAAAAGTAGTACAGTAGCTGCTGCAGGTCTCATGCCACACCCTCTCTAATATATGCTAATAGACATTGTATATACATTTTTAAAGACAAAGTGAATCCAGACTTTTCATACTAGCTCACATTTTTGACAGGTACCAGGAAGAGGTCAATGTTTCAACCTTCTTTGAAGAGACGTGTGCTTGTGCATACTTTATTCCAGTGAAACTCCTACAGAAATGAGTGAGAAGCACTACAGACAAGTATCTACTGTCTAGCCAAGTATCCAAAACAAATAAAGATTCAGTAGTATTTTTCCTGTGATTCAGGCACTGGAGTACCTGAAATGCTTACCTAGGGGGGTTTTGATGGAAGCTGCTCGGTATGTCCCCTCTTGTTTCCAAGTGCAACAAAACAAACCACTAGAGGAGAAAATGTGGTAAGCTCATTTCCCAGAGTAAGTGGAACAAGGCAAATAAAACTGCAGGAAGGAGGGAAATGATCACTTTTTACTAATTTCTGCTACTACTGCATCACCATGAACAAAAGGCATATGCTCTTAATTAAAGTAATACTGCTGCCTGAGAAAGGGTTTCATCTAAAATACTGAAGATAAATGCTTGTAGGCTTTCCTATCCTTGAAACAGGAGGAGCTGAGATGTCTTTATTCACCAACACTGCTTTGAACTATATCCTGACAGTAACTCTTAAATGACTAAGACTTTCACTAGGATGCTGCAGGGGCATATCTCAAATATTGTGACATGCTGCAGGTTTCCATCTTCTACACACACTGAACCATTCTGATAAAATTGATAGCAAACTGCATTTGACACAGGAGCTACTACTTTCTTTCTCAGTGCTAGTGGAAAACTGACAGATTAGGAGACTGGGAAGGGATATCTCTGTATCTCTAACACAATGTAATATTGTGCGGATGAACCCAAGCTGAACAAGCTACGTTGTTTACCAGTTGCTAGCTTAATGTAGCCTTCCACTTATATTAATTAACCTTTCTGATGAACTACAAAGAGTGGGAAAATCTTCGAAGACTACAGGGAAGCAAGAGGGAAAAGTAAAAAGCCAGGGAAAAACAGAGTAGCACAGTGAGGCAGCTGCACAGCTAGCTGCTTTCCATCAAGATCCATGAAGTGTTTGACCAGTAAAGATAAATATGTAGCCATTTTAAAAAGAAGTATATGAGTGAGAGTACATGTCATGAATGAAGAAATTAGGCTGTTCTCCTTTCCTTGAAAGCATGAAAATTGCCTTGTGACTTTGTTGTATATTACAGTTTATAATTCAGTACAGATTTCCATGGATCCATCTTATTTTAAGTGTCTGTTAAGTGAAGTTCCACTTTTGCTGAATGGCAGAGTACCTTTGGGAATGGAGGTTAATACCACAAGCATATGAGAAGAGTTTGTTAGGACCATTACCATTACGCTGAAAAGCAAGTGAAGCCATAATGGCTGGGCTGTTAAGTGTGACTTAACTCTGTGATACCAGCAAATGATGCTTTTATAAGTATGTCTGCTGCATGCTGTGAAGTATAGATATAGTAAAATCACCAGCCACCACTGTGAGCAGGATTTCTTGAATTAAATGTGGACATTATTAAAGAGTTAAAATGTAATAATTGTCATCTGCAGTAATTCAGAAATAGGCTTTGACTAACCTTTGACTGTAAGAGGGATTGAGGTGACAAGGCTAGAAGGAGATATCTACATTGCAGACCTGGATTCAAAAGATCTGCAGCATTCATCAGCTGAATCCTCTTTGGTCTACATATTCTTCACTATTCTCCTATTTTACACTGTGTAATAATCTTTTCTACTGTTACAATATTTACATCTGTAGTGTATTTGTTATATTCTGCAAGATAGTCTTCATCTTCATGCCTTCACCACTATAGAAAGCAAAGCCAATGGAATGAAAAGAAATAAAGGAATCTTGTTTTTATTGAACAGCACAACCTCTTATCTCTTTAAAGATTGCTCTTTCTTTTTGTGTGTGGTTATCTATTCATGTGAATTAACAAACGCTGTATCATCCTAACACAAATCATCAGAACCCTGTATTCACCTGAGTCATATGAGCAGATAAGCAGAGTCAAAAAGAAAGCTCTCTTTAAAGTTATCAGTTGCCACTGTGCAGAAACAAATGGGATCACATCCATAGCACTCTTAGCAATCCCTGCTCCCTCTGCAGTAAGTGATACACATATTCATAAACACTCTAGAGGAATTATCAGCCTATATTGAGCATCTTCCCAGGATGCAGAAATGAGATATAGTTTTTACTTAAAAGAAAGACTGTTTTCCTTATTTCTGTTCCTCAGAGTGCCACACTGCATCAGATATAAAGCAGATTTCAACAATTCATGCTTAACAATAAAGTCATCAGAAATGCTCCAAGACTTAATTCAAAATTACTTCACAGAGAATCTCTGCAAAGTACTGAGGCTGTATTTGTTATGGTAGATGCACAATGTGAAATACTGACCAGCAAAGCAGGTATAGGTCCTAAACCAGTGCAATGCAGTGATGTTAAATCTGGAGGCTTCCACCCCACAGAGCCCCAAAGGCAGAAATTTAATGTTCCTGATACCAGCACAGAGATGTGTGGTTGAACCACCATGCAAGCTTGATTTACCAATAACTTAATTTACAAAGACTTTTTGTTTGTCTTAAATGACATCTGCTTTCTGGTTTGATTTTTCAAATACACTGCTATGAGACTGTTATTACCCATCTTTCCACCAAAATGCTTAAATATATTGAGTGAAGTTACAATTCTCAAAAAAAAGACTATGAACAAAATTAATTTGATTTTATGTAATTCAAATTCAACCCACATAAGCTTGAACATTTACAGCCATTCAAATTAGAGTCATTGCAGTTTTAATTCCTTCATCTTCAGTTTCTGTCACAACAAATTAAGTGAGATTTGCTGGTTTGAGATTTTTATGGCTTTCTGTGTTCTTGCTACTTAAAGACTTTTCTAATCATGACATGATGTCTAACAACTTAGGAAATAAGTTATGACATCGATAGGATTATGCTTTTATGAAAACGATAGCAAGTCACAATCAATAAGGCATTCCACAATGTTATCAGCAAAAAGGAAGATATATGAGCAAGATTTGAGAACTCAAACACAAATAAAGGAAGAATAATATGAATATATATGTACATTTTGACTTGTTATTTTGGAGACTGCAATTATAATTAAAACATAATAAATGATTAGTGGATTGATATATTCAACATATTAAAGGAAAAGTAAACCAGAAAAGTAAAAGAACCAGAAAAAGACAGATATTGTGTCAGAAATACTAATTCTTCAACTTATAGTGCTAGTCTGGTTTGTTCTGAACTTGATTTGTGTATTACTTATATGTAACTGGTCAGAGAAGATATAAGTTATGATTCTTACTCATTATCTGGGAAATTAGCTTCCCAAAACTCCTAAAGAACACAACTGAATTGGTAACAGAAAATGTGTTTTCTATGACTACTTTCAAAATAGGAAAAAAAAAATGCATTTCCTTTTGTATTTTTCAAAAAAATATTACTTGAATAATTAACTGTGTCCTTTTAAAATATATTTCCTTCTTCTTTTGTCCACATTTAACTTGCTAACATCACTACAACAGAAAAAGCTGTCTGGATTTTATGTGTCATTTTTGTGATGTGTACACCACCACCAACCTCGTTTCATCAGCAAGCACAATGACAGATCAAGTGCCCTCTGCTTGTAGTTACATGTCAGTGCTCAAATGGTGGATAATTACCAGTGACAGACTCAAGGCTGGAATGGGACGAGTGAAGGGTCAGGAGAAGAGATGGAAGTGACAGTGCAGACCACTCAAGGCAGCAGACTTAGAAACAGGTAGCAACAATAAAAATCTGTACATAGGCAATGTTATTTATTTATTTTTCCAGGAAATGTGATGTCATAAACTAGAAGCTGCTCATTCTGCTCATATTTATGGTTTGTGGTTCAGAAATTCTTGACAAGGGGAAATCATCACTTTCTTCTTGCCTGTGTAAATGGCAGCAATTAGCTACAGCTGAGTGAGAGGTATTTCTGTAACTACAGGCAATGGCAGTTGGAAAACTTGTCAGGGAGTTTTTTTTACATTGATAGCAGAGGAGAGAGTAACACTTTCCAGCTATAGGAATATAACTTCAGGATTACAATGTACCTATAAGGACAGACAAACTTCATGGTATAAATGTTGTCTTTGAAAAAGAGTAGTAGCAAAAAATAAATTGTGTTTTGATTCCCATGAGCCTCCTGTGAGGTAACCTCACCTGATCAACAGGACAGCAGAGCTACAAAGGCACGTGTGGCCATTTATTGTAGTGAAACTCTGAGAGAAACCCTGCTCCAGGACTTGTTGACTTCGAGCTAAAGGAACAAACTGTTTTCAAAAAGACAGATATGATGGAAAACACGGTGCTGTTTTTACTGACAGTCCCTATACAAATATTCATATTCATATCTTTCTTACATGGGCTACTTGATCCTGTACATGGGCACTAAAGATACTATTTGGAAGAAAAGCCATTGACAAAGTTGTCTTCTGTACTCAACATCTGTATCATGGCTGTGCACTTGCTGGGCACAAAGGTTGCTTCTGGCAAGCAGATCTTGCCAGTAGATTGCCAGTGTACTAGGTACCAAGTAGAAGGCAACTGGTAGTAAACTCCTGCTGTTAACTGTCTTTAGTGATCTAGTTAGTCAAGTCTGACTAGGCAGGTGTGGTCTGCCTTGGTCTGAAAAAATAAGGGTGCTTCTGATGTTTGCATGCTCTGCACATTCTCAAGCGGATCCAGCTTCTTGGGAAATCCACATACACATGTGCTATGCAGATGATAGGTTAAAGATGTCATGGTTTATGTCTAATATGACAAAAGACTTAGCTAGTGGAGATTCTCAGAAATAGCAAATATAGTTACATCACAGAATGTAAAGCATAAATGGAGAGAATGTATACCATAACCTCACAAAAATCCATCCATACTGGTAAGTGTGAAGACTTTTCACTGAAAAGCTCCACAAATAACAAGTGTTATCTCACCAATAAAGCTAGTAGCTGTCCCTGCAGAAGGGTGCCATCATTTACCGGCTAAACAACATGAGGCAGAAGAAGGTTTGTGAGGATGGTGACTTTCCTTGTGGCTTCTGCAGTTTCCTCCATGTGAATTCCTCTGCTTCTTATATCCTCATTCTGTCACCATGACTTCATGATCTTAGAAAAACCAACTGCTTCAGATATTTGACTCTCCATGACACAGATAAAAAGGGATATTCTTTACATTATTCCTCTTTTTATATGTGGTGAGTAGTTTTATTTCCATTAATTTTGCTGACTTATGTTAATATTTTCTTGTCTTTTATTGATTTCATTCTCAGAATTTAATTTGTGTGAGAGGATTTATAGTGTGATTCTCTTACATACACTGTATCTTATCTGTCCTCGTTAGTACTGGGTTTAGTACTGTGAACTATCATTATCACCTGATGTAAAAAAGTGTAAAGCAGAAGCTTGTTTGCATATTTTGAGTTGCTTTTTAAAACATTGTTTCCTTATTTGCATAATTGTATAACTTTTTGGTCTTAAGATTTCCTTTAGATGATTGAAATTCCTTTTGCTCATTGCTCATCTATGCTAAATGAAACACACTTCATTCCCAAACAAACCAATGTTCAGTTGTTGTTTTGCTTTTTTTCATTGGTTCATGAACCCTAGGGATACTTCTTTCACTCTCACCTATGCAAAGTGAATTCTAACTATGTTGTGTTTTCCTAAAGGCCACAATAATTTAATTAAAGCTTAGAAGATAAAACCAATACTTACAAATTTCATGCATAAGTTGTTTTATCATTACTGGAAAAATAGAGTGTTCAAAGAATTATTTTCTCAACAACAAAAACAACAGAGGACACAGCATGCTAATTTTGTGGTATCAGTGAAAGGCTGATTTGAACTAACAATAAAGCTCAAACATGAACGTGTGTAAGGGAGTGAGAAGATGAGCTTTTGGACCAACAGTTCTGAAGACAAAAGCTCTCTATATTTTGGACTAAGATTTAGGTCCATAGATCTTCTAAAATAGGAGAATTTTCTCCCAGAATCAAAGATAAAATATTATGTCTTGAATGTCTCCCACCCATTTTCTTTCAATATAACATCCCAAAGTGATTTTCTTTTGTTTGGTATTTCTCTTCATCTTATTTTGATTGCTTGTCATCCTATTTTCCTTTGATTACAGTGTCCTCTGCTGCTCTCCTGTATCTCCTGTAGTTTACAAACTGTGAAATAAATCATACTGAATTTCATATCTCACTGAAGGATTTTCATTTGCAGTTAGTAGAAATGTACACTCCTTTGAATGTGTATAGAAATCAAGAACTAGAAAAATGTTGGGTTGCAGAATGCAGATAATTCTATAGTGCTAGTTGACAGAACACATTTTCAGAGTAGAAACACATTTAATCACTAAAGAAATCCATGACACATCTATGATTTACTTAAAGATTAGTCATGATAGCGTTACTAGTCCTCATGTAAACTCCCAAGAAAACATAAATATTTGTTAGTCCCTGTATGATTTTGACAGCCTCTTAACTGTTGCAATTGAGAAAACATATACTCTGAAGTGTTCCACAAACAAATTATGCCATTAAAATAAGAAGTTTGATCTGATGTCCTCAGGAGTACCACAGCCCTGACTTCCAAACATCTCTTTTTCCTGGATATCATTTAGGAGAAAATTCTTGGCTCTTTTCAACTATGGCAGCAAACCAGAGAGCGGACCTATTAATAGCAGGGGGACTGGTGGGCTCCAACATGTTGCCTACCCCAGATGATGGGCAGCAAGCCGTATGGGTGCTCTGTTGAGCCCTCTGCCCTGCCCTGCCCTGCCCTGCCATGTAGAAATACCCTTATGGATCTCTTAACTTATGCTTCAGAGCTTCTCAGTTATTTTAAGCATAACTTTCTAATGTAGTATGACCATTTATGAAAAATTTAACAGATCTGTGATTTTTTAGATGAGTTCCTTGTTCTATATTTTCCCTACAAAAATTCAGATAACTGTTTCCTGAATATGAGGACTGGCTGGAATATCAGTATTTCCTGATTTCTCTGCACATAGAATTACAGATTTGGTATTTTCTGAGCAGAAGGGTTTTGGTGTACAGTTTCTGCTGTAAGGGAACAAAGAAAAATATATACATGTATATATATATATAAACTAAGTATGACCCTCACAGTTTCTTGAGACAAATTTGTTTTGGAGTTTGGCTATAAGGCGGATGGCTTAGGTGTTTTCCTGTTGGTTTCATGTTTTGCTTTGTTTGTTTATTTTTTTCTGATCATTCTGAGAGCTTTATGAGCCTACACATTTTTTTTTTCACATTTTGAAAACTACAGGAGATACAGGATAGCAGCAGACATCACTAGAACCAGGGGGATATGGGACAACATCCAAAACATAGACATTTTCTGAATGAAATTAATTCAATATTTGTTACTTTTTTTTTTAAGAAAGAGTTAAGTTAAATAATATGTGAATGTGTAGCAGCATTGTGTGCAACAGGAATTGCACTTGTTTAAGTTAAGGGTTAATTTGGTCCACCAATATACAGGCCAGTGCTCTGCATTCTAGAAAAATATATCTTTAACCCCACATATTGCCTTTCAGACCTGAGAAAAATTATCTGGAGAACCTCACATTTTTCTGGTTATGAATTATCCATGTACAAGCATTGATTTCAGTGGACATTCATTTTACGCTATTATTGAGGAAAGGCATTTCAGTCTTTCTATTCTTCACAAACCCTTTGGTCTCTATAACAAATGTTTTCATATGATCAGGGTTTAAATGCTGTCTGATTTTCAATGTTAGCTCTTTTACAAGCTGTTTTCTTTATTGGATTAGTTTGGTCACATAATTCAGCCTCTAAATTGTGATTTATTTAGATCACGACTGACCTGGCAGGTAGGGTTTGCGATTCAGACTGTTAGCTACTTTTCTGTACAATATTAATTTCAGCATTTGCCAAAATCTGTTTTTCTAAATGTATATTTAAAACCTCTCATTTAGTGATTTACTATTGGCTTCCTATATGGATTCATACTGATCTAGTTGCCTTAATCAATAATTCATTATTCCCTGGAGTGGAATTCTCTTTTTTTTTTTTTTTTTTTGGCTCCAATATGTTGTGATTAGAAAAACAAAATGAAATTAGAAAAAGGCAAATTTATGGGCCTGGATGCATTAATTGAAATTAATTTTTATTTTATTCAAAACTGTTCCTATTTGAAGTTGAATATTCCTATGGCAGTTAAAATGGCCATACATTTTAAATATATAATACGAGCAGCCCTTTTGAAGTAGACTTGGCACACAGTTTACAAAACAGAGTTGCAACTTGGCTATTGTAGTTTGAAGATCCCATGTGCAGTTTAGGGATCCCATTTGGTATAAGGGACTATGTGATGTCCATGTGACCAAAAATTTCATATGGAAGAAAATATATGCCTGTTTACTTCGCCCATTTGATGGCCTTACTCCAATGAAAGACTGCAAACCACAGCAATTCGGTGTGAATAATCAAATCGCAGTAAAGGCATGTGATCCTCTGCCCATATGGCATCATGCTGAGGTAGGGATCTCTGGAGCCTGATTTCTAGGGGTCAGGCAGGCACACAATAGATTGCTCAGTAAGTCTGACCACGTGTCTCATCTGACAAAGGATATATATGTCAGGGCATCAGAGAAGAGCAAGAAGAAACAGAGCAGAAGGAAAACATCTGCACAGGAGACCGAGAGAGTCCATGACTTGAAGGAGAAAAACAATGAAAGACTCTTTGTAATTACAAGGTTCAGAGAGCAAACAATACTTAAGAGTGGTGATAATTTTATTTGTATATTCCTTAGCTCAGTAGTGATTAGGCTGCAGCACTGAGACTGAGGGGAGACTTCATGATGTCTGCAGGTTCCTCACAAGGGGAGGAGGAGAGGCAGGTGCTGATCTCTTCTCTCTGATGACCAACAACAGAACCTGAGGGAATGGTAGGAAGATGTGCCAGGGGAGGTTCAGGTTGGATATCAGGAAAAGGTTCTTCACCCAGAGGGTGGTGGAGCACTGGAACAGGCTCCCCAAGGATGTGTCACGGCCCCAAGCCTCACAGTATTCAAGAAGAGGCTGGACAACACCCTCAGACACATGATGTGAACTGTGGGGTTGTCATATGCAGGGACAGGAGTTGGACTCGATGATCCTTGTGGGTCTGTTCCAACTCAGGAATTTTGAACCCATACATCCCATAATACCTTCAGGTTCTCAGAAAAGGCTTTCTTACCTTCAGGGCAGCCCACATGGCTTCTGAACACCCTAAGCTGGTGAGGCACAGGACCTGGCAGTTGCTGTCCACCTGGCCAGCTCTGTCCTCTGCCCCATGGTGTCTGCCCCACAGCAGGGCAGCTGAAGGTAAGCCACCTCCACCCATGGCTTGCAGCCTGGCACAGGTATGCAAACCCACACTGCCAGAGCAGTATGCCATAGGGACCTCGGGAGTGTTGTGGGCAGGGAGGAGGCAGACATGAAAGGCTGAAAGCCTTGCTACCGGCATTATACCACATCTTAATGCACCTTTCACTGTACAACAGAGCAGAGATTGTGTCTCCCTTCAGCCCACGCTATTGCTACTCCAGGATCACACCCAGACCGGATTGTTTTTTACAGATTTTGTAAGACAGAATCATACTTTAAAGTTCTTTCTTGGCAGGCACAGCATCAATTATCCAGCAGGTTGTTTGTCTTCTCCTCACCACTGAGACATTGAGAGGGATTCATCAAGTATTAATAAATCCTCTAGGTTGCCTACTGTGAGCTATAAAACTGCAACCTGTAACTCCATGCTTTGAAAAGGATATATCTCTCTGTCTCAGAATAAGTTAAAGGTGTTTGAAATAATTAAAAAGCAGAAAGACAAGATATGGCCAAAGTATTAAAAACAAGAGCCCAGTAGCTACCCATGTTATTCTTCAATTATTTTGTTGAAACTTTTTCATCTCTATCCATGATAGCACCTCTACACAGATGTGCCAGGCTTGCTAGTGAAATAATATCTGAGAAAACTGTGAAGTGAATTGTTGAGAAGCAACCCTAGAAACACACTGCCTGTGGAAGAAAAAGACTTTGTCAGTGCATAATAGATATGGCTTCTCATACCTGATACAAGGATGCTCTGAAAATATAGCCTCTTTGGGTTTCTTAAGTTGTTTGATAAACCATTAAAGGGCAATTAAAATCTCTAATGTCTTCTGATAGGCTTACAACAAAAGCATTAATTCAAAGCTCTGTGTGTGAGCATGATGTGTGCATGCTCATGTGTGTGTTCACATATCACAACACAAATGAAAAGACTGTATCTGAATAAAAAGCATTAGATGCCTTGATGTCTCAAAAACTGGAAAATCAAATGCAGGATAATAAGGACTGCAGAGGTAGTTTCTGTCTATGTTTGAGTACAATGTGGAGGTTAGAAATGTGATTCTGGGATCAGAGCCAAAGGGTACTCTGGGGAAAATATATGTACTAGTGTTCTCTTTCTGTGACATTATTCAAGCTCTTCCTGTCTCATTTCATTTGTACAAAATATGAATATAAGCATATTAAACACAACGTTCTTAGGTTTACTCTATTTCGCTACTCCCAGTAAACCTTCTTATCTCACTGAAATTGCTGTTCAGCCCTTGAGGAGCATATCAGCCTTCAGAGGGATGCACAGAAGGCAAGTGAAGTCCTCATTTCTGATGGCTAAGTGATGCAATAGCTGCTATTGATACCATCACATATTGCCAAAAAACTGGATTAGACAACAACCAAAGTTTTACTCCAGGACCAGAGAGAAGGCTAGAGATAGTAGCAATATTTAACATGCTTTACATTTCTTAACAGTGATTAGGTTAATGCTCATGTAATTTGATTAAATCTCAGACCGCTTATGTTTTCTTTCACTACTTCAGAAGCACTTCCATTTTGAAACAGTCATCTGAAGGAGAGTCTTCATAGAATAGGAACAAAATAATCCTCTCCCTAGGATCCAATCACTACTATGAATATCCTATCATTGTAAAAGCAGCATGAGAGGAATCTTGATAAAATAAGAACACTTTGAAGATGTTCAGTAAAATAAAAACAGCTTATCAGTTAGAAAGAATACAGTAATTCAGCCCAAATTACATGTCTGGACTTTATTTTTTGTTACTGACTTGTGCTTGAAGACAAGTATTGTGGAGTTTTTCTTCATGTTTGTATGGTTTACAGCTCATTAGTAGTAGTAAAGACATCACAAAATAAGCTAATACATTTTTTAAGCCAGCATATTTGTCATTTCTTACAATCCGTAGATGGTTTCAGAATTCTACAACACAAACATGACTATGGATTAAATATTGATTATTCATCACATTTTATAATATTCTTTTATGAGAATAAATGACAACAGTATTCTAAAGGTCAAATGTGAAATGTAAGAGGCAAAAACCGCCAAACATATTTTCTCTTTGTTGAACATTTTGTTTGTGCTGTGCGCAAGTTGCCCTAAGGATTTCTTGCTGTCCTCAGAAAGTCAACAAGCAAACAATTTGAAAATTATTAATATTGATTTTACAGAACACACTGCAGTTATGCTGGAATTCTTCTGTCTGCAGTAGAAAGTTATATGTATTATTTTGAACACAGGACAATTAATATAGTAGAAGTGAACCCAGAAATATTGGTCTAGACTATTTCCCTTTTTAAAATTGCTCCAGCTACTTCTCTTCAATTGTTTTTTTGAGCATAGCTGCATATAAGTATTACACTTGACAATCTCATTAGGGATTCAACTAATGTTTAGTCAGATGAACACATCAAGGAATGTGGAGAAAGTATTGTCTGTTCCTGAGGTTGATGCTGGTGCCTCTCACTGCACCTTGTGCAGGATGTATTCAGCTGCAGTGATGCAGATACTGGACTTGGTATTGCACAACTGCAGAATGGCTCCAATACAGTCCCAGGGGATATATTTTGCAAGGAAAAATATGTAGTCTGGGAGTTGGTTGCTTCCATGTTTGGGGCAGGAAGTACAAAACCGAATGTCCTTTTTCTGTAACTTCTTAGCTGGGAAAGCCCTGGCTCAGCTTTGTACTGACTCAGCTTCCATTGCCAACAAGGACTGGTGACCTAAATGCAGATGAACTGATAAACACCAGCAAGAGAGAACTAGGGCTGCAAATAGCTTGCTGCCCTTGAGTTAGCCCAAGAGATGCCAGCAAGAAGGATTCGCTGTGTGGAAATGAAATCCTTGTGTAGCCACTGGCCATGGCATGTTTTTGAACAGGGCTTCACCTGCTCCAGCCCTGGGAGCTGAGAGGCTTTGGAAGATGTAGCAAAGTCCTGATGTACCTTCCCATGAACTTGTTTGCTGGTTGGTATTTATGGGTTTTGTTTGTCAAGTTTTTGTTGGTTGGATTTGGTTTGTTTTGTTTTGTTTTTTTTTGTGGTGGTGTTGTCATCATTGCTGTTTTTCCTCAGGAATGCTGATGATGAGTTAACAGCCTAAAATTTAGTCTGGCTAATTCATTTTTCCATGAAAATTCTTTCAGAAGATAATCAGTTGTTTATAGCTTAATCCAAATAAGGTTTACTTCAAACTCTTAGGTTTCATGGGAGCTCCTTCATATCCCTTAGGGAGCAGGCTCTTGCTAACATTACCAACATCCATCGGTTATTTTTATCATCAGCTGAAAGAAAGGGTGTAGACCCAGGGCTAAGTCAAAATAAAGACAATAATCAGCCATCTCAGCAAAAAGACTTTTCTATGGAAATCTATTTTATCTGTGGGGTTTTCCAATGTAATTGTAGATTTACATAACCTTTACACTAGATAACAGCCCAAGGAATAATACTTGCAAACAAGCTTATTGCAATTTTACATTGACTATTCAAAAATCATACTTTCTATAAGGGAAGTGACCATCCTCCTTAGCTGCTTTTTGTCCATTTTTGATCTGTTTCCTTCAGGAAAGATATATAAAAGACAATAGTATTTATGTAATATGTGAATATAATAATTCAAATAATTCATGTTCTCATAGCTATAAATTCACCAACAAACAACTTTTTGAACTCTTTCAAATACTGTAAATGGAAGACAGCATTCCCTGGTTAAAAAAAAAAAAAAAAAATCCATACAAAACAACAATTTATTTTTTGCACACAGCCGTTGATTTGGTAAAAGCAGAGCAAAAATTTTGCCACTCCATTCTCCCTCCCATACTCTGACTGATAGTGTAACACAATCAGTTAATTTATTACTAATTTGAAAAGAAATCAGGTTCGATATCGTGCCGTCTGTTTTGCTTTCTCTGTCAGCCTTTTTAATTAGCTCATAAGTTTGCACCGTAGTTTTCTGCATGTCAAGACACTGCCAGTGTTTTAAAATACATCATATTAGAACATTCAAGATAGTTAAAGTCCTGTCAATATACTTGTCTATTGTTTTCAAAGAGAAGAAACAAGCACTTACAAAATATTAAATAACAGCCACAGTGAAGGAAAAATTAAAAAGAGATAAAAGAGATTTGATTTCTGCCCAAAGAACTTTTTATTCTTTTTTTTTTTCTTTTTTTTTTTTGCCAAACAAAAAGTATTATCAGCTTCAAACTGGTAGCATCTGAAATATCAGAGCACTTCAGGAATACTTCTGAGGATGGATGTACTGTCTTTTGATTTGTGAGAAATTAGAAGCCAAACACCCTTAAATAGTTAAACATCCCAACTTTAATATTATTGTCATTGCTGATAACACAAGATGGCACTGTTATATATTGGTGTCCAAATTCTTGATGAGAACAAATCTTGAATCTTGGGAAGATGGGCTGGAGGTTGCTATCCAATTTTGCTTTTATGAATTACCTTATGAAACGTACGAGACAGCAGTTGCTAAAAAGAAACTGTGCTAAGAACAGTTTACTCTGGTAACGCTTTGTTCTTCATCCAGGGACTTGAGCATTGAAATAGGACCACAGACACACTGAAAAATGGTTGATAAATAGCATTTGCCCATCTCTGTTCCTGGAACATGTATCTCTAACAGGGAAGTTATAAATAGAATATGTCCACACTCTGATTCATAATTTCTCCTCCACTACACATTGCTTTTTGCTTGACTAGGTTGACTGTCAGCTGCAGACATTCACCATGCTGAGAGAACAAGGCAAATGCTATCAGTGTATTTAAGATCTTCTTTAGGCAGAATTGTGTACAACACAATTCCACAAACAGCCATTTCTCCCAATACGTCCATCAGCTGAGCAGTGTTAACAGTGAACAGTCAGAATTGTCAGGACTTGCCTGGCCCTGCACCAATGGAAACTGAGGAAAAATGCCATTTAGCTGTCATTCATCCAGAATGAGCTTTCCATTCCTTTAGAGGGTTCTTTCATCAGTATTCTTCCCTGGGATTTTGAGTAACTTCCTCAGTTCTCCTAGACTTGCTTGATGTGTTGAATCAAGAGCCTAACAGAGATAGAAAAAAAGAACTGATGGCTCAATAAACTCAGTTATTTCCTCAGAAAACATCTGTAATGTGGGAACCTAGTGAAAGGCAAAACATCTGGTCTAAATCCACATCATATATTTCAACTTTGCCCCAAGGTGCACTGCTGACTGAGGCATGAATACAGAAGCAAAGGCACACACTGTAGCTGAAAAAAGAATAAGACTTCTGTGGATGCTGCGTAAACCCTGCACCTCATCTTTGTGCAGAACCTTTCTCGAGTCCTGGGTCAGAGTGAGTAGCCACTGAACTTTAAAGCCTATGCAAACAGACCACGAAACTCATCTGTCACCATTAGTCATCTTACCAGCTCTGATACCTTACTAGATTTCTGGGAGCGAGCTCTGATCTCATATTCTTTCTGGCTGAGGGAAGCTTCCTGCTCACATAGGAGGCAAGATAATATGAATAACTTGCTTCAAAGTCATTTTTTCCAGAAATCAAACAGGTCTTGCAGCCTGACACTCTGCCTATCACAGATGTCACTCAGTTTAATAGAAGATACAGAAATTATGCCTGGCTTTCAGATGGCATTCCAAGGTGAATACAATATTTTCTGAGCAATGAGTTGACAGCATTCTAAACTTGAAACCAGATGACCTTTCTTCCTGTATTATAAACATCTCTTATGACACTCACTGGCAGGTTCTTATTTGCAATAGCTGCTACAAAAATCACCTCATGTAATGCTTGATAGGTCTACTCAGTACTTTTCAGCACAGGTGGTCTGAAATAACTTTGTTAAAAACTTAAAAGAAACTGAAAATTCAGACTTTGAGAATGTCAGAAAGCAGAGAGCTTGACTCTAATATGATCTCTTCACTAATATCAAGCTTGAGCAAATCTTTTTACCAATAGAAAACTGTTTCCAGGATCAGTTTTTCTTCTGTTCATGAACGATATCTGTTAATCACCAATGACTTCCAGTGACCAATAGCAATCCAAATGCAACCAGTTCTCTTGATCATACATGAGGTAATCGAAAAAGGAGTCAATAATCATTGTATCACTGGGAAAAATAAATCTCAACAATTGCTGCCTATATCTACTCTTCTTCATGTCAGGTTTCTCCAGTGTAACTGGCTGGATGCCCTAATCACTTTCCACACACCTATTAGTATAATCCAAAGTAATGACAACTGGTCTTTCCAGGTATCATTAACAGTAACTGTCAGTTGCTGACAAAATAGATCATGGTCTATATTACTAGCCTGAATATTAAGAGAAAAACATACCGCAGTGATCTGAACTGACCCCGGTTGGTCTGAAGTCAAATCTTGATGAGAACTGCAGGGTTGCACTGTAATTAAATAGGCCCATTAAATATACAACAAACTTGAAATACAATTTTGGCATAAGGAGAAAGTAGACCAGCAAAGCTCTACTGAAGCAATCTATTGGAGAGGCCTACCAATAGAAATGATTTACTGTTTCAATGAGTTTCACTTGTTAACCAGTAGTTTTCGTCTGCCGTCAGATCAATTTGTTTGAATAGGTACTGACAAAATTTGGGACTCTTAAAGTGTCAATAGCAAATATCTATTGAAAGATCTTAATTGACAGGCGCACATGAATCTGAGGTACTTACGGCACGTTAAAAGTAAAATCCAAATGTTAAGGGATTTAGGAACTGAGTAAAGTAGCATCCTGTTCAAAATGGTGAACCCCCAAGTTTCCACATCATGCCATCATTTTATGCTCACAGCATTAGCTATTCAGTCTATGTTGCCTTCCACACATTTACAAAATCTTTCAAAGTCTTTTAAATCTAAAATTCTTAGCTTTATTGTATTTGTACTTTGAAAAGCATAGGCATTTTCTCAACTATCTTATCATCATTTCTAGGCGAGGATACTTCAGTTCAAGCTTTTTACTTAATAAGGAAGAGAGCCACAGGTGTTCTGATGAAGGGAAGCCCCAATCCCAATTTTATAGTTTGTGACTGATGTGCTTTAACAGAATGGCCTGTTTGCAAGTTCTTCAGAATGAGGTAAAAACTCCTGTCCATTTCAGGTACAGGACTAATATTTTGGTAGTAGTGGTGTTTGACTGACATATTATCATGATGGGACCACATCATTCACATCCTAAGGGCTGGAATCAAGGTACAACAGATAAATCATTTTGTCATATTGAAAAATTTACTATCTTCAAAGCAGTTTATTTCAGTTTTATTCGATTCTGCAATTATTATTTTATTCATATGCCAACATTGCCAGTCAGAGACGTATGAGCTGTTAGGTTCTTGCAATCATATTTCCAGTAGAGAACCAGGGGTAGTAGAACTGGAGATACTGTGAATGTAATTAATTTTATTTGCAAATAAGTGTTACGCATGGAACACAGTTTATTAACCATCATATTGGGAATTCTGCACAGCATTAGAACAATAGTGCACAAAGAGCAAAGATAACTAGAGACCAAGGCAAAGAGAAATTAGTCCTGTTGATCACAGCAAAGACTCAACACTGCAACACGACTATCTCAGCAAGTTCTTATTAAGTACTTGGAACAGTATTTTATTTTTATGAAACTTTTGCATTCAACTGATAATTAGTTCATTTAATTAAAAAAAAAAAAAGGCAACTGAAAAAAAACCTTTTTATTCTTGATTCAATTCAACAAATTAACATATCTGTTGTATCTATAAAGATTCTCCATAAAATGCCAGCTACACAAATCAAAAGTAAATGATCAATCAGAACTGAGTAAATGGAAAAAAGGCACTTTCTAGACTCCCACCTTTCTAGAATCTAGACTTTCAAGCAAGTGACATGTTCACCATTCATTTCCATTCCCTTCTAGTGAAAGTTCTTTGAGAAAAGCATAGTGTGAAACTCTGAGGAAATTAGTTTTCTTGTATTTTGGCGAAAAAGAATGGTATTAAATGATGGTTTTGTATTTACATAATATCTTTTTTTTTTTTTAATTTTGACAGTGAAAATACCATTAGCCCATTCAATACAATGTGTAGTTAACTGATTTTGGTTTAATCTAAAGATTATTTTCTTGATAAGATGTTAATATACCTGTTCTTGTATCTGTTTGCTTTCACTCTGTTGTGGGGGTTTTTTTGTTTGTTTAATTTTCATATTTTGTAGGTACATATGGTAATCTGCCTTTTACTCCTTATAACAATGCAATAATTTACACAGTAAAAAGAAAAAAATCTAGGCTGTCCCTTGACCAAAAGAGTACGGCTGATAAAGTGAGCTCTTGGTTTCTCATTTGGAAACAGCATATATTTTTTAATTCTTTATCATGTTTCATGTTTTTTCAAACAATAGTTAACACTGAGATATTTTTGGATTCTAGATCATATTTTCTTTCCCCAAAATTCTCTAAATTCACATGCAGAACTGGTTAATAACGTCCTCCAGATCCTATCATGTGAAGCAATATAGGTAAATCCAAATTTAACATCTTTGCTACCTTACTAGCAATACAGATCTGAATGGAGAACACCAAACCACCCTTTTTCTTCACCAGATCATTTAAGCCCATCCCTCCACATTCCTTTGCCTCAGAGCCCAGGGTTTGTCCCTAGCTGATGACCTTTTTTAACACTGAAGCTATTCTTGTGTTGAGTATTGCAAATATGGTCCATGCAGCCACAGCTGCTAGTAATGCCTTCGGATGAGTAATTCTCCGTCAGCCATGATAGTATCATGGTGACCCCAAAAGAAGGATTTGAATGGTCTTCCTGTAAGTGGAGGGAAGGTGGCCTACAGAAAGACATGTAAGCTTCTTGCAGCAAGAATAACAGCTCTCTCCACTTTTGCTTCAGCCTGTCTTTCCATACCAGATCTGCCTCATTTCTTTGCTTCATGATCCAACCCTCCTGCTGATAGTGGGCTTCTTCCTTATATTTATGTCCATACCTTGCCATGAGCTCCTAGTCTCTGCTTTGCCCCTTTTCTGAGCTTTGTCTCAAATGTCTTCCCCACTTCTGCCTTTGCTTTCTACTCTAAAGTTTGCACAGGGCCATTGCTTTGCCTGAGTGCTGCAACTACTGATTTAAAAGCTTCCTCGTGCAAAAATAATGTCATTTGTTAGAATCATCACATAAATCTGTGAGTTCGTTTTGGCCGTCTGTCTACATTTATTTACAGAAATAAATTTTTAAAGTATCTATCCTACCTTTGTTGGCTATATTTTGCACATTGTAGCTTCAAGAAAATAAAAATATTTAGATGAAATTTATATATAGTCATTTATGTATAATTTAAACAGACTTACACAGGATGGCTCCACCGAGCCACTACGACTCTCATCAGCAGTCCTATCACCATCCTTCTCAGATATGTATCTGTTATATCTTTTCATCACAATTTGGCCTGGAGAATTTCTTTTCAGAGCAGTAGTTCTTGCCAAATCTAATAAGAAGCCAGAAAATAGAAATGCTGTATATGTCTGTGAAATCTAATCTGCAGCAAAATTGTTCAGACAAAGATGCATTTCAATGCAATGGCAATTTATTATTTTAAACCTATTGCTAACAACCTGTGTCATGGTTTAACCCCAGCTAGCAATCAAAATCATGATAGCCACTAGATCACTCCCCCTCCATCTGCCAAATAGGGGAAAGAACCAAAAGGGAGAAACTTGTGAGTTAATATAAAAATAGTTTAATAAAATAACAGAACAATATTAATAAACTACTATTGCTAATAACAGTACAGAAAATAAAATATAAAATATGAAATAGAAAATATGAAATAGAAAACATAAAGTAATACTCAGTACAATCCCTCAAAAAACTCTAGTTGTGCGGAACAACGAGTCCTGGGAAGAAAATCACTGTGATCCTGAGCGGCTGATCCCAGGAAGAGAGTGAGAAAAGCAAGAGGCAGAAAGACTCAAAGGCCAAACTACAAAATGACAGAAAAGTGAAAGGCCGAATTAATGAAACTAGCCGAATTAATGGAAGGGAATGGAACTGGAACAGAATTCAGTCAGAATGGATCTGCCCTGAACTAAACTGGCTCAATAGGTGAACTCCAATTATATGGTAAGCATGATGCTAATGGTGAGGAATATTTTCACGAATTGACGTGGATGTCAGCTGAGGTCTGTCCCATCTATGTCCCCTTCCTAGCTGCCTTGCATCTGCACATAGAAAGTATGGAAAGACCTTTGTCTTTCTCAAAATGGCTAAGTTTTTACATTGACTTCATACCAAGTCCCAAACACTGGAAAGTTACACAGGGGAAATAAGTCAGGTCTTCTCAGGCAAAACATGGGAAACCTAGCATGTTATCACAGTATGCTCACACTAAATTCGAAACATAGACTGTGCTAGGTGCTACAAAGAAATATTTCTAATTACATGAAAAAAATTAACTCAATTTCAGTCAAACTAGCACACCCTGTAAAGTACATTCTTAAATAACAGAAAATTCCTTTTTCTCCAACATTTTTAATTAGAATGTCTGTAGTGCTGAATCACTGCAGCATGTCTGATGAGAATCTAAACAGGTCCACTTCTAAAGGAAGACAATACTTTTTGCATTATCAACATATGTGTTCAATTTAATATTTTTGTTATCAAATCTGATGCTGTGAAGAAAATCAGACACAGTATCAGTATTCACAAATACTCCTCACACCTAACATATGATTCACTGACATTCCCCCATCAGAAGTCAGAAGGTTTCTTTTTCAAAGGGAAAGGAAGTATGTACAAATGTGATTCACTACCAGTTCCCAAGGAGCAGACAACTGCCCCAGGCTGTTTCATCTTTCCCCAACACAGTAATTAAGAAATAATGCAAAAGAACTTTTGGTACTATGATATTAAGGAAAAGTTAACTTTTTACAGATGTGTAAAAAAGTTATACAATAATGCTTTGGAGAGAGTAAATTTAGTGTTTGTAAAATATTCAGTCATGAGGAATAAAGACTCCATAACCAGAGATTAGGTAAAGTGTTCCTGTGGCAGTTCAACCTTCCCTGATATTACTCAGCTTTCCCTACAGCTGAGAAATCACACCAAAGCATGAAGAGACACCCTGATATTTAAGTTTCTTTGGTGAACCAACACTGAAGATGCCTGGTGTTGTAGTGTTTCAGTAACATGGACATTATTTGCCTATTCACTAGGATTTAGAAAGAGCCCACTAACTGTTTGTATCCAAGCTACTGAATACCTAACAGTGGAAGTCTTCAGTCCACGCCTTACTGTGTCACACAAATACCTGGATATGTGTGCATGCAATGAGACAACAAGCACTAGAAATCTCAGGGAACCATTATTTGATTGCTAGACACTTGCAGTGTTGTCAGGCAGAGTTCTCAGGAGACTTTTCCTCACCTGGTTCTAAAAATATAAAGCATTAACTGAACAAAAGTTCACTTTCCTTTCCAGTTCACACTAGAAAGCATCCGAGAGGCACTGTTTAGATGTCTCCATTTTTGCTAATGTCTGCACTGTATCTAACATCAATGTTTTTGGGAAAAGGTGATTAAGATTGTTGTACTAGTTGGAAAAAATGATTCTATGCACATGGTTAATTTTAGTCCTGAAAGCTGGCAGAAATTACATTAGTGCTAATCATCTACCTCTTATGATGAAACTTAGTATTTTTGTCTGACTATTCCCTTTATTTCTCTCTGCTTGCCCCTCCACCCTTCCCAACGCTGCACTGTTAACATCAGAGGAGCATCAGCACCAGCTGCCCACTGCTGTCTTTGCTGCCTCCCCCTCCCTTTTCACTGGTCTGTGTGAGTCGTTCCCGATATTCCTCTAGGGCCTGAATGGCCAGACCTCACGTACCACATGCATAAAAGACTGCTAGAGCAGTCAGTATGACAATTCTATCTGCATTGCAGCTCACAGTGTTTTGTGGAGTGGAGCAGATGATCAAGGACTGAATTTTGGACAAAAGCTCTCTGTTTCCAGTCTGCCTTGGAGAAGCCTGAAAAAAGAAGCTAGAGTTTTCATTTGGAAAGACCTTGGCAGGTCATTTCTGTCACATTTCTGTCACAATGTGACCTTTCTGTCACATTTTCACTCCTATTTTTTGCTTATTTTAAAATTCTTTAGAAATATATAAAGGCAAATGCCTTCATAAACAAAAATTCACATAGATAAACATATTTAATAGATTTAATGCTGAGATAAAGATTACCCCTGGTCTAACCGAACTCTCTAAAGACAGTATAAGGCAGATATTTCACAGTCTAAAATGCCACAGTAAGACTCAACAATGATCTTGTGGCAGTACAGAACACTAATCTTAGACACAAGAGACTGTGAAGTGTATCTGCAATAAATGGAAAGTGAAAAAGTAAGGCAAGGACAAATATATCCAAAAAGATTTAACAGAATTATTATTAGCATTAGGAACTGTTAGCTTAATGAAATTGCTATGAGTTTTACCAACCAAATATAGCATCCCTGCAGGAGTTACTGCAAGCAACACCACTGAAATCTCTGAGCAACAATGGATTAATTACCAAAGTGATTCTTTTTTCTTTTTTTTTTTTCCCTAATAAGCATACTTTTCTTCGTCAGTCTTATCGGAGAAGGTATTAGTCTTGCAGCTTTATCATCTCTAATAGACAGAAAAGGGCAGACAGGGTAAAATGATGCTTTGACATCAGCTGTTCCCTCACAGTCCACAGGGACATGTAGTACATCCTTGCTCATGATTTGAAAGGAGAACAGTGTTTGAGCTTTTAACCTAGCCACCTTTCACTCTGACTTGTCTTTTTGCCAGAGCATGGAGGATGCTGTAGTTCTTGCCACTGGCAACAGGCAGCGGCAAGTTTATCACCCTCAGTATGTCACCTCAGTGGTCCAGAAGAAACCATTTTGACACCACCTTGCTGGGCACTATTGTACCTAAAGAGTATGATAGAGCCGTCCTTACCAAGTGTCACTCAGCTGGAATGGCCCTCATCCGTCGTTACTGTTTTTGGTTTTCAGTCAGCCCCAAGGAGAGATGCAGGTGTGAGGTGCACTTGCTTGGGTCTTCAGCCTCTGGAGACATCTTGTCCCTCTCTTCTGCCAGCAGTGTCAGTCCCTGGGCCGGGGCCTGAAACCCAGCATAGGTGTTCATGGCTCTTTCCCATTTCAGATGTTAAGTGCTGCACTTGAGTTGCTGAGGGCAAGCCTGTCCATCACCTGCTTTGCCTTTCGGCCGTCTACCAAAGACCTGCATGTCATTTATTTTCGCCTGTCCATTTGACAAAGAATTTCTCAGTCAGCACAGCAGAGTTCAAAGTGCTTTGATCTGCCTAAATTCATGTTTTTCAGAGATGTGTCAAACATGAGTTCGGACTTATTGGCCATCATCATGTCTGTTCTGCGTAAAATACATAGGACACAATGGCCTTAAATGAAACAACCTGCAACATTCTGTTCTAAAATGTTGATTATAAAAAATTTAGCTACCTAAGTGTCAGATTAAAGGCACTTTCATACAGATTAGATTTAACTCAATTTGTCATTTATATTCAAGAAGATTTCTCTTCAGTCTTTAGATCAAGCCCTCACTTCTGAGCAATAGGGTTTTTTAGAACAGCTGACAGAAGTTTCATTTCATTCTGATCAAAGAAAATGCAGAAAAGTTAAATCAGATGGTTTAACTGTTTATAATTCATAATGAATAATTTGACTTTGATTACTCCTTCTTTATTAATTATGGGGTTTTATTAGTTAATGACCTCGATATCTGTTCTAATTGTGTTTTCCATCCATCCCTGTCATACCCATAATGTATTAGTGTATAATGAATCTAACACATATGTGTGCTTGAAGGAACAGTGTATAATCTGTTTCAATTAATTCCCCATGTTTGTGTTTGGATATCCCCCTGTAGGGAGTCTGCAGGGGCAGAGTTAACTTTCTTCACAGCAGTCTGGTATGATGCTGTATTTTGGATTTTTGAACAAAACATTGTTGATAACACAGAGATACTTCAGCTGTTGCTTATCAGGGCTTGCACAGAGCCAAGGCCTTTTCTTTTTCTCACACCATTCCACCATCAAGTGAGCTAGTCGTGCAAAAGAAGCTGGGAGGGGACACAGCTATGACAGCTGACCCCAACTGACAAAGGAATATCCCATACCATATGAGATCATGCTCAGCAGTACATTTTGTGGAAAGCAGGAGGAAGGGGGGACGTTTGGAGTCACAGCATTTGTCTTCCCAAGCAGCCATTACGTGTGATGGACCTGGCTTTCCTGGAGATGACTGAACACCTGCCTGCCCATGGGAAGCAGTGAATAAATTCCTGTTTTGGCTTTGCTTGTGTGCACAGATTTTGCTTTACCTATTAAACTGTCTTTTCTCAACCCACAAGTTTTTACATTTTTACCCTTCTGATTTTCTCGCCTATTCCACTGGGGGAGTGACAGTGCAGCTGGGTGGCACTGAGCTGCCTACCAGGTTTAAACCAGAAGAGACTATAGCATTAAAAATCTTTCTTAAAGTGTATTTGATTATTGTGTTGACTTGGAGTGGGACTAGCTTTACAAATTCTTGTTTCACATATTCATGTGTCCTTAAACATATTACGGGGCCTGCAAGACACAAGACTCACTTTTTTTTTTTTTTTTTTTTTCTAGTGAGGCATTGCTGTGGAATAAAAGGCTTTTAAAACAGAAGACTGAAATTTGTCTGAGCTTGTGACTTTCTTGGAAGCTTATTGCTTTAGAGGTCTGTGTTTAGAAAGGAGAGAGAGGGCCCTCACCCCAGGCCATCAGTATCTAAATTTCAATATGGATGTTTAAATCTAAATATTAATATCTAACTCTTTGTCAGAATCCCCCAACAGCAGTACACAAAGCGCAGTCAACAAGTGATACAAACAGTTCTTAAGCATAAATATCTGTGTCAGCAAATAACCATAAAGCCTTCAAAGAATAATGACAACTGTGGCAAATAATGTACCTGAGAATATTCCTGAGCAGTGTCCCACCTCCATGTAACGTTGCTGCAAGTAAGTTGTCTGCAATGACAGACCTGTTTGCAACTGAATGGTGCTCATGGTGATTCCATTCAGTATTTACTTATCACGCTCTCCTGCTAATTGAACCTTGTCTGAAATATGCTTGTTCCTAACAATTTAATGCTACAAATATAAATAAAATAACTCAATTATAATTTATTTTCTTCAAGTATAGCTTAGACTCAATACTTTCTGTTTGTTTGTTTGTTTAACAGAAGAAGTTAAACCACTTGGTTGTTGAAATTTCATTGTTAAAATCACTTCACTTTAATTTCACTATGGAGAAGAAAAAGCTGAAACAGATGGCCATTCTCTTAGAGGACTAATTTTCATTTATAAGTGAGTCTGAAATCTAAGTGGCTAGTAAAACAATTCTCTGCATATAAATCACTCGTTCTGGGGGAAGAACAAACAATGCCTTGCACAAAATGAGACACAGAAAATTAAAAAAAAAGAAAAGTTGAATCAATGCTCTGGGTACAACACATTGTACCTAAAGTATCAGAATCGGCACTACCATATGTGCTTCTGATATCAGCAGCCTCCAAAAGACACATCCTATACCCAGATTTATTTTATTCTTTTTCTGGTGTTTCAGATTGGGTATTTGATAATTCTCCTTCTGGAGTTAAAATGAGCTTTGCATAATTATTATTTGCATTTTCTAATTCTGTTGTCTGAGTTCCAGTACTGAAAAACTACAACTTTATTTATTATGAAATATTTTTGTGGGTGTTATTTTTTTCTGGATATGCAAATAATATTTTGCAATTTTTCTATTCAAACGACATACAACCAGTTCTAGTTGCAGGCAACTTTGGTATGTTTAGTTTAATTAGCCTTCAGATTTAGAACACATTATTACAAGTTATAAAATGTTAATGCTTATGTTCATTACATTGAATTTTGAAATGCAAGGTCTTCCTAGACACTGAGGCCTAACCAGAGAGACTCAGCTTCATCACTGTCTTCCTAGAAACTTTATGATTGATCTTGTGGTTATGAAAACAGAGAGAACTTCCTATCTAGGTCACTTGAAAGATATAAATGGCCAATGCGCAGAAGATTTTCTCTCAATGTATATGATGGGGGAGGAGCACTCTTTTGATGCATCCTTTCTCACCAGCATAACAGCATCAGGCACATATATATGAGACATTAAGTAGAAACTAAAAGATCTTTAGGCATACCTGACAATCCCCTCCACTGACAAGACAAGTGTCTTAGATGACACTGGATGCAGGAGATCCTGGTCATCTCTCTCCTCCTTCGGCAATGGCATCTCACACTGATGCTCTTTTCTGTTCACTGACACAAAGATGTAGCTCTACAGTCTACAAAAATGTCCTGCTGATACAGCGTGCTTGCTTTGCTATGTAGCAGTAAACTACATCTTGGAGTGTTGAAAGGCAAAGGTTGTGTTTTAAACACTAACATGAGCAGAGCAACAGAAGTGTCACAATAAAGCATTAGTTTGCCTATGAGAAACTTGGACATTTTTCAATTGGTCCTAGGGTATAATGCAATTTAAATGTTTCACAAGTCTCCTCAGATCATTTGGAAAATGCATACAATTAGTTTTTAAGTATCTGAAAGAAGTATGTGAATAATAGCTGGTAATTATTTTCTTCAGACATAAGATATACTTTCAAGAACCCTTAATCCTAATTAATTGTTAGCTGGAATACAGGTGCTTAATAGATGCCAAGTACTGGATCTAATCCACTTCTTTCACAGTGTAGAATATTATGCTGCAAGTGGCAAAGAAAGAATGCAAATCTTTGTCAGGTGGGTTTCTTTGAAACCCTTCATCAAGAAATTACCAAGAATATGTGAAAACTCAAGGCTTTGGAAGACAGTTTGAATCACTCTGAAGACCATGGTAAAGCAAGCATTGTAGAAAGATTGTTGTCGTAGGAAAACATGAGTTAGGACATGTGGCTAGTCATTGGTGAGCAGATTTGATGTGACTTCTTAATTATAGCTGAACAATGATTGTTCTGATCACTAGTGGAGTCTGTTAAGAGCCACAATGGCAAAATATCCTTGGAGGGAAGAGGTGGGTAACTGAAACACCAATGAAGAAGCTATGTGAGATAGGAAGGCACCATACTTATTTTACTATTCTTAAGCAGTTAGAAGTGGCATGGGAGCAAAATATCAGGGTATACAGGTGCTTAACATGCATCTGGGGCAGAGATAGCTATTATATGAATGATACAAGCATGTGCTTTTTCTGCTAGAAAGCAATCACGAGAGTGTATCAAGCTGTGATTGTCAGTGGGGAACTGCACACTGTTTGTCCTCTGTTCCTCTTCCCTGCCTTATCCAGGGATATATCAGTATATCACTCGTTATCCATCCCAAGGAATAGATAGTTAGCAGTAAAAGATGATCTTCATTGGCATTTAGTTGTTGAGGCACTTAAGACTTTTTCCAGAGTATCTTGCAGCTGAATGGCAATTTCATGAATTTTGATAGCATCTGAATCTTGGATGCCCAGAGGGATATTTACATACCCAAATTTTACTGTCAATATAATGATTTATTTCTAAATAAACTCAGGTCTTAGTGGCTGTGTCTATGCTGCGGAAGCTGGAAATACTCCAAGCCCCTGGGCCCAGGTGGAAGAGCTGGCCAGATGCCAAGGTTATGTTAGGACAAAATCAAGCTAGCCTTATCCCTTCTCAGCCCACACCTTGCTTATCTTGAGGAAGAAACCTGGGCCATGAGTACCTCCTGTCAGATCTCTGCTCGTAACAATCAAGGCACCAGAACAACACAATGATGTCATTTGTGTCACACCAGCCACTGGAAATTGCACAGCCCACTAACGTCTCTTGTGCATACTAGGATATGAATACGGTGCTTCCCAGACGTGTGCCCATGCCATAGCAGTCACTCCTGCTGCAATGGGCTCTTCTGAGGTATAGCTATTTAATTAGAAACTATGGCCTGATAAGCAAGGGACCAGGATGCATCCTCTCTCTTTCCCACCTTGCAAGTGGGATTGTGCTACACATGCTGTGCAGATTAAATAAGTATCTCACATTTCTAGAGGCTTCACAGGACATTGAATACAGTTTACAAAATGAAGGCAAATAGCATGAAGAAGGAGCTGAAGCTGAAGTTTTTCATTTTACTCTGCCTTCCATGTTTCTGTCCTTTAACACAAAGAAGTCTGCTCTGACTATTGGGTGAAATGAATGTAATGTAGACACAATGCTTGAGTTCAGGGATAGCTTCAAGCAGTGAATACCCATTCAAGGGGTGCTGGGTCAGAAGCAAGTGTCCATCACTGCTGGCAATATTATCAGTATCTGTCATATTCTCTAAGACCCAAAGACACAAGAACATTGTTGACATTTTGGCAGAGGATGAGGAAGAGGATCAGGTGAGAATTGTGAAAAACTGGGATAGGCAACCTGGCCACATTGTAAGGTGTTTCACTGTCACTTGCAGTGGCTCTGCGAAGTGAGAGAAGCCTTTAGACCTCCATAATAGGACTTTGTGGAGAATATGAGTAGTTTCATTTTCCTGCAGGAGGGTTCAACATTCACAGTTTAAATCCCAAAGCCTTAATTTTCATCCTGATAGTAATGAGACAAACAGTAATAATACTCCAGCTCACCGAAATTTTCCTCTTCGCCTGTTTTTCCAGACATCTCTTCATTCTCACTGATCTTCTCAGAACTTTCCTCTAGAAGCCATCTAAATCACTCTTATTTTCTTTGAATTTCATTGCTCAATGCTCAATGTTGCTGCACTTCAGCAGAGGTCAGTGCTGAAAAGAGAAGGATTACTTGAAATATCTTGTTACCTATGACAGTTTATTAATCATTGTGAGTGATTAATCCTGTGGGGTTTGCCTTTACACAATCCTTTAGATTCATATTGAAGCTATGATTCACAACAATTCTAAATATATTTCTGCAGAGCTCTAACTTAGCCTTTTGTTCCCTTCCCTGTATTTCTGCAGTTAATTGTTCTTACCCGAGTTCATAGTCTGGCATTTGGCCTCATTAAACAGTATATTTTCTTTTTTATAGCATTTCCCTGTGTATCAGGATCACATTGAACTCTAATCCTGTTTCCTAATGTACAGCATCAACTTAGTGGTGTCTTCAAATGTAATCAGCACTCTAGATCATTAAAGAAAATATCTCACCGTACCTCTCAGTTAGGATTGATCTCGGCAGAGCATTACCCAGTCCTTTTCAAGATGTACCTGAAATAACGTTAATTAATTCCCAAGCAGAGTTCTCCTGACTTTTGACACTGTTGGGTTTTTTTGTTTTTTTTTCATTTAAATATACCTTAGTTTAGTTACCAGAATTCTATGCAGTAGTGTCAGAAGTCTCATATAAACCAAGGTACATGTCACATATTGCTTATTCTCTCAGTTAACTTGCAGTAGAAAGAAACTGAAATTTGAATATGATGTTTTTACATATTCACTCTGGCTATTACTCCTCTCCATGTTTTCTTTTATGTCCTTAGGAGCAGTCTGCATGCTAATTTGTCATATTGTTTTTGGTTTACTCGTAGGAACTATTAGGAACTACAAGTTTCTGTATAATTATTTCTCATGCCTGGTACCTGGCAGCAGGCACACCAGCACTTCTAGTAGTGGTGGGAGTGGAAATCAGGTTTCATAAGATTAGGTTGTGTGCAACTAAAACTTACCAATAAAGTAAGCCGTACTGGTTAGCAGCATGTAAATAACCACCAACTGGACTTGACAGCATCAGCAAAGGTTTTATTGTGAGCAGACCTATAATAATATGAAAACAAAACAAACAAACAGACAAACAAACAAACAAAACTAGAAACATCTAAAACCTCATTCAGTTTTGTTCAAATGAGAAGAAATCCTCAAACTTTGAGAATGCACCTGAGCCAGTCCTCTGTCCTCATCTGTGCTCTGTATTTGTGTTAGCCAGGCTTCCTCTCCAGAGATTGATGATTATTGTTATTCCACTAGCAAATAGATATTCAAGCTTTTAGAAAAGTGAATGGCAACAACTTCTAAGGCTGGTATGTCAATAAAAATGGTCTCTTCTACTAAGCATTCTCTCAGTCCGTACGATGAGTATAGATCATACATTATTAAGACTGAGCCCTGGTGATCATGTTCCTTTCTAACCCTATTCACATAGTGGAGTGTTTTGCAGTATTTTTTACAATGTGTATTAGAGCATTTATTCAGAAATCTAAAACTTGCAAGTTTCAATTAATGCTGTTTACGATTTCTTTTTAAGATGCAAGTTTTGATAAAATTAGAATAAACTTTTCACATAGAAGTATTCCCCATTCACTGCAAAGTAAGAACACCAGATGTGATAAAGATATGGCAGAAAAGAGGCACATTCTTATTTCAGGAGTCTGGGCTAGGATGTAAAAATAATTTTATTTTTTCTCTCTTAACACTTAACTCTAATGCTGAGCAAAGTTGTTATAATGTACAGAGAAAATGTAAGTCTTAAAGCTGGAATTTCCTATCTTCTGAATGCTTGGTGAGCAAGACACCTGTTCTTTCAAAAGGGACATTACTTTTGTTATGTTTCATATATTTTTCTGTAGTTTCTTATTTGAAATGTGCAACATTTGTTAAAACAATGATAGATTTTTTTTTCCTGTCTTTGTGTAACTGTTGAGTTTTTAATTATATCTTGTTCTGTAAAATTTCCATGTAGATACAGAATATTTTGTTTAGAAAATGCATAGAAGTATAAGTTAGAGAAATATTTTCTGGACTCCGAAGTTATAAGCTCTCCTATTCTCTATATGACTGCCTCTGTCTCAGCTGTAAGAAAAGAATAAGATCATTTTCAATCTCTAATATTATTTGAAAAGTGCACTCCATTGTGTCAAGATATGCCATGGGAGATGACAGTCTACATCCCAACTCAACCTTAATGTCTTATGATATCCATGAGCAAATGTGTCAAGACTCACTGCATGCATTTATTTATTTATTTTTCAAGTACTTCCAGATGGAAAAGAGAATATTTTTGTATTTTTGATGCTACTGATTATAGATTGAAAAATATTGTTTATTTTGAATGTCACAAAATATAAAGCTAGAATTTTGGTACTCAGAAATAAAAGCTTGTTGTTTTTATATAAATATAATTTCTAAAACATAATTAGCATTAAGAAAATTAGTTCCAAGGATTTTCATATTGTATACAATAGAATTATATATATGGCATGTGTAAATATGTATTGTATAGATTTAATTTAATATTCATGCCGAATGTGAGAAAAATGTTGCTTTATTTACATGGTGACATGGGAATGAATACTTTTAGCTATCACTACTTAGTTATTGCATTTGGTTTATTTTAGGTCAATATAACTCAAAATAGAAAATGATGTTTCATTGCACTGGCTTGATAAGACTTTTCACAGTATTACAATATATTAGTTGCTCTTTAGTAATTTCAGAAAGTGTTAGGATGTTGTCTGGAAGACAGGAGATAAGATATACACATCTTACTAATACTGCCTTCTCAGCATTTACCATTATGGCTATACCTTGGCCAGCCAAAGCACTGTTTAGAACTACTGGTTTTACTGTTTCTGCAGCTTTTCTTGTTACAAGATGACATTATGAGCTTATTCCTCCTGACACCCTCCAGAATAAATCATCTACAGGAGTAGAGGACATTCCAGTGCAAAAAGGAGAGAAAGCCATTTCTGCTTAACTTACCTTTCTCAGTCAGGTCAGTTCTGCAACATACAAGGACTCACTCATTATTGTAAGGAGACTTTTTTACAGCAAACTGATTAAATGAAATGCAGCTATCCTCACTGGCCTTCATGTGGTTATGGTGGCTCAAAGGCTGCAAGAGAATTTTGAGCTGCTTGTGCACCCTTAGATGTTGCAAAGGATCAACAAAGGACAACCAAAACCGCAGCTGAACTAAGAAATCATCTGCCTGAGCTGATAGCAAAGTAATGATTAGTTCACACTTTAGGATAGTATGAAAACCACTGGAAAGAAAGAAAATGCAGGTGCAGAGCCCCTGCAGATGCTGTCCTGCTATGTGTGGAGTGCACATGTGCGCACAGTTATAATGCTGCTTTCAGACTAAAAGCCATTGCCGTTCAAGGTTGACAAAATTCAGCCCGAGTCACTGATGCATCTACGTGGATGGCTGAAACTACATTCCCCATACAATGGCCTGAGCTGACAAGTCACTTCCAGTCCCATCACAGGAGCATGGTGCTGTGTTCAGCCTCTTGCTGGGGTTCAGCCAGGCAAAGCCATGCCTGCCCTGTGCGCACACCTCTCCCCGTTCAGCAGACGCTGCCACTAAATGCCTCTCAGCACAGCATGCAGCTCAGCTGAACTCAGAATGTTCGGCATCCTACTAAAGGCTTCAAACCAGATTCGGTATCAAGCTCAGAAGATAAACAGCTATCAGTAATGTTAAGGGCAGGGGAATTGTGTTTCTAACCGCTAACATACATAGTATTTACATATCTACAACTTTGTTTTGGCAGCTACCCAGGATGTATGGCATTCCTCTCCATTTTCCATTGTAACAACGGTTTATTCCAGGTAGTTTTTCTTAATCCCCTCTTCTAAATATGAGCTTGGTCCCTAGTGCAGCCTGTGAATAGAATAACACACTCTTACACCTCAATGTAACTGTATGGGCATGAGACAAATCTTGTTCTCCTGCTGTGTTTCCAAGGCAGACATGGTGGCCAAAATGTCCTTTAAGATGTTTAAAGACTGTCACAGCTGTATTCATTCAAGGAACAGTAAAACAGGACAAGGGAACATACAGGAGGTGAAAAACATTAAGATTAAATCTGTCTCTGCAACCTCAGAGCAGGAGTTCTCAGTGATGTCCATTATCCGAGATACACTGCTTACCCCCTGTGCAGCTGCTTGCCTCAATCCATGTAGCAGGCTATAGTGCAGTGCACACACTGGGACTCTAAAGTGACACTGAGCTCTGGCATTTCCTTAATTTGAGTGCCAGGTCTGGCCTGCATAAGATTATAGAATCAGAGAATCTTGGAATACCAGGTTGGAAGGGACCACAAGGATCACATGGTCCAAACTTTCTTGGCAAAAGCACAGTCTAGACAAGACGGCCCAGCACCCTGTCCATCTGAATCTTAAAATGTCCAATGTTGGAGGATCCACCACTTGCCTGGGGAGGTTACTCCAATGGCTGTTTGTTCTGATCATGAAAAATTTCCCCCTTGTGTCCAATTGGAATCTCCTCAGGGTGTACCCATTACCCCTCAATGTCAATTATTTTAATAGCATCATTGCTGCAGTTCCCCGGGTTAAAACAACTGTGGAGAAAAAAGATCAGTCATGTGATGACACACTGATTCCTCATGGACGCTTCCACAGGTTTGAGTTGGTTCTGAGTGAGCAAGATGCAGCTGAAAAAACTTACTTAGATATGTGCTTACAAACAGATAGAGATTCTGCCTGGTAGTGTGTCTGCTTGTCTCAGTTGTGTGCACTACTCTGACAAGACAGCCTCCAAAACAACTACAGCACAACCTTGAGACTTCCTTCTGCCCGAATGCAAATTGGCTGTCAGTAGCTTCAGTGGGGACTTTGTGTGCACGTAAAAATCTCAAGCTGGAACATGGAAATAATAACAGCACACTTTCTCTGCCACCTCATCTTTCTTCTCTTGGCAGCAGTGCCAGCAGCGCTCCTGAGACAAAGCCCAGGCCACAGCTGACTCTTTGGCCGAATGTCTGTCACCGCGTGATTACTTCCCAGCGCTGGCTCCAGGGCGGCCGCTGGGATGCTCGTGGGCTCCGGATGCTTTGCCAGCTTAGAGACCAGTTCTGTTTGGGCTTTGGAGTTTGTGCAAGGTTTTCTTCTGTGTGAAAACAGTTTATCGTTATTTGCCATTTACATGCAAGGAGGGTTTTTTGGAGAGAGGGTCTCTCCATGGACATACATAGTTATTAGGCAGAAATCTGTCTGCAGTACTTGGGGTTAAGTAATGTTTGCACATATTCTTTAGCAGACACTTCCATCTCCTTACTGCATGCAAAAGAATAGGTGGAAAATACTTTATATTGCTTTTATGTTGCTTAACAGGTTCCAAAACTGACTGATTTCTAGAAATGCTAAAACGTTATCTCACTCTTATTTATTGCTAACAGGGTATTTACACAATTTCAGTGAATGTTGTTATTGTCAGAGCCTAGAGTTTCTGTTCTTTGCCTGTCTTATACTATGGGATATCTTTTATGTTCAGGAAATTCAACATTTTCTCCTATATTTCATCTTCAGAGTTACACAGGCATGTGCATTCCTGCAAGTAAATAAACATCAAGTGGCTAAATATTCAGTTACTGTTAGACATTTCAAGATCTGAAAGGCAAAATCATAAGATAATTATAGGTTACAGGAACATAGAAAAGAATGTGATTCCCTTTGATGTAGTTATTAAACAGAAAAATCTATTAATTTGTGTCATATCATTAGGAGAGTTAGTGTTCACTAAAATTTCTTCTTTATGACATATGCTGGACTATCACGCTTAGAACAAAAAAGGTACGGTAAGTGCTGTACCTGTCTTTCAGAAAACAGAAGAAATGTGAGTACACTGGATTTTGTGCAAGTATAAGAGAACAGTGACTAAATCATTTACATTAGCTGAGGCAGAAGTTCAGTTTTGTTTCCTGTCATAATTTCAAATGTTTCAATGAGTTTATGATAATTTTGACCTGAAAAGATTCTGCTTCATTATTCTAACAGCAAAGTGCTTGTCTGATCTTTCTCTTAATACGATTTAACTTCTATGGTTAAATTCTGACGGAGCAAGCCTCGTCTGCCTCTTTGGCCTACTTCTCACTTTCTGTTGCTGTTCTCTCTTTTTTAAGTCCCTTTTAGAGAAGAAAAATGAAGGAAAAAAATGTGGGTGCAGTTGTGTCAGATAGCCAGAGATAACTGAGGCTGCAGAGAGTGACATGGCCTTCCAGAGCATCCTCAGAAAAAGAACCGAAAAAAGGATGTATCTGCAGGCAAGCTAACCATTTTTTTTTTTTTCTTTTTCTCATATGATCTTGTGGGAGGGAACAGTCTGGTTTATGGAAACATATATTATTTTACTCTCACCTACTCAATAAATGCTTAAATAAAATTTATTCACCGAAATGCAACCCTTGAGAGTTAAGGAATGATCACTTATCCAGGTCAGGTTCTTTACAGCCAAAAGCAGTGCATGTATACATCTAATATTAAAATGCAGTTCCTCACATAAAGTGTTGCTGCATGCTAATAATTCAGCTCCCAGAATAGGGGCTAGATGAACAATGAAGCAAAGAAAAAAAACAAAAAGAGAAAAATAAGTTACAGCAACAGCGATTGCAATTTAATTTTAATGTTCTTATTGTTTTCTCTCCATATAATTGAGTTGTATGTAATCAGGCTTCAGACTCTGCTGATGCCTTGGGCTGTCCTTTCTGCCTGACCTTCATGTTTTCCATCGGTCTTGTCCTTCAATCAATTCCTTTCTCCCCTTCAGAGGGCTGAGCCAGGGCAATGCTCCACTCCCTCCTCCTGAATTACCCCCTACTAATGCAGGATGGTCCCTCAATGGACTGGGCAGGGTCAGCGTTGGTGCAGCACAAGCTGCTCCATGGGCTCATCAAGGCAGAACGTCTCACCCTGCTGGTAGCACCAGGCTGGGGCTGGCACCCGCACACACCTCTGTGCACACTCAGGGGATGTGTGTGGTCTTTACACACATGTGAGATTCACAAGTAAGGTACAACAGTCAAATCACTGTGTTTTTAAGATTCATAGTTTACACTGAAAACTTCGGCTTTAAGCTGTTTTGATAAGGCTCCGTTGTCAGAAATACTTTGTAACACTAAGTTTAATGAAATCTCAGTTTAAAAAGAGGAACAGAAGAGAACTTTCCAGACATTTGTACCGAAAATGAATAATGTTAATATCTCACACTAAAGAAACTTAATTATTTCTACGGGGACCCTCATTTAGAGGAGTAATTTGCAAGTCACGTGGGAGTGTTTGATCTCTTCATGTGGAGAGGGGTAGGACTCTGTTAACTTCAAGCAGAGACAATCACATAATTAATTTACCCAGCAGGAAAACAGACTTCTTTGAGCAAGTGTGCCCAGAGCTGTTAGTGCGAGGGAATGACCTCTCACATCTGATTTTACACTGTAATAACTAATGGCATAGCTCTCTGCAATTACATCTTTGTTCAGCAAACTTAAAGAGAAAGCATTTTTAATCCTTTTAACTGTAGCTGTTGTTTTGCTCCCTTCAAAATTATCTGCACTTGCCACAATGTGGAAATGCCCAGAGAGGAATGATTCTTCTCCTTAAACATTGCTGTTTGTTTGTTTGTTTGTTTGTTTTTATAAACCCTGCTTCTTCAGCAAGTATATTGAGGAAAGATAGTTACATTTCTTCCTCTTCATTTCTTCAGGAATCATGTAACATTTTCTTCCCATGTGCTCTTTCCTGGGAAGAAAATCCTTGCAAATAATTCTAATCCCATCTTGTTTTGTCTCAGAAAAGTCCCCACTTCTTAAGTGCAGTGATTATCTTGACAGGAACACTGGTTAAGAACAGAGCTGCTTCCTGATACCATAGTTCCTGTTAGTCTCTCAAAATCTTGATGTAACAGAAGGACACTACTTGAGCTGATCTTTGTCATCCATGTTCTATTTCCAGAACGCTTTACAAAAATCAGACAGGGGCTATATGCAGACAGGCTATAGCTGTGACAACTGATCACCTCAAATTTCCTCTGTGGTTTGTGTTTTTACTTCATCTCCTTTAAGTCTGTTGGTATATAGGCTGCTGACTGGGTGCTATGACTTTAATCTCATAGAGAGTAGTTTTTAGAAGATAATGTTTTTGCAAATCCAGAGCAATGACAATCCCTGCACAGAGATGGGAAACAGTGTTCCTCCTCAGAGAAATAAGGTTCTCACACAAATATTATGCATTATTATGCAATACAATAAGCAGGTAAAAAAAAATGCAGCAGAGAGACTACGTAGGGAAACCATGAATTAGCAGCTTAAATAGTGCCAGGGGATACTCTCAGCCACTGAAACTTAAAAATCATTCTCTTAGACAATCTCCAGGTATAGCTGGCGAGTTAGCGTAGGCCAGAGCGTATTTCCAGCAGGCAATATGATGTTGCCACCCTCTGTTAGAGAGTGAGAGAGTTCAATAATACAGACATGGGTGACCCTTTGCCAGTTGCTTCCTGTGTCATGCATTTAATCCACTGCTATAGAAGTAGTCTAGAAACCTCTACATCATCTAGGACTGTTTGCCTATGGATTTGTCAGATAGTTTTAAGCGTTTGGGAAGGATTACTTCCAGGCTCTGCTCTGACAGACAGACATGGCCTTCCAGCTTTCTCACTGAGCACCTCTCCTCTCTCTCCTGCTGGCTGGCCACCACAGACCTGATCCATGTTGCAGAAACTCTCTTGCTTTATACTGGTGGGATGAAATGTGAGTTTGAGTCCAAATGTTCACATCACCCGTTCTGCTCAGATTCAAGCCCGAGCTGAGGTTGGGTCAAGTTGGACCAAACCCCGGAAGGAGAAAATTCACGTAGAGCAAGCCCAAGCTATCAATCACAGAGACTGGGTGGGTCAGGCATCAGTAGTACTGTATGCTACAGCACATTCAAGAGTCTAAGCACTACATAAGCTCAGCAGCTCCAAATATAAGCAAATTGCGGCCTTCAGTGGAGGTCCAAATATCAAAAAGCTGTACCTTTGATAAATCTTCCTGCTATTTTAAGCCTTTGCTTCTAACCCACAGCAGGAACCCCTGACCACAAGCCTCTACACATGTATATGTACATTCATGTACAAGAGCAAAGTCATGAAAAACACAGGTAAATTTAACTGGGAGATCTATGCCTCTATACATGGGACAAGAACTGACCATTTTTTCTTCTGTACATCTGACAAGGCAGGGTTTGATAAAAGCTCACAGGAAAACAGGGAATAGCCTATAGTCTTCTCAGCATCTTCATGCCTTTAAGGTTTTATTGTACTGAGGAGTACCACATAGATAGTGACAGCAGCAGAAATGGATCAAGAGCAAAAATACATCCCTTTAACCTTCTTTTAGTTAAAAAATGCAGTACAGGCCCATCAAGGGTCTTTAGCCTTCTCATTGTAATCTCCCTTTTGGGATTTCTTGAAGATGTTCCTTCCACAGGTATTACAGACGGTATCAGAGGGCTGGTAAGATGAAGTTTCAGTGAGATATAACATCCACATGAAAATGACAGATTGCAGTGACAAGCTGGTATCAGTAGCTTGGGAGATAGTGAAATGAAATCTCTTCAGAAAACAGACTGCACAGCGCAGTTCTGGTGAAAGCCGCCGGTGCCACAGAACGACCTCACACGTCTGATTCCCCACCAGTGAAGGCAGATGGGGCTATGTGGTGCACTATAGGCACTAGGTTGCTTCGTTTCCCTTGCGTGATAAAGTACAAGGACTGAAGCAATGACTGAGGCAGATAATTGTATGACACTGCCACTCCCATCTGCAGTCTGTAGAAGATCTTAGGAGAGAGAGGTGATCAGGAGGAAACAGAAATGTACAAAAGAAGATAATGATGTAGACATCTTTTGCAAAGTGCTTTCAGATAAACAGATAAAAGCACCACGTGAAAGCTAAGCATAGTATTATTAGCAAATTATTTGGCAAACTAATGGATTACAAGGATTTGAATGAGGAAATGCAGAATTATTACAACTTCTAAAAGGTAAAAAGACCTCTCAAGAGACAGGTACAGAGTTAGCCTTTGCTTGCAGAAGAAGTAACAGTAGGCAATGCTTCAGAAGTTTGCTTAAAACATGCTCTTCAGCATGGCATGAACTCGATTGCTTTTCACATTTTCTCTTCTCATTTTAAAGTCATGTTTGAAAGCAAGTGACATCATGCCTGTACCAGCTGGAGAATGGCACAAACAAAGTGTACTGGAACAGGAGTGAAAGACTGCAGGGCAGCTTGAATTAATAAATGACTTCCTTTGCCAGACGTAAAGCAGTGGGGTATTGACCCACTGAAGAAATGGAGCTTTTCCATGAGTAATATAGTACTAATTAAAGCAATATATACATGTTTTGAGAAAGTACATAGCAGGGGGCTGTCTGGAAGAAGGAAGGTTGTTGGGGTTTTGTTTCTTTGTTTATTGCTTCATGCTTCTTTTGCTGCGCACTTTTCAGTCAGAAACTGGAAGACTGTCTCATAAGGAGTTATTCTTCTGCACTATACAATGGCTCCACCACAGCCCTTATGCCTCTGCTGCACTTACTCTCCATGTGAACTTAGAGGGAGAAAAGACCGGTACAGAGCACTGCCAAAGTAAAAAAAAAATCTTGTATGAGGTTACAAGCACTTCCTGGAGGAATGGTAAGCCTTGTGTGTGCCTTGGAGTATGATTTGTCATTGGAAAGGTTTATTTATGATGAGCCTATGCAGGTCCCTTTAAAGTGAACAATCAAATGTCAATATAGGTTTTAGTCTGTTCTGTGTACGTTCACTACTCCCTATACCTGTGAAAACCTGCAGGTAGTCAATACCTAAGGTGGTATTTGTCAAGCATGTTTTCCCTCTTTTGTGTACCCATACTTCTTTCTTTGTTGTTCAAAACTCTCTGGGCATCATTGAGACTTCTGCTTTGGGAGAAGTATATAGCTTTTCTAACACATAAACAGGACTGATTGAAATGGGGAGTGACTGAGAGTTGGATGTTCAGCTTGATGGCAGCTGGGAGGCAGGAATGCTTTAACCATTGCAAAGTGCAAATGCACAGGTCAAGCCTACTATGTATTAGCAGGTGGATCTTGAGGATCTTTCAGCTGGAAAATTTGAGGTCTGGAACATGTGAGCATTGGGATAACACTTCTCAGACATGCCTTGTAATCTGCATTTTTTCTATTTACTATTTCTTTAAAAAAAATTCACAAAGCTGAATAAACTCTTCTTCTAGCTCTATGGGTCTTTTCAGCTCTGTATAGGTATTTAAGCTCCCTGCAGATGATGCATATACCAATATTTCTACCTTGGCTTGTGCTTACATAGCCTTCTGGCAAGACTGTGTTTGTCTTGGGCTCCCTCTGAGATCTTATGTCCACACCTCTCAGAAACGGTAGTGGCTTAGCAATACTCCTTTCTGCTTCTCTGTCCTTAGGCTGGGCTGTTTTGGAGGTTCCCTGTTCTGGGAGACACAACAGTGGAGACAAATCCGTGTAAGCAGTGGAGAGAGACCTTTGATACAAAATGTGTTGTACAAATAAGAAGCAGGCAAAATACAAATAATAATCTGTAAACTGATCCTGGTCTCCTTTTATTTATAACTAAAGTGTTCTTTGGGATTTAACAGCCTTCTTCCATGATTCCCAACTCTCTTGCTCTAAGGTTTCTCAGACATTTACCTATGGTTTGGGAGGGTTTTTTTTTTGCCTCTGTCCCACTTGCAACCAGCTTGCTGTATCTGACAAAGCAGTTCATTCACTAGTTTCATTGCACTCAGAAAAAGGCTATTTTTCTTTCAACTCAAACACACTTTATTTTTTGGGAGGGTAGGGTATCTGGTTCTTTGGTTTCTCATTTCATGTCTGCACTAGACAATCTGGTAAAGCTGGATTCTTCTAGGACACACACCTGTCTTAGAAACAGAATGAAAGCTGTTTAGTGCAAACATCATGCTTTGCCTATTCTGGAGCTTCTTCCAGAGACAACATGCAATATGTGCTTTCCCAAAGCCCAGTAGTGATTCATTTCAAATTGAAGGTTTGAGTTATGTATGAAACTTGTAAACACAAATAGATAAAAGGCCTTTAAAAACAAAGAAACAAACAACAACAAAACCAAACACAAACCAAAGCAACAAACTAACACCTTCCCCTTCAAATAAAATTAACAAAGAAAGGCCTTCAAAACACTATTCCCTAGCTGTATATTAAGGTCAAAACTTAAACAGTCAATTCTACAGCCTCTTCTAACACAAGTGGTGTTGCTTGGGCAACACAACCCAAGTTAGGAGCATGTCTCAGAGACTGGATCCATCCCACCAGCTGCAGCCATCTGGAGTGTACACATCAACATAAAAGTTATTTGATAGGTCTTTCTAGACAGAAATTTACCTGATCTGTTGCAGATATCTACTTGCATATTATCTTCAATATGTGCTGTCCCTACCTTGAATGCAATGCCTGTGGGTGAGCATCTCAGGAAAGCTGCCTCAGATCTTTATGACTGTGCCTTGCAATTTCAAGGCTGCACAGTTAAAATGATCTGGGATGATGTATCCTGGTAATTACACCAGAATCATTATCACGGGCACACTTGCTACCACAATTGCAGCAATAGAATTACATTTCTGCCATAAAATTGGGCTCTGTTAAATGAGCTGGTGGTTTTCCACATTCAAGGAGTTACCAGTTTCCATATCCTATTTTCTGTGTGCACGAATGAAAAGGATTTTTTCATCTAGACCTCCAAACTCATCTTGGATTTCAACAGCTCTGCTATGTTTTTTCCAGTTCATGCACCAGCACTTCTGCAAGTTCTTAGACAACAAATGGGGTTACAAAGAAAAATCTTACAAACAATGGCAAGAAAACAGTTACACTAGTACAATAGGATCTGTTTTCTTTTACAGAGAATTCATGAGAAGATGAGTACCTTATCCAGGAAAAGGCTTATCAGTTAAGAAAAGCAAGGCAAGGTTTACAGAGAGAGCACGTACCATGTATAAGCTTCACTGTTTTTCCTATTATTGTATTTTCAAACACAAATATCTAGAAGCTATTTCCACACATATTTAATGTCATAAAGAGGTTTTTTTTTTCTGTTAAACATATGAAAATAGAATTTTCTTGTTTTGTTTTATTACAAAAGATACATAGACTTGACATTTGGCAAGCACTTATCTATTATTCAACCTCCCAGATATGTGTTGAATACTCTATTGGTACCAGGAGATGGCATAAATCTTATTAGAATAGAGAGTCATCAGCAAAGATGTTGACTTAATACCTAATTTAAGTGCAAAAAAAGAGTCACTTGGAAAAGCTTTTACCCAACTGGAAAAAAATGCCAGATATTGAGAACAAAGAAACAGTTTAATACTTGTCTAAGTCATTCATAATAGCAAATTTGTCATTCCAAAGAGCCACTTTGTTGTCATGGAGTCCACTCTTGTGTCCTAGTCCTGGTTTTAGAATTAATATGTAGAAAACACTGCTGAGGAGAATGAGTTTCTTAGGAAACTGCCACAGTAATTTCTATTACACAAATTATTTGGTGCATATTTCCATCATCTTGCAACAGATCTGTAATGGTAGTGGGTTTAATTCCCTGCTAGGATAGATCTGCTAGGAGAGCCTTGCATTCTGCAAGAACCATTTTCTAGAGCAGGAGTTGCTGCTGAAGACCTGCCATCCAAACTACATGCAGTTTATTTTTTTCTTTGGATGCAGAGGTTTTTTATTTCAATTAGATCTGGTTTGGTCATGGTGTCTGAATATCCACTGAAGAGTGATTTAGACTAATCTTTTGTTTTAATTTCACCTGAGAATTAGAGTCTAAGTACTGTGAACAGTTTCTCAACAAGAACCAAGGTGTACAAAGTGGGGAAATTAGAAGATTCACTTCCAAACCTCAATTCCAGTTTGAACTGAAGCACTACTGCAGGTGTACTCAGTAAGCAGTATATGCACAGGCTAATTTAGCTGATGTCCCCAATCTCCTTCTACAATAAATTAAGATAGAAATTAAAAGTGGTCTTGAGCTTAATTTCTGCATGTACCAGCAGCATTGTCTCCTCTGCAGGAAGCCATGGGCACATATCGCACCGTAAGCACAGAACAGTACCATTGAGGCATACAGGAATAAGAGGGTAGTTAAACTGGTATTTAGTTGTTTTGCTAGGCTGCACTTGGTTGAATTGTTGTAGTCTTTAGGAAAGGATTTTGCAAAGCCACAAGCTGAATAAAGAAGCATAGGATTGTGCTGTGTCCCACAGAGGTCCAGGCTGGGCTCCTCCCAGAGCAGTCAGGCTTGCCTTTGGCCAGTCTGTAAGGAATCAGAGAGCTCTTGTATTCAAATGTAGCACTGGAAAAGGAGATGAAAATGTCTTGCAGTATTTTCTTAAGCATCCAGAAGATTCCCAGTGATGGATACAAGGACTAGGACTATTGAAACACTACTCATGAGACAGCTGTCCATTGAAACACAAACATTTCAAGATCAGTATTCTGTTTCATGATGTTTTCCTGATGAAATTGAAAATAAGAATTATATTAATTGTTTGGTTCATTTTATTTAGATTGTTGCATTTTAATGTACATTAAAAGGAATTTACGTTTACTTTTGTGTTCTATATAATGATTTTTTTCTTATTTTGTCTTATTTTTATTAAGATGCAGAAATCTTGCATTTTTTTTCTGAACTGAGATGCTATGGAATTTCTTATGGGCCCATGAAAAAATTAGAATTTCAGCTTTTACTTTAGTTTAGTAGGGACACACAATTTGAAATGGATTTCCCATGAGAACAAAATTATCTTCTCAGTCCATCTCTTGCCCATAATTCTCTATTCTTCAAGTTCTTACCACTAGCAGTTTATTATGGCTGGGTATAGTGAGTCCTTAGAGAGTGTGCTGAATCCTGCCTGTTTGTGTTTGATGTGTCTCTCACCTCTTCTCCTTTATCTGTACTCTGCATGACTTTGGGCTCATCCTGAAGCCTTGGAAGGTAACAGTAAGAGATTGGCAGGAGCAAAGCTGGGGTCTGAGGCTCACAGTACTTGAACTGACAGCTCATGAAGTGATTGATTCATCCTCAAACTACCCTTTGTCTTCAAGGACACTCCATTTAGAGTCAACATGCCTCCTGTGTGCTATCAGTGGCAGGATCATGGCCATAGGCTTTCTGTAAGTGCTTTGGGCAGGGAAATGTCTCCCTGCATTTGTCTGAAAAGTGACATTAAAACCCAAGGAAGTTGTGGCAATGAAGTAATAATAATGTTGAATTTTAACTAGAGTGCACATTTTGCATCCTTTCCCCTACAAATTCAGTGCACATTTTCAAAAGCATTATGTGCAGCTAAGTTCAAGCCTTTGGAACCTGCCCTTGAGAAATGTCTGCTAATGATGTACTTTATCTCAGTAAAATTTACTTACAGGAATATACATCATAAGGCTGTTGCATTCTGCAATATGTTTAAATTCCCATGTACAATTAATTTTAAGCCACTGTTTTTAGACCATTGACTTATTTCATTCTACTCTTTTGCAATATTGATCAAATTGGTTTGATATTGCTGGAAGGTGCTGCATTACAACACGGTTACTTATACCTCCAGCTTAAAATATACTGACAGTTTATTTTAATATTTGCAATAAAAATAAGTAATTAGTTTGTTGTTTTGTTTTGTTTCGTTTTGTTTTCTGGAGTAACAGTTGGCTGTGTAGTCCACTTCTACCAGGATCATATGCACCTACCAACACTGCTCTCTGTATGGATTCCTTATAAGCAGGCAACTTATTATGGACCAAATTATTAAAACAACATGAAAATGGTTCTCATGCCTGGACTGAGCCCATACAGGTTTTCAGATGATGACTAATACAAGAATCAGGATTTGGAACATTCAACCAGCCACACAGATGTGAAGATCCTTTCACTTGGCTTACCCTGCAAAACAACTGTTTCTTAATCTCCCCATAGTAAAATCTTTATCTGACAGTCCTTCAATAAATTAGAAAGCATGGTCTTTGAAGGCAATAATTCCCTTAATAAAGGAGGCTAAGAAGCCTACCGGAAGGGGCCACTAAATGTTGCTGTAATTACCCCATATAAAAAATGTTATTTGTGTCAAAAAAGTCATTGCTATATAAACAGAAGACAATTTTTACTATTTTCTAACATATTTGTAGACTCAATTACAGGTGAGATTCCTTTCATGACACAGAGATATAAACTGCATTATCTGCAACAAGAGTCTAAAGTTCCAGAATCTAACCTTAAAAACTAAAAATGACATTAAAAATACAAATACCTACCTCCAATGAGTTTTCTGAATGCTGGAATACAAACTACATTAACTGACCTGCTGGAGACTGGAACACTCCAGCAGAAACTTGAAGCTGGAAACGTGCACTGAGTTACTCAGCAGAGCTGGAAATGATAAGTGATTAAGAGTGATGAGGGACCTGAATGTTAGTATTCAACTCTGCAACTTTTAAACACAGTGACACTGAGCACTCCTGAGACTTTACTCTTTGGAGTAAGTCCTGCTCAGACTCAGGTCTGCAGAACCATGTGCCAAAACGATTTTTCCCACAAGGACTGTTGTTCCACATGATTTTTCTTACTAAGATTACTGCCTGTCTTTTAGCCTGACAAACCTCTGCTGAGTGAGAATCTAGATTTACATGCTCTGAATTGCCCTCTGGAGGAAGGTGTTTCCATCAGTTAGGCTGGCCAGGGAGACGAGGTTTGCAAAATGAAAGTAGTCTCTTAACTGAGCTCATAAGGAGTTTCATTTTCTAATTATTTTTCTCTGGTTTTGTTTTGCAGAGGATGTCTTCTGGGACACATTCTTACTGCACTTACTGCAGTTTCTACTGCAGTCCCATGACATAAATACTTGGCTTCCAATAGAATCTACAGTGTTAGAAGTATCTCATGCAGTTTGATTTCCTCATAATATCTATGCACTCAACTGTCTTTAAGCAGAGAAAGTGTGACTAGAAATGAGAAGCTAATATTTTAAGAGAGATCTAGAAATGTCTGCTTTAATTTTCAGATGAATTTGTTTCAGCAGTCTCACTCTTCTTCCGTGTTTTGTGTATACATATTCCAAAAGCCAGGATGGTAGAAATGTTGCCCCCCCCAAAAAAAGCAGATTGGAAATAAACAGCAAAACATAGAAGAAAATTGTCATCATATTTTAATTAAGGGTGTTTGCCCTGGAAATCCAAGTTTGTGAGGTGTACCTAGTTATGAACGTAAATATGTCCCATGACTAATGCAGCCAAACAGCATATATCAAACCAAATAGTCAATATACCAAGTGGTTCTTTAGTTACGGAATCTCTTTCAAAAATTGGAAGGTCAAGGTACTCTTTCTACAAAGAAGGTGCATTCCTATCTTACAGTGTAGAAACCCACCTAGGACATAATTCATGGAGATGAGACTGCAAGATTGATAATTATAATTTAAAACCTTTTTTTCCATTTTTTGTTTCAGATAATATTGTTGGTGCAAGCTATCATTTGATATTGGATTATATTTAGAAGGAATCGGGGCAATGTGAAGGCTAAATATTTTTTGAGCTGTTTCTTTGGGAACATTTATTAACACAATGGGCAGAAACTCACCATTTACTTGCCGAAACTTGGGATTAGGCTCTAACTCTTCTCCAGCCATGTTTGATCTGTAAAGAGTACAGTACATGGTATTACTACTACAGTCTTTCACACTGATATCTGGCAACCCATGCATTGCTTCAGTATGAATCTTCAACAGAATTTCATTTACTTGATCCACTTAAATTTTCATAATTTCTGACAAAACTACCTATTCTTATACATGGAGTTTTCTAACAGATAATTATTCTTTCAGAAAACATCAGTCTATCAAAACAAAAAAGATTTTGTGAAGAAATTTTCTAATTTTATTTACATGCCTTACTCCCTGCCCCACCGAAAAAAAAAAAAAAAAAAAAAAAATAATCAGGAAAGGCTAAGATTTTCCACACGCAGAATAGAAATATTTTCAGAGGCACAGGTCTAATCACAAAATAGCAAAAAGTCCCTGAGCTATGGCATTTATGTGAAATGAAGGGAATAGGATGGGACAGATGCAAATCTGGACCTCTCATAAAACAAGTGGGTGTCCTAAGTTACCGGCCAGTGTCTGGTCTCAGCAGCATATTTCACTCTTTCTGTGGTTTTGGAAATGCTGAGCAGGTTGCAGTCTGCTCTTTTGTGCTCTCCCAGCTCACCCTTTCCTCACTTTCAGCAGCACTGGGGCTTCTTCAAAAAGGACAAAGATTTGTCATCTTTATTTTTGGTGAGTTCTTAGCTTTTGAATACTTCATTTGCCCTCTCTAAGCAATACTTATTCTGATCCTTTCCTGCATTTCAAAGGATTATTCTAGACTGGATTCAGAATGTGGAAATAATGTACATGCACAGCTGACAAGATATCGCTGGTTGGGAAATCTGTTGCCCTTGATATGGGCAGACAACGGGATCAGACAGCCTAAAAAAAAAAAACAAAAAACCAACCAAAAAACTAAAACAAAACAAAAAACAGGCATCATAACTTTGTTCCCTGCTGTTACTTTACTGAATAAAAATCCCCAATTAGTTGCCAAAAATAAAGTCAAGGTATTGTTTTTCTCATCTTGTCTCTTGCAATGAATTTGTTTTTCTTTTATCAGAAGGTAAAAACAGTTGTAACCTATCAGGATCTAACCCCACGGCTTTTCTATCTAATACCACCAGTGACCAGTAACAGATGTTTTGTATGAAGGTCCAATAATCAAGTCTACAGAACAGAGGTTCTGTTTGCTCACAGGGTAAATCCTTTCCCAGTCCCTACTGACTGGTATTTGATTAATGCATAAAGCATAAAGTTTATATCCTACTTTAGGTTTTTGTTTTGGTTGTTCACAATATTGCTTAGGCATTCAGCACAGTGTCTAAGTCTATGTATCATTCCCTTTGCTTGTGTGAGTTTTTTCATTAAATTGAAAGAGAATCTAAAATACTTCTGAAAGCTTATGTCAACACCTTAGCTACTAGAGGCTAGACATATGCAGCTGGCACAAGCTTACACACGGGGAAGCTGGGAGCTATAGGACATGCAGCCCTGCTGCTGGTATGTACTAAGTAGATAACAGCTATTTCAGACCAGTTGTGCATAGGCCATTTCCCTTTGCAGGTGCAGATCCTGCCTCTTTTCTCACATTTTCCTCTCTTTTTGGATAACATGCACCCAAAGAGACACCTTGTGCTGTATGGAGAGTCTGCTGCTTGTGCAGAAACTCTGAAAGGACTGGTAATCCTTTCCCATGTACAAACCGTGGGCAGTGGTCACTCTCTTCTGACAATTATATTTTCATCGAATTTCACCATAAGTTAAGACTTCCCATTTCAGTCAGCCTGTCTATTATAGCACCTCACAAAATCCAACTACTGCACATGCTCCAGACAAAACTCAGTGTTAATTCCTGCCCACTCATAAGCTGTCGCAGCAGTCCTGGGGTCCCGACTGACAGCCCTACTGACATGGAGAACAACCTCAATGCTCAAGTAGTCTTCTTGACTGACAGCAAAACAATTTCAATAACGTAGGAAATATATCTATGAACAATCCACTTAGATCTGTATATGCAGAAAACAAATGGTTATATCAGTTTTTCTCTTTTCAGGGAAATGAACAAGCCATAAAAGTTGCGCAATCATGAGTGATACAGTGTATACAGTGACAGCATGAGCTGCAATGTCTATTGATATACTGTGAAATTTCAAATTACTGGTTTTTTTCATTAAAAACTTGATAGCTCCCTTGGAAGCAATGAGAACTACATGCTAATTTTACAAATATTTCCTGTCATCACTACAAGACAGTTTTTGCATAGTTTGCACTGAAGTAACGGAGCAGAAATACAATTTTAAACTTCATAGCCATTCATCTCCATTACTTTGTTAATATGCTGTGCCATTGTCACATCTCCAATCAACCGAAAAATATCCTGAATAGTAATAAGAGGATCAGCACCTTACAAAATAATTGTTTGATCAGGTATGAAGCTTCTCTTTCATACAGAGTCTTTACGTTAATGACTGGGTATAATTAGTCTGGTTAGAAGTCAGAAAGAAGCAATTCTTTCTCAGCATAATAAACTGCTAATTACTAACTGCACAAAAAAGCTTATGGATAAAGAGGACTTTTGTTATTAAGACACATAGCAGAACAACTTCCATTGCCTTCACATTTTCTGCATTTATTACAAACAATAGCAAGACTCTTTTCAAGGATTATTGGTCTCCCTTCCACTACAGTACTCTAAGACAAAGAAGCAGCTTTACTGCCAACAGTGCCATTTTCATTTTCATAGTGGACGCTGAGGTATTTTAAACAAGATTCTCAACACCAGCAATGGTAGACCCTTATAATTTCTATTTTGCTGGGTATTTTTTTTCTCATTCAGAAAACAAATAACAGACACTCCAAAAATTCCTGTAAGAATGATATTTGCATATCTGAGGCCAGAGAATGCCAAAGTAATCATGATTACAATTGCAAGTGACATTGCAATATGATCTAGTGAAAAGTGGCAGCTACTTAACAGATCTTTGAATATTTGATTTTCCTTTTTAAGTCCAAGTAGTTTCTACTCACGTTTCAGGGCCCCACTATTTATTTGTACCACTTCATACACAGTGATACTTCCTAGTACTTCCATGACACAATTAAAGCATGTAGCAAAATAAAAATAATTTAATAGAATTTTAAGTGATTTTACAAAATTGAGAAAAAAAATATTTTCCAAACCAAAACACAATTTAAGATATGGAGTTGATAACATTCTTTTTATGAAAACCTGGTTTTGGTGAAGGAAAACAGACCACAAATAAGACCTTCTTCTAGATATGTTTCCTACTTCGTCATTAGTAACTTCCAGTGTGAAAGCTAAAGATGCTGCTCTAAGCTATCGAATTTTCTGTGGCCAAACTATAATTGTGCTTTATTCTCCGCTTTTGTACTGATGTCCCAACTTGTGAGAGCTCAAAGGTACTGTTCTGACTGATGAAGCCAGGAAAAATTCAGTTGAAGCAGGATGACACCTGCTATACACTAAAGAACAACTCCAGAAGCAAAGAAGAATTGAACGTCAGTGAGAGTATTTCAGATGTTCATGTTTTGAAACCCAAGGAACAAAAGCTCTGTGTACAAGATGTGAATTTTCCTTTGAAAAATTGAGTTCTGGAGGTGAGACATTAGGAAAATGCTTTTTCAATAAAAGGCCTTTTTTCTATATCTTTTTTTCTTCTGTGTTTTTGATCCATCCCTGCTCTCACCAGCTCATTCTGAGACAGATTGCCAGCTAGTATTATCTATGTACCAGTTCTCAAAGGCAATTGTATGCAAACACTGCAGCTCAGGTCAGTGACCTCCAGTCTAGCTCAGATCCTGGAGCTCTCCAGCAGTACAGAGCTCTGCAGGAGCAATCCCACCCCAATGCAGGGATGGGAGTCCCTGTGGTGGCCATTCCTGTCCTTCCTGCATGGGGTTATCACCTGTGTTTGCATTCCAGTGACATGGCCTTCCCTCCCTCTGGGATAATTCTGGCTGGGATGAGCCTCAGGATGTTGTTAGTCCAACGCCTTGCCCACGGCTGGTCCAGCTCTAGGGTCAGACCAGGCTGCTGAGGGTTTGGTTTGGTCATGGCTTGAAACCCTTCAAGGACGAAGATGGCATAACCTCTCAGGACAAGCTGCTCCACCACTCATGGAGGAAAGTTTTCCCTTTATACCAAGTCTGAACCTCTCTTGTTTCAATCTCTGTCCATTGTCTCTTGCCCTCCAGCCATGTAGCATCATGTCACCTCAGGCAGTTCCTCTCAGACATAAGAAAGCTGTCATTAGATCTTTCCCCACGCTCAGCTAGCAGCCCAGTGGAGGGTATGTGGGCTCTGGTGAAGCAGAGTCCACATGCTACCGATAAAATAAGTTGTGCTATTAAGTTGCTTTAACAATGGTGTTTTCCTGGGGAAAAAATTAAAAAGCCCCACAGTAAATTAGGGAAAAATAGTGCATGCAAACACAACCCCAGAAAACTAGAGTATGACAGTATTTCCAGCAGAGCTCTCTCTCAAAACACTAATTGAAATTGCAGTTCTAAAATTACATAATTGCATACATGGTGATTCTTAGTATAGAAATTCATTATTAGCCTTAGGAAGAGTACTATGTGGCTGTAGAAAAATACAAATGTATTTCCTATGTCTCATTCTTTCATGCTAAAACACCTCTGAATGGTACTCTAACAGATTTGGGTTTTTTTCCCAGATGCTTGTGAGCCATACAATGAGTCTGACCCTAATCACAGATAATTTCAAAATAGTGCAATGAATGCAGAGGTATTACTGATTCTTCATGAGCTTAGATTAATTATTTCATGCAGCATACTGTTCAGCTATGAGTTATAGTTAAAGGCACAAATGAATAGTACTCTATCTTTTCAAAATAATTTTAATACTGACACAAAGAAATGCATTTCAAGTTATTACCATTTCAAAGAACATACCTAAGGCCTGACTTCAGCTGATCTCTCAGATTCAGAGCAGAGAAGCTTTGAATTTTTTTGTCTTGACTTGATGTTAACTTTATATATTGGAACATCTCTTTCTATCTGGTTTGTAAAGGTTCATTGCTTTGGCTAGTCGCCCTGAATGCAACAAGCTCCAACCATGCCCTCTCTGCTTTCATGATTCTCCAACCATGTAAACTGTCATACAGGAAAAAAATTATACTAAAGAAAAGAATTCCTGGTATCCCACTTTGACAACTGCTTTCATTGTGCCACTCCATCAGCTGCAAGGGACTACACTTCCTGACAGGATCAGTTTAGGTTTCCTTTAGGAAATTTGCATCCCCCAGATTTATTATGTCTTGTTGTTAAGAGCTCCTTTGGGCAAAGGATTCCCTGAGCTCTATAAATAGCTATCCAATTAGATTCTAAGGATTATGTTTTACTACATTAACTAGGACAATGGTCTATGGTTCACTGTCTTAATTCACCACCTGATTCATACTTGAAATTGTCAGAGGGACTAATATGGAAAATTCTTCAGTTGCAGGTATCACCATGATTTAAATATGTCTTCTCCAGAAACTACTCCCATCTCTTTGTCTTTATTAAATGCATTCTTTAATTTAAAATATAGTTACTCTTCCAAGTCTTGCATTGTTTTGCTACTATAGTAACAAAATAAGGGGGAAAAAAAAAAGGAGTAAAATAATAGAAATTAGTTCTTTGTGTTCCCACTGAACCACAATGTAAAGTCACAAAGGAAATCCAGGATATAAACTCCATTATCAGATTCCAGGCTTTAGAGGTCTATCTCCCACATGCAGTGTTAAAAATATATCCTATTACAAAATGTCTGTGGCTTTGCTGCTCAAAGCAATAATTAGCAGACCTTGATGAAGAATAATAAGTGTCTAAAATGAATGGGCACTGATTATGTTGTTTTGTCCAGGTACTTTAATTGACTATCGGATTCTAGTAGTACTCCCCATAAGACACTGCATTCCTGCTCTCACTGGAACACATTAGGAAAACAGGCTTGTCACCCATTTATTTTCACTTCTCTTATTTTTCAGTCATAATGTTGAAAACCATTCTCCCTAGGAATGACACGTGTTTTAGAAATATGATAAACAGGTTGACGAGTGAATAGATAAGAAGCATTTAGAGTTTTATGTAGAAACTACCAGGCAAACAGACAAATGTCTGATAGCTGGTTAGAAGGACATACTGGGTATCCCCATAGACAAAGGCAAAAAACATTCTGGTATGTCAAAATTGAGGCAGCTGCCTTCTCACTTTACATACTTCAAATGAAAACAAATAGCATGTCTAAAAAATCTCATTGTAGTGGCTTGTAACTGAAATCATCCACCAAAACTCTATATAATGGAAAAAAAACCCCTTTAAATAAAGTATAACAGCAATATTCCTCAGCTCCTTTACGTCAGAGGAGGAATTCAGCCCTCTGTCCTCGGAGCGCCGTGCAATGACAAACAAAAATCCACCATCACATCCTAGTGATAACTGCTGCAAAGCACTTGCTTAATAGCCAACAGTATCACTTTCAGCCAAGGGAGGAATACTGGTATCTCTAGATAAATATGCATTTAAATGAGAATTTACTTCGATCTTTATTTGCTCGTGTCCCTTTGTTTAATTGTGAAATTTCCTTTAAATAATGAAACCTAGGAACAGTTATGTTCTTTCACAAGTTTTAGTTCAAAGTTTACACAGTAGAATTTGCCTCTATATAATCTGACATTAAGGTTAAAATTCAGTTCAGGCTTCCTCACAGGGCTGTTGAATCTTGGGGATCTGAAGCTCACTCTACCGGGTCATGAATTATAAGAGTTTTGTACTGAAACAGAGCCCAAGCAGTACTTCTGGCTTGCAGTTTTAAGGCACAGTCTTGGTATGAAAGTCTTTTGACCACCACCACAGTATGAAGATTGTGACTCTGCTGCAGAAGTGAGACACCTTCAAGGACCTAAAGAAGCACAAATGCAGTAGGGTCCAGGGCACACACTTCAACTTTTCACAGGAGTATCCTGGGGAAAACCTCATGTTTTGATGACAGTTCTGAAAAACACCCTAAAACAACCTTTTTCCTTTCTTAACAATGAGAGATGGTGCACTGTACAGACTACCCACGCAACCTCTGCCTCTGCTCTCTTGTGGCTAATGACTTGCTGAGTGCTATTCTTTCTGTCCTCCATGCTAAGGTTCCCCATCTAGCAGAACATCACTCATCTTCTGAACTCCGAAGGCTCAGTTGTCTGCTCCAGGGCAAATTGATTTTCCTATGACAGTTGTGGAGTCATATCAGCCACATGCTCTTCTTTTTCCTTGTGCCTATGTCCACCTCTTTCTGTAAATGTTGTGCTTCATCAAAATGTGAGACATGATAATTTGATAGCAATGGTCAAGTACATCCCACATCACGTATTGAAGAATCACAAACAAGAAGAATGGGAACAGACATCAAGAGCAAGACAAACAAAAACAGACAAATAGGTACATGTCAGAAAAATTGCTGAGTATGCTAAACATCCTTGTCTTCAAGAAGTCAAATATTAGATTCACAAAGTTTACGTTTGCAGTCCATATCCCGCTGAGATTAACAATGAATTCCAATTTATCGAAGAAAAAGTTGATTTAACTTTTAAAGATGTCTATGTTGCTTATGCTTCAGTAGAAGCTCAGGCAATTTTTTTTCTAGATAGTCACTCTCAACAATATTTTTACAGAGTGAAAATTATACTTTGTAATGGTTTACATTGATTGCAGAAGTCAGCACCTATCTGAATCTCCCCAAATATCTCTAATCTGGAAAATTACTATGAATTAGTATCATAATATCCCTTCCTTGTCTTGTCTACTTGGTTTCTGATATCAGTATAGTTAATGATTACAATAAAAAGTGCTGAATCTCTCACATCTTCAGAAATGAGAGAGTTTACTACTGCTGACAAAAATGTGTATTTCTGAAGTATAATCAGTAAAGAAACGGTAAGAAGAATGTATTTCATTTATTTTTTTTCACAGTAGCTTTTTCTGTAACCTGAGAATAAATTAATTATCTATTCCTTCCTCTCCATAGAGTTTTACTCATAAGAGTAGTAAAAAAAATAAAAAAAAAAAATCTGAGTATCAGTTGCTTATTATGCCCAATTATGGGCACGATTTCTCCAAGGGAGAAAAACAAAACAAAACAAAAACAAAGAAGTTCATCAGCAGATGAAATTGGTTTAGTTCCTTTTTCTACAGTAGACTTCAGTTTTCTTAGGCATAAGAAAAACAATTCACATCATGTAAAGGGCACAGTGTAGAAAGTGGTGCATATCATTCCTCAGTGACACAAAGACAAACAAATGAGATTGCTGGATTATTTTTCTTTTTTTTGTTATTTTGTTTTGTCTTGTTTTTTACTCCTTTCCAGCAACTTTTTCACATCAAAATGGAGACTCAGGCATTCCTGAATGACAGTGGAACAATCATCCATGACAGTGGAAAATTCATCCCAGTCTATTTAATGTACTGCACAATGTTAATTACAGCCAACTACACTCTGATTCTCTCTTTCACATTCAATAGACAGATGCTGTCATAAAAGCTATTGACTGTATGAAGATTATGTTGTGGGCAGGTATAGATTATTTCAGTTCAGATATGCAATAACTTGAGCTGTTTCAGATGCTATTAACCTGCCCATTCCTATTATAGAAAGCAAGAAAATTTATAAAAATCAATCCAAAGCTTATGTAGCTACAGGCAATGTGGCTGCATAGTTTGAAGTAAAATGTAAAGAAGTGCATTCAGGTGTTTTGAAAGGCCCAGAAGCCTAAATCTGTGCTATAAATCAGAAGAATAAATTCTGCTACAGAAAATAGGTTTCTGCTTAAGTCCAAGTAATGATCAAACCTTTAAAATTTATACCTCCTTTCTCAAAATGACAACAGGTCTGGTGTGTGGGCTGCAGAACCTATCAACATTTTTATCACACTAATGTAACCTGATAACAGTGGCCACATTTGTATTTTCTATGACACATACCTTTTTCTGTAACCAGAGAGACCAAATGCATCTGATGAAATAGTATTATTCAGAATGACTTTGTACAAGTAGTAATTCTTGGTATATTCCAGTGTATTCCATGTATTTTTGATAATTTTGCTGATAATCAACAGATTTTCAGTTTGTCAGAGAAGTCAAAATTGACATGTGATAGAAAACTACAGGAGCCATTTTATTAGACAAAGCTTAGTACATCAGAAATCGTTTCTTTTCCCAAAGAGACCAGTGAATTGTCAAAGGCAATAATGATGTTCCAGAGAGCCAGTAATCCAGAGTAAATTATTTATAACACTTACTATCTGCAAAAGAGTTACATATTTTTGCTGCTCCCAGGATGATTAAAACCATGAAAGATCAGTTTCACAAAGAGCCACAGTGGGATATAATTTAAACAACAGCAACAAAAAAATCTCATAGCATATCTTCCCCCTATTTTAAATGATGGGCTTTATTTTTATACCTTTTCAGTTCAATTTTTAATGTATTCAACATAAAATTGTAGAAAGGGTTAGGCCAAGAAAAGTCTAGACAGTCCTGTGTCCTCCAGCAGTTCCCAGGAAGTCTGGTTGCATAAAAGCAGAACAAAAAAAATTAAAAATAACAATTATTTAGCAATGCAAACATACTCAGAAATACTTTCTCAAAATATCATTCCAGTCTTCTGCAAACTGTATCTCAGAGACTCCTTGAACATGGACATAGTCTTTGCCTTTCATAGTCACTAATATATTTTTTACTCCCTTGATTTGCCCAGCTGCTTCTTGATTTCATGCAAGCTTTTAATGCCACTGCATCCAGTTGTAAGATTAATGGTTTGCATATACAATATGTGAAAAACAATCTCCTTTTCCTTGTTTTAAATCTGCCTCTTGTTAGTTTCATTAGACAACCTTGTTTCTTGCAGTGAGAGAGACAGGGAAAATCCATTCCCTGTTGACAGTGAGGTCAGTCAGCATATCACCAATGCTGTGTTCCCTCAGTTTCCCACCTGGTGAGCCCTTAGTCTATTCAGTTATTCCTCATTTAGAAACACTCTTCTCCTTTGGCCTTTCTCATTGCCTTCATTGGATCTTTTCTACTCATACTTTATCTTGTCTCAGATGGAGAACTAAGATCTCTATTAAGTGTTCAGGATGCAAACACCCTATTGATTTATAACGTGGCATGATGATGATGCTGTTTCACCTCATATCTTCTCCTAATACTTCCCAACACTTGTCATGCCTTCTGAAGACTACTGCCTGCTGAGCTGGTGTCATCAGACAGCTGTCCCTGCAGACCCAACCCTTTGGCCTTGGGGATGGCAGCAACCTTAGAGGAGCTAAGGCCATGGCGATGGCTATGGCCATCTCAGTATTCAGGCAAGGATCTAATGAAAAACTCAGGATTTAGGACCTGGTTGAAGATTCATAGAAATCGCTGGCAGTTTTTCAGTAATGGGATCAACCGTTTCATCATACAGTGTACTCCAGAGGAAGGCATGGACTGCATTTTTGGTCAGCCCTTGGCCATGTCAGTAAACCTTTCCCATCTTTACCAGCACATTTAGACTGACAGCAGTCTAACCTGCACTGTAATGCTCTCCTAGACTTGTTGCTGTGGTTTTAATTTAACATATTTTGCATTGTAGACGTTTAATGTTTTATACCTAGTTACACTAGTTGAAGTGCTGTTGAGCACAGTGTGATGCTTATTATTTTAATCATGTTAGGCCTCATGTGGGAGCTAAATTGTGTGCAGTTATTGTGGGGTTTTTATCTCCTAGATTCAGTTTCCCCACCCCCTTTAGGAGCATGAACAGTTTTAATGAAAAAGCATGTACAAAAAGTGCTATAATGGGTCCTAGCAGAGGACAAGGCAAGAGCTAAGGAGTGACCTGTTTTATTCTTTTACATCTATAGAAATGCATTAATAGAGCTTACGTTCCACTTGCGGGAGTCTTGGACATGCATAAGTACCTGTTCTGCAATGTGAGAATCCAACCAAATTCCCCTTAGAAAGCCTTCTTGACTCTTGTACCAGAGTACTTGACTCTGAGAACACACATGCAGATCCAGTTGAGAGCTGAAATGAAGAAATAAGGTTCACAAATGAAACATACTAGTACTATGTAGTTTTATTTAAGTATAGAATTATAGCATACTACGTATTTTAAGAGATTGCATCATCATGTGTGTTCTCTAATAAAAATAATGCCTAAAAAAGGACAGATCTTGTTGCATTTTGTTTTCTCCATTCGTCTTTGAGTTGCTCGAGAGTGATATAAAAGCATAGCTTTGGCAGAAAGGGACTGAATTTTGCTTTATTACCCCAATATATGTGGAGACAGTGAAAGCACACCAATTTGAAAGAACTGACTTAAGGGATTCACTGAGAAATCCACAAAACTAGTAATTATTGTCCTTGACTGGTAGAGAAAGTGTTAAATGGATACAAAGAGAAGAGCAGAGGAATGAGGTATGCTGTTGTATATAATTTCAAGGATACCTAAATTATTTAATGTCACATATTACCTTCTTTACTTGGCTCAAATACTTTGTTTTGTAGCTCTGATTAAGATATTTGAATGGAAGCACATTGCTCACCTAAAAGGGTGTTTAAATCCAACCATGAATAAGTAGAGTTTGTTGCTGTTTCCAAAACAGATGGCCTTTTTTAGCCTTTTGTATTCTTCTTTTCTTCTTGACATCCCTTTGGTTTTAATTTTTATGAGCTTGACTGTGGACAGGAAAGTACTGAAGTCCACATCTGAAGGTGGGACTTTCAGCAATTATGCCTGGAGCTAGCTATGGAAAATGAGGGCTGACTCTATCAATCACTTGCCTTGGCATCAGTCACTCATCTCTTCAGATTCACTCAACTTTTAGATTAAACTAGGGAAGAACAAGCAATACTTTTGCTTAGCATGTACGTGTGATATAAATTAACTATTAATTTGAAAAAAAATATTAACAAAGGATTTTGGTTGCAAAACAAAAGATGGATCAGATTGGTGAGCTGGCTTCAGTTTCTACAGTAGTTTTAGTAAAAAAATAATCATGTGGAATAAAATCTGATAGCTTTCTTGACAGCTGCAACTGCACATGTTTACAAAGAATAAAATTACAGTTCATTTAAATCTGAATTTCAGTTGAAATATCTATGGGTATGAACAACCTGGTACGGCAGAAAAACATCACAGCAAATGATCAGGGAGAGTTTGATGCACTTTCAACAAAAAAAGGAAAAAAATAGTATTTTACTTTGGTGTCATCTTAAAATGCCTCTCCTTCCTGTGACAGTCCTCTTTTCCTCCTTCCCAAAGGCTTAGTAATTATGCATCCAAGGCAGCAGAAGGCTTTCCAACAGTTTTAAAAACTGGGGCAACTTACCATCTCTGTGTATCTCATTATGAAAACGGAGCACTCATTACACTGGGACACCTGGTGACCTTACCAAAGATCTATATTGAATCTATCTATCTATACTAATGTTAAAAGCAGGCAGACAATCTAAATGAATCACATTTTTAGAAAGCTAAAATTATTCCCATGTAAGTGCTGGTAGGAATGGAATTTGGGAAATTAATGAACATATATTTGCATTCAGCCAATTATGGCATACACACATTGGATGTTTCCAGAAGCCACCAGGCATTTGCAAATGGCAAAGTAGCCACCTTGAGATTAGGGGAGCCAAAACTGTGGCACTGTGACAGCTGACAGCAAGGTAGCCTCTTTGCCATTGGGACCATGGTTTCTTCACATGCCTCAGCAGCACAGCTATTTCAAGGAGCTCTGTTTCCAGCCTCTCTTATCCCTTACTGGTCAGTCCTTCTCTGGGCTGTACTCATGACGCTTTTTGTGGAGACCTTCTGAGGACCGTTCAGTGACATCTGGGTTCCCTAGAAATACATACGTGCAGACTAGTTCTCTGACAAGGTTTCACATCCCAGCTTCACAGGCAGTGGTGTTGGTGCAACCAGAGGAGCCATGAGGCAGCTCCATTAGCCAGGGACACTGCTGTAATCTCCAGGCTGGGAAACTCCAGCTTGAGGAAACATGCTGGCTCGGTGCTAGAGCTGGTCCTGAGTGGAGGCGTCCTGCCCAACTCGATGTACGGACAAAGCCGTAACCTGTCTGAGTTATGCCAGGGGGTCTGTGGGAAGAGGAGACTGGGGATTCAGTGGAGAATCAAATATAGCTCCTTCAGAGGAGCTGTTACAAAATGGCTTTTACCAGACTTTTCTCCAGTTGATCAAGGAGACAAAGAGTAGGTGAAGGGATCTGGGGAAATCTATGTAAGTGAAGCTTATGTATACCTAATTTATTAGAAAGCTGCACTACTATGGGAGTCTTCAGTAAATACACTATTTGCATTCTGCCTGCAGTGCTGTGCTGTTCATCAGCCAGGCAGGGGATAGCATTATTTACTTAACTGCCCAAGAAGAGACTTGGAGTGGAGCAGGCTGCTTTGAGGACAGAAAAAAATTTCACCTTAGGGGTATGAGAAGATGGGGGGAAAAGGATGTGGAAAAATATTCAGCGGTAGAACAAATCATCCAAAGCACTCCTATAAGCTTTAGAGGAGTTACACATTATATATTTATCTGTTGATGCCACCGTAGCATTTCTGTCTTAGGCATACACACCTTACTGTATTTATAACCTTATACAAAGATATCCATGTTCTATTACATCTGCACATACCTCTGAAAAAACTAAGTTATGAAAACTACTATCACCAGTCATCTTCCCAGAAAAAAATGTGCTCACTTATTAAAGTAACTGGGGATTCCCAGCTCATCCTGGAGGCCTGAGGAGACTGTCTAGGTCTTCATCTGAGGACTGTTGTGGTCTCGCTTCAGGTTTCCCTCAACAGGATGAATGTGGCAAAGAAGAGCAAATCTGCCTGTCTGCCTGTGTCAGGCAGCTGTAGAGATCATCACCTATTTTATTACATTTTTAGAAAATGTGTGCGTAGTAGTGCAAAAGCTGGGCATGCCTGCTGGTGGTATTGAGTGGAATTCAAGTTCCTGTTTACTGTGAATTGTAGAGTTTTCACACAGGCATTTGTAATATCAGCATCCTTTCTATATTCCCAAATGTTCATATGATATTTTTTAGGGTACTGTATAATTTAATCCTTTGGCTTTATTTATTAATACAATGCATTTTCTATAAGAATTTTATTGTGATCCTCAGATTATTCCTGAGATAGTTACTCCTAGCTTTCAAACAAAATTCCATCTTTAACTTTTACTATCATATTTGAAGAACTTAGTCTTTTGGCATTTATATCTTCTCTGAGTAAAAAACAAAACTTAGAAAAGCAGTTATTGCTTTCTTGGGTATTTTACAGTTTGGAGATCTTACCGAGAAACTGTAGTATTCTTATGTATAAGTTCAACTCCCACCTTTACTCTGTCAGAAGATTCAGCACCAACAATGAATCTGGGATCTAGCGTTCACAATGTGAAAAAAAATTCCCTTTTCAAAGGCAAGTACAGAAATATGTCAGTCCTTCCAGCCTGATAATGTACGGGTTTTATTGTTCATTTAGTTTAAAGACAAGAGTACGGAACAAACCAGAGTGACTTAAACCTGCTTTGACAGAATGAAATTTAACTGCTGAAGTTTGGCACCAATTTGAAATTTATCAAGGTAGATCACATATATGATTTCTAATAACACTTGATAGATAGTTGATTAATAAAGTGATTTAAAGTATTTCAATGGAGTTTGTTAGAATCAAAACAACGAACTGATTACAAATTTGGTGACAGGGTCACACTATAATTACAAAAGGGATAAATCAAATCATATGCATATAAACAATCATATAGATATGGGGATAAAAACACAGAGACATGTTTATAAGTCACACACACTTGTACACATTAATCCATAGACATGATTATATGTGTAGGCATACCTATTGCTCAAATTTCCCTCTCAAACTTAGTGAATTACCCACTTTAAATACATAAGCATTCTCAACGAGTGATTTTTGAGACTCAAGAAATCTATTTTCACCCACATCTTTGCAAAATCTGGCCTTCAGATCCTTGTGAGATCGTCAGTAGATGATCACTGACCTGTCACTAAGCTGGCTCTGCCAGAGTCCCCGTCAGAGGAAGATGCTGCCACCAGGAGAGCTCAAAGGGTCCCACTTTAGGATGGCTGTTTATAGGGCTGTGAAATCATTGACTTTAGTCAGTACATTGTCACTCTGGCCACACTCAGAATGAGGTAATTTCTGGTAATTTCCACCATTTGTCAATGTCCAGAACTTTTCAGATCGTGAAGTTCTGGTACCATCCTGCTCGTGCTACGATCCAGGTAGCAGGTGTGCCAGGTGTGACCCATCGTTGCCACCTTTCCCACGAGGAAGAGAGGTTTTTCCCATGTGGTAGGAGCTCTGAGAGCAGAGATGGGCTGCCTCGTTGCTTTGGCTCACTACACCTGCACAATGGGAATTGTTCCCTCCTGACATGCCCGGCTTGCTCAGGTGTTGAGGCAGCCCGGGGGGAGGGTTACAACCACCACACCTGCATGCTTTCAAATACCACTGTAGCCTGATATTTTTAATTAAAACACAGTGGCCATGGTGGGACAATCCAATGGAGCATTAATCACTACACCCTGTGAAAACAAATCTCTGTTTCACAATTAATTATTAGCTTTTGTTCAGCATGTGATGCTAACAAAAGTATGCTGGAAGAGCACTAGTTCTCTGTTAGTTATCAGATCTGGAGTGATATAATTATTACTTACTTGGATTTTGAGATTCTCTGTAACTCTTAATAAGGTCCATTTTTTGTTAGTAAACACAGTATCAGTGTCTGTTGGCAGATTTCAGCACCCAGAGTTAGGGGCAGTGAATACTAACTCAGAAACTAATTGCAGCTGTTCTCACCTTGACTTCGACAGAACTCATTTTAGGTAACAGAAAGAGTCCCTTCCTACTTTTCTCTTTTTGCAGCTGGTTACTGCATTTGCAATATTCGTATTAATTTAGTTCTCCAAAGAAGAATCAATTTTGTATGTTTTGACATGAGATAATTTATCTCAGTGCCTTTTGTCTGACCCCTCTCTTTTTTTAGTTCGCATTTAAATTCACACAAAGTCTTTAACACAAAGGTTATCCTAACGTTCATCTCTTGTATTTGTCACAAGAACAACTTGTTCTTGTCTATTGTATGAATATAGCACTCAGATCTCCTTGAAGATCTCCTTCTACAGCATGCTCCTTAACAAGAAGAAAGAACGATTTCAGCAGTGTCCTAGAAAAAGAAAGAAAAGAAAAAGAAAAAGAAAAAGAAAAAGAAAAAGAAAAAGAAAAAGAAAGAAAAAAAGATAAAAAGGAAAAGAAAAAGAAAGAAAAAAAAAGAGAAAAAGGAAAAGAAAAAGAAAGAAAAAGAAAGAAAAAGAAAGAAAAATAAAAATGAGAACAAACCCTCATCATGCAACAGACATGAGGTCATGGTCAGAAATAGCTTAGGAAATTGACTCAACCAGACTTGCTATATCTTCAGTGAAGAAGATAGCACTATAAAGGGTGTAAGTTACCCCATGCTAATTACAATTGATAGTAACAAATTCTCAAATGATAGATATCCTGATAACATTGTAGCTGAGGGGGATAGCTCCATTTAATGGCTTTAAACAAAATAATTCAAAACCTATATGTGAATCTTTATTAAAACCTAGAATTAATGTATTAGAATAAATATTACCTACATAAAAATCATAAACTGATGAAACAGATCAAATGTCTCATCTTGTCATGGAGGATAGAAGACATCTTCACAGATACCTAAAAATACTTAAGGCTTTTTTTGTCAAATAAATATGGATAATTGTTAAATGATGAATGGAAAATTATAAGCAGAGGTAGCCATTTCCATGCTCCAGCCTTTACTATTAAGGTGCTCAAGCACACAGGCAATTTGCTTCGTTGTTCACAAATCTGTATCAAGTCATCTTGAAGTCAGTGAAACACAAGTCCAAGGAAAGCAGAGGAAACCACCCTTCAGAGGTAACTGCTTTTCTCCATTGACTGTAGAGGGAGCCTAGAAACTAACTTTGACTTGATGCCTCACACGCTTTGCAAGGTGGAGGTGCAATCTCTTTTGCTTGTGTATACAGCCATGCACACTGCAATCAGATGGAGCTTGTCACAGTCTTAAACAGCAGAGAATAACTACAACTTCAGGTGTCTTTTCTTCCTTCCTGTGTCTTGAGCAGTTTTACTCAGCAAACATCCATCTTCAATTATTTTTTACTGTCATTGCCTGACCAGTTTGTTCCAATCGGCTCCTAAATGTTCCTGCTTAGTGGAGATTTTCTTAACAAGAAAAAATGCTAAGCTACATGAACCTCATAGAGAGGTGTATGTTTGCTGTTACAAGTAGGTAAAGAAGTTTGTAATACAAACATAAGATTTCTTCTTTTTCATTCTTCAAAAAATAAAACAAAATAAAATTAAAATGTAAGAAAAAACTGTAACTTTTCTTTTTAGTGTGTACTAAATTTTCCTTGGTTATCATGTATTCTGGATTATTATTTTCTATATAAAAATATACCTGTAACCTGGCTGTAAAATAGTAAAATATCATGCAAGTATAAAAACATAATATCAGAGGTTATTCTTGCGGATGTGCTGATCAAAACACACAGAAAATGGGAAGATTTATCTTCCTTGTCGTGCACTTGACAGCTGCTTAAAAAAAAAGAAAAAAAAGAAAAAAAAAAGAAAAGTATTCATCTGTATTGGGACCTGTATTGGGACAATTTAGTGGACTACACAGTTTAATGTATTTTACTGCTTAAAATTGATTATTCCCCTTCTGACAACTTGCTGTTTGGATCTAGCATGGCACAAGAATGGAACCAGGCAACAGTGATTAACAGATCTTATCTTTTCCCATCTGCAAGCCTCCTCAAGGCCATTATTATGAGCTGCTGTTTCACAAGGTGAAAGATGGTCACCCAAGTTGCCCATGCAGAACGATGCTTTCAGTGACGAAGAATAGAGTGGAATGGATGCCTTCCCATTAGTTTAAAGTTTCTTCCACTCCAGAATGGATAAAGCTCCTAGAAACTCCCTGTAACTGTTACAATTATTTAGGGGCTGATAAGAGACACTTCATTTTGAGAAGTTAAAACGAAATATTTTAGCTGGTCACTGGGTCCAAGGAGCAAAGTCACCTTTGACTTTTACCCAGGACGTGCCTGTTTATTGCTCAATCTGAACTCCTCTCCTAAACAAGGCTCCTACTGTGAGCTCCTTTAAGTGTCCCAGGGGCTCAAGTTTTGAGCAGCTGCAGGACAGTCTGACATCTTGTGCTGACAGGGCATGAGTAAGGTCTACAATAACCTTTGAAAACAAGGTGTTAGTTATTAAGAATCCCTTCAGCTTTAAATGGAGTAAACGAAACCTGCACACACATCCATGCTGGCAGCACTACTCACTTCTCTCACTCACCACCCCCACAATTCATTCACTCCCAGCACCAGGCAATTGCTTTATCACAGTATCACAGTATCAAGCACTCAGAGCCCTTGGTCCTTGGCTTGAAAGTCAAGTCACAGCATTTGCACATGCTCTGTCACCCTTGGCTGCCAGTTGTTAAGAAGTTGATGTCCAGTTGCTGACTGTCTGTTATCTCCAAGAGAGCACTGTATCTTGTTTGTCTCCAGGTAGCCATATCTGGACAGGTATGAATGCATGCCAGTCAGCACACCAGCTGTCACTCTTCTGGCCCATAGAAGACATGAATCGCATCTAACAACAAGTAGATACTAATATAAGGCAAATACACTGCATTCTCTGCTCAGTTCTTTACAACTGGCATACATTGAACAATAGTGTTATTTTAAAATAAACAAAAAACAAAATGTTTTCAAAAGGTGATTATTTACAATCTGATCTTCTACCAGAGTTGGCTTTTCACCAAAATACATCAGATTTTTCTCATTTGGCCTCTTTAAAAACAAAACCAAATCTAAAACAATCCAAAAACCCACAAAACCACCAAATAAACCAGCAATCTTTCAAAATTTCAGACTCCCTTGTTCGCTCATGCAGGCAGAGGGAAGGGAAGGGAAGGGAAGGGAAGGGAAGGGAAGGGAAGGGAAGGGAAGGGAAGGGAAGGGAAGGGAAGGGAAGGGAAGGGAAGGGAAGGGAAGGGAAGGGAAGGGAAGGGAAGGGAAGGGAAGGGAAGGGAAGGGAAGGGAAGGGAAGGGCCATATGGTTCCACTTGCCCACTGATTATTCCAACAAATGCAGGGATGCTGAACTAAAAACATAAATCTATTATTGACATTATGAGGGGAAAAAAAAAAAAAAAAAAAAAAAAAAAAAAGTAGTATTTCTAACTCTAAAAATCTTGGCTTGGCTTTTTCCACAAAATATTCTGCAAAATATTTGATTGAAGAAAACTTAATATGAACAGGAGTAGAGAACTCTATGCATCTACTACCCCCAGTGATATTGTCAGGCAGTTCATAGAATCACACCCATAGGACCATATCTAGAACTCCCTTTGGTGTTGTCCTTCTCCATCCCAATCTTAACCCTAGAAAAACTCTGTTATCCATCCCAAACTTTATAATTCCAGGTAAGAGGAACACATTTGGTTTCAGCTTTGCAAGCTATTTGCTCTGGGATCTTGTCTTTGGTGGTATTTTATACCCTGAGAGTTTGCACTGTCAGTGCATTCAGGTAGGATAATATAGTACAAACTGAGGTAAGGAAGTCAGATAACACTCTCATTGTACAGAGGTACATCTTGGAAAGAGGAAAATAGTGATTCAGAGGTAAGCAGATCTGTGCAGTGCCTAGAAATAAGCAATACTATGATGAAATCATAGCTCTAATATTATGTCTATTTATTTTCTAAGTGATTCAAATATGTACCTCAGTCTTTTTGCATGAACAGTTGGAGACCTTGAAAGAATTTTGTTTCTCAGAGCTCATCACTCTAAATTGCTGCCTTTCCAGAGCAGTACACAAAGTCACCAGTCACCTTTCAGAGGTTTGACAGGTGTGTCTTATCACATCAGTTAAATTCATGCATGAAAACCTTTGGCTAGGGAACCTGCAACCAAGCGAAGTGGTGGCACAGCAGTTAACTCCTTCCTTGCCCATCTCACCTCATGTTCACCTCTAACATTAAGCCCAGCAATATACAGATTAAGCAAACAATATTTATAAGGGCAGAAATACTCAACAGAAGGAGCACTGGAAACCAACCATCAGAAGATTGTGCTGGCATTTTATTCTTCGCAGCTGATTTTTATCTAGAAGATTGCTCAGTCACCCTTACGGCACAAGCACTGCAGCATTGCATAATGAAAAGCAGGCTGAAGGGTGACTTTCAGTTTTGCCTGTCTGTCTTCTGCTCCACTCTTTTCGTGCATCACAGAAAAGAGGGATTTATATGCTTTATAAGGAATATCTTTCATCTCTTTAAAGCAGAAGTGATAGTCTCATCCCTAATTGCTTCCCCAGTGTAAGTAATGAATATTCTTGATTCTCTGCTGCAGTTTGTACCATGGCTCAGTTTGGAGCAGCCTTTCTAGAGTTAGGGACAGCATGTACAGCGTGTTTTGCAGACAGACTTGAGCATCTCCTGCAGAAACTGATGCAACATTAGGAAGCCCTGCAAGATGTGAATGGTTAATGACAGCAGTGTGGTCCTGCCAATGCTGCACAGAGACCAGTCACAAGGAAGAGAAAAACATCTTGTGCCCACTGTAGCAACTTTTGTGATACACATCTTTGTAGTCTAGGACCATGACATGAAATGTAAGTTTTTGTGAAAAAAAAAAAAAAAAACAACAGGTACGGACAACAGAGCGTGGGGTGGATAAGCCTTTTGGGTCTCAGGATACATAGAGTTCAATTAATCTACAAGAATGTTATCAATACTGTAGAAGTAAAGTTACTTTAAACAATCCTGTCTTCTGCACTGACATCTGTCGTAGTTTAACCCCAGAAGGCAACTAAGCACCAAGCACCCACTCGTTCACTTACCTCTGGAGGGATGAGAGAGAGAATTGAAAGATTAAAAGTGAGAAAACTTCTAGGTTGAAATAACGACAGTTTAACAAGAAAAGCAAAAGCCACACATGCAAGCAAAGCAAAACAAGGGATTCATTCACCACTTCGCATGGGCAGGCTGGTGTTCAGCCACATTCAGGAAAGCTAGATTCCATCACACGTAACGCGTGCACCCCCAGCCTCCTGGCTGGTGGGGTGATGTGAGAAGATGAAAAGGCCTTGACTTTGTGTACGCTCTGCTCAGCAGCAACTAAAACACCCCTGTGTTATGAACACTTTTTTCCAGCGCAAATCCAAACCATAGCCTCATACTAGCTACTATGAAGAAAACTAACTCTAACCCAGCCAAAATCAGCACAGCATCATTCAAAACAGCCATTAAGATTCTCTGAATTTCATTCAGAACTTGGTTAGCAGACAACCTCAGGGTCAGGACATGTGAAAGGAGGCTTAGATCCAGAAGCCAGGAGCTTGCAAAAGTAGTTAATTATTTTTAAGTATCATTATCATTATAGCAATTCTCTTTGAGACATCTGTGAGGGGGTTAATTTGTAATCAATAACTTTCTAGTCCTTTTTGGAAATGGAGACACCGTATGTCAGAACTGTTTTTTTGATAAGTCGCTTTTTTGGTTGACTTTTTCAAAGTTTCTCTGTTTAATAGAGGATCAGCTTTTGTTTTTCATGGTCCTGTATTTTGTGATTCTTAGTCATGAATATTTATTTTCTCAGATAAAATATCAAGGCAGGAGAACTGTACAAGACATATCTGATTTTAGTGATGCAACCTGGCTTTAGATACGGAAAGTACTACATGACCTTTTCCCTCCTAGATGACCATTCAATTTGTGCTTTAGGTTGTTTCTTCACTTGTGCCCTTTTTCCCCTTTTGCCACTCTTGATAGTGCAGGAGGTTTTATCTAACAGAGACTTAAGCAAGTGTTTACCATTAAGCTTCTCAAGCGTACCAGTGACACCAGCAGTCTTGAACATGTGCTTAAGTATTTTACTGATTTTTTTTACTTTGGTAAAATAGGCACTACAATCCAAATTTTCTCCATTTCTTAGTTTTACCAAGCAATCTGGTCTCTTCTTCATTTTGTCAAACAAAACGTGGTGTATCACCAGAGATGGAATCTGCCTGCCAGCAAAAATGGCAATGAAAGCTACTATGCTGCCCCAGAACATCAAGGGAAATGTTCAGTCCAAAGCATCTGGGCTTAGTAGTGCAAAGTTAAATGAAAAATAAGACAAAATCTGCTTAAATGTCAGGAATAATATGGTTCAGACTGTGCTTTGTCATATTGCATCAGTTTCTATGTTGTTATGTAATGTTACAGCACCTTTCTTAACTTCATTCTATACAAAACCTTGTATGATGTGTCACATTTTAATCAAAAGATGAGAGCAGCATTTCAGCTCCCATTTTTTCCTAAAAAGAATTAATATTCCAACATGAGCTGGAAGAAAATGAGTAGGTAAAATATTCTGGCTAATCACAGAGAATATAATTTTCTTTTTTTTGTTTTTCAAATTGATTAATGCTTTCAGGTACACATTTCTCATCTCTATAAGGGTGGAATAAGTGGAATTTCAGAATATGGGGTAGAAGAGCCAGGGACCGAACACAGTATGTGGTACCGATGGGTGGCAGCTGGCCATGTCAGCTCCCATCTGGTATGATTTGAAGGATATAACAAAGAGATCTTTCCAATCTTTTTTCATTGTTGATGCTTGTTTCTTAGATTTTGGGGAATTTTATTTTTCTCTCTGTTGAGAATGCAGGTTCCATTTTTAATACTCAAGTATCAAGACCACTCCTTTTGTTACTCTGCACCCACAGAGAAAAATAATCTAAAAGTTTTCTGGGGTCTTTCTTATTTTTTCATAAATTAATTTCTACTTAATATTTTCAGGACACAAGGACCATAATTCCATGATCTAACAGAACAGCTAGAACTTCCTGAAACTTGGGGCATTTTACTTTAGGTAGATGAGGTGCTGAATTTTCTCTCTATGCTGAGAGGTTTTTGACAGTACCAGTCCTCAGCTGTAACAGTAAACATACTAAGCTTTAAAGATTACTAAATTAGGTACAAAGCCACAGGGGATTTCCTATTACCTCTGTAAATGTATCCCCTGCTGATTAAATGTCCTGTAAACATTCTTAGACAGTTACTCATGCCGGTTGATTGTACAATAGGACTAAAGAAAAACACCTACTTAGCTGAATAAGATATTCTGCAAACATTTTTAGAGTAATCAGTTGGCTATAAGAACTACTTCAATTTTAACACGGAGAGGAAAAGAACAGCTGGATACTGTTGGAGGGACTGTGCATCTTTTGTCTTCCTGCTTCCCTCATTCAACAGTACTGTATCTTAAGTTATCTGGATCCTTTCCCCACTCCCACCAGATATTTGTACCCAGAGAACGGAGTTAAATAGCACTGTTGTTTCATAACTGAATAACTTAGAGAGATAAATGCAGTTAAAACTTCCATCGTAAGCGTATAGAAATAGATACGTTTGAATGGATATGTGTAAAAAAATGAGCATATATATTTAATGTGACATTATCTTTACTTTTTTTTTTTTTTAGCATCAAACTTTCACTATAAAATTTAAGACAGAATTAATGGTCACATAAATATGCTTATAGTTCTAACGGAGTGATTTCTGTTTCTCTTCAGTTTTAAGTGCTGCTCATTTTGGTGCCTCTGGATGTGAGTTTTGAGTTATGTAAAGATAACCAAGCATCACAATACTTTTGAAAATGAGGCTTGCTGTGAAAATTTTATATAAAACACAGATTTATTTTTTTTTCTGCTTGTAATAGTTTTGGGGTTTGGGTGGGGTTTTTTTGTTTTGGTTTTCTTTTTTGGTTTTTGAGGGTTTTTTTTACGGTTCAGGAATTTCATAACCAAAGAAATGACACCTTTGAGGAGTACTGATGATGTTGTAATGATATTAAAATTAGTTTAAGTGTTTAACATTGCATCTTTGATGAAAAACAAGTATTGAAGAAGAGGGGGGCAAATCAAACAGTGATGAGCCATCTCCCACATGAGTGGAACACAAAGTCCCACTTGACAATATTCCCAAGTTCCCTTCCACTGATATGTCCCCACCATTCCACAGAAAGCATGCCAGGGACAGACAGACTAATATTCCCTTATCTAAGAACTATTCTGCACCTTCTGCTGAGCCCAGCAGAACCAGAAGTTAGCCTTGCTAATTGCAAAGAGGTAGTCCTCCCCTACCTCCTACTAGCAGGAATGTTAAGATCAATCTCAACCATGGATATCTTTTCTGGACATTTGTATGATTTCTGAATCATCCTCAGGTTCCCACCCTAGGACAGTAAACAGTGTGATGGTGCAGCTCAAACTGAACTCTGCTGCTCTTTCTCCTTCAGTCACCATTTTCTCCTTGTCCTCAAGCTACTCTCAGGGTGCCATCCTGCTAGACTTTAGCTAAATGTTTGTATAGATGAGGGCACTTTGTTCTTTTATGATTCATGAAGATGTACTGGCCCATTAGCATCAGCAAGGATAAAATCCACTTTCCTTTTGTTTAAATAAATCTCTTGCATCTCTTTGACTGCATCAGTATGACAGTCTTAATGCTGATGTAACATTAAGTACATACAAAATCAAAGCCAAAGGACAAAACGTACAATAAAAAGGTAACTCTATAATTCTTCCAAGTGCAGAACAGAAAATGAAACAGACTGAGATTACACAAGGTGTTGACACATTTAGATTTCTGTAAGGCATCTGAAATGTTATACTGCATTAAATCATTTGGAAGACTGAATGATAAGAAAGAAACATACCTTTCATTAGAAGGTTGATTGGTATGTCTCCACCTCTAATCATAAGGAGTAAATCACTTTAAAGGAGATTTTTTAAAATGAGATCCTTCTAGCCTTTGAAGATAACATAAAAACAATTTTCTTATATTGCTATACAGCTTTCTGATATTCAAAGACTGCAGAGATTGGAACCATAATGAGAACATGGTTTGGGGGTATTCTAATTTGTTCCATTAAGTGGAAATTTGAGCACAAACTGAAGTGTACAACCAAAGCCAAGGAAAAGAATGAGACTGTAGGACAAGCAGGAGAACAGCTGCTAGCCTAGGAAAAATTACTCTGGAAAAAAAAAAAAAAAAGAAAAAGAAAAAAAAAAGACATAAATATTTAGATGAATGTCATTTCTCATGCAATTTTATGATCAAGAGATTAACATAATAGAGTGGATGTGTGCATTAACTGATGAACTGCATGTAGGGATACTGCGGGTAAAACTCAGCTGCCTGAACAGATGTCTGGTGCCATATGGATTTTTTTTCAGCACCCAAAACACCCAAGCACATAGCACAGATATAACCAAGGTTGAAGACCCATTTGTGGTGGCATCTGGAAGGTAAACAAGATACACTTGTACACCTAAATTTTCACTAGAGACCTACACTTAGGCAAAAAAACCCTACCTCTATTACTATTGAATTTCAGTACCAGTGTAACTACTATTAGGACATGATATTGTATCCTACTTTTAAAAGCTCAAGGGAGAATATGAAGACAACTAAGAGATACTTGAGAATGATGCAATGAGTGAGGAGATACATCTTAATACAATAGTTACGGGGAACTCACCAAATTTTTAGGAGACTTAAGGAAAAATACAATTAACCATGGGCTTGAGTTTTGATATGGGAAATCCAAGCCTGAGAATACACAATTTTTCAATCTAAAGACAAAATTCAGCCAATTGCAAGTCAAAGTTAGATACATTCTTAGCAAATAAATGAGATGGGAGTTTTCAAGGGTTATAGCCTCAGAGGAAGGAAGGAGTTTTGTTTACTTGTTTTCATCTTATTACTGGAAAATTGTAATTACATTTGAATGCTTCTCTAAAAGAGCAGCTCTAGTTCAAACAAAAACTAAGTTTTGGTCTTTATAATGATTATGGCAAGGATTGTTGTAATGAATATGGTAAGGATTGTTTATTTAATCTGAGTTCATGAACTTGCTTCATTATATATTAAAATGACTTGAAAAGCAAATTATAGACCTGGGTTTATGTTGACAGTGACCTTGAGATGCTGGAGAAATGGGCTGACCAGAATCCCACGTTATTCAACAAAAAGGAAAAGCAAAACCCTTTATCTGGAGGTGAATAACCTCTTGTACCAGCACAGGCTGGGGACTCACCAGCTGTAAAGAAGCTTTGCAGAAAAGGCCCTGAGGATCTTGATGGGCAACAAATCAACCTTGAGCCGGGAGTGTATCCTCGTGGCAGAGGTGGCCAACAGTCTACTGGCCTGCATTAGAAGCAGTGTTTGCAGCAAGTTAGAAGTGGTCCTTCCTGTCTGCTCAACACTGGTGGGACACATCTGGAGTGTTGGGTTCAGTTCTGGGCTCCCTAGAACAGGAGAGACATGGACATACTGGAGCAAGTAGAAAGAAAGGCTGCTAAGGTAGTTAAGGGATTGGAGCATCTCTGATATGAGGAGAGGCTAAGAGAGACGGGACTGTTCAGCCTGAAGAATTGAAGACTCAGAGGGATATTAACCATGTGTAAAAATACCTGATGGAGGGAGTAAAGATGAAGCAAGGCTCTTTTCAGTGCTATACAGTGAGAGAGCAAGAGGTAATGAGCACAAACTTAAACACAGGATATTCTATTTCAGGATTTAAAGTCCCAAACTCTTATTTACTGTGAAGATGGTCAAGGGTGGTAGAACACTGGAAGACGTTTTTAGACAGGTGGTGGAATCCGCATCCTTGGAGATATTTAAAACACCGTTACCCACAACCCTGAACAGCCTATTCTAGCTGAACCCACTTAGACCAGGGGCCAAGAATGAATGATCTCTAGAGGTGCCTTTCTACCTCAACCACTCTATGATTCCATAGTTCATATTTTTTAAGTCAAGATTCAACTACATAGCACAGGAGAAAAAAAAAAAAAAAAAAAAAAAAAGCTGTTAAAATTAATATTCTGGCCAGAAATGTAAAGAATTTTCATTTTGGCATGGCTTATGGATTATGAGAAAGGAAGGAAGGAAGGAAGGAAGGAAGGAAGGAAGGAAGGAAGGAAGGAAGGAAGGAAGGAAGGAAGGAAGGAAAGAAGGAAGGAAGGAAGGAAGGAAGGAAGGAAGGGTCAAATACAGTATTTGTCAAATACATATTACTTGATTTAAGAGAGCCATGAAATCCAACAATGTTTTTAAAACTTTACTTGAAAAACTTTACAAACCTTTCAGTCTCCAGGCCATCCCTTTGTTAACTGATCTGCCAAGTAGTGAGAAATCAGATTTTGAATATAAAGGCATATAACACTCATTCTTTGACAGAATTCACTGCTGCTTGAAGTTGATTTAAATTAACCCTAAAATGAGACTTTGAAAACATAGAAATTATATCAGAGAGTACTTAAATACATCATCATGTTCCTACAACTCCTTCAGAGAAATACAATCTTTTGGAGAACTGTTTGAAAAAGAGAATATAAACAAATGAGGGGAGGGTGGGAGACACAACAAAGCTTTTCTCATCATTTGGACTAATGCTCACACTTCAGACTTTCCTCTTGTCATTGAACTTTCAAAGGAGTAAAGGAAAGAACCAGTCCTTGGAGAACTTCAAGCAGGTAGAAGCACTTTAGAAGGAAGAAGCTATTTGTGGACAATCATTTTTATAGACAGATTGAATTATTCTTAGCGCAGAGCTAGATTTTCCGGTTTACATAAACAATGATTCATTGTTCTTGTGACTTGCAGTTCTGCATGGCTGAATTAAGTACTGTTTAGCAGCCAGTCATTATGGAACTACACTATACACAGGTGAATAAAAGGTAAATTTAACCTGCATGTGGCATGAAGAAAGGTGGATGACATACTTGTTCCACTGGCTTCTTGGGCAATTTACAGAAAATAACTGCAAGAATTAATAGAACAGTAGAGCAGGAAGGAAAAATGGTTTAAGAACCAGCCTGCCCACCTCAGACATCTAACTTGCACCTAGAATTCTCCAGTTTGATGACACAGTCTCTTCCAGTCCATGTGAAGACGTGACTGAAGGCCTCTGGAGGGATAGCTGGGCTGACTTAGATGCCTCAACTGCGGTGGTGTTTCTTTCTCTATCACAGCAAGGGAACAGAAGCACTTCAGGAGGCTACTTCCCTCTGAGCTGAAGATTTCTGTTCCTGTTACTTGTAATGTACCATGTCAATTATTACTTGAGCAATGTACCATGGATCCCACTATTTTTATTGTTGTTTTATACTCATGGTGTGGATCCCATATCCAAAGTCCTGTCTTGTCTGACTTAATAAATAGCTTTTTAACTTTTTTTTTTTTTAAATTTATCTGCAGTTACTGATCCAGGTAAGCAATGATTCTTGCATCCCCAAAGGCTTTTTTTTCAGCATGGAAGTAAAGCACATACTCAGCTACACTGCATCTCCCAAGATCTCCTCTCTGCTGTAACCTCTAACCAAGATACCAGGTCCTTTATACAGCAGTCAGTATTGCCATTCTGCTGGCCTTGAACTGCCAAACCCTTTTGCACTATCACTTGTGGTATCAGTCCCAAAACTACTCACTTAAGACAAATGTTAATTAACCATTTGGAGGTCAAAACCCCAAACATTTGTAGCTCCAGTTACAAATCATTTGCTATGCAACAGAGTTATATGCACACTGTGCCTGAACACAGCTGTTTAATTTAAAATTAACTATCTGCTCAGTCAGGAGGAAGATATTTTCATTGGTACTTTTAGAATAAGGGAGAGAAAACATAGAATCACTGAGATATTTCACATGTCAGGAGGGGAAGAAAATTGCATTATGAATGAAGCACAGCAATCAACCCAGCTGTCCTTTCCCCATCAACTTCCTCCTTTGTGGTATAAATTAGGGATGCTTAACTGACTTCGATAAAATAAAAATAAATATGTGCAAAATTTTTATTGTATTTCAGATCAACTAATTCAGAAATTTAAAAAGTATGAAGAGTCTTTGATTTAGATTGCTTTATAACTCTGAATTTTCTTCAGGTTGCATATTTCTGTGGGACATATATTTTTACACCCATATGCAGTGGAGATTCCTCACTTAGATGAGACTGAATCCAGAAATACATAAGTAATTATCAGGTTACTCTGAGGTTTGCCCTTTTTATTGTGAAAGCTGTGGGAGGACAAGAAGTTGAATTTAAGAGAGGGAAATCTGGAAAACAGCATGGATTTTGGAGGCAGGTTCATATATTTGGTGGCTGTTTTTCACTCCCATGATAATTTTGCCAACCTCTAGGATAAAAGGGAGAGATACACTCTGAAACAGGGTTTGCTGCTGCTCATGCTTTCTGCCTCTCGCAGAAATTCTTGGGTTCACTAACATGTGAGTGTTAACTTTGTGCAATTTCAGGGAAAGGATCTCTATGAAAAGATTTCCAACTTAAAAAATGTCAAAGGAGTAAAAGGTTACAAAGTTCTTAAATTGAGTGCATGGGGTTCATTATTTTGGTAATATACTACACAGAATATAAACTGACATTGTGGTTAAAGTTGATGCATACACATGGTCTTCACATACCATACTCTCTCATAAAATGTCCTTTTTAATATAAGGTAATACTAATTGCCACTATAGTTACACGGTTGTATCATTTTGATTTAGGAGAAGACTGAAAACTCCTTATTTTAAAATATATTTGACATTAACATTCAACACTTAAGTTGATAAATGATTCCACAATAAGCATGGTATCTCTAACAGCTAAAAATATTTGATTTATAATTAGACTGTTGTCTTTTATTATTTACTTCTCTCAAAACAAGGCACTGACATGCTGTAGAGGGTTGACACTAACCCTGGCCAGCAAGTAGGTACCAACCAACCACTTGCTCATTATCATCCAGAGGGATCGAGGAGAGAATCAGAAGACCAAAAATAAAAAAAATGAGGTTTGAGATAAAGACAGTTCAATAGGTGAAGCAAAGAGGACAAAAAAGCTCGAAACAAGAAAAAAACCCAAACCAAAACAACAACTACACCAAAAAGCAAACAAACAACAACAAACCAAACAAAAACCCCCACAAAACAAACAAACAAAACCAAACAAAAATGAACCATGCAAACAAGTGATGCGAAGACCATTACTCAACACCTCCCACTAACAGACTGATGCCCAACCAGTGTCTGAGAAGCAGCTACCTTGAAAAAAGTGCTCATCACACCTGCCCACCCAGCTTTACCTCTGAGCACAATGCCATAGGATATGGGATGCCGTTTTGGTCAGTTGGGCCAGCTGTCCCACCTTGGTCCCCTCACAGCTTCTTGCCCACCATCAGCCTACTCACTGTGGTGGCAGAGTGAGAAACAGGGAAAGCCCTGATGCTGTGCAAGAGCTGCTCAGCAGTACCTAACCGCTGCTATGTTATCATCACAAATCCCAAACAGCACTAAATGGACTGCCAAGAAGAAAGTTGACTTCATCTCAGCCAGACCTAAGACACTTGTATAAATTAATACCTGAGTCATACCCTGCTTTCTTTTGGTTTTCAGGTACTGCTGCCCTTTCACATGTTAAAATACACAAACCAAGCATGAAGTCAGACCACAGTGTAGAGTAAACATGGTTTCAGTGTTCGATTGCCTCCATTTGTATTGATTAGTTAATCTTTTATGCTACTCGCATAGAGGACTTTCTTGTCTACTGTATGTTGTACTGGTATTGCACATATTTGCCTAATAATGGAAAATTACATTTCATGTTCTCTCTTCAATTCCAGTTGTCAGGCACATCACATAAGTCTCAATTGCAGCAGTTATAACTTAACCTCTTCTGTAAAGAGGCTAAGGATTGAGTAGGCACAGACAACCCTTTTACTTTTAAGGTTATGTCTATGCTAGAACTCAGAAGATAAATTGCAGCTCAGAGAGATTTTCAAACGTGTCAGCCTGGGTCTTCACAACACTGAAGCTATTAATAACAAGAGGCTAAGGACAGACTATGAGACCCATCAAGATCCTGAAGTTGACATTTATGCAGACTGTATCAAAGTAGCTCAAGTATCTCTGCAACTCAAAATTTTCAGTGTAGTGGTTCCTTTGTACAGTAGCTATGCCCTGTCATAACTGTTCTGCCTAGGAGGCTGTACTGGAGGCCAGATGTAACAAAGAAATAAACTCTATGTAACTGAGAAAAAAACTTAATTTCTTATCTGAGGTATATAGATAAAGTTCGGGGCATTGTATATAGGAAAAAATGCTGGAAAAACCCATGAGCACAGAGGATCTAATAAGACATTTCCAAGATGTTGTACTCAATGAGTGTCTCCAAAGCCTTGAAATCAAGCAGAGCAGTAATGGTGGGGCATGTAAAGCTGTGGTTTAATGGATAAAAGAATGTGGTCACAACAGCTCCTGTCATGAAATCCAGTATCAAAGGTCCAGAGAAATTAATTAACTTTCCAGTCTTTCAATTAATTATTTCTGAGAATTCCCATAAACAAAATGGGCACTGCATAATTTTCTTGCATTGACAATCATCTCATTGTATTGGGTTCACTGCTTGATCTGTTGATGTTTAATCTGGAGCACATACACTAGAGCATCCATCAGTGGCATGGGAAACCCACACGCCCTTTACATATTGTATTCTAAGGGCTCATGTCTGCCACCCATTACATCCCACTGCTAATACAAATTTTGCTAGTAAGGGCAGCTTCCCTGCTAAAGCCATGTTTTGGGACAAGGGGTGCTATTAATATCAATTAGTTACACTACTCACAGAAAACAGAGCAACTGAGCTTTCAAGAAAGGATGCCTGAGCATTTGCAGTCACCACATCCTCAAACTGGACTATTAGGCCTCCAGTAAGTGCTGAAACGTGTTGTACCTGGTGGAGAAATACAGCTGATAGGCACTAGAGAGATGTTGAGACAGGAGAAAAGAACTATGGCTTCACTCCTGCCTTCAAAACTGTGCTAATACCAAAGATAAATGACTACCAGTAGATCCTCCCATTGATACTTCTCTTATTATCTTGAAGTTTCTTTCACAGGAGGTGGAATTATAACTGCCCTTGGCTTCAAGGGTAGAAACAGGCTCCTGAAACATCTAGTATCATGAGGATATCATGTCTGGAGCTGCCTACTGCACACTGATGTTTGGATTTGTCCCACCCTCCAAACCACAAGAGATTGGCTGTCATAACACCTGTGAAGATCCACATCTAGATGACCCCTGTGTTTCATTCTGCAGTTGAAGAAAAGTTATTAATGTAAATAAGTTGACTGCATATTTCTTTCTCCTATGCACTAAGAGCTATGCCTTGCAAAAATCAATTAGGCAGAAGTTTGTTGTTTGGATGTGAGCAACACACCAAAACTTGTGACCTTCTCACTAGCTGTTCACATCTCAGTTCACTGACTCACCCTTCACACTGTTATGACAATTATCTTAGCACCAATTTTATTTCCACCCACCTATGTTGGTGAAAAATTTGGACGTCTTCTCCAGAAGGGTTGATCAGGTTCCTTCTGTTATCAGTTGACATGGTAGGCAGGTACTTTCCTCCAGATACATCCAATAGACTTAATGAGGAGTCCAGGTGTTAATTTTGAATACATGCAATACGTGAGCTGTCTTCAGTGTGTGTCACATTCACGTCAACATTAGTCTGCAACATAACAAGTCGTGTAGAAGCCACTGTTCTTCCGTCCCAGCACAGTACTGAGTCTTCACTGCTAAAAGTAGGGGAAAAAAAACCAAAAAACAAACAAACAACCAAAAAAAACCAACAAAAAACCTTTTGCTCTCTGTTATTCTTTTTTCCTTCTCCAGTTTGAGGAGACTTTCTTTTTCCAATTCTGATTACAAGTTCTAATGAAGATATCTTTAAAATCTATTTTGCTACTTGTCAGCTCCCTTTGCAACTAACTGAAATATCTCTAATTATGGCATGGCTCACTTCCAAATTTGAAAGCATACTTTGATTTAGTAGAGAACGAGGGAAATAGTCGTATACACTGCAAGTTCCACAGTACTTTATTTTTCTTAAGGAGACAGATTTGCTTGAAAGAAAGATGAGCTCTAATTCACTGAATATTCAAAGGATACTCTTTGCACAAATAATGAAAAAAAAACAAGCCTCCATTATGACTGAGCTCTTTAGTTTTGCTTCATGCTCTACAGCAAAGAATCTGAGCATTCAACTAAATATTGACACAAAGTTTCTTTGGAGACGCAAGAAGCAATCTGTATATACACAATGCTAAATGGTTGCTGTGTATGGATCACTTAATGAGGACTGCTTAAGATTTATAGAGCTTAAAGGCCAATCAAAACATAACTTAGTAGGATGTTTGTGCAGCTTTCCTAGTCACTGTTGCCGAAATTGTTGTGAAACTCAGGGGAGTAAATCAGAGCAGGTATGAACCTGCAGTTTACCCTGGCACCTTTTGCCTTTCCTCTGCTCATCTCCAGGGACATCCAAGTCAGTGCAGGGATTCCAGCTGCTGGAGCCTGATGTTTACTGCTTATACAGACACAGCCAATGGAAAAAATTGTCTCCCTTCACAGCAAGGAAATGTGTGTGTGCTCCTTTTTTTGGCAGGGTGACTTTTTCCAGCTGCCTGTTTTGTCATTCAACAGCAAACCGACTAAGGGTAAGGACACAAAAACCTAAGGTTGCCAGGCTGCCTTGGCAAAATGCCTCTTTGGATCATCAGCAGGAAGAGGTCTCTGAGGAGGAGGTTTTGCAGCTCACATGCTAGAAACGTGGATGTGAAATGCTGGTTCCTCTCCTGAATTTCTCTATAGTTTTGGTTGGAGGCAATGTCAACAATATGAAAATCTATCCCTTAGATACTGCCTTTGAGACTCTGCATGTAGAATCCCTAAATTCTGGGCTGGTTTAATGAAGTATAGACAGTCAACCACATCGTGCTGTGAAAATCTGGTGTCAGGATAGGTTTCCCTCTCTAGCCAGTGAGAAAAAGAGGCTTCTTCAAAACCTTCATTAAAAGCAACCATTGTAGTTTGATGACCTGAATTTCCATACAACTGCTTTTTTGTATCTAAGAAGGAAGACTGGCTTAGATGCCTAAAATAGGCACTTAAGTACCCCTTCTAGCTACAAAAAATCAAGATGAAACATCTATGTGGCTTCCATGGCTATTCAGTGAAGAGCCATTCAGTGTTTTGTAGCCATTTCCCAGCTGTGATCCTGTATCTCAACAGACAAGAAATTTTCTGTGAGTGCTTAGCAGTAAAATGAAACTACAAAGAAAACTCATATTTCGTATTTGAGTAACACACAGCACAAGAGATGTTTTCCTGACACTCTTTAGATTAATATGCAATTAAAAAAACTGGCCTTTTTTATTGGTAATATAAAATAGAGGAAGGAAAATGAAGACATATTATAAAGGATCTGAAACAAAGCATCTGCCTCAGAGCTCATCTACTTCTCTAATATATCATTAAAATCCACTATTCACTATTTTTTTCTTAGATCATTTCATATGAACAGCTTGAAACCTTTGTTTAATCCCAGCCACCTTCAGCAGTTTACTGCATTGCTCCTTGCATTGTTCTAGTGATTTCATTTCACACACTAAAAAAAAAATATTTTTTTTTTCCCCAAGAATTCTTTTGATTTTTACTGAACCAATACAAATTTCATTTTTTGTCATTCGAATTAAGGAAAAATTCCCCACCCTCAAAACCTGACACAGTCTGTCTTTTGCAAACTGCAGAAGGCTGCAGATGAACACTTTCAGTGGGGAATATCAGCAAAGCATCAGGATATGATGAAATGAGGGATTAACCTTTTTGATGCTGTTGCTAGGGTTCCTGGCACAATAGAGCCTGTCTTATTGTTGTGCTCCCTCACTGTTATCAGAGTATTAATATCAAAGAAGTATTGTTAATCCTACAGTATGTTGTTGCAGGATTCAACACGTCCTAGAAGGATTTCAAACCAACATGAATGAGACTATGCCAGAGGTAACAGGGCCTTTGTACTGAAGTATGTTAATCTCTTCAACATGACAAAAGCTTTTGTATACAATTATCCCAGATGCTAGAAAAATAAAAACTTAGAAAACTGTGTGTGATTCTAAGTCAAAGTGAAGCACTATAAAATGGTAATGGGTTAATTTTTTATTTTCTTATTTTACTATCACTCCTTCGTATTCATAACCCTCATTCAATTTTTTGTGCCTGTATATGAGCACGGTTATGAGTTTCTGTGTGTTTAAGCATAGTGTTATCTCTCTACACTCTTAAATCATTCTCTTTATCAGAAAGAAATGAGCTCCACACAGAACATTATGCATCTCTGTAAATGGCTGGCAGTTGGCAGCCTAGATGTGAAGTCCTCTGTGGAGCATGGACTTCTTTGTATAAAGGTAAAGCCTCTCAGTGCCAAGATGAAAGGATGGTCAAATGAGCTACAAAATGTTTTCAGTAATATCATTAAGGAGCGAACAGCTAAACATTTCCACATGGTTGTCATAAAAATGTTTCCCCAATCAATAATTCCAAGTTTAAGTGCCAAAGTGTAATCAGAGGCTGAAAGCCAGGAGCCAGGTACCACACGGAAGCTGTGATTAGCTCTGTGCTCAGCTGGAGCTGTCAGCCTCACATCTGAGATAGCCCTTGTCCTGCTGGTCCGGGCTCACTTACATGGCTGGTGGAGCTTGGGGCAGAAAATAAAAAAGTTGCTGAGTGCTTAAAAATTTACAAAATATTCGGTTGGTGCAGCATAGGTCTGAGCTGCCGATAATGCTTGGTAACTTTATGTTAACTCATAGGAGAAACAACATATCCAGAAAAAGATAACTAATGCCACCAAGGCATTTTGTTTAGGTGGTGCCAGGCTGCTTTCTATTTGTCTTCTAGAAGGAGGAACAGGATGGGAAATGTGAGCAAATTTTATAAAATGAACATCGTGAAGGTCTGTGGTGGACAGGTATGGATACAAACACACATCTGGACGCTGCTACTGCTGCCAAACCTTACTTTTTCCAATTCAGGATTCTAAAAACAGTCCCCAAATGATGTAAGTATTTATTTCCTGGAAGGGGCCTTAGATTATTCTAGAAGTACAGGACTGATGGGCAACTGTGAAGCTGTTGGTAAGATGAAAGGAGAAATTTTGAGTGGTAAAGAGCTTCTTCCTTCTTTTTCCTGTCTCTGTCACTTAATCCATCCTCCTTGGTGCATTGCACATGCCACTTGCCCTGTCTGGTAGTGTAGCGGTCATAAGATAATGAGCACTAATGAGCTTCTGCAGTAAATGCTAGGACTTGGCTGACCCATTTAAATATTACAAGCAGCCACTTGAATAATGAAAGATAAAGAAAATGAAGGCAACCTGTTCTTAGCACTTTGGCCTTTGAATGTATTAAGCATCTTGTGCCATTAGCTTTGTCGTTTAGCAAAGGCATGACACAGCCAGCAAAAATCAGCAGGCAGTAAAGATGATGAGAGTTGTTTCAATGTGCAATGTATCACATACTTTGAAAACTGTCTGTTCTCTACTGGTTTTGCAAATTTTTTTTTCCTAACACTGTTATTTAGCTAAATACTCTGCTTTGACTATTTAAGTGTATAGACTTGTGGGAGGAGCACTTCAAAATGAGCTTGTCAGGGTTATTTTTGTTCTGTTCCCCTTCAGGAACAGCTGTGAAATTTTTGGATGTGTTATTAAAAATAATATAAGTAACAAAAGTGAGTTGTCATGAGCAGAAGTGTATAATTTAAATTTTGCCATAAAAATACTGTTTAGGTCAGTTCAAAGCTATTTTAAAACTCTAGTCAGATTTTCCCAATAGCTTTGAACAAATACAATTATATATCAGAAATTTTGAAATAAACCATCTTGATTATTTTTTCAGAATTTATGTCCAAAAACTATCTAATGCTAGTGTCCTGGTTTTGTTAAAAACAAGTTTCTCTTTTAGCGAAATTGCCTGTCAACTAAAGCCTTCATATTAGCTGCATTTTCCTGGAGAACCAGATGCACATTTTGGTAAACATAGCAATGGAATGCAAAGTTATTGATAAGGATGGATGCACCTCTTGCGAGAGGGGCAACTAGAAACAGATGACCAAGGAACTTACCAACTGTGTATATCATCCCATTTACATGAATACTTCATATAAAAGTGGGAGATCATGAGGATCTCATCCCTTTTCCTTATGGCCGACATTAGGAGAGGACCTTGCTAGTCATCTCTGCAAACTGAGGCCGAATCCAGCTCCAGTTGACTGCAGAGTCCAATCCAGGACTTCAGGTGCTGGCTCTGCAGTTGCTGGAACTTCCAAGACTGGTTTTGTATATTTTGTGTTATTTTCTCTATTCTTATTAATAGCATTAGTAAAACATTTTTAATTTTTTCAACTCTCTTCTCTCTGTCCTTCTTTTCCTCCCGGTCGTCTGTCCTGAGTGGGAAGCGGGGAGAGGGAGGGTCTGAAGGGGGAAGGGCAGGGAGAGGAGGTTAACAATACATCTGCCAGGGTTTTATTGCCACCCTGCAATCAGAACCCTCGACATCTAGTTAGATAAACTTGGAGGCAAAATGGAAGAAGAAATAGTAAACATTTATTGGCCAAAGAAATAACTGGAATGTCTTCTAAAATGTTAGAATGCTTTCCTGGGAAGTGAGAGGTTTGTGTTTCACTTCATACTCACTTTGCCATTAAATGTTTAATAAAAACATGAAAAACTCCAGCTGAAGAGAAAAAGAAAGCCTTGACATATAATCTCATATAGTCCAATAATGAGGGTGATCAATGATGCACCTCTTATGAAACTAGTTCCTAGTTTTTATTAAAAGTGTTCTTAGTTAAGTATTTTGCTTATCCACATTGTTTTGACATGATAACTATATTGACAAAATTGTTTGAGATCAATTTGGGAAAAAATTATTTTTATTGGAGTACCAACCAAAATCCAACCATGGTCATATCCATAGCTGTAAGTATAAAATATTCTTAATAAGGAAAGAATTCTTTATATTTCCACAAAGAAAGATGCAGAACTAATTGTTAGAGGAAACAGACTTTTTACATCCAAGTATCTGCCATCTAAATATCTTGCTCCTTATCAGAACTCACGTAAAGGTGATTTCTTCATTTTGCTACAGGTTCACAAACATAGAAACCATAGCCAAGGGACAGATGCTTCAATGGGCAGTACTAGAATGGTTCCAATATTTTATTACACTGTTTTTTATCTTAGGGTTGGAGGGGGGATGTTTGTTTTTTTTCAATGTTGGGCTTTGTAATGGTGTTTTGAGTTTTTTCCTCAGAACTGATTGATGGAATTTTACTCATTAGAATCACATCTATTTTAAGTAATTTTATTTAGACAAATATAGACAAAAATATTTGCAATGAACTTTGCTTTTATTGAGTGATGTATTTTAGGGGAGGACTGGTTATTTGATTGTCATTTGTTCAGGTGGAAATATTGGTTCTGTTAGCTTTGGGGAATGGCAGGAAGCATCAAATTTACTTTTGTATCTATTCACATTTCTCATCCAAGTTCAATTGATTTCCATGCTTTCCTGCTGTGTTTTTGTCTGCCTTTTCAATATTCTTCTGTGGTATTTTGGACCATTTTCATTCTCTGTGTCTCACTCCCATGCCAACACTGAAGGAGGCATTTCTGTATGGCTAGGTCTCTGTCTTGTGTTTAGATAAAAAGCTCCTAGTGTTTGTTATTACCCATAAATGAAAAGTTTCTTACCCATACCCTGAATGTAGGATGGTATTTATACCATCTCTGCTTCTGACTTATCAATACATTAGAATTAACTCCACATCTTATCTTTTTTTTGTTAACACTAGTATTAAAGACTGAACTTGAAGTATTTCTATAATATAGCTAGTTTCCTTAATTATTACCTAATACAGGTACTACCATCATTATCTAATATTAATAATAATATTCATTTCTTGTAAAGGAATTATTATAACTGCAACACCTTCTAGTATGTTTTTTGTGCTGTTGCTTGTAGTGAAAAGAAGTAATAATAGTGCTGGAAAGGGCCGAAATATTTGGTTCTTAGAGGTACGCCAAGGAAAATACATGCATGGTTACCTTTCTCTCCCAGGTAATCTTGCTGGTGCTGACTGGGGCATAAAAGAAATAATTCCAATCAAGTTTCTTTCAACTGAGATGTTTGTGCTGTCAGAGAAACAGTCTCAAATGCATATTTAGCCCAAGAACTAGTATCCTGAAGTTTTGCTCTTCTGATTATTTTTAGTGTGATTTGCATGCAAGAGACACAGTAGAAATAGAAGGCAATCTGCCTTACATGGCTTCTGCCATTCATACACAGACTTAGACACCTGTTTGCAAACTTGGTTTGTTGCACGTCTGCCCAAGCTTCTTCTGATGCAGAGATAACACTGCTCTTGGAAGTGGTTCAACTTAACACTGAAAGCTGTATTGTTAAGTGACTTTGTCATCAATTTATTCATTTTCTAGCTAACAAGGATCTTCTGGGAGAAACATTAAAGAAATCTGGTGTCAGACATGCTCTGGGAACAAGACAAGGAAAAGCACTTAACAGTTTATTTGCTTTCTTTAAAATATTCCTATCCACTCTTCTAGGGTCAAACATATCACACTAATTTTCTTCATCTTCCTTGTATCTTATGGATGAAGAACATATTCTACTTGCATGAATATCTTTCATTATGTATAATGCAGCCGGACTTCCAGCAGTTCTCACATTTCTCAGTCTCAGGTGATATACATCTAGAAATTGAAATCTCTCACTGTGTGCATAACTTTCAGTATTTATTCATCTCTACAGTCACATTACAGAGATCCTCGATCCATATATACATTTAACCCTCATGGTTTATCACTAGCTCATCTCAGGAGAATTTTTTTAACATCCTTTCCCAACAACCCTCCAACATCCAATCTTCTACTGAATCCTCATTTACCTGAACCATCTTTGCTCAGGTGTCAACTCTATGGTAATTCAGAAGTGTCTCCAAATCACTTCACTGCTCCACTCTTCCGTTTCACACTTTTAAATCATCCACATCATGCCTCGGTACCCCAGGCACCTGCATGGTGTCAGTCCTTCAAGAAAAACTATTTTTACCTAACTGTGTATCTGCAACTGGAAGTCAAACCTTTCTTATCATAAACAATTCCTGTTGCTTGTTTTTATTTTTTCTTGCTATGCCTTATCGTTCCTCACTTGGGAATGGGATGAATTCCAGAGAGACAACTTGAACCTTCTCTTCTTTGATCATTCTAGTCTAGTGTAGACAACCTTGACCCACTACAGCAAAAGTTCTTGTCTTGATGCCAAGAACACCCAGTAGGGTTCTCCTTGTTATTTTAAAGATCCCTCTTAGTTCCAATCCCATTTCTCAGTTCTTGCTTTCTTTACATCAGCTCCTACAGTGGGAATTTAACTTTATTTTTCCTAACAAGGTCCCTGTCCTGGTACTGGTTTCAGTTTTGTCTGTACCAGCTACCAAGGGCTCCTTGGCTGTCCATTCTTCTCTCTTTTTTGGACTAAATGTGCTGGCTTCTCACTTGCCAACTTATCTTGTTCTTCCACCAATTATTTTTCTTCTTTTCTGAAGCAAACTTGTTCTCCAGCTCTGAGTTTGCTCTTTCCCCAAGCAATCTGCACAGACGCATTTCCAGGTTCTTCTACTGGGGTTTGGTCTGTAGTTCTGTTGTGTGGTACATTTGCTGAACATCACTATGTCCGAAAGTCAGGAGATTTGTAAGTCAAGCATACTGCCAAATGTTACATCTTCCATCTCTTGCAACATCCTCAGATCCTGAAGTAAATTCTACCACCACCACCTTTAGTTACACCACTTGTTCATTTGCGTCTTTTTTTCATGAGTTCCCACTGAAAATTCTTCAGTCAAAATCAGCTTCCAGCTTGTGTACTGCTGGCAGAGGAAGGGGAGGAAATGATATCACTGGAGGTTTTAATAAAGTCAGTGTAATACAGTGTAATATTTAGGGGTTTTGGACAGGCTTTTTTTTCTTGATGAAGCTCATGAATTCACAATATGTTCTGCAGTCCTGAAGCAACTTGAATCATTATAGCACAAATGCATAAAGTTTTCGTTTTCATTATATGTACACTAATTTATATTTCTTTGTGGAGGAGGGTTAAAAATAACCCTTGGATTTTCTTTCTTTGTTCCTACTGCAGAAAACCTAATATCAGGTTAAGATCTACGCAGTCATAAACCTTTGCCACTGGCAGGAATCTAACCGTCACAAACAATTAGTTCTTTTTGTGAATGGTCCAAGGTTAATTTTAGCCTCCTAAACTGTCTCCTGCCAGATCTGATAAGTTTTCTCCTTTAGCTCCAGCTGTCTGGTCCCTGATGGGATTTGGCTACAAGGAGGATGGCATTATCAGCCCATTAACCATCACTAGCAGAAGAGCTGTGATGCTGATGAATATTGATCACCTGTTCCACGGGGTTATCAGATGATGCTGAGTGAACCTGACGCTTGATTGTTTCTGTGGGCAGCTTTTATTTTTTCACTGGCACATCTCTCCCTGGCTCTGCCCATGGAGGAGGGAGCGATACAGCAGGGCACCTCAGCTTTTGCCATCAACAGGTTGTGTTTGACCACAGGAAGAATTTGAAGTGAATGCTCTGCCCTGGCTGGGTCAAACTCCGGATGCGACCTATGCAGCTGTCTGTCTCCCTTACCACATGGCTTTGCAAAATGCTTTTATCGGTTAATCAGGGACAGTCCCAGCAGGCAGAAAGGGTTGGGAATGGACTTTCAGGCATGGAAAGGGTTTGTGTGGTGGTCTCTAACCTGTGGATGTCTTTCACTAGGTTTGTGACTTAGCTGTGTCTGTAAGGGGTAGGTATAAGAGCCATGGAAGGTCTATTAGTCAGACCCAGCCTGATGGAACAGCAATCTGCAACCCAGCTTCCTGCAGAAATCAGAGAGTGCACTTGGCTGTTTAGTTTTTGAGAGCAGACAATTTTGAAAAAAAAATCATATACAATGCCGGTGTTTTCTTCATAGTCAAAGCAATATTACTCAGGGCTCTGGAGGCTAAACAATACTTGTTTGTTTAAATTTTCTAAAACAAACAGTCTGGAAAAAAATAAACATTATGTTTCTTTTTGAGAGGTAGCCAACAGAAATTCTGGAACTAAACCAGGGACCGCCACAATATCTATTAATACATAAAATATCTAGTCAATTAATCAAGTTAATATTTGATAAAGCCTTTATTTTGAATATTATTCATAATTTATTTCATTACTTTGGCAGTTGCAATTCATTCAAGAGACATTTGGAAGAAAAAGGACCAAAACAGGATCATCATGTAAAGACAGATATTGAGCAGTTATTTCCTAGGAGTAAGAGGTACCTTGGAATAAAGATGAAGGAAAAATTGTGGCTTAGTTTTACCTTATGGAAAAGAAGAGGGAAAAAAATTTTGAAATATTCCCATTCTTTTGTTTGTTTCATCTTGCTTCAATGCACCGGAGAACAGAATTAGGTTTTCTGTTCAAGATAACTGTTTCCCTTTTAAATTCTAAAGTAAATGCCAAATAGATTTTAAAATTTTAGTAAGACCTGGTTTTATTTAATTTCATACTTTAGGGGCTATTATAATAAAGCTCGCTTTTGTTCTTTTTTTCCTTATGCTTTTTCATTCATGAATTTTTAAGTTATTGTCTTAGTGTTTAAATATAATTTCTAATCACAAAAAAACGTAACATCAATCAGCATTTTCTCAACTCATTTTTTTTTCCATCTTAATCAGTGAAGTGGACATCAGCTCTACTACAGAAACATACAGACAGTAATGATGGAGGAAAACAAGATTGCAACGCCTGAAATGGAGGTACTTTAAGTGCTGAATTCTTAGTTTGAAAAACAATCCAAAAATAACTATGAAAAAATATTTTTATAATTTATAAAGAAAAGTTAAAGTTTCAGGCCTTTCATCAGAAGAAAGACTTGGAAAGCCTGCAAGCTGCAGCATCAGCCAACTTGCTGTGACCAGTGTCATGGGGAAAGCCTGGCCTTCCCAAATGCAGAGCGTCAAGAAACAAAACCTGCCCATCAAACTTGTACCTTTGCTCCACTCAGAGCTTATCACAACCAGCATGCTTCTACAAGTACAATTGTTTTGACACATCAACCTCCTTTCTAAGCACTTGGTTTTCTTTCAGAAAATATCTTGTCAAGAGGCTCAGGTGCTTCAGTGTTTAACCTCAGTAGCATTAGAAGAATGCAGAATGGTAGACGAGAAATCATATAGGAAGAGAAACAAACAAAAGCAAAGAAGAGAGAAAGAAATGAAGATTTTTTTTAAATTATTATTTTGAAAGTTAGAGGTCAATATCACTGTGATGGTGCTGGTTACTCAGTGGAAATAGTTTGAGGAAGTCACAGAAGTGTAAATTGAAATGCTCGGTCACCAGTTACAAATGTATTCCTCCTGACTGCAGATTCTTTTCATACCTATAAATTTGCAAATGCTGTTTAGATGGACTTTGTCTCCTTGATTTTTGACCTTAGTTAGCAAAACAAAAAGAGTACAGAATCAACTAGCACAAAACTACCAAAAGGATGAAATCATTCAAAACTATTTTTTCTGTGACTTCCATCCAAAACCCTGCTCCCTGTTATCTACGGAGTGCTTTTCCCAGTATATAGTCTACAATTTATTATAATATCTAGTTATGACGTCTACAACTTGAAAATCACGAAAGATCAGTTTTGATCAAGTATAACATGTCATAACAGAAGAAATCAGGAAGAAATCAAGAAATTATATTTTTGACTGAATTGTAATGGGTAAAAGCTGATCTTCCTTGCACTTCTTGGTTTTTCTTGACAGCTGATTTCTGAAGGTATATTGCAGTAACTCCAGCAGGATCCTGTCAAGATCCATATGATCTTTGTAGAGTTTACATACCTGTGTTCCTGTGTGAGTTTCACAAAAGCCATACAATCTTTCCAGGATTGACTAATGCTAGAAAATCTTGATTATATTAATACTTCCCTTTTTGTGCTAGAAGTTTATTGGATGTTGACATTCATCACCAAACTTTGATGCCTATTCTGGTGGTGTATCCATTAGTTTCATGTCAAAAATTCTCTTGTAAGCTACATTTAGATCAACAAGCACCTGGACTTCACGTAAAATCCATTATAAAAGGCCAAAATACTAAACGTTGTCAGTTTATAAATAATTTTTATAGCCAGAAGCAGTGCAGCCCCCCTTGACTAACTGGAAGTTCCAGGATTTACTCTGCTCAAAGAGTACTGAGGTCACTTCTCCAATACGCACAGCCAGCAGGCCATGAGGCACACTGTTCAGACTTTCAGCAGAAGTCAATTTAGCATGCTGATGGGGATTCAAGAGTAAGAGGATGAAAACTAAAACTAAGCCCAAAACCAAACCAAACCAAAACCAAAACCACCACCACCAACAAAAACAAAAACAAAACCAGCCTATCAAACAAACAAACAAAACCATACACAGACACAAAAATAAACAAACAAGCAAACAACAACAACAAACAAAACAAACAAACAAACAAAAAAATCAGAAGTCCTTGCTTAGTTGTTAAGGCTGGACATAGGTTACTCTTCCAGATCCAACACTTTCAAGGGTGAATATATTTGACCATCAAGGATTGAGGTCTAGCAGTTCTCAGAGGAAGGACCAGAGCACCATATATGCCTATGTCTTAGCAGTACAGTTGTGGCATACTGTTCAGGGTCATCTCAGGGGATGGGATGTGACACCTCTGGGCTGCTGAAACAAGCAAACAAACAAACCCTACTCTCGTTCTTTTTTTTCATTACTCTTTCCCCTCCATCTCAGAATAGGACTAGGCAGAACAAATGCTGGGCATAAAGACACACTAAGTATTGCCTGCTGGTTCCTGTAAACAGTGGATGTCACTGGAGTCTGGTAGACTAGATCACCCTCTGGAGGTGACCAATCTCTCTATACAGGCCAGAGGAACACTAAGTGATGTAGACTGGAGTTGTCTCTGGAGAACACAAAGATGTCTTACTTGCCTTGTTAATTGTGAGACTGTGGCCAGTAAGAGACCTCAGTGAGGAACATAAACTATGGGGTTAGAATTCCCTCCCCCCCAACTTGTTTTCCATAGCATGGCTAAAAGAGAAAGACAAAGTTTTCACCATTTGGTTAGTTTCTGAAACAAACAGTATAAAACTTTTTTTGCCTGACTGTCCACATTCAAGTCTGTTCTTTTTTTTTTTTTTTTTTTTTTTTTTAAAAAAAAAAAAAAAAAAAAAAAGAGCTGTGGCTATACTCTAAAGGAACATTCATATCTTCTGGAGTGCCTTACCCTATCTGGGCTCAGTCCAGCTTCCAACTGAGCAGGAGCAATCCAGTCACTCTGGAACAGCAGCATCCACCCATGGCATGATTCAGCTTTAGTGACTGTGCTTTGAATTCATTACTGTTAGAATGTCATTTGGCCTTCAAGTGCAAAGAAACAGTAATGTACATCAAGTCACAGGAAATAAAAATTTAGGAGAAATGTGATCGAGGGTTATTGTGCTGATTTTGGTCTCTTGTTAATATTGCCCTACTTCAGAAGATTCAGGACAAGTGCTTGATCAGAAGACTGTTTTCAGGCAAAAGCTTTCTTCAGCCTTTTGAATTTTCCATTTGTAAGCTTTGAAGTTGTCTCATGGTCTCATGCTGAGCCTAGTAAGGGATAAACGTTCATACTGACTTTCTTGCCTGTGAATCTTCTTAAACCTTACATATGTTTAATGCTTTTGAAAAGCCACCAGAAAGCCTATTAGACACAATAGCTCAAGGCATAGCTATAGAATATATACTTCAATGTGGCATTACACATCAAAGGGCCCTGATAAAGTAGGACTTTGAAAATATTGATATTGGGCCAAGCAAAATATAGTTACAAAGGAGGACTGTGTTTCTCTGTGACCTCAAAAGTCCTTGTTCAACAGGCAAAAGGAGTGTGCAGTGAAGTGATGTTTGTAAATGAAAGGCTGGGACATCCATCAGCATCAATGCATTTTGTAACCTCTTGGGATGTTTTCTAGGGTCTGCAGAGTTAGCTCCCATTTTCATTTCCAGTAAAATCATCTGTTTTGACTATGCCAGTGGTGGACATCTTGGAAGAAAGACAAGACCTTTCAAACATACATAGTGATAGAGTGCAGAAAAGGGCACACGACTTCTTGAGGATGTGATTCAACTACCTGTTGTGCTCTGTTTCCCTTTAGTGATGGTTAAGCTCAGCACAATCAATTTTGCACATAAATGAGAGATCAAAGTCACAAGTGAAGTAGGCAAGGAGCCATGGGCACTACACTCATTAATTTGTATTCATTAGTGTTAGCATGGTAAAGCGACACTGATTTCACAGTTGGATATTTTGCTTGTTCGACAGCAAACATTTCCTGGCCCTCTCTGCCCACTGCCTGTTAGTACTTCCTTCCCCTTTGCTGTGAATGTTTGCAGCACAGTGTTTAAATTTGGACACAGTGGCTGGCTCTACAGTGAGGAAGAAGCTGTTTAGGAGTTAGCCATTCAGTATAATCGTCTGCCTTTTGGTTTTGTGGGGATTATTGAGCATAAGTAATGAGGAAGGTATTGAGAACCATAGGAGTGATTATACACTGACCACTCAGTGAAAAACATTCCTGAGTTGCTGAAGTAAAAGCTCAATATGTTACATAGAACAGTGGAAACTGTGATTAAAATGGTCTCTTCTGAGAAATTAGGAAAGAGCAAAGACAAAATAACTCCTAATAATATAAAAAACATTGACAAACTGCCACAGAAAGACAGAGCTCTAAAGAACAGTTCATTCCTTACAAAGACATTCAAGAGAAATCACTGACAAATTACAAGAACTCTTTGAAGTGCTGGGAGATTTGGACAGAGAGTGATTCTGCTGTCCTACATATAGTGCTTACAACAAATACAGATTCACTTTGAGACTTTTTCAAATTTTGAAGGTGGAGAGAACCTCACCTTCCTCCAGGTTATATGACAGCAGAAAGCTTTAGTGCATATGCAGCCAGGTACTTGCCTGACAAGCAGAAGTTTGAGGTTCTACCCCATGCATGAAGCAGTGTAGGGCCTTGGACCCTCAGTTTCCTTGCCTCAAGTAAGCACCCTAACCATTTTTCACAGCCTTTTACCAGAATTCCACCATTCCCCAAGAATCCTTCTGAAAACATTTAATTGCAAACATTTGTTTCCATTAGAGGCCTGAACAAGTCAGCATTTCCTTTACTTGTCATCAAAACCATATTACCCACCTCTAATTGCCAAATCTTATCAGAAGAGTTTGTAGAGACAACTAAAGGAGTTCATTGATCATCTCCAATTAAACCTTCGGCTCAACACTGGTTGCAGGCACTGATAATTTGGCCAAAGTAGCTGTGAGCCCTTCCTACTCAAAGTAACCTCAACAACAGGCTGTGATGGGGTCACCACTCAGGAGGAGGAGGCAGAGGAGAGCATGTGTGACAACGGTGAAGCACAAACTATCTGTCAAGGGACTGACTGACCCCTTTTGCCCAGGGGTCTCTCATCCACATTTGTTGATTCTTTAGAAGAGCTGGACTAAATCAGAAAGGAAACAAAGTGTTCTCTGACAACAGTAGAGTTTTAGCTGACTGCTCAAGGAGAGCTCCCTGATAAGAGGTCTTGAGAGGACAGAGCTGGGAGACACCTTGGGGGGTGCCAGCCTTAGAGATGGCTAAGGGGAATGACAGCTGAAAGGTAGAGAATTCAAGATAGACAGGAACTTTTATGTCCTATTAAGGTATTTCTACTTCTGCTCAGAATGCTGACTCCAAATGGTGGGATTTCTCCACTCATCAGCTCCTACTACCATTCTTTTTCTTTCCTCAAATTTGTTTAATTTCTATGGAAAGCAGATGAACGAGTTTTCTCTTGTTCATTAGATTTCTCCTGGGTGATTAGACTTATGACAGCTGAAATAAGAAATACTTATTCATTATTTGGCCTAATTTCTGACCATTAATGGTAGCTGCTTTGCATACACATATATTTGCAATAGCTACCCTTAGGAAGGCCCCCAGCCATAGCTGTGCTTTCAGGGTGCAATTCCATCTGCTTCATTCATCTCTCAGACTTTAATGCTGCTGTCACATCTTAGTAATCTACTATACCCCATAAAATCTGTCCATTAACTGTGTCTGCAGCATAGAATTGCAGCTTTTCCTTCTGCATTAATCATGATATGCTTGCTTTGCTTTAAGCACCAATAAGGGACAACTTTGTCAAATGGCACTCAACAAATGAAATGTGTGATGCTTACCTATGGAGCAGAAGAAATGAGAACAAAAAGAAATTACAGCATCTGAAGTAATGGAAACATTGGAATATGTAGGTTTTAGTAGTACATAAAGTCATCTTTATTTCAGATGATGCTTCATTTATTAATAGCAGTAACTTTAGAGGAAGAACAATGCCTTGGTAGAGGGTTGAATATCACCTATTTCAGCAGAGGGTTTCTAGGCACCGCAGCAATCAGCTTATCAGATATTCACAAAAGGGGATCATGAGTACATCACTTCACATACACTTTTATAAGAAGCAACATACCTGTTATCTTGTTGCAGATCATTTTGAAGTCAGTTCAGATACTTCTACCAGTATAAGATACTGCTAGGCACTGGCGTTGGGAACCAGAGCTCTATTGTTCGTTTTATTTGTAAATAGACCGTGTCTGTCCCATGATCAATAACAAGAGACCAAAGATAGTTACAAGCAACAGATGGAGAAAACACAGAAAAGGCAGTCTGGTAGGTAATGAGAAGCAGCAGTTTCAACATGCCAGCTGTCTCACTGTCAGACTTTTGGCATGGTAATTGAGACAAGTTTTTAGGGAAACTTGCATATGAAGTCACTTTGCAGATAGAGTTTTCTGCCATGCATAGGGACCAACATGGAAGAAAAAGCATGTGACAGATTTCCCAACATGTAGTTTTGAGTAGCATGACCTCAATTTCAGAAAAAGCTTTGATACAATGGGTAACAAAGATTTAAAATCATGTACAGTTTGGGCTCCTAAGTCTAATTATGATGTGATAAATGGGACAAGGGAAGGAGGTTTAACACAGAAATGAAATTGAGATGATGAATGTGGGAAAGTAAACCCAGGTCATGGAAAGGATTTTTTGGCAAGGCTGTGAAGATTCAGACAGATGACTTCAGGGAAAATATGGACTGATAAATCACAAGTATCATGGAAGACCTACACTTGCTTCTTTTACACTTGAACTTTTCCACTGAGAAAATGAAAGACCAGTCCCGAGGACTTCTGCTGACTTAATCTAAGGATGATATACACTGAAAGAATTAAACCATAACAAATGCTTTTCATATCTTCATATAAGCAAAAAAGGCTGAAAGTTTGATTTGTTTACTAATAAGAAAATATAAATGTTAACTAAGGAAATGGCCAAGAGATGAATTAATCTTTGCCTCCTCACAGGGAAAACAAAAAATATATTGAATTAATTGTTATTTGACTAACAAATCTAGAGTTGTACATAGGTTTCATGTACACCTTATTTTATTGTGAGCAGTAACTTGTCACAGAAGGTCCTTGAGGGAATCAAAAGGAGAAGTTAAAACCTTAAGGGAGAGTTACTTTGCACCAGGGACTCCCTCAAAAAGTGACCCTCAGTAAATGAAGGGTTTTTAACACTATGCACAAGAGAACATAAACACCAAACCACCCAGCTATAAAGTCTCTGAATCTTTCTCATATGCTGCCTGTCTGTAGGTTTTTTTATTCCCTGGGTACAGAAGAGCATGTCTACACTTAGGTACAGACATCTTGACTGGCTCCACCAGGCTCCCCTGAACACAGGAATGCAGAAATACATAGTTCCATCCAAACCTGTGATCTTGAAAAACCTTGAGTGCTTCAGAATTATCCCTTGTTACATGTCCAGAAATGCACCAGTTGCTATGGGACTGGGCATCTCAACATCATATTCATGCCTCAACTGCCTTACAGAAAGCAGGCATTAATTCCTTCACCCAGTAATCCTGGAAGGATTGGTCCCATAAGTGTTGCCAAAACTCACCCCCATGGTGGGTCTGCATCCGGTGCAGCTACAGGTACGATGCAAAGGGAAAGTGTATGACTCATTTCCCACCTGTTCTATGTCATAACACAGCAGACTCACAAAATGCATTGAAGCAGTTCCCACTCCATTCTGGGTGAATTCCAGCCCATACTGACCTCCTCCTAGGAAAACATCTATATCAAAAGGCTGTGTGCTCTTCTGGGCTACTTATTCCTGCAGAGGAATAAGTAGCTGGTGTGTGTGAGAGTGTTTATTGTAAAACAGAGAAGCAATGCTGGAAGCAGGATATCTGTGTTTTCCTGTTTTACCCCTCTGTGGCTGGACTGGTAAGGCACTGGAACTGGCTTCCCAGGAAGCTTGTGGATGCCCCATCCATGAAAGTGTTTAAGATCAGGTTGGATGGGGCTTTGAGCAACCTGGTCTAGTGGAATGTGTCTCTGCCTATGGCAGGGGATTTGGAACTAGATGATATTTAAGGTCACTTCCAATCCAAACCATCCTATGATTTCCAAGGTCTGCTTCTCTCATCTTGTCTGCTCATGGACACCTAGCTCCTGCATCTTTCTCTCTGTTTGGTTCTGTAGAATAAATATCTCCAAGCATTTGAAAAAACGCCCATCCTTATAGATAAACATTGCAAAGGCAGCTGTGGGTTAGGGTGACTTTACTCCAACTTGATTCTGTCACTGTCAAGTGTTTAGTAAAGTACTTGAATTATGGTGTTTCCAATTAATTGGTAATGACTTGATATCAATCAAGATTATGGTCCATGCTATTTGATTGCAAAATAAGAGAACACAAACTTTAAAGCATATTAAAATGGCTTTTATTTTTTTACTCTACTGCAGCAGTGCAGTTAAAACTAAAGCAGGAGAAGCACACATCAGATTTTATTTCTCAGAATTATTTTTTCTGAGATCTCCCATTGTGCCCTCTAGGATTCTTGCTTTGCAGATCAACAGCAATGAGAAGACAGGATACGACTTGCTAGCTGCATAATTTCCATTTAAAATTAAAATAATGTCGGTACTGACTAAGTTGTTCCTGGAATTTATATACATTTCCCAACCCAACTGACAACAAACTTCAGCTCTGTTATGCATCTATGATCTTTCCTTCATTAAAATGTGTAAATAAATGATGTGGTAAATTATCTCATGTCTAACTCTTGTGTTGTTATTAATCTAGAGGGAGATGAAGTTCTTAGAATAAGGCAGGAAAGAGAGAGAATACAAGATGATTAACTTATCTTCAGCTCCACTCACAAAGGATTTTTTAAATATATGTTTACTCCTTAAAATGTTTTTCTAATTGCAGAGGAGAGATCTCTTTATGACAATAATCTTCTCTCTTGAAGTGGTAAAGAAAAGCACTCTCTATTAGAGGTTTCCACAAATTGAAACTAATCCTGAGGGAGCTCTCCAGAGACATTACAGGAAGCAAAAGAGGATTTTTTTTACCTGTTTGTTTGTATTCTGATGAAAAAAAAAAAAAATAAAAGAAAAAAAAAATAACCCTCCATTGCTCACTCTTGAATAAATAAAATGTAATTATTATTTATTCATTCCTGATGCACAATATTGCTGTCGCCAATAGGCAAATAAAATCAAGCAGTCTTTGTCCCAAAGAATTTGTAATTCATGTTTGCATATGAGGGATGTGAGAGGAATAAGGCAAATGAAAGAATAATGGCTACAAAAAAAGGTTCCTGTGGGCCCTTTGGTTTATTTTGCATATGTCAAGGTAATATGACAAGTAAACAGACATCTGTCTGTATGTTGTATTAAATGCATGTAATGCAAAATCTTAACTATGGTCTGAGTAAAGCTGCATATAGATGCTACCTTTGTTAGCCTTGTTTGTGCGCAAAGGATTCATAGTCCATAGGGAAGATGAAGTGAAACAGGAGCAATGAAAAGCTAGTGAAAAAGAAACAAAAGTTCCTCCTCCAAGAGTCCAGATCCATCAAATGCTGCCAGTGCAGTGAGGAAACAAACTGGGGATGCTGAGCTCAGATACGCCAAGGTGCTTTTCTAAGAATCATATGGAGCAATTGTTACAAGTTCTGTCAAATAGCAAGAATAAACGTGTGTTACACCTATCAGTCAGATACCAATTAAATAGTAAAGTAATAGTTGAGTCACATACAGAGCACTCAATACAAGGTTCTTCGGTGTTAGGAGAATGGACAAAAATATTCACACTAGCAGACCAAATGAAAAAGCAAAAATGAAATCCCAGCTTCTTTATTCTATAGTTGCACAGGCTTGGCATCTTTCATGAGGAACCTTTTTGCTCTTTTATGAAAGGGAGCTCATGAGAGCAGGGAAGCCAAGCTTCATTTCCGAAAAAATCTCCTATACCAGTGAAAAAAGATGGTTGTACACACACCTCATGTGGAAAAAAAATAAAAAAAAAATAATAATAATAAAAAAAGAAACACCTTCCTGGCCATGTTACCTACAAGAGCAGACCTTGCATTTGAAAATGACCACATAGTGCCAGTTGGCATTTTAGTTGGCAACATGTGCACAAGTAGGGCACAGACTCAGAACAGTTATTAGCCTATTGCAAATGTAATGAAAATCTGTGCACATGGGTGTCTTAAAGATATTTCAACATGATGTTTAAATATAAAATGCCTATAGTTTAGGAGACTGTCTCTGTGGACATATTTAACCTTGTAAAAAATCCAGAGCCACCAATCTGCTTCATAGCTGTAAAAGGGAGAAGAAGCTGATGGTTGTACAGGCAACTGAGGATTGTACAGGCAACAGATCAGCCTGGTGTGACCGGTGGGAAGGTGCAAATGGAAAAGGTGCTTTAGCCTTTTGGTGTCCAGTGTAGAAATAAGCAATAAATGCTACTTTTGCTGGGCCAAGAAGAAGACCTTGATGTCCTTGCCCTCCTATAATAAAGTACAGACTTCAACAGGGCCTTGAGAAGGGGATATGTAATCGAAGTCACCCAAGGTGGAGGCAGGGGACAGGCGTCTCTTCTGGACATTGGTGCTTCCCTGACAACCTAAGGTGGGCATTTGTGAGAAAATACAGATTTGTGACCTCTCCCACCAATCAATATCTTTGAATATTGGGGTTTTGGAGAGGAGTCAGAAGAGCAAAAGGGGGAATTGGTGACACCCAGCTGACTCTGTGAAAGGCTGGATGTGAACAATAACATGGTCTGCATTTCATGCAGTAGTCCAGAGAAGACAGCATTTGACCAGGACATGCTGTTCATTGGATCCCCACCCCTTTGGAGCAGAGAGTGCCCTAAAGGCCTAAGCCAGCTCTTTTCCTTCCACTTTGGGTGGCCATGTCTCTGTCCAGCCCAAAGAGATGGGACAAAGGTGCATCAGCAAGATACCCCTTTACCTTGACTTTTCACTGCCCAATTCACCACGTGTTTTACCCTGATGTTCCTGTTAGTCATTTCAGCTTGCTATCACAGTTCATGGAGAGTACACAACACCTTCCACATCAGAAAACAGCCACTGTGCCAGGCCCTCCCTGCGTTGCTGTGAGCACCACACCAGCCTGAGGAGGGCTGTCCACCACCAAATCCAAAATCTCTGCTCTTCCTTGCACACCCGAGCAGGGGCTTGTCACTGTTCTGGCTGCATGACGCAACTGTGGAGCGCTTCATAGAGGACAGACACGTCTGTGTCCCACGGACTACCTTCCAGAAGTTAATGGGCTCTTTGCAGTTTGCAGCCACCCAGAACGCTGTGGTCTCTCACCGGTAAGCCAGAGACTTGTGCAGCACGTGAAATACACTAGCAACATTTTTATAAACTATGAGAGCAAATGACTTTGTTCTCTTGCTTATTCTCTTGATGTAGATTTTAATGAGATGAAATGGCACAATGCTAAATTAATTTAATGATTTTGATGGTAACAAATAGGGAAAACGGTACAAGCATAGTCCTTTATAATTAGACTGCAGTCTCGTGCTTTTCTCCAAATGCTGCAGCCTGTTTCTGAGATGCAGAATGATTTCTGCTTCTAGAGACCAGAAATATTTTTTCAAGACACAAATCAAAACAATCTTCTCTTTCAGCCTTTCTTGTGCCTAATGTTTTTCAATTCTATGCAACATTACTGTAGTTATTTATAAAGGTTCTTAGCCTCTATCAGCCTTCCAAAAGCACTTTGGATATTGCTCAAAACATGCCAAAACATAAAATACTACTATAAATGCCTATCAAAGAAATGCAGTAGCTGCTTAGTTGTTGTGGATAGTATTGATTTCACCGGAAATCGTGAAGCTGATGGTTTATATAAAGTCACTAAGAAGAGTGACTACAATGTAAGATTGAAATTACAAAGAAAAGTCACAGTTACGGAATTGAGACAAGTGATTTCTGTGAGCACCCAAAGAAGAGCAAAAAACCACTTTCAGGTAGTTTCAGGTATCACAAACGTTACTGTAGAGGGCTCATGAAAGAATAGTTCACTCCTGTCAGTGCACTGGCAAAGGTGGGTTTGTTTTAAATAAATCTGAAATTTTATTTTTAATGTCACTTCTTTCACTTTCTGTTTTAAAAACTCATATTTTAAAACATACTTTTCTTTGAGTCTTTTTTGCATTCACTCTTTAATCCCTTCAAGAAACCAAAATTCAAAGATAGAAACACGAAAAAGCACAGAAAAGCATGAGAAAGGTAATTTTAAAAAACTAGTTTAAAAGACTCTCGTACACTAAATCCCTGCCCTCCTTCCTTATGCTTGAACCAAGAATATGCAGATTAAAAAAAAAATTAACCAACTTTTGGATGAAAATAACCAAACGGTTAAAAAAAAAACAGGGGGGAATGAAAAATGTTCACTTCATGGAATTTTTTACAATTTCAGGGAAATCCATCTTTTACAGATTTTTTTTTTCTATTCAAATTGTGTAAGAAGTAATTTTTTTTAAACTATGTTCTTTTCTTTGTACTTAGTGGTGAGCCCAGACACAGCCAGCTAATCAGAGCCTATTCAACCAGGCACCACATGCATTGTAGCAAAGTTGTTTAATTTGTAAATTTGACAGTAAAATAAGGTTGGCTTTTTTTTTTTTTTTTTTCAGATTGGACAGAAAGGACATAAGAAGGGTAAAACATAAGTCTTCGGAGAGACTGCCAGCAAGCAATTCAAGGGCAACCCTTTCACTGGAAAATGTAATCATTTATCATCAATCCAATTTAGATTCAGTTGAATATTAGGAGGGAATGGTAATTTCTATTATGTGGAGACAAAGAACTTCCTTCAAATTAAATGTTTACAGTTAAAAAAAAAAAGTGAATTGCTGTGTCCATCCTATCTGTTTTTAAGAATTCTTTCATATGATGTAACACCAATTTACTACAAATGAGAGATTCTGCTTTTAAGTGGCTCTTGCAAATGAATGATGGTTCTGCCACCATTACGAACCTTACCAAAAAAAAAAAAAAAAAAGATATTTATCTTCAATGTGTTTGCAGCTTATTTTTCAAAAGTTTTAGGGAATCTAATGGCCATGAGGGATCTGTGGGTCTTAGCCAAGTCAGTCTGTCTGAATAGACCACTGGTATTGGCATTTTCTGGGTAATCTCTCTACTGACTTGAATTGACTTTTAGTTCTAATCATTATTCAGTTAATAAGAGAAGGAGGTTGTTGTTTGGGTCCTTTTACCCTTCTAAGGTTTCTGTAGAACTGAAATTTGCCACTGCGGAGAAAGCCTACATAAGATATATTTCTTAATTTTGTATTCTTGACTTCCATCCCACTCCTGCCCTGCTCTGACGATTAGCATGAAATTCTGTTGATGTATTGACTTTCTGCTGATCTTTTCCTTAGGGACAACTTTCTTGAATAAAACTTTTGAAAATACAAGCAGGAATGGTCTCATTTCAAGGATCAATGACAATTCTGAAAGGACTGGTAACAAATTCTTCTCAGCTGCTTAACTGCACTAGAGAGTAGCTGAACCAGTGACTCACTTCAGGCTACTACTTTTTGCTGAATAATTTTACATGCAAGTTATTTTAAATGTGACCTACGGTCTCCCAAAGCACCTCGGGCTCATCTGCTTTTATATTATAAATATCCTGTTTCTTGAAGACACCATAGTTATGAAATTTTTGAACCAGAATGAAGAAAAAAAAAAACAAAAAAACGTTGAGGCAAGCAAACTGCAAATGGTTCTACTGTATCACCGGGGGAAACCTTACAAAACTAGGCAGATCTGATCGTGTCAAATGTGAGGCAGTTGTTTAAATGCAGGGTCTAAGGATTAAAATTTGGCAGTGGTAGAAACTGGAAGTGCTGGCTTCTTCCTAATGTGCCTTTAACATGCAGTCTGTGTTTCTCTATATAGAAGACATTAGCATGTTTCTAGCCTCAAGAAAATGATATAGGGAAACTTGGATATTCACTGCAAATTATTTCCTAACACTACAAAGGTCTGGGATTTTTTTGGCACCAACGTACTGCTATACTACCCTGTGATTTGCCTCTTCCTCTCAGTAATTCACAGTGACAGACTTTTAAAGAGAATTACATCCCCCTAAGCAGTTTCCCGTGCTCTGGAGATGGGCAGGACAGCACAGATGATAAGGAAACATGACTGAAATACAGACACAGCTGTTCTTGTTGTTTGGCATCCACACAGAGATAGGTGTTCAGCCTTTATTCTAACAATGAAAGAACAGCCTGGGCTCTCCATGAATCTTATTTTTGAGGCCAAACTGGTATGTTTGTGAACATGTATGAAAGGAGAAACAGGTTTAGAAAGTAATCTCCAAATACACCACTGTTTTTGAAGGTTGAAGGTTGCTATTCTTGTGAGATTGCACCTTTAAAGCAGCTCAATCCTTTCATAAGCCTATTGTTGCTATGCAAGAATGCTCTGATTATGGGCACATTTTTTATCCAGTCTCATCCCTTATTTCTGTGCTACAAAATTATAAATGAGAAACAATATTGCAATATGCTTTTTTAAAGAGCTTCAGAATAGAAAGTCCTACTGTCACACATGACTGTAGTAGAATAAAAAGCTCTTTCTGAGCATCAAATCTGCTGGAGAGTGAGAAGAATCTGCTGTCTTTTAGGCACAGAATGGTTAACGCATAGCCTGGAAAATGCCACAGAGAGCTTCCTGCAAAATCAGTATGTCTATAGGGAAGATAACTTTGTACTTTTATGACATTCATTTATACAAAGACCTTTTATGGCTGTGAGAAGGAAGAAAAGGAAAAACTTGCAGATATCCAGAAGCTCATGTGTGGCTGTCATAGGCATTCATTATTAAAGAACTATTAGATGTTTTGTGTCCTTTGGGATGTATGATCCATGGCTTGTACATACACTATAAACAGGAAATAATATCACAGTTACAGATGATGCATTGACATAGCTCTATCCACTTCCATGGCAGGAATTACTATTTATAAATTGATAAGACAGATCAGACTCTAGCCTTAAATCTTATCCTTCCTCACTTACTGATCTAGAATGATACAGTCTTTCCATTATGCCAGCCAACTATCCAAGAGAGCAGTGAGAAGTGCAGCAGAGAATTCATAATTAGCCTCTGCAGGTCTATTGCCAACAACCCTTTAATCATCAAAGATTCTTCTGAAGAAATTTGGATTTTGCCCATGTTGCAGAAGAGGAAGTATCTGATTCCACTCAAAAAAATTATAAGCCTGTGTGTTATAATTTATTTTCCTTTTTCTTACATTTTTTTTTTTCATTATGCAGCTTAACATTCAAATGTGAACTTGCTTATGGTCAGACACACTATGGGTTGTATTGTAATAGCATGAAAAGGTCACACATAGGAAAAAGGAGTAGGACTGGTGCAATGGGCACTGAAGCACCTTCCACAAGGAGAGGATTAACAGAAACCTCTGAGACAGATCTCTGGTTTTAGATGGAGAACAAGAAGTCAGGCTCCCAGGCCCTGGTCTGTTCAAAGTCTCTGGTGCATCATGGTCAGTTTTGAGGCCCTTTTTTTACATTCAACCCTCCAGAGTTGAATCTAGGACTCTGAATAAGCCTCTATCATGGGGAAAAAATGGTAAAAGACAGTTTGTTTGAGGCAGAAGATGTTTAAAAGTTTGCATGAATGAAATGTTGACCCTCGTCTCCCAGGTACCTTACTCAGCTCTGCACTAACATGTTTCTATCCCAGATATGTAGCCCAGAAGACCACCCTGAGGGTTAAATGCTTTTACCCTCTACTTTGAAAGGCTAAGAAAGGCATATTGCTAGATTTCTTTTACGTGGCAGATGCAGTGCAAGGCTAATCTCTCTTTTTTATAATGCTGGAGTCCTTAGAGCCCTGACACTAGAGTGTATCACCTAGACCAAAGGTTAGACAGGGCAGATCTTCTGTTGTATTATTAATACAAAGTTCAAGAATCATGTGCTAGATTTTGACTGTTCTTAGCATGCTATTCCCCTCCTTGCTCCAGACTTAATGACCAACTGAAGATAAGGTATAAAAGGAGTCATGACAAGCTAGAAACTAGGATTTCTCTTCTTGAATGACTGGATCTCAAGCCAGTCGTTCCCTGACCCACATATATTTGATTTCAGTTCTGTGTCTTCAGCTGCAAACTGCCCACTTCTCCTCTCCTCTCCTCTCCTCTCCTCTCCGCTCCCCGCTCCCCGCTCCCCTCTCTCCTCTCTCCTCTCTCCTCTCTCCTCTCTCCTCTCTCCTTTCTCCTCTCTCCTCTCTCCTCTCCTCAGGACAAAGTTTCTCATCAGGATACCCTGCAGGGACATGTGGACTTTTTAGTCTCAGCAGGCACATCAGACTGGAAGGGACCTCTGCAGGTCATCTGATCCAACCCTCTGCTCAAAGCAGGATGAATTTTTGATCAATATAAGGTTGCTCAGGCTTTGTCCAGCCCAGGTTAAAGTAGCTCCAAGCCTCTATGGGCATCTTGGTCCCTTTCAGAAAGTCAAATAATTCTTGGTCCTGTCAAGATGCATTAGGTCTGCTCTGGGACTGCCTGCCTTCCTCCTTGGCAGAAACACCTTGAGTAAGATTCATCCTGCATAAAAGCTGGATGTCTGATCTTGACCTCAGAGGCCTTCAGTCCATGACAAAGAAATCAGTGCTCTTAAAAGTGAATTATGTGCAACTTTTCTCTGCTGATTATAGAGGTAGCAACCAGCAGAATTCCTATTTAACTTATAGAAGAAAGCTCTTTTCCCAGGTTCGGGGGTTTTGACCCAGGCCAAATGAGTGGAAGTCAGCGAGCACTTCAGCTTGCTTAAGAGTAGAATGTGGGCAGAGACATAATTCAAGGAGGTTGAGAAACTTCTAAGCTATTTTGGTGGAGCAATGTGGCAGTAAATTGGAGGAGAAGATGTCAGGATCAAAGTTTTGAACTAAAGTTGAAATTTAAAAAAAGACCCAACTGACCCAGCATTGAGCTGTAGTTTGATTCACCATGTTTAATTAAATGACTCTTAGTCACTGAAGCTCATTTTTTCTCTCAGCTTCAGAGACATAGATCCAGAGAGAATATGTTTGCTTCAGTTCTCTCTTTCAAAGATTAGGCTAAGAAGATCAGGATAGTAATTTAGAAATGTATGAAGCAAACAGAACATGTGAGGAATTTACTTCCAAGGCAAACAGGAGGTCAGAAATAATCAGAAACTCTCACTCCCTAGCATTGAAATAGTGATAAACAAAAGGTGGTGTCCTCCAGGCAGCTATGTCTAAGGTGACCTTTCGAAACAAAGAGAAGGTTTCCACTTGTTAACTCCATTTTCTTCAAGCTGCTTACCTGGGGTTATATTCTTTTTTCTTCTGCAGCTGCCCTCTCCATGGTCAGTCTTCTCCCTAAAGATCTCCTTTGTCCATCATATCTTACATCATTCATTTTTCCTTTCTGTGTTAGAAATTGCTCTGTACGATCTCTTGTTGTGTTTCTTAGCCAGCTTATTTCTTTTTTGCTATTGTTTTCTCCTCTGCCTTTTCTTACTTTCCTGTTGCAATCTTGCCCTTGATGAGCTCCTGTCTACCTAACTATCTCACCTAAATCCATCCAGACACAAACTCCCTCTGGAAAACCAAGACTCTTCCTGCTTGCTACTACCACTATGGTGAGCAGTGGAGTTATTGAAGTCAAAGGCAGTTCCACTAGGATGCTAAAATTTAGAAGCAAACTCTGTGAGTGGGACTAATATTTCTTCCCTTGCAGTTTTTTTTGAAGTTTAATCCCTTCACTCTACTCTTTATCAGTTATATCCTCTGGTTTTCTCCACATCTTTTTCTCTAACAGTTCCTTCATTTCTTTCAAGGCTGTGTCTGCACAGAGAGCAGTCTCTCTCAAACTTGGATTAGTCTGAACATCTCACATCTGAACATAACACCTTCTTTCTTTGAAGCGTTTGTGTTTCAGAGCTTCACCTCTGGCCCTGCAGCAACACTGGGACACTGCAGGAAACCAGATTCTCTCTACTCTGTGCTACACTTTCTGCTTTGTAACCTGAATACAGTAAGATCATATCCCAGTCTTCCTGGGTTAATGTAAAACTCAGGTACGGAAGTGAAAAAAAAAAGCTGCACCTTCATTTTTTTCCCTCTCCCAAATACAATCTGTTTTGCCCAGTGTTAGGAATGGCCCAATATCCCACATCCATTCCCAAGGCCATTTTTCAGGTGCTAGCCTCTACCTTTATTCCTACAGACACGTTTCCTTGTCCTGAATCCACTCACAGCAAAAGTTATAAAAGAAAAGGCTATCTCCAAAAAAATGCCCTGGGGGAGTTTTCCTCAGTTCTTGGAAAATAGAGCACCAGGCCTGTGCAGCATACATGTGGCTGCTGAAAAGCTTCTGGCCCTGAAAGAATCACCTGGATGTGATCAGGACAAATGTGCCAAAACCTGTGTTGTGTGGATATGGACTGAATGAATGATAAATTACTGCAAACTGAGAAGGACTTGATGGTCTGTTCGAGAGCAGCCTTTCAGCATGCCAGAGATCACGTACCCCGGGAAAGAAAGAGATGTCCAAAGTGGCAGTAGGGTATTTCTCTCTTCCCCCATTGTGCTTGGACACTAAGCTACAGCACAAGCTGCTTCTGTGGATTAAAGCTAAAGTGTCTTAATTGCTTCCTGAATAACACTTACAATAGGAGTTTTGAATTTTGCCTTCCTGTTGCAATTCTAGTCAGTGCAGGAAGTTTTTGTTAGTGGCAGGCTTGCCTAAGGCTGTCGTTCCTAAAAACCCTTCAACAGTCTTCATAAGTAACTAGCATTCACCAGAAGGCAAACTGCACTGTCTATAAACGCATGATGTTGAATGTGTCAAGGAATTTAGGTTTGCAGTCACTCAGGTCAGTCTCAGGTCTCCTGCTGTGTATATACATATCCCCACTCTAATGGTATTCAACTTCTAAAAATACTTCAATTTCTTCAGTCGCCCTAATCCTGTTCCTGAGCTGTAACCCCAGATGATAAGAAAATTTCTATTGCTGTTCAGTCTAATTTATTCATCACTGAATTACTCCTCTTTAGGCCACCACCACTGCCTTTGGGTTTAAACAGCCCTTTTCCACCATGGTGTTTACATATAAGAGCTAAAGTCGCTCTAAAGTGATAAAGAAACTGGACTGTTTTAAAGAGAGATTCCTGTACCCACTGTGCTCAGGATGTATTTAGACACCTAACATCTGGGTCTGTTTGTAATTACATCTGTCTCATGCTTTGTAGGAGCAAAGTGGGGAGAAGAACAAGCATGTAAAAGAGCACAATGTCCACCCTTTGCATCAGTTCGGCTTTTGTACTAGTTTCATGTTGCTGCCAGGGATGTTTCTGTCACTTTTGAGGAGCTCAGTTTGTGACTAAGGAGGATTTCTGATTCCCAGGTCAGGCAGGTGCCTTTCGCCCCCCGTGCCAGCAGCTGCCTGTCCTGGTTTTGTTAAAAACAAGTTTCTCTTTTTGTGAATTTGCCTGTCAGCTAAAGCCTTCATATTAGCTGCTTTCCTGAAAAGCCAAATACATGTTTTGGTAGACATCACAAAGGTATGCAAGGTTGCTGGACTGATAAGGATGGATGTACATCTCACGAGAGGGGCAACGAGAAACAGGTGACCAGAAACTGACCAATGGAGTATAACATCCCATCCACATGAATACTTCATATAAAAGTGGGAGATCACGAGGATCTTGTCCCTTTTCCCTATGGCCAACATTAGGAGGGGACCTTGCTAGTTGTCCCTATGAACTGAAGCCTAGTGACAGACTGAATCCAGTTCCATTTGGCTGCAGAGTCCAGTCCAGGACTTTGGGTGCTGGCCCTTCATCTGCTGGAGTAGTTGCCAGGACATTCAAGATTGGTTTTGTATATTTTGTATTCTTTTTCTTTATTTTATCAGTAGCATTAGTAAAATATTTTTAATTTTTTCCAACTCTCTTCTCTCTGTCCTTCTTTCCCTCCCAATCGCCTGTCCTTAGTGGGAAGGGGGAAGAGGGAGAGGTTAACGGGGGAAGAGTGTAGGGGAGAGGGGGTTAACAATACATCTGCCATGGTTTTATTGTCACCCTGCAATCAAACCTCGACACTGCCCTACACTGCTTTCCCACAGGTTAGCAAAGTACCTCAGATCTGGCTACACCAGCACTGTGCGCTCCAGCAGGGCATTCCCCGTTCTTCTCCCAAATGAATATGAACACTCTAGTATCAAAATGTCCCATTAAAAACCCTCCTGCTCAGGACTTGTTTAACCGTAGAAGTACTTTAACTCACTGGAAGCCTCCCTGTCTCACCTGCAGTTCCCTCAGGCACCAAGAATGCTGCTGTGACTGTTGTGGACCTTCTCCATCTTTACAGCTGATGCTTTGCTCCTATATGAACTCTCTTACCCAAGAACGAGACAGAGCTGTGCTCACATCTTCTCATGATCTGACCTATATTCTGTATTCTGAGTTCTTTTAAGACCCGCTCATAAGGCTGGGGTGCCCGCAACAGGCACTGGGACTGTTTTGTTCATAAAATACTGAGCTTCCTGTCTCTTCAGCACTAGGGGAGTGAGTCAGGTGTCCCCTTCTATCCTTGCTCCCCCAGTTAATCTCTCTCTTTCCAGGAGAACATCACAAGCAGTGAGGGATTAGCTGCTCTGGGCAGGCGGTCTCCTCTTTCACAGCCAACACTGACGCTCTGCCAGGCTGCAGAGAAACACGGATCCAGGAGAAAAGCAAAGCTCTAAGCCTGAGCTTCCGCAGCCTCCTGAATGCACACCACCTGCAGCAGAGAGCTGCCAGTCCTGCTGCCTCTCCCAGTCCAGTGCATCATCTCACCACATGTTTAATTTAAGGAAGTGCTTACTTTCATTGTTACTAAGAGCGCTTGAATGCTACATTACCCACATCTTTCCCCATCAGCCTCACTGTGTTTTTAGAACATCTACGAAGCAGCTTTTTTAGTTTTTTTTTTTTTCATCTTGAGCAACATCCAGGACACCTAAATCCCATGAAAACTTTTCCCGCCCTCTCAGTCTCCTCTGCATGACTATTTCCATCTCCTGGGATTCTAAACTCTTGCCTTCTTTGATCAAAAAGCGTCCCTCAGGCCCATAGCTGTCAGTCAACCTTTCAAGATACCTAACTGATCAACATAATGAAGTTAGACTGTAAGCAACTAGTCTCAAGACCAGTTCTTGAATTTTTTTAGACCTGTGGAAAGGTTGATGAGCAGCAAGCCTGCCTATTTCTTCACACAGTCATACCAGCTGGCCTGGAGAATGACGTGGATCTCATCTTGCTCCTGTTTGTGAGCCCATGACAGCTACAGTCCAGGCTCATCTCAAATACATGAGTAATTTTCAACTGTGTTTCGTAATTTGAGATGCATTTTGGAGAAGGTAGATGGAAGAGATGGCAAGAGGAAGCTATTGTTGTGCCTAGCAAAGGGGAGGTGAAAGTCAGGCCAGCTGTAGGTAATCAGGGTGGAAAGCTTCTGCTCTGCCATTTTAGAATTGGCAATTTATGATTGGGAGAGACATTTTTTTCTATCCTGCCAGCTGGAGGATCTTGGCAAAGTGGTTACATTTTTAGAAGCTAAACAAATTCATCTTTCTTATTATTCCCCAGAGTTTTGGATTTTACCTCAAGAGGTTTGATCTAAAGCTTTTTATTGCATCTGACTAACAAAAGACATTAAAAATGAAAGATACAAGAAAAATAGGAAGAAGTACAAGTGTTCATCCATATTCCGCAAATCAACTGCTTTTTGAACACATTAAATCTAAGTGGTTCTGAATTTGTTTTCCATTAATGAAAATAAACAATATTAAACTGACATACAGTTACCACTCCAACTTATGTTCCTGAAAAGAAGTGCAAAGTTTTCATTTGTCTTGTATCACTGTACATACTCAAGTACATGCAAATAATAATTATTATATTTATAATACTCTGACAAGCGAATCATCCTCCCATGTCTTCTCCTAAAATTCTGCACCTCTTATCCTTAGTGAGCTTTGATGTGTAGTTTGAACTTGTGGTATACGACTATTTGTTCAGCAATATAGGGTTAATTTTAGTTTTCTATTTTAAAAATATACTTTAATTACTCTATTATTTTCCTCTGGAGATTATACAGACACAATGATTTTCTGATTAAAATGTGTTGAACTAAAAGGCTTGAAGTTTAAACATATGTTTGAGTTAGTCTTGGTGTTTGAGATGAACTTTCAAATATGGAAATTAGCCCTCCAACTTGTGTTGTATATCATACCTACTTCGGTGCGATTTCAAAACTTTTGTTTCATGTATTCCACATCTGCAACACAATATACTGTAGTCCACAGTCAGTAAGCACATGCTGAAATGTGAGCACATACTTAAAAGCAATTTACCTAGAATATGCTCAAGCACACCCTTTCATACTAATGTGTTTTAATAAGCCGACACGATGAATAGTCTAACTGCAATGTCTCAAAACATCAGCTCTCAGGAGAATTAGGTAATGTAGATTTACAGAACTTCAGGGAAAGGAAAAATTTACAAATTCAATCTAACCTATTACACAGACCTTATTTGCTTCAGAAGAATGCAGGATTAGAAGATATTTGCAGGATCAACACATGCATAAAACTGCTTCACAGATATTTGAGTTTGAAGGTTGTTTTTCAGATGACTGTGGTGCTTCCTCCTGACCTCAGAGCCTTTGACATAAAATCAAAATGATCTTGCATGAATTTGTCAGTGAATTGAGAGGGTGATATTTCAAAATGAGCACCACCCAGAATTTGACCTTTTCAGCTGTACTGAAAACAGCAGCCGCTTTGTGTTACCAGCTATTGTGAAATTAAGGTTGAACAAGTATGGACACTAAGAGTCTTTCATTTTAAGAGAAGATGTCAAACCCTCTAAAAGATAGGACCAAATTGCTCAGGTCCTGTGGTGCTGAGAGCTACTCTTCAAGGGCCTATTTAAAACTAAGATAGGAATACATCAGGATCACGAAGTGCTTGGAGTGACTGAGATTTAGATAACTGCTTTGTCATTTTTGCTCTTTTCCAATGAAAGCACATTGCTGCTAATTTCCTTTTGTTTTCATGCAGCCTTCGTAACTGAAAAAAATGGAGAGAAAATAATAAAAACAAGCATCTGTACTCCGTCTTCCTTTCTGGGTCTTCAAGGGCCCCACCAGTGTGATGTGGAAGGAAGATTTCTGTGCAGTGAATCTTCTACAGTTCATGTCATCAAGTCATCTTCATCAAAAGAAAAATCTCTTCAAAGCACAATTGCTAAAGACATAGAATTTTATTTTTAGAACAGAATGAAACACGTGTTCCACGAAAGACCTCTATCATGAGCTTGTTTCGTAAAACTACTTCACTGCAAAATACTGCACTGTCTGAAGTGAAACAGTATGAGGAACACAGCCATATCAATCCAGATCACTTTAACCTTGAACATAATTTTTCTATTTACAAAGTATTTTAAAAAATTAGTCTGCTACTATTTTTCATTTTCTGAAAAATAGAGTATTTTAATTTGTTAGTGATAATATTTCCATTGCCTTGTTGATATTATCTAAATTAAAAGTCATCTTTATACCAGCTTGATTTTCCAAAATAAATACTTTAGAACTTGTATTCTGCAGGAAATACCTCATCTTGGGTTTTTGTTCAGACGTAGAATGACAACTGTACTTTTCAGTATTTCCTGGAGAGTGAGCTGGTGGTAAAATGTTTTCTGCTCTACAAGAAGGGTGGCGATAAATGCAATAACAGCTACTGTGTATTAAGTAAATGCGGTATGAAACGTCATTTAGAGTCCCAAGAAAACAGATGGTAATGATTGCACTCCTAACAAGCAGAGAAGCTGTAAATTTGTAGCTTGAATTCAGTGTCCAGGAATAAGACCCAGCAGGGAAAGAGGGAGTTACAGTGTCACGGTCAGAACTGTCTTGCCAAGAGGATGCACAGAACAAGACTTGTTTCCATCAGCTTTGGGAGAAGTTGCATATGAGAGGGAAAGATTAGTTAAAAATGAATAATTAGTATTCACCTAAAAAAAACACAAACAAGCAAACAAACAAACAAACAAAACAAACAAAAAACAAAACAAAACAAAACAAAACATCCCTGAGGGCCTAATCTGCTTTTCTAACTCACTGCTAGAGCCAAGGTTTAGAGCCAACTTGCTGAAGCTTCAGCACTGTGTTGAAGTACTATGTAATTGGTGGGGATCTCTTCACCTCACAGGTGCAGAGCAATATGCATTTATACAGCTAATCCTGGCTGGGATGAGAGAGAAACCTCTTCTGGGAGATTCTGTTAGAGTGATAAATAACAGAGATAATTTGTTAAATGAATGAAATGACTGATTTGGTGTAATTAGTTCTGTTCCAGATAAGGCAGGTCATTGCTTACTGTTTTATCTATGGCTTTAATTACTGAACTATGGCACATTTTCATGATGTCAGTGTTTCGACTCTTGGTGCCTCTTGCACCTCCTGACTCAACAGCTCCAAAATCCACTCAGGCCCTCTTTAGTGCAGATTTAGGGCTTTAACCGTGGAAATAAATCACAATAAAAGAAGCATTCAGTGCTCTATTAGATCATACATCTTGAAAAGGGCTGTATTTATGGGATGAGCCTGTGTGGGTCTGAAAAAAGTTTATAGAGTCTCCGAATCTGAGGTCCTCTGTGGCCTTGGGGTGTAGGAACAGAGGAAAAATAAATTGAGTAGTGAGGTTATATTACCCAGGTGTATCCAAATCAACTGTTGAGATCCCCTAAACAGGAAGGAAGTTGAAAAATTGGATGAGATTCACAAAGAGACAAGAAAATGATTACAAGATATAAAACATGTCTTCTAATGAAAGACTCAGATCTTAATCAGGCTAAGTTATAAAAAATTTGCCAAGATATGACTTCTTACTTGCTTGGCCATCTCCACCAGGATCAGAACATGGCTTCTTCAGCTCAGCAGATCAAAGTGCTAGAATAACTAGAACAAATAGCTGAGAGCTAAAATAAAGCTCAGGTTAATAACCTGAGGGCAATTTATGGCTGGAAATAACATATTCGAGTTGTTTAATGTTTCACTTGAAAATATTAAACAACTACTGATGATGGTCTAAAAGACACAATCCAATTCAAATCAGAGTTAGCTGATCTTCGTTGTGTAGAAGATCCAACACCAAGTTTACTATGGCACCTCTTACACTAAGAAACTATGAAAAAAGAAAGAAGAGAGAGAAGAGGAAGGGGAAGGGGAAGGGGAAGGGGAAGGGAAGAAGAAAAAGAAAAAGAAAAAGAAAAAGAAAAAGAAAAAGAAAAAGAAAAAGAAAAAGAAAAAGAAAAAGAAAAAGAAAAAGAAAAAGAAAAGGAAAAGGAAAGAAAAGGAAAAGGAAAAGGAAAAGGGAAAGGGAAAGGGAAAGGGAAAGGGAAAGGAAAGGAAAGGAAAGGAAAGGAAAGGAAAGGAAAGGGAAAAGAAAAAAAGAAAAGAAAAGAAAAGAAAAGAAAAGAAAAGAAAAGAAAAGAAAAGAAAAGAAAAGAAAAGAAAAGAAAAGAAAAGAAAAGAAAAGAAAAGAAAAGAAAAGAAAAGAAAAGAAAGAAAAGAAAAGAAAAAAGAAAAGAAAGAAAAGAAAAGAAAAGAAAAGAAAAGAAAAGAAAAGAAAAGAAAAGAAAAGAAAAGAAAAGAAAAGAAAAGAAAAGAAAAGAAAAGAAAAGAAAAGAAAAGAAAAGAGGGGATGGGAAAAGGAAAAGTAAAGGCCTATCAGTTAGACCAAACATCAGCATTTGTCTTGGATGTGATTTTTAGGCAGTTTGCATGCAGAGCTGAGATTGCATGGTTGAGCCAACTAGAGCTCGATAACGTACAGGTGCTGGACATTTACCTTGAATTTCTTGTCTATTTTCCCTCTCTGGTCAGTCAGAGAAATGGCGTCATGACTCATTTCACACTCAAATACATCAGAGGAATTGTTCCAGAGAAGTATTACACTCACTGACTACAGATGGAGCCTGACCGGCTGGCTTAAGCTATCTATCCTGTTGTTAGATTATTGATTTTAAGTGTTAGATGATTTATTTTAAGTGTGATGAATGCTACCCTCTTTTCTCAATATACCATTATCAGGAATTTTTAGATTGCAGATTTTTTTAGATGAATCTATTCGAGACAAAGAGAGGGCTTTAATATTTCAATAGAAGCATGAAGGTGCTTTCACTCTGAAGATAATGATCTGAGGCATTATGAAATGTGAATGATACAAGGTTTTTATTGCTGCTTCTGCTATTAAGTTTTGTGTCTTTTTACAGTGATTCTGGTATGTATCATTAACTTCAGCAGAGCTGTACAATGTAATTAAGGGAAAAGTTTTGTGCAAATATTTTACATTAGGCTTTCTTGAGCACAGTCTTACTTTTCTTGTCAAAAACCAACACTGTCTTCAATTGAAGTCTTCCCTGTGAAAAGAATGCAAGATTTACCCCTTAGCTATGCTGTAATTCTTAAAAGGATTTTTTTTTTTCCTTCTGTAGTGTTAAAAAAGCCTTGGATATACCACAGATCTTGAACATGTGCAGATCAGTATGGACTTAAATTATGAACTCCATAAATGTGAGCAAGCTGAAACAAATCTTGCTACTAGTTTCAGAAAAGCAAATTTAAATAATATATGAAATGGATCTGCTTTGTTGTGAACTTTAACAGTGATGTTACTTGAGATTATTTTGGGAGCTCAAGGAATGTGAAGGTAGAGGGGAACGCTATGTTCGTTGGTCTAGAGTCTTTGGAAAGGACACAAGCCTGCTTATCATCTTAATGTGTCTTGCATTCTGTCTGTGAAGAGGTGAACAGGTTTAATATCACTCAAAAAGTACCATAGCCTGGTTTTGTGGTTTTGGGATTTTTTTTTTTTTCCTTTTTCTTTTGTGAGATTATAAAGTTTTTCACTTTGGGGTGATTGCTTTCAATCTAGACACTGTTTGTCTAAATAAATGATGGTCACTACTACTTTTTGACTCTTCTTGATTGCCAGTGTGAAAGGAATTCTTGGTTTGGGTCCATTTCCAAAGGGAAAGATGCTAACCAGGGTTGATGTATATCACATGGAACCCAATAACTACCTGCATCTGGAAACACAACTCTTTGCCATGCACAGGTCTGTTTTCTTCATGGCAATGCTCACTGCATTCTCAATGTTACCACATTGGATTGCTGAAACACAGTGGGTTTTCTTTTGAAAAGGAATAAAATTACCTTCAAAAAATTGTTCATAATAACAACTTATCTGTTCTTCTTGGCCTAGTGTTGTGCAATACACTTCACATTTTGCACTGACTTCTTCAACTCTTGCAGATTGGTCAGTACCCTCAGCTTTTGCTCTCTTAAAATCATGCGATTTTATATTTTCTGTGACAGATTTCATGTCATTCATTTCATTTTCACTGGAATCTGATTTTGTCTTTCCAGGGAGGCAGCTGGAGCATAAACCATGTCATATGATGAACAAGGGCAGTCTAAGGCCAGAACTGTACAAGAGCCAAAGCTTCCATAGGTTATTCAGGATCAAGATTTAAATATCTGACATGTATGCTTACCTTTATGTCTAACACTACCATGCAGTTGGAAGAAGCACTAGCAAGGCTGATATCAAATAATGAAGTCCCTTGTTTCTATGTTATACCACTTCTCATTGTGTACTAAAGTAATTGATAGTTGTTCCAACATTGAATTATAAATGTTAAATATTTGTAAAATATCATTGTGGAAGTGTGGCTAGATGTTCCATATTTAGGGTTTAAATCAATTTTGAACTGGAAGCAAGGATGCAACTGCTTTATTATGTGCAAATAATAGCATATTCACACACAATTTACAGCACTTATTCTTTCAGCACATGATTACTTCCCCCCCCCCCAGTTCACAAATGAACTAATTAATTAATGAAAAAGTTAACACTCCTCCTAAGAAACTTAGAGCCCTTTGGCAGCACATTATTTATTTCCTGAGCAAGCTCGTTGTTTAAATTACATCACCGTATCAAATTCCTAGATAACAGTAAGACCTATAACATTTCTTTAAATTATCCTTTAAAATAGTATACAATATATTTTTTCCTTTTATATATATATATATATATATTAGATTTTCTTTTTCTTGGGAGCTTAAAAAGAAAAGTAATCCTTTTTTTTAGAAAAGAATAAAATACTGGTTTGAAATAGTTTCATTCCCTCACCGAGGTCAATAAGATCAGACCATGGTGGCCCTTCGCAGATGTTTCTGTTGATCTCGGACTTTAACTGGATGGTAGATTTTGTATCACTTTTTGAACCTAGGTAAAGGCACCTGGATTTTTGAATTAAACATTAGCTTGGGTAGAATACTGGTGCAGAATATCCATTTTAGAAGTTATGAGCAATTGCTCACTCTCATACTAATCAAAATAAGTGCTGTGTCTTTGGACATGAGGGAGAATCTAAATATGACTTCTGTGTGACTGACCTGCTTTGCTTAGGAGCTTACCTGGCCTCCTTGCCAGGTATCTTTTCAGAGGTATCTTTTCATTGTCTTCAGATATCAGATCTGCATGTTCCAATACATAATTACTCTTGCAGAGAGAGTGCCTGTTTTCATGTTGGAAGGCTAATTTGTATAACTTCAGTTTACAGCTATTGGAGCTTGATTTGCCTTTCTTTGCAAGACTAAAAAGCTCTCAGGTATTTTTTTCTGCATGTATGCACCTACTGCAAGGACTCAAGCAATCTCTTGTCTTTTCTTCAGTGAAGTGAAAAACAGGGCTTCTCAGATCTCCAGAAATTCCACATCCTTTAAATGTGAAGAGTAAATTGGTTCTTGCCATTTTTGTGTGTAGAAATAAAATAATTGTCCTCCTTCTACATGCTTCATATATATAGTTTTTCCTAAATAGATATGATGAGGGTTATTTTGGATTTTTGCAGCAGTATCACAAGAGAGTGCCCCCAGCAATACACAGCATTTTACAACAACACTGGATTTTGCTCAAGACAAGCTCACGTGCATATGTGACATTGAAGAGCTGACACATCTGCTTTTAGTTCCTGAGATAGCTCTTTTGCAACTATCTCTACTATATGTTCATGGTATTGCACTGTTCTAGAAATCCCTGGATTTAGCACACGTATTATTTTTCCTTCATGCAGGCACTATCTGTGTTCTTGGTTCTCACAAACCATGTTTTCAGTGTTGTTAAAAGTGATTTCATTGGACTGAGACCACTAACCAAGTGGTTCAGATTACACTGAATGCATGAGTAGCTCTCTGAACTGTTCGCTCTTTTACCAATCTCTATTCCACTTGAAACTGGTCATGCAAACATTATGGAGCTTTGAGAGAGAGTTAAATCTGAAAGTAATTTGGTCCCATCTTGTTTGAGTAATCCTGGACATACTTCTAGCAGCAACGATGTTCTGTGGGAATGCTATGGCAACATCAAAATGTTGGCTGTCTAGCAGCCTTACTGCATCCTGTGCATGATCCGTGAATAAACAGAGGAATTCAGTTCCCAGAGTGTCAGTCTGGCACATTTCACAAGCACTACATTCACTTAACGAAAAAAAAAAAGTCAGCCAGTCATACAGAGTAAGTGCTATAGTGCCCGAGTGATAAATTTCCTGCTGCTAACCCTTGTATATACTAACACTAACAAGCTAGGAATAAATCATGCATGCTCTAATTCAGAGGGGAAATATCCTCTCTTTCAGATTTTTTATTATAGGTGTGATCTTTTTCAGAAAAAAAGGCTGGAGATATGGTCAGTGAAGTACCAGGTTTTGGCTAGGAAGTCCAAAAGGGTTGTTAGTTCAGGGTTCAGTGCACAGGAACAGGTTCATATGGTTTCTAGTCTTCTGCAAATGAGAGCACAACACCATGTTAGCACTTAGTTCTGTCATGCAGTGATTTCCAGTGCCCTAAAATGAATTTAAGCTTTATGGCCACCTATTGGTGTTTTTTGCTGTGTATATCTTAAAAAAAAAAAGGAAATTCAAAGACATTTAGAGGATTATGCTGCTTTTTCAAATAACACCTAAAATAAATGAGATGGGAGTAGGGTAGAGTTTACTCCATTAACAGCAAGAGTTTAGGCTTCCTAGTCACAGAGTACATGCTTGGAAACCTCTCACTAAGGACAGATCACTGAATCACAGAATGGTTTGGATTGGAAGAGACATCAAAGATCTAGTTCCAATCCCCTGCCATGGGCAGGGACACCTTTCACTAGACCAGGTTGCTCAAAGCCCCATCCAGCCTGACCTTGAACACTTCCAGGGATGGGGCATTCATGACTTCTCCAGGCAGCCTGTTCCACTGCCTCACCACCCTCATGGTGAAGAATTTCTTCATTTTATCTAATCTTTCAGTTTAAAATCATTAGCCGTTATCCTATGGCTACACTCCCTGATAAAGAGTCCCTCCCCGTCTTTCCTGTATGTCCTCTTTAAGTGCTGGAAGGCGGTTATAAGGTCTCCCTGGAGCTTTCTAGATGTCTGAGGGAGATTTCTAACCTTGACTGAAACTTCCAGGGGATGTTTCTCTGTAAATTATTCTAATGGTTTATCACCTTCTCTGTTAAAATATCTGCCAGGAATTTTTAAGGAGAGAAATACATAACAAAAGGGAAATATCCTGTTGCTGCTAAGTCAGGTGAGTAGACAGGGACTACTCTTCAGCATTGCAAATAAACAGTTCAAGGGGTGGATACTGGAAGTCTCCACAACCCTTAGCAACGTGAAAAAAGTGGGCAAGCATTAATAGTTTGCTGTCTCTTCCAGACCAAGAACTCTAGTTTTGAACCTCATATGAACTAGGTTCAAAACCAACAGAAGGATGCAATCCTTCATGAAACAGGCAGTATATGAGTGAATCTTCTTGCCAAAGAAAATGCAAGAAGTTGCAGATGCAAGTTTACACGGGCTCAGGAGAAAAGGGGGCGAGTAATCTTAGCCCGCTGCCAAGACAAGAGGCTGACTGCACCCTCTGCCAAATCCCATGTTGCCATTATTATGTGTGATCCCTTCCTTTTCCTTATGGCTTGCCTTTGAAGGACAGATAAACTTGGAACTGAAAACAACTGAATTCAACACCTTGTCTGAAGACCTTATTTATTTACATTTTTTTTTGGTTCTGACCTTCACTTAAAACCTCTGGATAAAAGCTGACATATAAAACTAACGTCATGATAAAAACAACATAACCATCATGAATGCCAAGCATCTACACTAGAACAGTCTGACATTCATTAGAAAGAGTCCTAAAGATTCTTGAAGCTTAAGGAAAAAAAGCTGCATCTTTTAAGACTGGATAAAAAAGTATTTTATATATATAAAGGTGGCTTAAGTTCAACATACTACAGACGCGACATGCTCACCAGGGAAAGTCTTTTCTTGCATTGAAAAAAAATGAAAACTCAACTCTGCACAAGGTTAAAGATTGTATTTTAATCACAGACTGAAACATCATGATTTACAAAACTGATGGTTAGATTTAAAACCAACCACTACATCTTTCTGTGGGAATACTCCCCCCACACCCTAGCAGACTAGGGGTTCATGTGAAGAACGGAGCTGTTCATGTTTGCCTTTGGGACTGAACAGTGATTTCCAAGATGATGACTGATGCTGCAAGAATTCACCTAAGATGCTTGTCAATGCATTTCATTTACACAGCTGGAAGTGGCTTTTTCTAGGGAACTCTGCTAGATTCATCAGAAATCCCAACCATCTTGCAGCTTTCTGTCCAGAGCCTTCTCTGCAGCTCCTCATCATATGCTACGTCAGCTGATTTTGTCCTTTCCTCATTGTAAAGGTAGCAGCCACCAGCTCCTTCCATCTCGGGTGATACTGCTGCATAGATGCTTGTAGAGGCTCCTTCCTCTGGAGTCTATAGAAACAAAAGAAAACAGAACAAAACAAAACAAATTCAGGCAAGGCTGGTACAGTAGAAGAATTACATTATGGTATAAGACCTTACCAGGATCATTATCCAAACCTCAGGCTGGCAACAATAAAAATGCCACCCATCCAACTGGCAGAGTACGCTCCATTTCTACAACAGTGCTATTTTGGGATAGCTTAAAGCCACAGAACAGATATATAGAAAACTCTGGTCCATTTTTTCAAGAGCTAGTCAAATGGAGCATACTAAATAATTGATTTAGTTTTCACAGTTAGAGCTAATAAACCCCAAAGCAAACACAAATATTAAAATCCTCGTTTAATTATTCATTTTGCAAGGATGAAAGGGTCTGTACTCTGCCTTAAGAAGATGAAGGCTATGCTGTGTGCACAATATGTTCATTGTAACAACAATATGACACGAACAAAGGATCATGGAAATCATGACTGTAAATTAAGATTCCACAGTTCAATCCAAGCAGGCAGGTAAAACAGGGAATGGCATTTTACTCAGAGCATAGTTATCAGAGTTCTGCAGTGTCATAAAGCAAAATGGCGAAACATCCATAATGTCTGATATATATCATGAGTATTAAATGAAAATTAATAAGTGAACAGCTTAGAGTGATAACTCCTTTCATGCCAAAGATAAGCAAAACACTTCCATTTTGCATTCAGCAGGATCACACAGGTATCACTGAAATTATTTCAATGCCATTTCTTTCCTTTTATTGAAAGGCATATTTAAAACACAGCATCTGATGTTTTGTCTGTATCAGTGATATAATTATGATCAATTCCTGCTGGATAATAATGTGTAATTTTACAATCCTTGCAGTCATTCCCTGAGTCATTAACAGTACCAATGCTTCTCATAGCTTTGTCTGCTGCACCTGACAGGATGTCTTTTCTGAAGAACTCAACTGACAAATGAGACAGTATTGAATAGATTACCCAGTGTTTAATTAAAAAAAAATAGATATAGATATAGATATAGATACAGATATAGATATAGATATAGATATAGATATAGATATAGATATAGATATAGATATAGATATAGATATAGATATAGATATATAATTCTAAGTCATTTTAAGCCTTTTGTGACAAGGCGCAGATACTGTAAAAAGAAACAACTCCTTTGTTTTCTCACTGCACAATAAATACAACAAAACTTACTAGAAATAATTAATTTATCTGATGCATCTAGCATTTGGTCTCATTTTCAAGTAAGTCAGAGTCTTGTCACACAATCACACAATAAGACAAGGTTACCCAAACTGCGACCTCTCCAGCTGCTGCCAGGGCAGAGCAGCCCCAGCATATGTGAAGAAAACACATTCCCTGTGTGGCCACAGGCACATTCCCCAAAAAGTGAATTGCTGAAGAAGGAATGTGCCCTGCACAGGTACTTCCATGCACAGAGCTCCACTAATTCCATGCCAAGACCTTGATCAAAGGTGTTCAGTCTGAAAGAAAACTACTGATGCTAACAGGCTGCAAAGAGCAGTAATACCACCATATTTTCCTTCAATGGCCACAAAATAACCATCTTTTACTATCAGCTACCACACAAAGACAGCATGTCCTGTTCCAAATGCCACCTAATGAAATAATATGATAACTCAGCTATTCAATGGGCTGTTCTCTCAGTGAAATTTCAGTCAGCATGCTAAAAAAAAAGGTCAGGTCCGGGTAACTGCCGGAATATTTTTAAGGTGACTGTAGTGTGAGAACTAAAAACACAAAGTGCTTACCTACCTTAGTTTTGTACACTACTACTGCTTCTTCGATCTTCTCCATCTTATGGAAAATACTGCTATTAACATCCAGTAGATTATTTAAACAATATAAAGGAATCATGCACGCATAATTCTTTGCAGGAACAGGATGACTCCAAAAGCCGGAGTTCACGTGCTCACATAGTGGCTACTATCATGATCAACTATGATGCAGTACAAAATACATTAATACTGTAAAGCAGCAGAACAATGATGAATACAAATATTCATATTTCATGCAAATTATTCTGGATGACAGAAAGAAACCAAAAGCTTTTACAGTACTGCTGTGCTTTACTGACACAGACAAACCATTACTTCATTGCTGGATGTTATGTTCCTATGTTCAACTGCTCTCCAGTACAAACAAGTATAAATGTCAATGTTGATGACTCCAAAATCTTAATGACAACATCTCAAAACTAAAATGCTTTAAAAAAATTGCCTATGAGCAGAATTTTTGCGTTTATGTTATTATGAGCAGTGCTCTCTACAGCCTCAGAGATGCATCTGTATGGATTTTCCTCCAGCATCAGCAACACCCTGTGCTTTTGCTGATTCAATGGGAAAGTTCTCTCAGGATATATGAAGATTTTTATTTTTTTCATGATATGTTAGGTAAGTTCCCACCAGAGGAGATCTATTCAAAATAAAATAAAATACATTAATTAAAGGCTATGTACAAGTTGAAAGACAGTCACTGATTTTATTCATACAGCCCTAGTAGCCCCTCACCAAGCCATTTTCTATGGCAAATAGTTTCCTGTTCTTCACCACAAAGAAAATATCGAGCAGACTCAGACAACAATAAATGTGCTTACATGGCCACACTGTGACCAGTCAAGACGCATGGTGACATTGTCACTGCCCATTAAGGTCAGCTTGTGTAACTTTTCACAAGATTTAATTTGTTTTTCATCCTCTCCACCCTATCTAATAGGCTAGAAGGTTCTGTGCAAAATTCCTATTTAGTTTCTATCATTTGTTGCTAAAAGTGATTATCCAAACACATAAAGAAAAAAAAAAATACTATAATACATTAAGCACTTAGCATATCATATTTTAAGTTAAAGGAAAACAATTTTTCCAGTGCAATGGGAAGCAGAGTTGAATATGTATGATTAATTAATTGTCCTATCCCATCTTCCAAGTGCTTAATTAATGCTGAAAGCTTCAGTGTTCCCTTACTTGAAGTTCTCTTCCTTGTTTTTGCATGTTTTCTGTTTTAATAAAGGTAAAAAGGAAACCCTGGAGTGCCCTGGCCTTCCAGCTGGATGGATGACCAACCTGTTTTGAGACACTGGAACAAAAGCATATGGCTGTGATTTCACCTCTGAATCATGCCCACAATCACCTTGAAAACACTACACATCCACCTGCCCACACACAGCCAAGACTCTTTCCCAAAGTGTTGGATCTACCACAGATCCATGGTTGAACTACAACACACAGACACAGGCACACACGTCCTGCCTGTGTGCCACCACTTCAGGAGCTCTTGGGAAGGAAGAAGCTGGCAGTGGGTTGCAACCACTGGAGCAACTCATGAGTACCTGGATAGGGAGCAGGATTAATTGTTCCAGCAGTGGCAGCCCCACTCCTGGTTGCCAAATTTCCTGGGAGACCTATAGCTCTTCTTTTACCACATGACAGGCCATCAAAAGATGAAGAGGAACCATAAAGCCCTTGGAAAAGAAAACAACCACAAGCAGAAGACTACTGTCAAAGCAACATATCTGACCTATGCATTGATGCCAATGGCCTTCCAGGAAGGAGAGCACCTGATTACAGTCCACAGAAATCACCAGCCAGTGCTTCAGTACCTTGATCTATTAAACCCAGGATGTTTGTCATGATGCTCTATACAAATAGAAACAAGTTTCCATCTTTGGGACTCTGAAGTATCATACCAAAAGTTGCAGGTAGACAGGCAGTATTAATAAGTATTATTCAAATCATAGGGAGGATACTCTACACAGAATTAAAAAAAAAACAAACAAAACAGTAATAGAATAATATGTATCCATATAGGATCAGTGGAGGTTGTGGAGTTTCCTTCTCTGGAGACATTCAAAACCCGCCTGGACATGTTCCTGTGTGACCTCACCTAGGCGTTCCTGCTCCAGCAGGGGGATTGGACTAGATGATCTTTTGAGGTCCCTTCCAATTCCAAATATACTGTGATACTGTGATCAGTAGCATCGTGTTCACAAGTTGGTTGAACTTGTCCTAAGACGGTACCTAAGAGGTATTCCTATAAATTTTACAACGTTTCTTCACTCTTCAGTTACCAACTTAATTGTGCTGAACTTTTTTTAATTGGATTTTTGATCACAAATTATTATATTATTAGTACCTAAGCAACTAATTAATACCTTTGTCATATCCAAGTAAAACTGATTTTTTCTTAACTTTTTCCTAATTTAATTCTGCATCTGCAGTTACTTTTACTTGTTACAGTCTTGATCACAACTTTTGCTTTCTTTTGCAATTAACTGTTTGTTTGCAGTATCCCTTCAACAGTAAATAAAGATCTGATTGAAATTACATATCTTTGTATTGCTCATTACATGGGTAGGCTGTAGAAGAAGGAGATAAAAGAATGCTGGTGAGCAGCTTATTTAAGCAAAACACAGTCTATATACACAAAATGATGTTATTTTGGCATTAACTATTCTGAAAAAAAAAAAAAAAGACGGTTTATTACAGAAGCTTTGATATTTCTTTTTTAAATATTCGTCTGTAGTAAGTCATCAACATAAAATAATTTTCCCTCAGCATCAAATGGAATATTCTGGTCTATGAAAACTGGGACATATACTAACAAGGTTTGTGTTTAAGTGTTGTCTTTTTAAGACTTGCCAGTTAACAAATTTTGATTAATGCATTTTTAAGTGCCACATTATCTTGTCAATACTAGGTGCTAGGGCTCACAAAATGTGTCAGCTGATGCCAGCCAGTCCCTACAGCCACGTCACCATGAAATGTCACATCCTTTTCATTTGTCTGCAACAGGCACAATAGCTTAACTGTTTGGAAATCATGTGTCTGCATTAGTTGTACATGATGGCTTGGTGGTGCTTCCCTTGTTAATCTATGTACTCATCTAGTTCCACCTCCACCTGTATTCATAGTTCAGAGTCCTCGGCAGACAGTATGGTATATTCATCAGAAATCACGAGAAATTGGACAGGAAACAAAACAAAGCTCCTGTAATTCCTCTTCTGCAATCTATTCATTTTCCCAGAACCATTTTCAATAAGTAGCAGCAAACAGTGAGAACCTTGCTATGTGTCTTAAACACGATGATTAACAGTTTGAATGGACAGCATGCACATACTTCAAGTTGTATTGGTTGATAGGGTCATCCATATCATTGAGAAAGCAGTAGTGATACAACCATTGGTATCCAAGGAGTACTTACTCTGGAATAGCTTCGCCCACTGCTCCCTTGGCCCAGTCAATCAGCTGATTGTACTTGGATTGTGTTTGATGACTTCAGGATGCTGATGTCTTGAGACATGGCAGGAGAGAAGGTTGGGCAAAGAAGACAGAGACCAGGAAGCAGCTGGCAAACTCAATGACCAACATTGCAGTTGCCTTTTGAGGGACAGGAAGGACGGGCCAAACAGGCAGATGTGGACCCAGGACTGCCTGGCATGCTGGCAAATGGCTCAGTGCTAGGGAGAACACATTAAAACACCTCTATCCATGCAATTTGTGATGCAGAATATAAGTATTGGTGGAATGCCCCTCATTAGCAATATTAAGTAGACTGCTGTAGGAACACTCATCAACACTGTTTTTACAATCATGGTCCTACCTCATGTGCTTACATCTATTATGTCACACACCTCTCAGTTCATATGGAAAATCTACCCATGGGCTGACAAGGTAAAGAAACTTTAAGGGCTTATATTTTTTGGCACAGGAGTGCACGGTGTTTGCTCTGTGGTCTTGCTTTTTTGAACAGATGAGTTTCCATCAGGCCATTCCTGGCTCAGGTAACAAGAAGACACATCTCTGGCTAGTGACATATTTCCCAGGCTCCAGCAAGGAAGACACAGCAAGCACTGAGCAGGCCATCTTCTCAGGGTACTGAGCCATTTTTGCCAGCATTCTTTTACTTTTCTCAACATTAATTATTCTGGTAATGCTTTGCAAATATTAGTATTTTACTGACTTGCTTCTGGACTGAAAAACTGAATATCCAGAGTTTTCTGCCTCTTTGTCTTTCTTCAGGAAAAATAAAAAAGATTATCATCTAGGATTACTGAACAGTACTATACATATGCATATACAGGCTTAACAATAAGAATAAGAACATTAAATCACCATTATTTGGTACAGCAAAGTCTTTCATCTACTTGCTGGCAACTAATGGAGGGGAGACACCCAGTCACTCTTAATGCACTGCTTGACTCTTAAGAACAAAGGCAAACATGAAGCTACCACAACACAGAACAGTTTGAAAACTGTCAGAAATGGAGTAGGTGGGATTGCATTCGCGTGAATATTAAAACAAACAAACATGTGGGAAATAAATTACCTGTGTTCCAGGAAACACTGATTACTGTGATCTGTGAACTATCGAATCATTTCAAAACCAGGTTACTTACGGGTGTAAGACTCCAAGGTGAAATAACAACAGCAACTCTGGTGTCGCAGCCTCCTGGTGAAGACATGGGCTACAGGAGCTCAAGTCTCATTGTGTAACTTCTGCAGTGTCTAGATCTCCTAACATGACCGCTGCTTTGAAAATTTCCACCAAAAAGTAATTAGTTGAAACAGTGAGAATGAAGACAAAGGCTAGAAAGGAAACCATGATGCAGGTGTAAGGAAGTGTTCAGCAACCTTTGATCAATAAGGCTGCAACAGCTGACTGTAAGTCCTGGTGAGACTGGTGGCCAGGACCAACTGTAAGATCCCCAGGAAGCCAAAGCTGCCAGAGGTCTGGCAGCATGGCTTTTCAGATACCTCTGCCATCACTCAAAAGCCCTGGTTTCCATCTGTGTTCTTTCTCTCCTCCTATTCTTTCCTACATAGTTCACTATTATTCTCTTTCTATCCAATTTCTGCTTTGACTATAGACTTGAAAGAGATAGAGATGTTTTATTGAATATACAGTTCTCCCTAGAGACCCAGTCAGCACCATCAAATTAATTTCTCTTCAATTCTCAACTCACGCAAAGAGAATTCTTTAATAAATTCACTCCATAATAAAATTCTTTAGATTCATCTTTAAAAGAGACAGAAGTTACAAACAGAAATGGCTCAGTTGAAATGTGAAGCCTTTCTCCAGACAATGTTGTGGCTACAGAGAAATAATTTCTGAATCAAAGATATGAATATGTAATAAAAGATGAAACATTGATGAACTAAGAACACAAGGCAATTTTCGAACCAAAAAAATACCAAAACGTCAGAGGAAAAGAACTTTTATAATATGAATAATTTATGGCTATTCTAGGAAAAAGAGCAGCTTTTTTCCTGAACATCTTAGCACAAGATGCTGTAAAGACCAGAAGCAGAGATGGCTGGCAAAGAAACACAAAGAGTATCAAATCCTGAGTCTCTCCTTCCCTTTCCATTGAAACAAAATTTTCTGGAAAGACCTTTCAAGAAAACCCAGGTATTCAGAGAGCCTAGGAAGCCCCACTTCATCTTCACATCAGCCCCCACATGGGTGGCTGGGAAGCCTGCAGACAAAGGAGGCCACAAAAGAAAGAAGCACCACACGACTGCCAGGGTCAGCCTATAGCTCCTGGAGCCCAAGGAGCAGGCCGGCACCTGGGCTTGAATGTCTGATTTCCCATGAATCTTTTGATGGAGTCAACAGTGGAAGTTTTCACTTTGTTTTGTGTCAGGGCGATGCCCTCTCAGAAATCCACTTGGAAAATTGCCAAGGACCTCTACTCTGAAGCCCTGGGATGGCTTTTCTGTCAGACTCAAGGCCTGATCAAAGGTTTACTGAGGAAGACAATGGCCATTGCTCTGAAGTGTACGCTTCCAAAGCAGCTGCTTCAGATCAAGCAGGATATCATGGGTCCTGTCAAATAGCATCAGATGCCCATGTTATCAGGCAGGTGAATGAAGCCCCGGTTGGCTGGCCAGCTTTGGAGGCCACACTGAAGAGATGTCAATTGACTTCAAATAGCAGCTTCAACAATGAACTCCCTTGCAGTCTGACTAAAATAAATTTATGTTTCTTAATTTCAAACTGAATGTCTCTCATTTAGAAGTGCAATATAACTTCAGTGATTTGAGCAGGAGTGTTTGTAGATCCGTACTTTGCGTTTTCTAAGCTGCTGAAATGAAGGACTGGAAGAATTATGTTTAGTTTTAAGCAACTTTCAAAATAGAAACAAGAACCCAACTTTACATGACAGAATATGAGCAGAGACTGGAAACTTTGGGTCAAAGTCATTAACCACAAGTGAGTCCTTTTTTCATTTTGTCAAGTGCATTGAGGAAGATTACTTGGCCTGAAGGCTGGTCCTTAAGCTCACTTTGCAACAGACAGTGATGTCTTCAAAGTCAGAAGTGAGATATTGTTGCAGCCACTCAAATTACATCAGACTTGTTACCTCACTCAGCTCAGTAACAACATGCAAAATCTGACAGATAGGAGCCTGCTGCTCCAGACATTTCATAAACATCCAGCCAGAGACAGCCACTTGCTGGAAGAACATCCAGTCTCTAGGAAGGAAGGCAGGCAATAACAAGAGAAGAGCGCTGAGAGAGTACACATGCATCACAAAATGCTGATGCCTCTCCAGGGAGCGTGGCACTCTGTCTGGTTAACCAGCCCTCTGGAAACCAGGTGATGTCCCACAAGTACCTATGGCTGAGGATGCCTGACTTAAATCACTCAGAACTGTCCTGGCTGGCTTTACATAATCTGGGATTTTCTGCAACAACTCTTTTCACAGACAGGCAAAGTGATTTACTGAAGGAAATGTGCAGGTCAGAAGAAGAGATGAGGAAAGAATAAACCCCCTAAATCCTAATCCTGATGCCTTGCACACTACGCTGTTACTCCTTTTCTGTGTTTGTAAAGGAAAATACACAATTTATTTGTTTACTACCAGGTCTATGGCCATAATTATAGTATCATGTGAGCAATTCAACATAATCTTCTTCATTCCAAGATGCAGACTGATCTATCATTAAGTAAGAATACTTAATTACAACTTAGTATTCATGCTAGACATATGCTAAGGAAACATCCTGATATTTTTATTAACTATTTAAGGCTTTAATTCTACTGAGTTTTGAACTATTACTATCTGAGAAATATAAATAAGAGCACAAGACTACTTCTCCCTCCAACAAAGCTCTCAGGGGGGACAACCTCTTTGATAGCTAGTGGCTGGAACATCTGCATCATTTAATAATATATTCCAATTTTTTTAGCTGAAAAAGCAGTTTAAATGTGAATCAAAATGTGAATGGAACAAAATTAAAGCAGACTTAAAGTGACTAAAGTGACAAACAACCATGAAAGCTTTAGAGCTTTCATTCGCTAATGCATTACCTTATACCATTATGTAGGTCATCTTTGGTTTGCTGAATTCTTTCAAATGATGCCAGACTTCAAAATCAAAATGAAATGGAGAAACATACAGAAGCATTTACATTTGAAATGGTATCTGCATTTTTACTAGCCCCAAAGAGTAGGAGACACACCAAGGCCCTAAGTGCTGAAGAGGTTGCTCCTGAGTGCATATACCTCTGAACAATTTATTTTATTACTTGCCTCCTCGTGCAAAGTAAAATGTCTTTTCCAGCTTTTGCTGAAAATACATGACTTCAGGAATAAGATATATGGTCACCTCTGACTTGTAGTCCCCTACCGTCATCTCTCCTCACTTACTGTTTAACACTTGACCAGTCATTTTGCCCATAAATCTTGTTTTCCCTTCTCAGAAAATAGAAACTGACACTTATATCCCTGACTTCACAACGTTCTTATGAGGACTTCAATTTTTTAATACTTATAAACACTGAGGACAGGCATGGATCTCCCAAATGTTTAAAAGATAACCACAATATAGAAAACTTTTACTAACTACAAAGAGATCAAAAAGCATAAAGACTGTACAGAGCAGAGACAAAATGAAATAACCTTAAATTACATAGGCCAGCAGCTATTTCACAGCCTCTGCTGTTTAAAATTGCTACAGCCCCCATTTTGCACCCCAAACAGCAGCAGGGCTATTACCAGCCATGGGCTCAGCCGGGCAGTGGGGCTGTGAGAGGCTGGCTGACAGCCCAGCTCCTCACCCGCCGGCCGGAGGCTCCCACTGAAAACAGGTGGCTCAGGTGAGAAGGTGCAAATCCTTTCCTGGATCACCAGGTAAAGTCAGTAGAGGACACTTCTCCAGGACTCAGGCCACATGCCTGTACCAGCAAAGAGAGGGAACAGAAGTGATAAAGCACACAAGCTAACTCAAAATGGGTACAGAGTGCTACCTCTCTGCACTAGCAGCATGCAAGATGAAAATATGCTTGGGAAGATGGGAGAAATGAAAGCAAAAATACACTTTCCCCTAAATTTTGCAGTGGCATGCTAGCTAGGCTGCAACATGACCCACTGATGGATCTGCTGCACACAAAACTCCTGTGTGGAAAAAGAGACAGCACCTCACAGCACTTACCCTCACCCTGGGTTTCAGCCTTTGTTGCCTTTTTCCCTTCACTGACTCCAAGCCTTCCTACAGGACTGAAACACAATAGTCCTGCAGAAGCTGCGCTGGCTGGAAGAGGTTTCAAGTAGATTGTCAAATACCATTTAGCACTGTCCATGCCCCAGCTGATCTGCATTTCTATTCTCTATATAGTTACTTTGTTTAAGTTATCGTTTCGCAATATTCCCCAAGCTGAGATGAAAAAGCCCAGACTAGAAGACAGAGTGGTGGAGAGGGAAATTCCCTCTCCGCAAATGTATGTTTCCTATAATTCCAGTTGCTGGCAACTTCAGCATTTAATATTGAATGATAACCCAAAAAGATGTAAACAAGGGGCTTAATTTAGGTGTGTCACTAGTGACATACTCAAAAGTTGTAAAACAAGAAGAGTAGACTAATTTCCTATAGTTGTTTTAGTGAAAGAACATAAATAGGTGACAGTGGCTCAGATTTTCTAATCTCATCTTTCTGACAGATACAGTAAACAGAACTAGTTAGTTCAAGTCAGTAATTATAGATTATACATCCTCAGTTTTGATTAGAATAATGTGCCCAAGAAGTTCAACATTTTAAAGTAATAAAACTCTTTTAAAATGACAGTTCTTTTAATTTTAACTAAACTCATACTTCATATAGAAGCAGCTTGTAAAAAAAAAAAGTAGAAAAACGTAGTCATCTCATAAACAAAACTACCATTTCCCATTTTCTTTCACAACAGAATGCTAAAATCATTGAATCACAAATAGATTCTGAAGCTATACGATTATGGAGCTAACTACATAGCCTATCCTCTCAGTTACTCAAGAGGAGTACTAAATTTGAAGTCTATATTCAATTGCAAATCAATATATCTGAATGCTTACTAACCCACCAGAATCAATGTGTTTCTAACAAAATAACTAAAAATGCAAATGCAAAGGAGGACTGAATCTTATTATTCAAATCCAGCTTTTTGTTGTGTAGATAGAAAGTGAGTTTCAGCTCTGCAACTTAAACCTCCTTGTTTAAATTAGTCAACCTTGGAGCTCTTTACTGTCCACCAAGGAACATACCGATGGCTTCAATTCAGAAAAGTCTCAAAGACAGTGTATAACTTTAGACAGGCAAATAGTGCCATTGATTTCAGTGAGATTAGTCATGTTTCTAAAATGATGTCAGACAAGATTTGAGGCATCATATCTTTTACTGCAGAACTCATTAAAGAGGAGCAAACACACAAGCTCTCAGTCACACAAACGCTTCTCAAGAACTGAAATGGAAGCAAAATCTTCTGTCTTGAAAAAAATTACTTATGAGTTTAAACCCATTACATTTAATCAGCGAAATGGTCTGAAAGAAGGGCAGGTCGGTACTCGCAGTGCCAAGGGGATTGTTAGCTTGGGAAGGGGTGACAATAGCATTCATTTGCAAAAAGGGCAGAGAGAGGTGGTAGTTCTGGGCAGTGGATCAGATAAAGGAAAGCAGGGAAGTGGGATGTACTAGTAAGTACCAATACCCAGATTTACTGTCCACTTAATTTTAATATCCAGACTTATTCTGAAGGTCCTTTGTAAGCTTTCATTAAGGTACCAGATGGAGCCATTAGTTTGTGAAAAATGTCTTCCTTGCAAAGGTCAGGACTGGATTTGGTGACAGATGTGGTCCTTCCCCTGATCCTGCTTCCTTTGACAGATGACAGAAGTCACAGCAGAAGTGTCATGCTGCTGTACAGGTGACATGGTAAACCCCAGTCCTGTGTGAATGACTAAAGTGACTGTCCTGGCTCATGTCACAGGAAGAATTGGTTACAGTTCCAAAAATGAAATTCACAGTGGCATTTCTCATTACATGACAATGAAAAACTGGAAAGAATAAAAATATTTAATCCCTTCCATATCTAAAGTCTTTTCCCAGCTTGCTATTGGAAAAAAAAAAAATAATCTTAGAAAGTCTTCATATTCCTTTTATTTCATTCTCAGTTCCTGCCTCTGCAGAGACCTTCTGATACCAGACTGGTTAAGGGCATAGGTGGCTATGATCCAGAGACTTACACTTGCAGAATTATCAATAGCCAAATTAACACATTGTGAATTAATGTTTTCTTTTTATTAAGTGAGCCAGGAGAGTTTCTGTTGTGTTTGTATTCACAGAGCTTTTTGGCTAAAAGGTTAGAGCAGTTGTTTAGAATGGCAAACAAATACTGTGAGGTTTTGTGGTTCGATAAATACGTGTTACAGACTCTGGTGCCGAAATAATTTGCTTTGTTCAGGGAGCCTACATTGAACTACACTCTTTGGTAATGCCATTTTGCTACACAGGTCTGCTTGCCTTGAGAGTCCGATCAATGAGCCGTCCTCACTCACTTGTGGTGATGCGCTGCAAACAGCGATGCTCCAGATGATTAAACTTCTGCTTCCCCAGAAAAAATTCTAGTTGAATTAATCCAGAACTGTGCTGTGGTTTAGTAACTGCTTTCAACTCGTAAAAATATGGGCTGAGGTCTGAGCAGAAGCTTGGATACCAGAGCAGACTGCCTGTCCCAGCTCTCCCCGCCGCCTCACCTGCCGGCCCGGCAGCTTGCTTAAAATTCTGCTCTTCACCTGCAAGTCTGCACAGCTCTGCAGCCGCCTATTGTTATTTAATAAGTGCTTCACAGTGGAATTGAATTGTTCCAATCAAGATTAGGACTCTGCTTCTCTAGGTGGTATGCAAAGCATGTCTGCAGCCTAAACTTTCACCCATTTCTCCGTCTGCACTTTCATTATGTCCCATGACAGTCTCACAGATAGTCCCAGCTCTTATTTATTCCCTTTTCCTCCTCCTAAATGCTTCTTAACAGGCCTTCACCGCAACCTGACTGCATGGCTCCTACAGCAGCACACCAGGCACTTGCCCCTGTTGGGTCAGATCCTTTTTTGCAGCCCATATGCCATGTAGAGGAGGGTCTCCTCAGGGGCTCCCAGTGCAGCACTGCCACGCACTGTCCTCGGATCACCCATCCACGTCACCAAATCCCTTCAGAAACTAAAAAGAAGTAGAGAGTGACCTTCAAAGCATGAGCTCTTGGGGCAGATGGCTCTTACCATCTCTGGAGCAAAGGAGCAAGCCCAAGCCTTTTAATAGTAAAGAAGGAAGAGAGAAATATTAGGTGAAAACTCATCAACACTTTGAGCCAGCCAAATCTGAGATGACAGGACAAAGGGTAGGTCTGCAAGCAGTGCCAAGCCCTTAGAGTACGGCAGAAAACAAGGCTCCTCTTGCAGCAAAATTACAAGGGGCATTCAAAACGGTGGTGTGACAGCGTGCTGCATTGCTGGATGCATGGGGCTACAGGGAAGAAGTGCGAGTGGGGTTGGTCTCAAGGTGTGGAGGCCACCAGCATCAGCCACGATCCCATTGGGGCATGAGCTGCTCCTGCAGCTGGAGGGACAAGCTGCAAATCTCTGCTCTGCAAACATCAGATAAGATGATGTGTCTAGTCTTCAGTCCCTGAGCTCTGTAAAGGAGCCACAACTGAGAAGCAAGAGTATCCCAAACAGTAAGCTTGTTTTATAGAAAAACCATCTAAATGTTTGTTTTAACCAATTATATAAACTCCTTAGTGACCAACATGTAACTGACCTTTATTTTTAAATCCATGCTCAATAAAAGAAGACTGCAATTGTTTGTGAACTTTGCAAAGTCTGTAACATGGCTTGGGGGAAAAAAATTAAAATTAATTTATATTTGTCTAATCCCTAATAGCTCCTGACAGTCTGTGGAACAAATAGTTTTAATTATTTTCTCCTTGTCGAATTTCAGGTCTCATCATTTAATAAAAAATAGCACATTACCGACAATTGGGATTAAAGGGACACAGTAGGAAAACCAGGAAATTACATTAGCATCAAACAGTGACAAATATGTCATTCTTATTGCAGTTCTGTCCCAAGACAGCAGAACATTTACAACTTCCCCATCAAAAACCACAAACAAATCAAACAACAAACAAAAAAAAGCCCTTAAGACTTTTTTCCATTTATCCTGAGACTTACGGCTACAGAAAATGTCAATGTGATCCCTGCAATAAAAAATATTCTAAGAAATTATTTCAGTTATTAATGAACGAAGTATAGATCTAACACATTGTTGTAAAATAAGTGCTACTTATTTTTTTATCTGAACTACTGATGCATGAAAATAACTCTAGAGCTAATCAATAAGTAATGACTATGTTTCAGGAGTAATGCTCTGTTCAGAGGAAAAAAGTGGTTGCAGTTCACAAACAATTACTGACACCATGAAGCACATGAATCAATACCCACAAGAGATCTGCACATTATTTAAAATTTCTTCAGCAATATTTGCCTTTGTTCCTTTGTCCCAGTGTAATTTTTCCTGCCTGTAATACTGTGACTATATTAAAGGTTAGTGTGAATATATTACTGACAGTAGAATAAAATGCAAAAGCTAGACTTCTGATGGATAAGTCTAACAGCCAGCAGTGGCATGACTGTTACTGGAGCGCTTGTAGCCACGGGACTCTGTGCAAAGCTCTTTCTTACACAAGATATTACGAGTCACAAAATGATCAAGATCTCACCACTTATGGGCCCAGTATAACCCTGCAGGACTTCAATTTTTTAGTCTTCCAGAATTCTTTTTTGGTGTGCAATGGTTTACTCCTCAGGGTAACTGGAAGTACGTGAGGTGGCTGGAGCTGGAGGTTGTGTGCCTCAATGCTTGCTGAAGTCTCCCAGGGAGACAGATTTATCACCCTCTCCTAAAGTGAACTGATGAGTTCCCACTGGTCTAATTCTCTAAATAAAGCCCCTTGCCTTGTTTTTATCACCAGCTCTGTGTAGAGCAAGGGAAAAGCATGAACTAGTCCAAGGCACAAATCTGAATTCTCCTCTGTTAACACAGGAGAGAGAACAACCCATTTGTTCTTCACTTGCATGAATGAATAACCCCAGATGTACAAGGCTCTCACATTTTTCTCTTTGAGTCACATGTGGCTTCGAGATGTGGCTGGTTTATAGCCCAAAATGATGTTCCTTTACTTTAGGTTTTAACTGCAAATCAGTCTGCTTGCCCCAGAACAAACATCTGGTCTTTGCCTAGAAAACAAATAGACAACTTCACGCCTGACATCAGCACATGGCTACTTGAACATCTGACAACAGTTACCAGCAGCATTTGACAGCAGGGAGAGATTTTCAAAGGAATAAATACCCAGCTGTGACTAGAAATCACCAGACATGGGTGTCTTAGTACAGTTCTGCAGAAGAAAATATCAGTATTTTTAAATCACTAATATAATAAAATGGAGAAATGTGGTTTAGTTCTTGAAAAATGAGGCAGGTTCCTCTTCTACTCTAAATTAATATTATGAAGAATTTACAAATAGCTGTTTTTCACCACAGCAGAAAAAAACCAAGCAAGCAAACAAAAAAACCCCACACAACCACAAAGAGAAATGTGAAGAGAAAATAGCACTGAGGTACATGTTCTTACAGAAAACGCTTCTCTAAGCAAAAATAAAGGCACGAGCCAAGTATGCTCTTTAAGTCCTTCTCTGAAAATGTAAACTAATTTCAAAGAAGATCACTCAGGGCTTTTTTTTTTCCTTTTATTTAGGCAAGTACGAGAAATTACAAAATGAGACAGAAGATTTTCTCAGCATAAACTTCATTTGCAAGTAGCAGAGTTGCTCACACTTATACGGTTTGCTTTTGTGTGGAAAAGGAAATAAAATCTAGACTGTCCTCTGGCCTGCGTTAACTGCTGCAACATTAAATAAGTAGAAAGACAATTATTTCAAAACTATGAAGTGTGAAGGAAGTTCAATGAAATGAACATGAAAATATATGCCAGAATATATTGGCATAAATTAAAAATACACATAAAAATATGTACTTATGGAGTGAAGAGCAGGAAAGGAAGCTTTTATCCCTAAGCTCATGCGCCTGGGCGCACTGCCCTGCCGGCTCTTAGTTTTCCAGTTTAATTTAGAGAAAAGGTTACTACCATCCATCATGTTACACGGGTTGTCAGAAAAGCCAGCTCTATGCATTTTATCATTAAGAAGCCCCAGTGAAGAGGTATTTTAAACGCCTGCGAATGAGGTTAGCTGACTACTTGCTAGCAGCACTGTAGCTTTGTCCTTTCTTCTAATTCAAAAGTATATTAACTAGAGGATAATTGCAGCTGTTCTCATCCATAATCTACAGTGACAATAACAAACAGCAGACCAAATGAAAAGGATCTTGCAGTCTTCCAAAATATTTTGTGCTTTGCATTTTGTTAGAGCTATTTGTCTCTTCCCTAAAAATTCTTAGGTGACTGAAATTAAGAGCGAAAGAATATTGTTGAAAATTACTTAATAATGTACTTTTAACTTGCAAATCTACAGTAAGCTACATTTTTGTTTAGTTTATGATTAAAAAGGAAATTACATTTTTCATTAATATAATTTATTATATTAAAAAGTTCTATGCTTGAAGGTAAGAGATATTTTAACATGAAAATTATCTAGTCTCCACAGACTTTGCAAAGGGACTTCAAAACATGGAAGGCATGCCAGGCTGCTGCATTTTAGATACATCCATTTTTCTATGATAAAGGCACTTTTTAACTGTAATAAGAGAATACTTGCAAAATCCTGTTATTAAATACCTATTGTCTATAAAAGTTTTACAGAAGTACATGTTGACAGCAAAAATATGGAAAAGCAAGAAAAGAAGTTATAAGTTATATGCACGTAACAAAAGTATCTTCCACCTACCACACAGGAAAATAAGGAAATTTTAATGCAAGAAAGCTCTTTACATGAAGAAATACCTATTGGCTCAAATAATCCAGCAATGCAGTGTTCCTTACCAAAGAAACTATGCACTGTTTACCAATTTCTTGAAGTGGTAAAAATACATCTCAGTGACATGATTCATAGACAGATATTTCCATCATAAATAAAAAAGAAACCCTAGAGGCCACTGGCAGCAATGAAAGGTGAATGAGAGATTACTGAAATACAGCTAAATTGGGGGCAGCTTAAGAGACCTATGTTTCAGTTCACCGCACCATTTATTTCTTGACAGTTCAAATTTTTGGTATAATCCAAAGGATTTATTTTTAAATCTAGCCATCCATTCATATCAGAGGCCAAAGCTTTAACCTAGTAACCTGGAGCATTGACACATCTTAGCTATCATAACAGATCCATGATCAGTAGTTTGCAGCAGGTCTATTGCTCTAAAATACCACATCACAGTTTAAATAAAAAAGTCGACAAAAGCTAAAAAAAAAAAAAAAAGAGAGGATTTTTTTTTTCAAATTTTAAAATATTCAGTATAATTTCTTCATAAGAAAAATATGAGAAGTAGTGGCGAAAATACCAATTCAGGTGAGGCAGACCTGCCATCACAATACAGGAATGCAAAAATATCTTTCTTCCCCTCAGGCAAAATCCTGAAGCAAACTCCCTGTTCTGGACATTTTAGGAATGGAAATCCTCATTGTGCAAACCTCCACTAGTCTACTCCGAACATGGCCTGTTGGAGCTCCTCAGCTGACCTCCAGCAGGGCTACAAGCCTCCCCAAAGTCAGTCATCTCAACAGTACTTCAGATGCAAATGAGGTTGTCAGCAAGGCCCAAGACGATGGCCTTGACCTGTTTGTGGAAGCACTGGGGAAGGCACAGTCCCTCGTACCAGTGTCACCAGTACTCCTTGCTGCCTGGCCTCTTTGCTGGAAGGCGTCTCTTGAGCACTGACTTCTAGAAGAACCCTGTGGTAACCCAGTTTAGAGATTAATAGGGTAGCTATGTCAACTACCTCCACAGGTCTGTGTACAATTTATCTTGGCTAATTTATTTTTAATAGCATGCACACATTTATCAATCAGGACAATAAAAGATCTAATTTTCATCGAAGGCTCTTCAGTCTGACCCATAGCCCCATCTTCACTTTTCTTCTGTAAACAAGAGCCAGCATTGCTGGAAGCACACTTCAACACAGCTCATCAGCAAACAACTGGGAGAACTTTTGTCCAGAAATGCAAGGATGGAGGCAAGTGCAAGAAGTGGCACATCTTCACCAAAGGTTTTCCTAAAGAAGGATTTGCTGGGTACTCAACACATTCAAAAATCACAATTAATGTTTGTTCAGAAATCTTCGCTTTTAGACCCTTATAATGCACTGGACTTTTTCTTTTCAGTATGGGTGCAAAACAGATAAATCTGAAGGAAAAAAAAAGTCTAAATACAAAAGATATTCAGAAGGAACAGGGGACTGCAGGGACATCTGGGACATCTCTGATCTCATATTGCAGACATCCTATCAGCTAATCTTCTCCATAAACCTATTTAAATTCCATCTTAAAAACAACAGTTTTCTTATAGCTACTACTCTGCAGAAGCCTTTTCCAGAGTCTGATTCCAAAGATCAGAAACATTTTTCTTTCTTTCTTCCTTCCTTCTTTCCTTCCTTCCTTCCGTTCTTTCTTTCCTTCTTTCTTTCCTTCTTTCTCTCCTTCTCTTTCTTTCTTTCCTTCTTTCCTTCTTTCCTTCTTTCCTTCTTCTTTCCTTCTCTCTTTCTTTCTCTCTTTCTTCCTCTCTTTCTCTCTTTCTCTCTTTCTCTCTTTCCTTATCTCTCAAATTAAATACATTTCCAGTCACCTTGCTCCAATTCATTCTTGTCTTGACAAAATTATTTCCTTAAAAGCTACTTCACTCCTGTTTATTTTGATTAAAGGCTGTTGCTAGGTATCATAATAAAACTTGTCAATAAAGAGAGAAAAAAAAAAAAGAAGTTGTTGCCTAGATCTTCTGCAGTCTAACAGAAATCAACACAAAAGATGTGTTGTCTTTATAGTAACAGTGACAGCACCAGTACCATCCTTTAGTGGGATGGTACTTGCTCACACCCATAAAGCCTAATGCTGCAGATGTATTCTTTCCAGCCAGAAGACTGTGGGACAGATTGTGCATAACAGGTAAGAATGCTGCTTCTGAGCACTGGAGGTGCTTTGGCTCCTTGGTTCCTCTGAGTAAACCGTTGTGTAGTAACCTGGAGATGACAAATCCAGGTACCTCAGCACAAACACATTGTATATTTTATGACTTCTTCAAGAGGCTGGAAATAACATGTGTTTACATACCTGGGGCAAAAGTAACCTGTAATCAAGCTGTTTTTTCAAATGGTAGTTCTAAGGTGTTTGCGATATCAGACCATTTCCCGTGTAAGCAAGAAATGTGTTCGTGGGCAGCAACCTGCCTTTGACCCAGTGTTGTGCAGAGTGGGTTGAAACTCCCATAGAAGTTAGTCAGTCAAGGTACTGGGTGATGGATACCTTTTGCAGTGAAAACAGTGTTTCATAGGAGATAGACTTGCCCCAATATGAGGGGAAAAACTCAGCACACCACTAAAAGCAAAACCAAGCACTGACTGTATATAAAAATAATATTAACAGGGCAATTATATTTAGGAAAAAAACCCAAAAATAAACAACACATTTGTAAAACTATTTGCTTCCTGTCTTTCAGATCTGCTTGTTGAATGGATTTCAAGCAAGATCAGCTGAATCTAGTTTTACAAACATTTTAAGTATTTAATACCTCTGGAGACTTGCAGGTCCTCTAAAGCAATTAGGGTTCAGTCTATGTGTGCCAGCCATAATCCACTTCCCTGATAACAGGCATATAAAATAGGATACATATGCCACAAAACTAAACAAGGCAAGAAATATAAAAGGCCAGCCCCAGATCGAGGAGAACCTCCAAGGAGTAGGATCAGACACATAAAATGCTTTACATAAGGACAGTACTCCATGTGGAGTATGCGAAGTCAGATCAGTTAATCCTTGCTACGAGAATACACAATAAGATTGGGACCTGGATCATTTTAAGTTTGGGAATCATTTACTTGTTTAGCAGGTTCTGATCAGCTACACTTATGCGAAGCCACTGATGAAGTACCAAAACTTCATGACGATGGAAATAATGATTTTATATGCAAAGAAAAATGAGGACATAAGCTGTCATTATTAGTCATGATGTATAAGTGTGGTGATTACTGAACTCCTCTCTGAGAAATGACCAAGCTGCATTCACAGCTTAAAAATAACATTTGTATCTGGACAATGTATAACCCTGACAGAAGAGACAAGCATGTTTCCCCATAGTGCCTTTTTTACATTAGTTTTTAGAACAGAACCACCTGTCAAAATATTCTCATAGCATGTAATTTTATTTTCAATACTCTCAGTTCCAAAAACAACGGGACAGCTTTTTTCTCTCTACATTTTTAATCATCTTAGGATAGTATGCGACAAGTGGCAGATGCTGTGGAAGACTGCATTTTGCATCTCAAGAGCTTGGCAGGCAAAAATATTGAATAAGTCAATCAATACCACTCTTCCTGAGACACCCTCAGCCTCAGCATACCGCTGCCAGCTGCAGGGACACGAGGCAGCAGAAGAGCCATTACACGATGCCCCTCACAGCACCATCATGAAAACACGGGGCTGCCAGACACAGGGACTATTCATTCAAAAAGTAACATATATGCTAAATTGGATAAATCATCAATAAGGTGGTTAGTTAAGCTTGTAAGTTGGTGGTGGCTAGCTCAGAGATTTTGAGGACCAATCAAGAGACAGTGGGAGTAACTTATTTTTTTCAGACCATGCCTGAGCCCAGGACAAGCAGTAGCACATGCTTCCTGTTTCAGTGACAGAAAAAAATAGGCCAACGTGACAGGGCCAAACCAATACCCCTATAAATCCCATCCCTGATAAGCTGTCCAGGTTGTCTCTTACTTTATTGCATATTGCTCTGGTTTCATCCAAGTCCTCTTCTGCATATGGTCTGTATTCCCCGCAGAGCGCCTGGTCTGTGGTAACGTAACTCCTGTGGTTACTTCCCCTTTCCAGCACTCAGAGGGCAACAACCAAATCTAGTTATTTGCCCTGAAGAGACTCAGAGACCCAATTTAAAGAGAATGTTTAAATATGTAATAATGTACAGAAGCAACTAACTCTGGACAGGTTATATTAATGACTTGTGTTTGTGCCACATCTATGATCAAGTTCCTTCTAGACAAATGAGGGCTAGAGCCACTGGACCAAGTTGCCTTCTCATGTTTAGCTACCAAAATCTATCAAATCCCATGTATTTAGCTGAGAACATAATGAGAACAAAATGAACCACATGAACAATGTCTTGCAGTATCTCAGTACCCTTTCTAAAATGCAAACATTAATGTTTATGGCTGGCAATCATAATTGTTGCAGTCATTACTAAGGCCGGAGTTATTCAAGTGACTTCTGAATTGAAATTTTTCAAAACTCACAAATTGGGTTCTGCATTATCTTGTTATTAAAAAAAAAAAAATGTATTTGCTGTTTTCAATTCTTCCTCAAATAGTGGGTGGTGCTTGTTTTCTGTGGTTCTCTCTTGTTACATATATTACACTATTATAAAGACATGCAGGGAGTACACACAAATACCCATGTAAACGCATGGCAATATCTATGTGATAAATAGCCGAGGCACATGATTGTAAAGATATGTGAGATATACATTTCATAAGTATCTGGGATTTCCTCATCTGTGGCTGCCCACGAACACGCTTCTCACTTACACGGGAAATGGTCTGATATCGCAAACACCTTAGAGCTACCATTTGAAAATCCAGCTTGATTACAGGTTACTTGTGCCCCAGGTATGTAAACACATCTTTCCAGTTCCTACTGTCTCCTGTGCACATCCAAAAACATACTATCTTCAGTTCTTTACTAGCATTGCTGGTTTACAAAATAACACAAATTCAATGTCCTGTACCTTGAGATAGGGTTCATCTTAACTATCTCTATAACTTTATACAGCACAGATGTCTACAGCAGAGCTAGTCACCAGAGGACCACTTCGTCTTTCACAGGGATAAACTGGAATTTGAAGGACTTGATTCATCTGGCCAACTGTAGATATTTACCTGAGTTTAAGACAGATCCAGTACTAGCAGTGCCTGAAAGGAGGTCAGTGGACGAACAGCTCTGATGCAGGCATCCACATCACAGACATTTATGAACTAGAAACCCTGTCGGAGGTGGCTTCCAGGCAAAGGTGCTTTAGATCACTGGAAAACGGGATGGTTTTGGCTTCTTGGCACAACTTGGCATTTTCTGTCAACCTTTGAAAGCTCAGGGTAACCATTAAAAACTGTCTGTGTTGTTCATGGAAGAGTTTCCTTACTTCATATTGAAAACTTTTTTGGTCTTCTTGGATTACTGGTAAATTAAGGACTGTCACATTCACAGTGGGGGGAAGGAGTGCCTGTAAATCTCCAAAACCTCCTAAAATTAATTTTTCTATAGTTAGAGCCTTTAGGTGATGGGGCTCTGCAACATAAATATTATCAGCATTGTTTTGTTACAGACACAATACTCAAAAGAAGCAAAACAATAAGGAATTTAGGTAGGTCATCCCCATGGAAATATTAATTGATCTATAATAAACATCACACCTGATGGCAAACTGTCCATGTATATAGACACACATATATATATATATGAATATGCACTCTCACAACCTCCTCTTCTGCATCTCCTTATTTTAGTGGTCTAATTCCAAACTGCTGCTCACCCACAAGCTCAGTAGAAAGATTTTCCATGGGAAGCTGCTGGTCTTTCTCCTTAACTCAGTCTTATGGCTCTTTCACATGAAAGAGTGAAACTGGCTGTAACTCCTGTTCCTGCCCTTGCTGAATGGTTCGCTTTGGTGGGGGCTGGGGTGGTCCTCTCTCTTTCCCCCTCTCTCAAAGAAGTGTCTAAGGGATAGATTGATGAAAAAGACTAGGGGCTGCCTTGTATTCTGCTGTCAGTGGGTTCAAGTTTCAAACAGCATTATATTACTTGACTGAAAGAAAATGGAATTTTAATTATGTGATGATGATGGATGTAGAACTTTCCAGGCATGGAAGGGAGAAGTACAGTAGTGTGATGCTATAACCCCTAAATATAAAGATTGTGGATCAAAACTGAAAGGTTAACAGTCTAGATGAAATTTCAAGAAGATTTTCTCCAGTTCCTCAACCTTTCAACCTCTTTTTTTCAGACTCTTATGTTAGAGGCATTGCATTTACCTTTGTTTAATCTGACAGGAATCAGCACTGAATACCTGGCATGTGTTTGGTCCACAGCATATTATCTTTCTCTTTTTTGTTTCTTCCATTTTCAACAAGTATGACTGCAAATAGATTACCATGCAAATATATTGACCAAATACATGGGCTAGTACTGCCAAGAAACATTAGCAATAAAATTGATTGATGTAGACTGTCTTTATTAACTAACTCTGTCTTCTGAATAAGAAAATAATTACAGATTACATGATATGTGCTGATGTGCTAACTGTGGTTAAGCTCACATATTTTCACAATATCTTAACTGTTTACTTACTCTTTTCTCCATTACAGCAATACAGAGACTGTTTTTGTTTTTTTCCCCTCTTTTGGATACAAATTGAATTATTTTCAGATAGAATGAAAGAATCTGTCTGAGTTGTCAAGTTAAATCAACAATCCTCTACCACAGAGGAGTCTGGGATGAACTCCTTCCTACACAGTACAAATACCTGTTTTCAGTATGCTTCTGACCTGCCAGAAAAATGATACCACAACACTTAAGTTACTTACTAGTCCAAAAGTTTCGCTCCAAAACAATTTCACAGAAGCCAAGCCTAGGTTTTTACATAGTGCATAGTGTAGGCTTAACCTGTGTCTCTTTAAACCATTTCCCAGGATAAAAAGGGTCAATCCTGCAGTCAGCAGGATTGCTTCATTTTTTGCTCCTCCATGGCTGTGTTTTGGCCTGTTCTAACTAGCACCCTCCAAGAGGAAGCCTGGGCGTGATTTGGGGCTAGATCATGCCAGCAGCTGCTACAAATAGGAGTTATTAATATAAATATTAATATAAACAAGAACTTCAACAGTCTTGCCTCCCTCTGGTGCACTCCAGCACAATCCCACTCATCTTGTGCTGTCCCATACAGCATCCTTACCTTTCTGTGTATCATACAACAAGGCATGCAATGCAAATCCTCCACTTTCCTGCCATCAAAACACTCTCCAGCAGCTCTCAGTGTATCCTTTAAAGGAAACATTTTGGCTACTTAGACTTGAGAAAACACATACAAAAATAATGACATCTTGGGACCAGAGGTTCAGTAGAGACCAGGGTCCAATGCTATGTAGGTATGCATTTTTTTAATATCAGAATACTTTAGAGAGTTCTAATCCTAATTAAGACAGATACAAAACACTCCATGCCCCTAAGCCTTCTTATTTAGCAGTTAGAATAAATAAAGCAGCCAAGCTGCATCCACATCCCCCATAACAGACAGGTCCAGGATGCCTACATAAGTCCAGAGATTCACATGGAAGACAAATACCCAGATCACCAGGATGTGGCAGCTCAAAGGTGGATTGCTCATTCTCCTTCTCAGGTGGATCCCTCCAACTTTCCCCCTATAATTGTTCTATGGCTGTACAAATAATCATATATTTATTAGATAGAAAAAAGGAAGCTCGATGGCTCTGAAGCTTAAGTCCCTGTATCAATGTGTACAAAAATAGGACCCATTTAAAGACCACAGTTACTGGAATAAAGTAGATGATTCCCTTCTCTCTGATTTTGACCAGAATCCTACTTTTGATCTGAAAAGCCTTTTGTAAAAATTAACTGCAAATGACATGTTTCTGTAAGGACTTTTCATTTTGTGAGAAAATTCCAGACTAGCTTTATGTGAGGACCACACACTCACATGGATCGAAGATGTTGATGCTGATGAATTGCTGCTTTCAGCTGTAGAACTCAATTATTCTTGTTCTGTACAGCTGGCGTTATTGTGTGGTGATGTGTTTGTCTTCTGACACCTCGGGGAGGAGGACAAAATGAATTTTTTACATTCACAGTGCCAAAGGAACAGTTTGAATAAGAAATGCTGCAGTAAGACCTGCATGACTATGTCCTCTGGCATGAATGATGAATCCAGGTTCTTTAGATCTTGTTTTCTAGCATCACTTACATACTGGAAGCATTTATTTAAAAATGTTGTAGGAAAATTACACTAAAGGTAAGCTTATTTTGACAGATGAAAGAAATAAACTAGTTTATATTGGCTGATTTCTAGCCTGTGTTCCTGAAGCCTTTCCCTTCACTTTTATAGGTCAGAGGGGTCACTAATCCTACTCATTTTCAGATTGTCAGTCAATAATCACTTATGTGGCACTATGTCTTTGGAAATGACAGCTGAGACAAGATCTGAAGCTCAGTCTTTCTTCCACGATGCCTTCTAAATACCAATCTGAGACAGCTGAAAGTACTGAATATTCTATATCTGATTACACCTTCACCGAGCTTGAAAAAAGAAGGTTTTGGTGAAGTTCACAACATTGCTCTATGGGAAATGTCTCTACTTCAATGGCATAATGAAGTCATACAAAGCAGAATAGTCCCTGCCAGTGGACATTAATGAGAGTCAACATTTTTTTTGCTCTAAGGCATTTCAATTGTGTCACAAGCAGAGACCATCTGGCTTAAGAATGAATATTCAGTATCTGTATCAGAAGCAGAAATACTTTGGAGAGAAATGGTACCTTTCCAGCTTCCAGCTTGGACAGCACCCACCGCTAAAACTGGTGTATTGCACAGTTGGCTAAACTGAAATTTGATGCCCAATGAGTGTCTTTTTAGGCTATTATTATCTTATTAATTAGTTGTTGTTTACCAGTTTGGACTTTATCTCCTCAAAAAGATCACTTTATGTTAACAATTCCTGAGGGATAACATATTCCACCACACTCCGCAGAGGACTATGACAGCTCTTCAGCTTTTATTTACTGAGAAGTCATAGGGGTAGAAATAATTTTTTTTAGAGGAATAAACAAAATTTCTCTCTTGCATGTGACAGGTGCAATCCCTGTTTATTAAAAATATTGAGAAAACATTTGCAAAATGGAAATTTAAAGAACAAGTGTCACAGCAGACAATAACTTTCCTGAGAAAGACTCAAGCTGAGAAAGAATGAAATCATCACTTCTAAAGGGCAGGCATTTATTTCACAATTGTTATAACTGTCACCGGATCTTTTAGCTTGGCCTCTCTCATTTCTATGGGGTGCCTCTCACTGCAGCTTGTTGGGGAAAAAAAAAAAACAAAGTGATTCGGCACAGATTTTTCTTAGCTACGTACAAAGATCAGAAGAAAATGTTTCATAGTTCTGAGAAACTCAGGCTGTTAATACTTTGAGCAAATTGTATGTATGTATCATGGTCTGTTTATGAGACTGTAGGTTTATTTGCTTAAGTACCTAAATATCTTGAGGAGGCTCTGAGGTGGATGTTGAGCTGACAGCCTTGTCTGCCACGTGTAGCCGTTTCAAATTCAAGAAGCCCAGAGAAGGTGGGGGCCAAGTTGCAATCCCTTGGAGGTATTTGACTTGAATGCAACTGAGACCAGTGTCAGTGGAAATGCTTTTAAAGGTAGAGGAGGTTCTGCCACAATATTTTGGAATTAAGTCAAACAACATGTTGACTTTCTCCTGAGGGGATGTGATGTGATAAATCTGTGATGGATTTTCTCACCGGAGCTATCTGGGCTGTGTTGTCTCTCACGAACACCAGGTTCCAGTGGGTGAAGCAATTTCTTGCACACATTTAGAAAACACATCAGAATAATTCAGGGTGATAAAAGTTAGTAGAGCCGATATGATTAGAGATCTATCACCTCATTTTCACTACATTACTGCCATAATCCTAGAAGGAAGATTCATATACATGCACTCAGCAATGAAATTCCAGGGAAGAAGAAATCCATAATATCAACTACCAGCTAATATTATCAGACAACTGAATTTTCTTGTCCTTGCTTCCTTACTTTTCTCATGGGAAATTTACCCTAGTGTACGAGACCAACATGAGATCCACCCAGGCTTGAATGCTGGATACTACAGCACATGGTACAGTGCTATTGAAATCGCCAGGCTGACTTTCAACGTGAGTTTGTTGTGGAGCTAAACATCACCTTGAGATGCAGCTCAGCCAGAGCAGAACAGGGCGTACCTATGTGATGAAGTGCTCTTGAATGTGAGAAAGGAAGGCGAAGTCAATCCCGAACACATAAACATATCTTGAGCAAGAAGCAATAAGCAAAGAGTGGAAGTTGGAGCTGTAACTCAGAAGTCTAAGGGAGAGTGGGAAGAGTGACAGTAAGAGTTTCTCCTTCAGCTTATGGGAAAAACACATAGCATTATATAAAAATATGAAAATATCAATCTCAATAACTGAAACATTCAGTTATCCAAACTTGAAGTTATTCTGACTCAAAAAGCAACTGATGCAATTGCTTTTTGGGCAGTACACACACTGCACTTCCACACCAGTCAGAATGTCTGTCCATCACTTTTAAGGCAGAATTCCTCTAGAGCAGTATCTCATCCAAATAACAGAAACTGTTGAGGCATTACTATTAGAGCTGTAAGTATGAGACTCACTCTTGTGATAAATCCAAACTAATTTTAAGCGTGTTCAGTGACATCCCATTCAGTGTCTAAACATGGTCAATTTAATACAGAAATGTCTCCCTGAGTACCCCAATAAAACTGAATGGGATTGAGTGCTGTAAACAACAGGATACTCAATTTTCACTCTCAGACATGGAAATTTTGTCAGAATTTTGTGGCTCTAGAGGAAATGCTGAGCACAACCTAAGCATCTACATGAAACTCTTATGTTAGCAAGGTGAAGTAAGTCCAACGAAAAAACACCACCATCCAAGACTGATATTTAAAGCGGTAATCATAAGAGGCAAAACAAGTTTAATATATACAGTCTGGCAAAGCTGGATTCTGCTTCTTTAAGAATGCATTATATTTTATGAGCATTCCTATTACAATTTTATTGCAATATTCAAGGTGTACTCAGAAGATACTATTATTTTTTTTAAATACAGGTTTATTTGTTTGCATCTTATTTTACAGCCACCCTTCCAGCCTCCAGTTTCATTTCTAAAATTAAAGCTAGTGATATTTCCATATCAAAGTTTAAAATTAATTTGCTTTGTGGGACATGCCTCTTGATCTAAAATACTTCATTTTAATTAGGACATTTAATTTTCTCTAATGGAATCAGGTTCCATTCACTTAATCCAAAATGACTTTCTGAAAGAGTTATAAGCAGTACATTTTCTCAGCACAAGGCTTGTACACATAAGGAGATTGCACCTGTGCAGCTGAACTGATTTCAGATTGCTCTACTTACACCACTACAAAATGTTAGTAAAGTTAATTGTAACTGGGTCTGCCCCACTTCTGTATCAGTTTTATCAAACAGCTTTAAGTTTCCTAATGCAGACCAGGAATAGATAATAGAAAATCAGGTACCACCACAAGTATGTGTTAGGATGAAAAAGCTAAATGAAAACTGTCCCACTTCCCAGAGCACAAGTGTCTGGACCTGCAAAGCCTGGAGTATAGCCACTTCCCACCACCATGTTTGCACAGCTCTCTTCTTCCCTTTGCCCTTTTCTCTATAACCTGTTGCATACACATAGACCATGCCAGATCATGTCTGCTTCTCATTAAGAGGACATATGAGACATTTCTGAGGAACACTTTGCATATTCTGGCTCTGTGTGTTCTGCCCTCATGCACACACAAAGGCACACAGGTAGATCAGGGCAGAGATAAGCAGTGCATGGGCACAGTGAAAGGCATTCCCTTTCCCTTGTTGTGAGAGCTTGCTCCCTCCATTAAAAATAAGTGTTTGTTCTAGAGAATGTCTATCTTTATCAATTTTGTACATCTCACCAGCACAGATAAATGCAATAAATACCATAAATTATTATAAACTCCAAAATGCCTTAAGCTCCGTGCTGACCGCAGCTCTCACAATGTAGGGCAAAAGAAATTATTTTTAAAATTGCATACCTTGAAAAATAGCCAGGCTGTCATCCATTTGACCAGTTTTACAACCCAAAAGACATGCTTGTAGAGCTCAGTATTCACTACTCCAGGGTCTACTACATTAGCAGTCACATGGCTTCCACTTGCAGTCAGAAGATGCTGTAGTCGATAGGTAAATAACACAAGGGCAAGTTTGCTTTGGGCATAGGCTCCATGGGGTGAATACGAACATCTGTATGCAGTAGAGAAAGAGAGAGGGAGATGCACATAAAAATAATCAGAAGGAAAACAGAATTGCACAAACATCAAAGGTACTTCATTTGGCAATAGGCAGCAAACGGCTATACATTGGGTCGTCATAAGAAACAGCTTATCACTGGCAGGAATGTTTGCTGGAGTTCTGGTGATTATTCTATCAAACACTAATCTGATTTATGGCAGGAAAAAAAAAAAAATTACACTGTACCTGACAGAGAAACTCTGTGTCAAACTCTTTAAACTAGCAATGCTGAAGCACCAGTTTCCAGGATATCATCACCTAGAGGCCCTCAAACTATTCCCCCCTTCCTCACTGCCCTCTTCCCACACATACATACTCTGTTCCCACCCAGTAAATCTCTGCCTGATCATACCGCTCCTGGTTATTATTATTTGTATTGCAGTAAGACCTACTAGTTTCTGATTAAGGCTCCTGTGTTGGGCACGGTACAGATGAGTAAGGCACCTGTGCCAGTGACACAAACCAGATTACACACAGCTAAAGAGATGGACAAAAAGATGGGGCAAGGACAGCAGCTGCAAGTGTAACTACGAGTTGTGCCATCTGCAGCCTTTAGAGCAAAGATGGCTGGTTGGGTCTTCACCAAACTGGAGGTGCAACAAATACCAGGAGTTGGGGCAAAACATTACCTGTTGAGTCTCCTGTGCACATCTCTCATGTGGAAGGTGAATTTGCCTTTCTTTCAAGTCAGTCTTTCTAGGAACTGCTGTTAGTTGGGTTTCACTGCATGAAGGCAGCAGGTTTTTATTTTTGTTCATTTTTTTTGTTTGTTCATTTGGTTGGTTAGGTTTTGTTTTGTTTTTTTTTTTTTAATAAGCAGGATAGTTCCAGACAAATTAGCAGGTATGTCGCTTAAAATGCTCCTCCCAACTGGGGCCTCAGCATCACTTCCACAAATACCTGTGCCACGATAATTCACTCTTACAATTACTACAGCCTCTCATCTATCTCTTTTTGTGCTTAGCAGAACCAAAGGCAATTCCTGACAGTACAGACAGCTCATAGGCAAAGCAGGCAGGAGCCTAAAGCAACGGGCTCCTGGATGCAGTAAAACAGCTTTGGTCCCAATCCCCTTTGCCTTTGCCAGGGCATGGGGAAGCAGCGCTGCTGCCGCCAATACGGAGCCAGAGGTTCGGGTCCGTGGGGCAGCAGCTACTGCTGGTGGAGGGAGACAGGGACACCCACCCAGGAGTGGGTCTCTCTTTCCCAGCTCTCTCATTCCCCCTAATTGTTGTCCTGCTCCTGCAACAGACGCAGCTATGGCTCCATCCTCTATACCTTTATCCTTAGTGCAGCAAGTGCCTGGCATGCGGAAGCTCCTAGTCTGCTGAAAAGCGTGACTTTGGTTTTCTGTAGTTGCTGCTACATGCAAGGTTTTTATTTGAATGAATAGCAAATATGTCTCAGAGTTCTTTTTGTTATCTTACTCTCACTGAATACCTTGTTTATAATATCCTGTATACTTCATCACAGAAAACCCTGGATGCTAGCAAACAGGCTGACTCTCTGTAGAGGTGTAAGGCTACTGAAGCAATATAACTGCTTGTGTCATCTGAATGGACTCAAAAACTTGGAGACACAATGGTAAATTGTACAGCTCAGCTACAGGAAGTAAAAGAAAATAACATTGACTCTCCAGTGCATTTCTTCTCTTTTTTTCTTTTTTTTTTCCTCTTTTTTTATTTCCCCTGCTCTATTTTTATTCAAGCAAATCACAAGCAGGCTACAAAAGCATTATATAAATTGAGAGAGAATAAAAAAGGACAGTTCATCATAAATAGCCGACGCACCAACCAACGGCCTGAGCTCTAACACACTGGATAACATAGCTCCATCATCATAAAGGTATCACCTGTGCCTCAGGGTAGAATGGGCTATTTTAAGAATAAAGAACAATCACTTCATGAATATAAAAGTGACTCGGCATTAGTCAGGAAATGGCAGTTACGTTTTAAATTCAGTAACGTCCGTATTCTGATACGAGACACTCAAAATGTCACCTTATGCTTCATACATATTTCAACCCTTTTAACTTGAAGGACCAGATCCTCAGCCGCTACGAGGCTCCCTTGTGCAGCCACGTGGGGCATCCATGGGAAGAAGCACTCATCTGAAGTCGCCTCCTGCAGCCAGCTGGCAAACAACTCTGGCACTTCTCCACCAGTGCCACCATTCCCCCACTGGTGGAGAACACAAGCTGGGGTAAGGGACATGCTTCCCAAGTTGAAATAGAGTGATCTTGCCTGGCAAGTGGCTGACAGGGAAGCAGGGCTGGGGACTACTCTGACTTGTTCTGCTCAGGTCTAGTCTGGCCTTCAGTAACTTCCAGATGCCAGGCAGGAGGACGGTGAATGCTCCCCATGACTTCCCATTCCCACATTTTATGCGACTGCTGTTTTGACTCACCTTGTGGCAATGAAGCGTGAACTACAAGGGCCAGATCCTCAAAAGCCTTGTACTTTGCATAGATATCTATGTCAGAGAAGCATGAGTGCTAAGAAGATATAAAAAGCTCTCCAATCAGCAAGGAAGCCTTTTATATCACAGTGCAGAGATGCAAATGATTTGCAAGGCAGCAAGGAATCAGACTTCAATAACATACTACAGATACGAAGGATATAAAATTGGATACACAGAGCAGACACTTTTGGCAGAACCCCTGGAATGATTAACTGCTCTGCTCCCATTCTCTTCGTGTGCGCTTTTTGCTTTCCAGGAATCTGACTTCAATGGACTACATACGAGAGAGGTATAACCTGTGACACAGAACTGAGAAGGATTTTTGTTGAACAACTGTTTTGCTTGTGAGACCACATCTTATGAGAATCATGTTGTTTAAATGCCGCATTTTAAAAAAATCATCACTGGTTACTTGATGTCATTACATCCAGTCTTGACATTACGCATCAGAAAAATCAGAGCATGTAGGCTCCCGTAGCTGTGCCACAACTGCATCTCCCATGCACATACTTGTAGAATGACAGATTGGTTTGGGTTGGAAGGGACCTTAAGGATCATGTAGTTGAAACCCCCCTGCCATAAACAGGGACATCTTTCACCAGATCAGATTGCTCAAAAACCCATCAACATGGTCCTGAGCACTTTTAATGATGGACATTCACAACTTCTCTGGGCAACCTGTTCCAGTGTCTCACCACTCTCGTAATAAAATATTTCTTCCTTATATCCAATCTAAGTCTACCCTATTTCAGTTTACAACAACAAAAAAAAGCATTCCTCTTACACATAGAATTAACTGCTTTAAAGCCTATGCATCTAAACCTAGCCTCTCTCAGTGTTCTCCACTCTGCATGTACATTTACTACAACTGAATGAAACTAGAATTGTATACTAAATAAAATAATAGTATTGACATTACGCATTTCCACAACGGTTTCATTTTCTGAAGGCTCTAAAAGCTTTCTGAAATGAAAGTGCATACAAGAGGCAAACCAGCCCAAAGCAGAACACAGCCTACCAGCAAACTGTGCTGGCACATAGTGCACATGAAAGTGCCTGTGGTGCTTGGACCTCCACAGACACAGAGTATTGATGTTTCACAGCAAGGCAGGCAGACTCTCAAGCAGAGAAACTCTATCTCCTAATTAGGTGTCCAGCCAGGAAAAAGACTGATAGTTCCCAGCTCCCAGTGGTATATACGCACACTGGTCAGTCAGTCATAGAGCTAGGAGGTACTGGTATTCAACTGCCCAGGGATTCATCCTAAATAAACACTGAGCCCACCAGACTCAGGTGTGCCAGACAGCATGTCTGTGGAATGGTAGGCCTGTGCGCAGTCAAGCAGCCGAGAAAGTGGAGCAAGGTCTTGCTGGGAAGAAGTTCAGTGGAAAGGAGGGATGTGCCTGGTGTTGGTAGCCTAGAGAAGTTCATGCCCGTCCACTTTTTTGAGTGGTGCTCTCTGTGGATCACTGTTCCTACCATAGAAAATGGTTCTCCTCTAGGGGATGCCCCCTTAGAGCATTTTGCCAATTCAGTGCTGATAAAATAGGGCAATGCACAACTCACTAAGTGGAAACTACAGGAGGAGTTAAGGCAGACAGGATTTAATTAGCTGCTTTGAAATCTCGCCAAGAGAGCAGAAACACACAAAAACTTCTTCGTTTTAAAATAGTGTTTTATTGTTTCTATACCAACGGATAAAGGAGGAAGATAAGGCAGGCTAAGCATTTTCTGTTCAATTATTTTTTAGCAGAAATTCTTAGTTTTGGCTTAAGATATTTTGCAACATAGACTTAGAAGTTTGAATTGTCATTACAAAAATTAGGGAGGAGAGAAAGTGATTGTTTTGTTTTTTTGCCAGAAAAAAATAAGTAAGCATTCACTTCTGGAGTGAGAGAGTGCCTTGTGGTTTGCTGATTTATTTATTATTATTATTATATTATTCTTTTTCACCAGAAGCTGATTTTACAACTCATCTCCATGGTGCTGTCTCCTGCAGCAGTCTCCTTAGAATGCTGGGGCAACGTATTTGTAAAAAAGAATGAGAAGCCAAATTTCAAATCAGAGCCTGCAGTGGCTAATTAGGTGTTTAAATATGGACTCAGTTGCTATCCAAGTTTGAAAATGAGATCCGTGTTAAGCACATCCCCTGGCAGTCAGTCTTACTTTAGTTTCTCTTCTGTTTGGCTTTAGTTGGTCTGTGTTCAGTAGATGCCTTTCATTTACGTCCAGTGATACCATGTTTAGTGAAGAGCATTAAGTCAGCTCAAGGCACCCACTGTGTAACAGGGGAAATAAAATCGCTGTTTGGCACAGACCACCTCCCCCACAGCTCCTGTGCACAGGCTTTCACGTTACTCTTAGTTTTTCCTCTCCATTAATAGTTGCTTTTGCATTACACACACGTGGAAGAAGCCGATGCAGACTGACCGAAAGAAGGGTGCAGTGCCAGCCCCCTTTCCCTTCTCTGCCACATCTCGCTTCAACAAAAAGCTCAAAGGACCTGGGATCGCACTGACCAACACACAGCTACATTTAACCTGGTCGGTGCTGGCAGAGAAGTTTTCCTGACATGGACTTCCTTCACACCGCACTTGTCATCCTCTCCTCACCCATCACCACGCTCCCCAATTTCCAGTGTGTTAATTTGCCCAGAGGGCAGAGTACACCAGGATCAAACTGCAGAACAACCCGATCACTGTGTGCTCCATTAAAAAGCAAGTGATGCAAAACGTGGGTGACATGCTGGGGTTTTTAATGAAAGGCCACATGAAATTTCAATGTATGCCTCAGGATGAATCAGTGAATTAAGCAAAACACAGACTTGCTGTATTAAAATGACTAGAGTTTCCTAATGATTTATGTATTAATCTTGCAATACATCATCACCATTGCTTAGTCAAGAATTTTTAAGACTATTATTAAACACTCATGAAGCTTTCACAGTATTAAATTTTCTTTCTCCAGGGAACACAGCACAAGATTTTTCAATATTCTTGATAGATTTTGCAGTTTATTCCAAAACATCTACAGAAATAACACCGCAGAATATGTGTATGTCTTTTCTGGTTATTATAAGCTGTTTCTTTCTCTCTTTCTATGATAAACCAAAGCTCAAGTCCTAAATATTGCTTATTAGATTTAAACAGACTTCCTGACAGTAGTACATATATTTATCCCATGAACACATTTGCTGAAAGGGGGAAAAATACAGAGATGGAGAAAAAACAGAGTTGGAGAAATTAGAATATTGTGTATTACCGCTGCAAATTGTCAATTGAAAGAAATAAACATATGCATTAGTAAAACAAAACTAAAATCTAAAGTGTTAATGTATCTGCTTACTCAGATTTTGTTACACTTTTGTACAGGTGCTGTCCTGTTACCAACTGCTACTACAGGCTCCCATATAATCACCCATTTAGCACACATGCCTGGGTATTTTGGGTACTCACTGAATAACTACATTTCTTCCTGTACATTTCTTTCATCTACCTGATACGTAGCCTTAAAAAATATATATATACATATATATATGTATATATATATATATATACACACATAACAGTCAAGGCGGCCTTAGCACACCTCATGTATTTGAATTTGAAAACATCGGTAGCTGTAATTTGGGTGAATGAGGATTCAAGCATTAGGGTCTCCTAAAGCGCCATCATGACCCTGTGATGGACACATTGGAAAGGATGGCTACAAGACTGAGAAATAAAATTAGTAGTTCTACACGGATGAAAAGCAACCCCTTCATGTCCTAGCTGGTTGCCCCAAGGTTACTTAAGCAGCCAGTGGCAGATGACACTTTCAGAGCAGCCCATCTTGCCCTTTAGTTATGACCCATGGACAAAGACCAACCTGCAGTGAGCCCCTTGGCGCCACGTACTGCTCACACACAGCTCTGGCCAAAACCGGGCTTTCTCTGAAATCTTTCAACAGTGGTAAAATAGTAGTTTTTCTTCTTAACATTAGAGGATGAGCATAAGAGTAGAGGCTCAGAGCTGAGACCTGGTCTCTATAAAATGTTGGTGATGGTCTCACTAGCAGCAGCTGAGTTCTCTGCAAGTCAGTGTCTCCTGCTTTGAGTTTAATCCACAGTTCAGTAGGAGGCACGAGCTGTAAGCCAGGCTGTGAGGTTTTTTTTCAAGCCATACTTTCCAACTTTCAGCACTTTACTGTATAAATACATAGCATTCAGTAACTAGCCCCTTCTTAGTGCTTGTAGGAAACGCAGAACGGATAAAAATTAACTTACTGTCTTTGGAAGACTACATTTAGTGAAGGAACCTGGAAGGGCTTTATTATAAAAAAATTTACAAAAGGCAAAATAAGCAGCGGCTTGTCATTCTGGACATTATTGTCATCTGGGTAGAATCAATGAATCATTTCTAATTTGGCTGATCCCTCCTCCTAATGGCAGGAGGTGAGATGTCAAGAGACCTCCTGTTCTACCAATTACTTTGCCGTGTGCAGCTCCATTGTTGTATGCTCAGCACAGCTCTCAAAAGTATGAAACATGGACTAAAAGACTGGTCTTCTCAAGGTCTCACCAGAATCGGTATGTTTAAAGAAGTCTAATATTTCTGTTTGCATAAAATTGGCATTAATTTCAAATATTTTCAATGTTTTTACATATTGATGGCAAGTTGAAGTTGCAATTACTTGAATTTCATTACTTGAATTCCATTCTCCCAGAAAATATATCTCTTTATAAAGAATTATATAATTTGCCTCTTCTGAAGCATCATTTTCTACAGTCAGTTCATATAATGCAGTGTTAAGTGGTATTTGAGCATAATGCTATCCCTTCATTCAATTAAAAATCTCCATCAAACAAAAATATGAGTAAATAAATAGAAGCAAGAAAGGTTTTACATTGTTGTAGCCAAGAAAGAGATCAAGGCTGCAAGATCTACATTCTGTGTCCTCAGAACCCTTTTGAGTTACGGGGAAGCATCACTGCCATATAACATTTAATATTATCTCTTGGATAATATGGATCTTAGGTTATTGAAGATTGTCATACATCTTTTAATATTATGTCTTGGATTATATCAAGAAGAGCTCTGAGGCACTTTCCACCCAGTTCTGGAAAGCTTCCCAGTTCTCCTGCAACAGACTTTTTAAGATAAAGGACACAATGGGTCTTTTTATGGTTTCTTCCACCAGAACATGAGTAGGGACATAAAACTGACTAGCAAAAACTTGAATAATCCTAAATCTTATTTCTGTTTCAATAAAATAATTTTTAAACTAGTGCATAATTATCCAGAACAGCTGCAAATTCTAGGCTTTTTATTCTGGGTGTGAGAGGGAGCTACAGTGTCTGGTTATTCATAATAAAATGCTGCCACTTCAAATATAGTGCAGTTCACCTATTGTGGTTAGCAGACGAAATGTGTTCGTGCATATTTGAAGATAATGTAAGGTTTCATTTTGTGACAGGCTGAAGCCACTGCAATGCGTTGGAGTTGAGGAGGTACCAAATGTGTTCTGCAAGTGCAAATGTTAAACACGCTGAAGGACTGGTCTATCTTACCAGGAGAAATGGCTTGAATGTTCACAGAGACTGCAAAATCCTTTTTACTCCAAGATGTCTATAATATTGTGCAGAAAGTCCTACGCCAGGACTTTAATCATGAAAATCAGGGTGTTTTTTTTGTTGAAACAATCTAACAACTTCTGCTTTTTCAAAGTTTTCTTAAGTAGTGGGGATATGAGTACCACAGCTTCAAACTGGAAGGTAAAACTGACTAAGTCCCAGTACCTGAGCTAATACTGGGAATAAGATCATAAAGAAAGTCAACTATTTGTTAAAAACAGTCATAAGAATTCTTGCCCTCATTTGGAAGACAGCTAAGTTAAAGAAGGAACACAGCTGAAATGACAACAAGTACAGGAGAGATTAAAATGTGGAAGTTTTCTGCACCCATGAAATGACTGATAGGCTAGACAAGGTAGGAAGGCTTTTGTTTGTGTGAGACCGTACATCACCAGCAGCCCTTGGCTGCTGCCACAAAATATGTGGGATTTAAATAAGCAGATGAAAGGGGCCTGTAAAAAGGAGGATCTTACTTATGGAATATAAACAAGTCAACTCAGGCAAACGAAAAAAATCCTGCTGAACAAATAACATACAGTGGCTCTAAGTAGTCCACAGTCAGCATTGCAAGGTGGTTATTTCAAAGTACCATAGGGGACAGTGACAGCAATCACTTTCTCTACTGTTTAGCCTCAGAGTTGTTTTTTGGTTTTGTTTTATAAATTTCCCAATACTATGTCACCCTGGAACACTCTAAACAAGAGAACTGTAATGGAAAGCCAAGCATTTCCTAAGAAGGGGCACGACGTGGCCTGGGGGCAAAGTGCATGAGATCTTTCCACTTGCAAACACAACAGAAGCAACTGAAATCGGGCAAGTTTGGCTTTCCAGGAAATGGACCGGAGGTTTAATGTCCAAACCCTGAAAAACCAACACGCGGTCACAGAGCTGCCCTGCCCCAGCCCCTGCTGAAAAAAGTTTGCTTTGGCAGACTGATCTTTGGTGGCAATTCAGATACTGACCACCTTCCCCTATTGAGCTAAGAACCAAAATATTTCATGCAAAAATCATAATATTTTCATTTGGACATTTCTACAGTGCAGTATTATAGCCGGCATCATCATCAAAAGCTCTTGAGCATCTCAGAAAGCCAGAGTGCTCCTCAGTTTCTGTTCTTCTTGGGAAGCTGAGGCTGTGCTATGTACATACAGCCAGTGTCCAACTTCCATGACACGAAATGCAGAGCAACTGCAGCACCTGACACATGATGAGAAGAGATGGAGCAATGAAGCTATAAATATATAAGATACTCTGGCAGTATTAAAACTCCTGGGGGCTAAAATATTTTACTTTTTACAGTGATTTATTTTATTTAGAAAGTAAATTTTTCATAAAACTCATGTATTTCATAGAGAACTTGATTTAACCAAAAGACCAATTTTTCTTCACAGGTTTAAGTATTCAAATCTCTGGTCTGCTTTTGGAGGGACAAAGTTCTACTTTGCTGAAAGAAGAGATTTAGGATGGGGAGCAGAGAAAATGTTAAGAGTTATCATTTGTAATCACAGAGGCAGTAACCCTGACTTTGCTTCGTCCACTATGGCTTGTAACCCTGAATGCACGAGGCAAGATCAGGGATGTATGGTTGTGAAGAACCAGGAGCAACAACAGGGCTGAACCCAGAAGAGATTTGTGGAAGGCAAGCTGACCATTTTGAACACTTCCCTTAACACGTTGTTCAAGTGGTTTACAGGTAGGTGTGTCAGCTCTCTCCAGCTACGCCGGGCAGCTCGAAGGACAGTTCCTTCTGAAAAGGAACTGTGAGGATGGTGGTAGTTAAAGGGACTGAGGAAAAGTAAAATCACTTGAATGATCACCCAGGACCTGAACTCCAACATTTTTAAGGTTCATCCAGCATTAATGAATCTTTTTGCTCACAGGGAGATGTTAAACTAACCATCCCCTCTCAAAGGTGACAAGTTATCCTCAGGCCCTATTCTCTGCAAGTCCCTGTTGCCTTTTCTGTCACACGAGTGCAGCACATTAACTTTGAAATCACCACTGAACCACCATGCTTATTTGGAAAACAGCAAGTCTGTGAGATTCACCATCCTGTGTGCCACAGAAAGTTGCCTTCACCCACCCAAAGCACTGTGCAGGGAGAGGTTGAGCCCCAGAAACACCCAACTATCACATACCTCCCAATGTGTTGCAATTTTGAAATAGTCCAGAAACACTGTGTCCTGTTAAATCATTAAGCAGTACTAATAATCCTTTGTTAAGATCATTAATCCCTTTTAGACAAGAAAGAGTCTAACATTGTGACACACAAAGTAGCTACATTTAATTTCTGGGAACACATTAAGTCTGGTGTTATCTGTGTGATGGTTGTGTTACACTGCTCTTCAGAAACCAATGAACCCTAAAAGTATTTTGATTACACAGAATGGAAAGGTACTGACAAATGTAAAATTAAAACCTTCCGAAGCTGGCATCCTGACATAGATATTTCTTGACTATTGGCTGCAGGAACAGACTGGGATCACCTGTGGCCTGCAACATGGATAAAACATTGCTGCATATGAACTAAAACTCTGTCTTTTGGATTGATTAATTGGTCTGTTGACATAATAGCCCATTTATTTTTTTAAAATTAATTTATGGAATTTGAGATCAGTGCCTTCACCAGTAGACGCATTTTTCCAGGCCAGCAAGTCAATTTTTGCAATTAATGCTAATTGCTGCTAAAGTAAGGGTTCGTTTTGCAAAGTAACAAATCCTTTTGCATTTATACAGAAAACATTTTGCAAATAAGGACTGAAATACCCTTATATGTGCATTAAGCATTTGAATACTTATCATCTAACTATAGACAAGAAAATTTGGAAACCTAATGCAGGAAGGACATGTTGAACTGAATACAGCAGTGTGATGTAGTAGTTGGTATTGGTATTTGGTATTGGTATTTGGTTCTGTCATGGGAACATGATTTATCTTGCAAATAGAACCCGAATGCACAAGGTAGCCATTGTGGGGAAGCTGTTTAAACAATACAACTCAAACAAAAACATATATTCCTTGAGTAAAATAAAATATATACTAACATGTATCTATCTTATTGTCTAGAAGAATCTTTTGTGATTACATTTTCTGTAGTTTTCACATATTTTTATTAAGTGGCAGTCCTGTGGCACAGCTCTTGATATTAAACTGAGAACTTTCTGTACTGACTGAAACAATTAACAAATAAAAGACTAATATTTAAAATCCATCCTATTTCCTCTTAGGAATTTTCCTTTATTATTTAAACAATCAGAAATAAAACAATAGTACAATGCTACTACTATGCTACATCAGCTTCTTATTTGGTTTTGCTTGAATTGGAAATCTTGTACAATCCATAAGTTCTTCCAGTCAGAGAGAATTAAAAAACTATAAGTGACAGCTCAGTCATGAAAAGGCACTGAAAGAACCAATGGAGAATTTTTTTTTTTTTAAAGCTTTTCATTGAAAAATATCTTGACTCATCAAGCCATTAAAAAAAAAAAAAAAAAAAGTTATTTAAAATTGATGGAGACAATGTACTCCAACAGCATGACCTAGAAATTAAAGGTTTGGAGTTTCAGTTTGATCAACATTATACTTCAAAACATGAATGACAATGTATTCATAATGTTAATTACAAATAAATTGCAAATAAGACATTCTGAAATTACTGAAATCAATGGGTTTGGTCTGAACAATTGACTAATAATTTCCAAAAGTAATTTGACATTTTTACTTTTCATTGCTCAACATGTGCATGATTTTCAAAATCTCAGCAATGCTGGCAGGACAAAATCCTTGACCTTTTGCCCGAACTTAATACAACTTAATTTACCGAGAAATATCACACACATGCAAGAAGTAAAGAACAACACCCATCCAAGAACTGGAGTTCTCCATGGACTTTGTACACAGATTTTCCCATCAGTATGTGACACCTCCTGTTACAGCCCTGATGAACTGGCTAACAGAGATAACCGGAGCAGCCTTGTCTCCCCAGCATCCTCCCAGGTCCTGGACAGAGCTGCTTACCCTATTTTACACCAGCCAGGATTCACTTGTGGCAGCAGGGATTTTTGCAATTCCTTTCATTCAATCTCTATTGTCTCTGACATGATTCATGCACTACAGCTACAGGGGAAAAAAAAAGTTATCTTGGGACTGTACCAGCTTGGAGAGTTACAGAAAACACTCACTCCTGCAGTTGAAAAGTAGAGGAAGGAGAGCATAAAATGTGTGACTGGCTATTCCTGAATACAGAGGAGACATGAATCAGAAAAGGAGCCGTGTTACTGTGGCTGGGGAGTTCATAGACCTGTGATTCACAGCATTACAGGGCCTATTTGGCATGCAAAAATAGAGGATGATGAAAGGAGTAGTTAGTAATGGAGGAAGAGCTAGACAGAATGCACAGAGATGCTAACCCCTGGGAAAGGGAACATGTTCAGGTGTAACCCACAGTCTGGGAAAGAGAATAAGGTATATTTTTCTTTATTTTGCTAAAATTTCTTCTTATTTTCATAGGTAGAGTACTTGAAGGAGTGGCCTCCAACTCAGCCTTGTAAGAGTATCATGAATTTCAGTGAACTGTTGAAGCCTCTCAACTCGATGGGATGGCACAATGTTCTCCAAGCATTTGCTAAAACCAGACAGCCATATTCTCTTGTGACCATATTTTCTTCTTCTCTCACTTCAGAAATATTCTTTAAGGCAGGCAAAAGAGGAAGAAAGGACACTCCCAGCTACGCTGTTAGAGTGCAGATTCTAGCACCATCACCACTGTTGAAACACTTGCAGATAGCGTTTCTGTTAAACTTTCACCTCCTTGAAAACAGTCATATTCGAAGTAGGGATGAAGGAGAATGATTTGCCCTAGGGATCCCCTTGTCGACTCATGTGATTGCCGTTGAAAATGGTCTGGATCTAAAAGACCACAAAGGTGTTTGATGTTCTTCATATATCCTTCAGCAAAAGAACTGGGAGAACAGTCATTGCTCTTGTGTGTTTGCATTTTCAATAACACACATGAAACAAGCTATGCCCTGCCAGTTTGGAACAAGCTCTGTCCTGCCTTGATGTACCCATGCTGTGCCTCTTTTACTGGTGTGTGTGGGAAGGGGATGGGCAGGAATGGGGGAGAAATGACATTTGTAGGGGAGAAATAGGAGTGGGACTAGGGGGAGAAGATAAGACAAATGGAGAGCAGGAAATTAACTGGTTAGCAGAAATAGGACCCAAAAAATCAGAGAAAGAAAAAAAGGATGAGTTAGGGATGGAAAAAACAATGGAGACAAGAAAGCTCAAAGACACAGGTGAAGATGAAACTATGACCATAGAAATCAGGCAGTCATGAAGAGAGAGATGGCAAAGGTAGAAAAATCATTTAACATGCAAAGAAAATCAAGAAAAAAACAAATTAACCCTCCCACAAAAAAAGGAACTGAAAAGACAAGCATGGGGTAAATCAGATTGGTAAAATGGCAGAAAACAAACATGGAACCGTGGAAGACAGTAACACAAGCTGCATCTGTTCATGGGACAGACCTTCTATCAATTATTTGTTATGCTCTTGCCCCATGGTCACTGTGATATGGATCACATCTGGCTTCAGAGCAGAACTCTGAGCAGCAAGTACAAGCAATAAGGAGCAATGGTCACAACTGTGACTGACAACCCAGAGTCTCCCAAGTGGGATAATGATCCTATAGAGAAATTTATGGTAGAGAACTGAATCTTGGTTTATTGTCTCCTTTACATCAAGACAGTCTTCTGCCTTTCCTTCTCTGCCATGTTTGATGGATGGATCCCTTCTCCACCACCATCACTCACCTCCAGTTTGGATACTAGCCTAACCAAAATCTAAGAATAATGGGACAAGAGCATGGTAAACAATTCAGTCTGTCACCACTAGTAATTTTTCCAAAGTACAGCCCCCTTTCTCCACCATGAATAAATGACTCCAAATTGTTTTGCTGCCTTCCTGCAAGGGTGGGACTACCTGCCAATCTGGGAACATACACCCAAGTCATGAAATGAATTACAGCTAACTAGTGCAAGTCAGAATAAGTAAAAAGTCAGTATAAAGTTTTTAGAAAGATTTCCCATTCACACAAGCAGCAAAAATGAGGGATGGCATCACTGGGAAACTGTGGCAACTAGTGGAAGGCTATCGCACCACAGCGCTTACCAAGGGTGTCTTTATCACATCCATTTAAGCTCTTAAACACTGCTCTGAATCATAAGGCGTCTCCAAGGCCCTGTGGTGTGGGCAATGCCTGTGTATGGTACCCAGCAACAGTCCTCCAGGGCTGCTAAACCACCCGCTCACGCTGTGTGCACACACTCCAACACACAAGTGATCTCACTGTTTTTAGCAGTACTGTTTATGTGATAACTATTTAAGCAAGTGGGGGCTTATTGGCAGTTAGGCTAAAACAACAACAACAACAACAAACCAAACAAACAAGCAAACAAAACCAAAACCAAACAACAGGAGTGTCTTCTTCCCCCTCCCTGAATCAAGAAAAGGTTTGGGGCTGAATCCACAGCCCTTCTGGGTCCCACCAGTGTGCCTGTGTGCGCAGAACGCAGGCACCGTTGCCACCTCTCAGGCAAAATCAGCCAGAGCCTGTCATCCTTTATGGCTCTTCTTATGCCAGTAATGCTGAAATGTAAAGGGCAAGGTCTGGCACAAAAGCTGGAGGTAAATCTCCCTGGTATATTATTATTTTTTACATCACATTGGTACTGTTCATCGTCAGACATAACTTTCCTAACTGAAACATGTCTGGTTCCTTTAAAACACGAGTTAATAACGATGAATCACAAGTAAGGATGATCCTAAATTAAAGATTCACAGTACAAGACTTTGCTATAATCAAGGAAACTATTGTTATCTAGAGACACAGAACAGCCACATTTAATTTTGCATTCTGTACTTTAGCCCAAGGAAATACTAATTACAGTCCCCTTGGTCCCCTTGTGTGGTGCCATTCAGCACATGCCCATCAGAAACAATAAATACATACATCAAGTGAAGAGTAAGGGTAATTTCCTGTGGTTGCTTTACAAGCAAGATATTAAACTGCAACGACCCTGCAGAGCTTAAACAATGTGCTTGTAATAAAACTGATGCTGTAGTATGTAATCAGAAGTCAAACAGAAAGTTTGACATGCTTAATGCAGCATTCATATGTAAAATGTCTGCAGTGGAGACAGCCCAGGTCTCTAATTTCAGCCTTTGTTCCAAAATGAAACCTGGGGCCAGGTGCCTGTGTACACGTGCTGAAGTCCCTGTCAAAGGACAAAGACAGAATTTCTCCATGGAAATGATGCAAAAACTCGCACTGGCTCTGTGAAGGCAGAAACACTCTGGAGCCCATCAGAACTCAGGCTCTGTTTTACCTGTTAGTAAGCAAGTAATTACTATATATAACTGCATGGGGAAATAGCAAAATGCATCTCGGTTGTCCTGCCCAGTCCTCAATTAACTAAAGAACTCTACATGGTTCCTGTGTGACATCAGACATTTACTGGATCATTTAATGTCTTCTTAGTGTTAGAAATATCCCAGAGACATTCACCTGTGGTTTTCCTGAAGGAAAGTAGTTGGACAGAATACAGCCATGCATTTTAACCCATCTTACTGGGTTAAAAACCCAGGATGGCCAGGCGCTTGGATCTCGGAAGGGAACGGAAGGGAAGGGAAGGGAAGGGAAGGGAAGGGAAGGGAAGGGAAAATGGCATGCCATGAGCTGCAGGCCAGTTGGCAGAGCTGCGAGGGAAGAGGTAGCAGGCAGTGTTTGGGGCAAGTGAAGCTGCGAGGCAGCTGGGCAGGTGGGGTTGGCTGCCTCCCCAGAGCCAAGTCAGCAGCCCTGCGCTAAGCAGGAAGGGAGCTGGCAGCCACCGGCATCTGTCTGCACCCATCTGTTGGACATTAGAAAAAGGTTCTTCACCCAGAGGGTGGTGGAGCACTGGAACAGGCTCCTCAGGGAGGCAGTGATGGCCCCAACCCTGACAGTGTTCAAGAAGAGACTGGACAATATCCTCAGACACATGGTGTGAACTGTGGGGTTGTCATATGCAGGGACAGGAGTTGGACTCGATGAACCTTGTGGGTCCCTTCCAACTCAGGACATTCTATGATTCTATGGTTCACTTGAGGACAAAGTCTATTATTATTCACCCAAACCATTTTGAAATATTCCAGTCTCCCTGATGAGGTAGTGAGGAGTCCAGGCTCTGCACCACAACCGCCACCACAGTGGAAGCATCAGGAAGGAAGCAAGGCTTTCAAGGTTAAGAATAAAAGGCTCCATTTACAAGGTTATAAATTATTTGTATCTTTGAATGAAGGCTGCAAGCTTTGCTCAAGTCTGAAGGAAATTTAGCAACTTCTTGAGAATCATGGTTCATTAATAAATATATAAATAAATATTAATAACAAAGGCAACAACCCCCCATACATTCAGTATTCAGTAACAATTATCTTGGAGTTCTAACTGCACATCCTTACTGCAGATCAGTGAACAGCAAAAATGGGTCAGTACCTGCTTTGTAAGTCATTCAGGTGCAATTTGCCTACATAATGCGTGGCTGATGAGACAGTGATGATCCTAGCATTGTGACTGTGCGTTCCTGATTGCTTCAGCGTATCCAAGAGGAGGTTAGTCAGCAGGAAGTGTCCCAAGTAGTTCAAGCCGAAGTGCTCCTCAAACCCATCTTCTGTCTTCCTTTCAGGGACCAGCATCACCCCAGCTGGAGAAGAAAGTAGATGTAAAGCCTGTTGATTTATTTCAGAGAAGGAGCAAGCTATAGGGAGCACAGATCTCCTGCTGCAGAGTGTAAACAGTGCACTTAGAGAAATGAGTGGTGGCATGTGAAGTGTAAAGTGTAAAGCCAATACTGATTGACTCCTGCTGAGAAAAATGTCAAAACCTCCACTTCCGTTCATTTATCCAGAAAACAGGTAGACTGACTCCGTCCCTCTCTCCCTCCCTCACTGCAGCATTGTGAGGATGAGTTAATTTCTGAAAAGTGTTTTTAACACATTAGAAGTTGAGTTAACCCATTGCTTTCCTTCCAGAACTCAATGCTGCAAATCCACAATAATAATAATTAATTCACCTACAATAGGTGGGAGCTGGATGATCCCAATAACATTCCCTCCATCAAAGATCTCAGAGCAGTGGAGACAAGACCAGGCTAAGCAGCACACCTGCTCTCCCAGACAGCTTTCTACTGAGTCCTGGCTGGAGTTTAAACATCTGTTGAGTCTTCATCTAAAATCTGCAACTTCTGTCTCACTGTTGTGTGTGAGAAAAGATGTAGTAAATTTACCCAATATATCTTAATTACTGTACTTACAAGCAGCTGCATATTGAAATGAAGTTTTGAATGCTTATTTTGGCAATATTTTTGCATATATTTCTGAAAACCACAATTTTCAAACTCAGTGCCTAAAATAAGTATCCACATCCCTAACACGCAATGTTGATTTCAGCATCTTGCAGAGTATCCTGAGCTCATGCATAAATTATATTGGGTACTCAGACTGTGTGGGAGATGGCTATCCCGCTCAATTTTATAAGGTGGACTTGAATGTCATAATTTTTTCTTATTTTCTTAAAATTTAATTAGCATATAAGTAGACCTGACCTCTGTAATTTAAATGTAGATGGACACGGTTCATGCAGAATAATGTTACAGGCTGTCTTCTCTCAAAAACACATAGATGTGATATAGCAGTATCTGATCACAGACATGAGAGCCAGCTTCGTCCTTGTGCTACTTCATGTGTCTGTTAAAAAGCCTTTAACATCCCATTTGTCGACATCAGCCCAATGATGGCATATTAAATTACCATTTTAAACTGCACGTGCTGTGCATCTGCACCATTCCTTCTTTGGTTGGGGTGGTAGGGGGTGCAATCGACAGTCCTGCTTCATTACTGCTACTCAGGCTGAGGAGGAGACATTTTCAGGATCTTTTTAGCACGGCCAACACCCATAGTGATTCACCAATGGCTGCCTATTGCTTAATGGAGAAACTGGAGAAGCAGCATGAGGGGAAGAAATGAGAGAAGATGACAGAGTAAACAAAGGTTAGGGTGTAACAGCGTACCTGCATAGGGAGACCTTACGACTGAACATGAGCGAAGCTGGACGATGGTATGATGAAAGAAACACAACACAAATTACATGATTGGGCTCTACAAAAGCTCTGATTGGCATCTCTCTGTCATTACAGCCACTCTCCTAGATTCCTCAGAACAACGGGAAATCCCAGCTGCTTGGTGTGGTTTCTCTGCATGTGAAATCTCAACTCTGTTTGGGTATCCCACTGTATTCTCTTTTCTCATCAGCACCTGCTGAGATGCACAGTGCAACTGCTCATAAAGTTAGAAACAGATTTCCCTTTCCTCCATAACCTGCATATGCAGCATATAATGACATCCAGAACAGTGGCCAGGACTGAACACTGGCATAAAGGTTACAGACACACAGAAATGTGAAACAAGTCCTGCTGTGACTTCTTGTTTTCTCAGAAGAAAGAAAGGGTGGGAAAGGCAACAAACCCCGGACTCCCAGGCCAAACCTCAGCCTGCTACAGTGCGAGTTTTAGCAGAGACTGGGCTCAGCATGAGCTGCTGGAGGATAGATGAGAACAGCATCACATCTCTGAGCACGGGGGCTGGTACAAGGAAATGATTTGCATCTCTCTGAAGCCCATCCTGCCCTCCAAAGCTCTGACACTCAGAAAATGCAGGAGGAAGCAGTTTGCTGGAGATCTATTTGCAGCCACACTGGTAAAATGCAAGCTCAAGAAAAGACAGCCAACATAAAACAACCCTGGCACAGCAGAGCTGATGTGACCCCCAACTGCTGCTTCTGCATCTGCCAGGGCTGCTGCAGGACTCGCTATGGGCACCTCCGTGCACACACACATTTCTGCCAGCTTAGTCAGACTTGGGGATGGAGGAGTCTGGCTGGAGAGAAGTGCAGCAGATGACTACTACAGCCATGCAGCTTCGCATCACAACCAGCAGGCAAACCCGGGGAGGCCGCCACTGGTCACATCAGCCCCGAGGATCCCTGTGCTTCAGCAACTAGCCCCCTCCACCTCCAGAGAGGCATGGGCTTTTTAGAGCACAGAGAGGCTTTGCCCTCCACCCCAATTAGTCTCCACCATCTGTGCTGCATGTCCTGGAAGCAGAAAACAGACCTGAGCTCAGGTCAGGAGATGGAAAAAATTTACACTTGTGCAATGCACAATTGCTAAGGTACATATTCCTGAAAATTATTTTGCTCATTCTTCAGGAGCTTCCTCTGAGAAGAAATCCTGGTCAAGTCCTTGAGCAGGCACAATCACCTCTGCCTGCATTTGTTTCTAATATGATTCCCTTTTTATCTTCAAGAGCTTGTCAAATAATATTAATCCAAACCACCTTTGAAAGATTTTTTTTGTTTGATTTTGATGGCACTCATCTTTGAGGTGGTTTCTATTGAAGCTATTAAAAAACCTTGCCCTGCAATTTGAGGCCAGTTTCTCTTATTTGAGGAGAAGCTATTTTAATTCACTGAGAGTGAGCATGCAAAGGAATACCCAACAGGCAACTGAACCTGGCTGCTTTTCTGACAAAAGGGAAAACCTTGTAAGTGTAGCAGCAAGCTCTCTTTTCTAAATTATTAACTACCTAACATTCAGTAGATACTAAAAGTGGCATGCTATTGATTTTCTTTTGTCCAGAAACATCATCGGCTTTACTCAAGGGCTCCAATGGTAACTCAAAGAATGAAAGCTGCTTCTATTTTTAATTCTTTCAATTAAACCAATACTGTTTGAAATATTAAAAAAAAAACTTTGTTTTTTACCTCTTCATCGTATACTGAGAATGATTTCACTTATTCTTCTGGTATGGAATCTGCTCAACCTGGTATATTTCTGATTTTAATAGTCAATATTTTAATTATCAACAGTCAGTCTACACAGTTGTTTGGAGTGTGTGTGAAATTTGAAGTGGCAGCATGCAGACCTTTAACGTCAAACACCTCAGTTCTGATAAAATGTACTTCTATGTTTTTCTCTCTCATTTAGCTGGTTTGTTTCCAGAGATTTATTTTTTAAAATGTCACCAAGATCAGAATGTCATTAGAGGATGAATTAATAAGTAAGCTGAACATGTGCTTTTACTTTGTGATTGAAATATTTAGGCAAAAGACTGACAGTATGCATGTGGAAAACTGCCTAAATGACACATCGATGTGTGATTTTGCAAGACTAGAAATAAAAGAGAGTAAAGAAAATATTTTGCTGCATATCTATGCTGAAAAATAATTCTTCTTACAGGTATATTGTATATTCCAATATGCTGCAGTTATGCATTTTGGGTAATATAGTCAAATTATACACATTTGAATTTGATATAATGAATAAAAAATGTATTCTTTTAAATTTTATGATGAGACAATAGTCATATTTTTCTCTCAAAAAATGAATACAACTCAAGAGAACTGTCTCTGTAAAAAGTAATTTATCATGATTTTCTATAAAAGTTTCTAAGGAAACTCTTGGTTTGGAATCCATAAATGAATTAGTCTTATGTGATTTTAAGAATATAATGGAACTGATAGTGCACACAGCATAAACAAAAAGTTTGTCAGCTGTAAATGTTACAAGCCAGGCGTGCCATATTTTTATTGGATTATATAGGAGAATTTGTACCATGCCTGCCTGTATTGCAGATGAAGGTAAGCATTGCTGTAATTCCTGTACCTCCCACTGTGAACACATCCTTCATCTCCACTGTAAAATATATTTTAAGAGCTCTAAAAATACAACTATTTCACTCAACTAGATTTATTTACAGTGAGCTATTTGGAAGTTTTCAAAGGTAGTTCTCTTAAACTCACTACAAATGAAAGATTTAAAGTATCTTTTTCGACATGCAGAACAAAATGTCTTCCTTCCCAGCCAGGCTCACGGAAGAGGGTTTGGAGGCAGAGCCACCACATGCCAAGTCCTTTTATCCCCAGCAATACAAAGGCTGGGCAGACAGTGCAAGAGATCAGCTGCATACGCATACATGTAACACCTACACAGCAGGAGGTGAACCTAAATAATCACATTCACCCAACTCTTGCTGTCTACAAGAGATACGTACTGTACCAAAAAAGTTTCCAATGGGGAAAACTTAATAGAGACAGTAACTCAAAGTAAAAGCACAACGTCTTTTCCCCATACAGGTTTTGTACTGTTGTAGCTGATACATTCAGCGGCATTCTCCTCACTATAAGAAAGACACTGAGGTGCTGGAGAGAGTTCAGAGAGGGCAACAAAACTGGTGAGGGATCTGGAGCACAAGTGTGATGAGGAGCGGCTGAGGGAGCTGGGGCTGTTCAGCCTGAAGAAAAAGAGGCTGAGGGGAGACCTTATGACTCTCTGTAGCTACCTGAAAGGAGGTTGTAGCATGGAGGGGGCTGGTGTCTTCTCCCAAGTAGCAAGTGATAGGACGAGAGCAATTGGCATCAAGTTGCACCAGGGGAGGTTTAGACTGGATATTAGGAAAAAAATCTTCATGGAAAGAGTTATCAGGCATTGGAACAGGCTGCCCAGGTAAGTGGTGGAGTCACTATCCCTGGAGGTATTTAAAAAACATGTAGATGTGGTGTTTAGGGATCTGGTTTAGTGACAGTGCCAGGTTAACAGTTGGACTTGATGATCTTGAGGGTCTTTCCAACCAAAATGAATCTATGATTTTCCATCCCATGAGTGCAGCCTCATGAGGTGATCCACTTCACCTAGCAATGTCAAAACCACTCAGCTCTGCACACCCATACACCAAAAATATATATGGGCCAATCTGCCTAGCTGTATAGCCCACTCCCCTTCTGAATAGGGACAGCTATAATGGAGTGAACATCTCAATAACCCTATAGCAGCATCTCCTGGCTGGGCTGTTTATACTAGATTGCCTGTTCCACCTCATTACGTTGGGCCATGCTATGCCAGAATATATCTGTCCTGTGGATCTCTCCTAGTTAGTGAGCAATGAGAAGGTACAGTGCCTTATTAGAAGAATTGCTTTCAGAAGCACCTACCCGAGACACAGCTGTACTCACAGAACTGCTTTTTACAGGTATGCCTCATATGGGCTGCAGAGAGGTGAATTTGCAGCACTGATGTGACGCTCTGCTTGCTAAGCTGGGTCTGTAACCCAGAGCTCAGAGCTGGCACACTGCACACCTATTGGTATCCTAGAAAAGCTTAATGAGTCCAGACAGGACCACACACAGAAGACAAATTAACAGTATATTAAAGCTGAAAAAGGTAAAAAACTGAACAGTTAAGAAGAAAAACACAAAAATACAGATTAAGCTTGGTACAGCTTTCCAATGCTATGGTCATATTTCCTATCTCCCCAGTCCAGGGGAGGTAGTTCAGAGTCTTGTATTTCCTACCTTCTGGAGTTCTGGATATACGTACACACTGTTTGTCAAAGCAAACTGGAAAGCAATTGAAGGAAAGCAAGGAATTTTATCTCATGGTATAATGATGACACCTAAATGATACCTAGAGTCCACATCAATGTGGTGTGAACTCTAGATCCTCTTGTATCTTGCCTTAGGGAGATGCAAGGACATGTGCTGTCAGCCTGTCTGGCACTGGTGGTGGGACAGGAACTTTCCCTGGAAGGCACTGGACACCATGAAAACCAGTTTGATAGACAGCTATCAAAAGCAGGGCAGTGCCAGGACTGATCCCTGAGCTGCAGAGGAGAGCCATCTCCACCAGGTTCAGTCTGTCCTGCCTTTTCCCAGAACAAGGCCCTTCACAGGAGCCTGCCTGGGCCTCTGCTCCAGCACTGAGCAAGTTCCCTCTAGCTCGTTTTCTGCTCCCTTGCAAGGGGCTCTGAACCACCTGTTGCCATTTTGGCATTCTGGCTTCCTAACAACTCCCCCAACTCCCTGTGCCAGCCAAAATGCACAGCCCTGGTGAAGACAAGAATGGTGTGCTGCTTCCCAGCCAAAGCTCTGGGCTGCAGTCCCCTCCTCCCGTTACCCCCAAAATTTGGTGACCTGACACTGATCTTATCATGGAACAGCATCTGTGCAGGAAGGAGGGGAGAGGCTCAGCCCCAGACATGCATATCAGCTTAATCTGCCTCTCTGCTTCCCTGCAAACAGTAAATTCATTCTCCCTAATTTTCTTACCCAGCCACTCCAGCTCCTCTGTGCCTGAATCTCATGAGATCTCACTGTGTGTCCTGCAGTCATGCCTGGCTCACCCTTCACTCGCTCCTGAGGCTGGTTTCCTTACTGAGCCATGGTCCATGTCTCTGAGGCTCCCACCAGCTTCCCTATTCCCTCTTCAGTAACAAGAAGGTGTGACACAGGAGTAGATGAGAATTAATTTGTACAAGTTATGGCAAAGTCAGTGGCCAGACAGAAGAGAGAGGTTTCAATCACATCCCCACCAGGGGATATAATTCTAATGTCTGTTAAATGTCAGTAAACTCACCAAAAAAAAAAAAAAAAAAAAAAAGTCAAGAAGTCCCACACTGCAAGAAAATGTTCAATCAGTTTGTGCACCACAGAGGCTCTAGTCCTCAAGATAAGGACTCAATCCTCATAAATTATGTGGTGTCTAAGGACTTGCAAACTCTGACTGAGACCTCTCCTTACCGTTCAAACCTGACTAATGCCTCTCTTCATCGCCATTATCCACCCCAGATCCCTCCCCCCATCTTTGCTGTCCTATGAATTTCCTGATATTGAACAATAATATATGCTACATTCATAGTTTAAATATATTAAAAATTCTTTCAATCAGCAAACTCAAATGTATTGCTATAAAGATTTCCCACATTCTAATGGTTGGCATATGACAGTCCTGTTTCCTTGCATCAGCTCTTGTACTTCATCTTCTACTGGTTCACCCCTGGCTCACCAACCTCAGACACCTCTCTTTTATTTCAGTTATCTACACCAAGGCTTCTTGTATCTACATCTCTTGGAATCACACAGAATCACATAGAATAGTTGGGGTTAGAAGGGACCTCTGGAGTTGGACCTCTAGTCCAACCCACCTGATAAAGCAGGTTCACCCAGAACAGATCACACAGGAGTGTGTCCAGGCAGGTTTTGAATGTGTTCAGAGAAGGAGTAGCCTGTTCCAATGCTCTGTCACCCTCAAAGTAAAGAAGTTTCTCCTCATGTTTAGATGGAACCTTCTATGCTTCAGTCTGTGCCTGCTGCCCCTCATCCTATCATTGGGCACCACTGAAAAGAGTCTGGTCTCAATATGGAAATTATGGTCTTGTCCCATCTCCATGCAAACCAGGCTTCTTCCTTTTTCATGCCACAAGTTTTTGTCATTATGCCTAAAAATGCAAGAGCCAGCTCTTCCAGAGAGATGAGGTCACTAGCCAATTGAAGTCACCAGATACATCCCCTCAGCCCCCACATTTGGTGAGGTGTTTAGGTCCTGAGAGTGCTGAAATCAGGTTCCAGCTCCACAGTCACATTTCAACTGTGTATCAAGGTAAACCCCAGACACTCATCACATCCCATCCACCTCTCCCTACCCCATAGTCTGCTTTTCATGGGACAAAAAATTACCATGGAGGTCATGGAGAACCCAGGCCCCCAGTTTGGACAGTGGAAAGACCAGGAGGAGCCTGAAGTGAGCCACAGTGCACATCTCCACCCCAGCTCAGAGATAGCCACAGGGAGCAGAGGGGACACTGATGCCCAGCCTTGCTGCCAGTGCCTTTGCCTGCACACAGTACTTCCCACCACGGCTTGGGGTTGTGATTCCAGCAGAAAGACCTGCTTAGCCTTGACTAAGGACATGCTTGGTACGGGCAAAATGTTCAGTGATTAAAGTACAAAAGATGAATTTTCAGACTGCAGCGCTTAACAGGCTTCTGACTCAACCCAGTGTGGTAATATTCCACGGGTGGCAAAAGGTGCATCTGTCTCTGACACAAAGGCAGCATCTTGCTGGCATGCAAGTCCACATTCCAAACTGTGATAACACCAGAGCGTTTCTAAAGAAACTTGCCATAATTTTTGACGTTAAAAAGATAAATAAATATTAAAAAACAACAAAAACAAAACAAAACAAAACAAAAAACAAACAAGCAAACAAAACCCAAACATACTCCAAGATGTTTTTCTTACCATTTTTGGAAACAGATGAACTGTTTTATATTTAAATAAAAAATAAATTAGCCTTAGGCAAATGCTTGGCATGGAAACTCTTAGCCCAAATATTAAAAGTTTGGCTAACTAGTAAAGAACTGAAAATTGAGTAATATCAACTGCTAGTCCTCCCAGACCTACCTATACCGCTCACAAGGGAGAAGTGAACTCTCTTAGCTGTGCCGGAGAAGATAAAAAGCAAAGCACTGAAGACAAACTCTTAGTTTATGAGTAGGTTAAAGAAAAAATAGAAAAGAATTGCAGAAAACTCACATTTAAAGACTATGAGAACAACAACCAAAACTTGGTAGGTTCAGCACAAAACTTAACAGGCTGCAACAGCTCCTTAAAAACAGATTCACTTTCTGATTCAGTGTCACACTGCTATGTAGGGAACACACAAAGCACAGACTAGTTCCCTGGAAAATGCATCAGTTAAAAAAAGAAAATATGATCCATAACTGAGGTTTTGTTTTCACACTAAAATAAATCAGAGCATTCATAATTGGGTCTGGCTGGAAAAAAAACATCCTCAGTAATCGTAAGGTTGGCACAATGGTGACTTATCCAACTCACAATCAGAAAATAGGAAAGTCAGTCACAGCCTTTTAATTCAATCAGAAATTCTCTTAGAAGTAAAGTAGCTTGTTTTGCAATTTGTATAAAAAATAGTTTTACCTAAAAGCTATGAAAGGATTAGGTAAAAATAAAATATGGCTCATTCCTGCCTCTCAGAAAAGCCAGTGGCAAATGTTCCACACACTTAAGGAGAACCAGTTGGGTTTCCTAATCCATCAATAGCTGTATTTTGTGTCTGTCTTCCACTGATAAAACATTCGCATTCAGCACATAAAAGCAAATGGGTCAAGAACCTGCAGCATGTGAAGCCTGAGATATTTCCCTTTTCACAAAGTGCTTGTATCACAGACACAGAAAAAGCTTTGGAAATAATTAGAAAGACAAAGATAGAATCAAACAGAAGTCAGGATTTTCATGAATGAAATCCTTATAGCTTGAAAGTCAGAAGTAGCCTAAAGTTACTCTTCTAACTTATTAGTTCTTCTAATAAAAATAAACCTTTTTATAAGAAATTTGATATATTTTTATAGGATACATATCAATCTGGCAGACAACAATGCTATTGAAGTATAATAAAAACTCTAGTTGATGACTGCCGCTAAAAATCTGGGCGCTGGGTAAATGTTGGCATTTCATAATCCTTGTTTGCTCTGAACAGGCTGGGTTGGATACTGCTAGCAGTGTCATGGAGCTCTGACACATGTACCCAGACAAGTTACTTCTAGTAGCCAAGGCACCTAATACCTGTAAAGAACAGCGTGTGATCAGTCAGCTTCCTCATACTTTCCAGTCATCTCTTTTATAAAGATCATCTCCTCTGAAAAAGCTCAGTAAATGGCATCTATCATGCACTGAGCATCTTCAAAAAATATGGCTCTAAGAGTATATTCTTATTTTGGAACACATTAATGCTGTATGTTAGTGTCCTTATGAATCTTCTAGTTTTACCCATCATCCATGGAATATCCATTATAAGCCCATAGACAAACTAAATTTCCTTTTGCAGCTCTAGACATCACTCAGAGGCCCAGTTCTCCCATGATGTCTAGAACCTACCACCCATTACATACAGGTAAAGGGGCACTTGCCCTTCTACTTGTCCTCCTCTCTCTTTCTCCCTGTCCCTCTACACCTTTTGCATCTCAGCTTTGCTTACGTATTGCTCTGATTTGTCTTTGAGGAAGGGCAAAGATGAAACATGATGCTGTAATCAAGACAATGGAACAAGATTAATGAGATATCAGATCGTGAGTTCACCAGAGTCTTCTGTGTGGCTGAAGGAGGGGCATTATTTTTGATGAAATCTGAGTTCCGCTGGAGACAAGAGCAACCTTCCTTGCTAACTTTTCCTTGAGCCTTCTCCAGTGAATTTCCACTTCTCTGGGGTTTCTCTCCTCATCTTATAGTCTGTGTAACCTGCAGATGCTACAGAGAGGGGAGCACATTGTCACCTAATCCAGCGGGACAGGATCTTTTTGTAGAACCTACTGTGATGATGTAACTATTGTAAAACCTAACTAATCAATAACAGATATGAATAGGTAGATAGCTATAAAATTGTATGGTTTTGATATATCCACTTGTTCCCAGTCCCCAAATCTCACACTTCTTCTGAAGATCTGACCCTGCAAATACGGAAACACAAGAATAATTTAATACCTGATCCACCGTGACAGCATCCATGAGACTACACAAATGGCTCCCTGCAAAGGATTATGACTGGGCTGCACACGGCTAAACTGAGTGTAGGTAACACACAAAAAACCATATATTTCACATAATTACCTACTGATACAGCTTTCGTTATGCCCTAGGAACTAAAGAGGGAAGCTTATAGAGACTTATTCATTCTATCAAGAGACTGAGATTTCTCAGATGATCCATGAAATACAAACTACGAACCTCTGAATTAGCCAGCAGTTCAGAAATATTGATTTTAAATTGGCTTAGATAGGCTTCAACTTGAAATATATTAACTGTAATCTGTCTACCTATAGGTTAATAACATCCTGAAATCTCTAAGTTATTTATTTGTGCTTGTGTTCATGCCAAGGAATATATTAAATATCCTCATCATTTTCTCCCCTTCCTTTCCCAATCTGTAGCCAAACTCAAACCATTCAATTAACTGCAACAGAGAAGGCCGTTGGTATTTCATTGTTAATGAGTTAGACCATGCAAATTTAGTATCTGTAGGCATTTTGTTGTCACTGAAGATGTTGTGATTTTGGTGTTAGCAATCTTGGTTTAAATATCACTAAGTACTGTAAACAACACAAAAGTAAAAACATTAACTACAAGGTGCTGAGAAGCATTTCTAGCACACAGAGAAAATGACTGACTTCAAGTTAGAAAAAAAATCTCTGGCATGAAACGGTGAGTACTGCTCGTGGAATTTAATGAAGTGTTTTACTAACTGTCCCTTTTGCAACCACAGGAAGATAGCAGACTTTCTATTGTGTCTTAACAGCAATACCGTTTTAATGAATGCATTAAATAGTTACACTAGTGTACATGCTGTAATTTGCTAAATGTTTTTGAACTGTACAAAGACATAGTTACTTTCAAAAACAACACCAAAAAATTGGCACCCAATTTCTAATTAGCAGACTAGAAGGCATATTCTTCTGACCTTCTGTCAGATTAAGTTTTCTAAACTGCTTTTACTGCATCCATCTTTCTGTGGCTCGTAGTTCAACTATCTAGCTACTTTTTTTTTTTCAAAGAAAAATAGTTTGCTTTCTGTGTCATAGCATTTTTCTCTTTTTAGCACTGGCATATAATATTTTTTTTTAAGTTTATTTAATAGTCTATTTGCATCTTTAATATGTTTTGTTTATTTAAAAAAACAAGAGCTGAGCATGCACATTACTGATGCAGAAAGCATAGGAATGGAAAAACAGGCCTTTATTTGTCAGCTGAAATAATGTGTGCATTCAACCATTTTTTTCCTTTTACATTAGAAATTAGAAAGTTAAATGTATATGCTAAAATCAGCAATAACAAAAAGAGAGAAGATGACGCTAGTACACCAATCTCCATTTTGAACACCCTAAATGTTCATGTAAGGCTTCTTAAAGTGCCTGAATTAGGTGGATACCTAAACCTTACCGAAATTTTTGTGAGACCTGGGTGTCTAGCTCTAGAAGAATACTTTGAAACTCAGTATTTTAATATTAGTTTAATTTCAAATTTGATCCTTGAGCTAGGTAAGTGATGGAGAGTAAGTGATGGAGATACATTTTTTAAAAAATGACCAGTGACCTGAAAAACTGCTGAATTTCATAAGGACCTTATGTGAGACATGTAATATCAATTATTTACCTAGACAGTAATTAATGCCAAATCACCTGCCTGTAATAATATTGCAATGTCAATTTCATAGTTTGCATTCCTGTATAATATTAGAACTCTCCTCAAATTCATCTTGAAATCTTTGGCTTTTTGATAAGTTCACACAAGCCCACAACAAATACCATATACCTTCACATACATACAGGATACATATTCATGGAGATAAGATGTGGAAAGATCACTAACATATAGACATGATTATATCAGTCAGTTTAAAAGATTTTGATTTAAAGCAATTAAATAATACTAGTATATCATGGAAAAAAATGCAATGTAGTTGTTCTTAGCATTTTTACATTAAATGTAATAAAGGAGTACAGTCCTTGATAATAAAATTCTTGGTCCTCCGAAAATAGAGAGGAAAATTCTTATTAGGTTGCTGATGGCCTGAATAAGAAGTCACGGGACCCACACAAAGTCTGATTTTCAAAACCTAATGGAGACTTTCCATTAGCGCAAACAGACTTTGGGTCACACTCTTAAAAGTATATGACTACCTACAAATGAACTACGCAGATGCCTGACCCACAGGCTCTTCCTCACATGCTAAAAAATAAAAATACCTCTTCATATCAAGACTTCTAGAGCTTCAATATCTGTAAGAAATAAAAGGTGATACCAAGAAACCTACTATTCTAGATGCATACACTGAGATATAAGAAAATCAACCATGTTATTATGAGATGTTCTGCAAGACATCTATTGGTCGTGAAAAATGCCTTCCTGTTGACAACCAAGTTTTCTGACAGGAAGCAAACACACTCACTGACAATATGCCCAACAGTTCATTCCCATCAGACACTTAAATATTGCAAGCATTGTCTTCTTCCAGGCACACAAACTTGTGTCCATGGGATCAAGCAATGAAGGCAGTGGAGCTGGCAACTGTGATGAGGCTTTTGAGCCAGTAGTGCCTTCACCCCTGCAGTCCATGATGGACTGTATCTTCCTCGTTTAAAAAAAAATATAAAAAAAAAAGGAGATGAAATGAAAAAAGGAGAGAGGAGAGAGGAGAAGGAAAAAAGGAAAAGGAAAAGGAAAAGGAAAAGGGAAAAGGAAAGGGAAAGGGAAAGGGAAAGGGATAGGGAAAGGGAAAGGGATAGGGAAAGGGAAAGGGATAGGGAAAGGGAAAGGGAAAGGAAAAGGAAAAGGAAAAGGAAAAGGAAAAGGAAAAGGAAAAGGAAAAGCCTACCAGTGAGACCAAACATCAGCATTTGTCTTGGATGTGCTCCACACTGATAGAAAGCCAAGAGCAGCTGTTCAAAGGTTTTTGCATCAGGCCATTTCTTCTCCACTGGGTAGGTTCATTTTCCTCATGTGTACCAAGAAATCACTTGGGTTTTCACAATGAAACTAGCAACAAAACTAAATGCTACAGATTACTTGCAAGAGTAAACAAAAAGGACTAAAAAAAAATGCAAGAAAAAGCTTTCAGAAGTAGAGGCTGGTTACTTGCCAGGTAGTGGTAGAGACTAACCTAATTATAGAGGAGGCTTTAAAGCAGCTTTAGATATGATAACTTCTGTGATTCTGTTAAAGATTCAGCAAAAAGCAGAGTTGGACTTCATTGTAGTTTCTAACAGGATTTTCTCAAACGACAGATTTCTTTTACCAACTGTCTTTGGTAACCAAGCATAAGTCAAATCAAATGCCCTTCTTTAAGGTCATGAAAATATAGACTGATTCAGGCAAACATTATATTAGTTTCAAGCATCTTTCTTCAAAGAAACTTAGGGCATACACTCTTTGGTCTTGTATCATATTAGGCACATTAGGAGATCTGTTTGCATATAACTTTGTTTCTTGATTAAGATGACATATTTAACTGCAGTTTTCATCCATCCTGCTTAAGCAGCAGCCAGGGCAGAACAAAATCCTTTATTCAAGAGGGTTTCCCAGCTGTGCTCTTGCTTCAGAGCCATCAGTTCTCCACAAGTTGCTCCCAAGCCCCAGCTGCAGTCCTGGCTTTGCTCATGCAGACAACTGGTGGAGGGCAGGGGATGCCTGATGGGTGCATAGATCTCCAAAGTATCTTTTCAACAATATGATGTTTTTTCAAATGTTGTTGTTCTCATCTCTGTAACAGTCTGTACTCTGCATCTTCAGAAGCAGGCATGTAAAACTGGAAGGATTTGGTAACCAGGATTAAATATCCACTACCTTTAATTATCATACAATTAAAATAATAATGATAGGCTTTTTTGACTAATCAAATAAAAACGAACATTTAATTGAAGATTTCATTAATGTTTCATATCAATCGAGAAATAAAATACTCTTGAATTTTTATTGCAATATTTTCTTTTGTTACTGAGAACTCTTTAAGGCATCAACAAATGTAACAAATCCATTTATTTACAGCACATTTGCCTTCAATAGGACTGAATGGTGCACAGAAAAACAGAAAATGTACTTCAGGATGCCTTAACAAAAATACATGCAAATAATTGGGAAAACAAGAACAGCAGCACAGAAGAGCAGAAAACTTCTAAAACAAGCCTAAATTGTCACTGGTGGGTTTTTCCCCTAGTTAAACAGCTGTGAAAATTCCCCTTTAGGAAAGTCCAGGCAGATCATACAGAGTTTTTCGAGAAAAAATATTGTACGTATTGGTTTCCAAAAATACTATAGCTGTAAAACATAATTAAAAGGCAAGTAGGTGAATAACAAAAGTTAAAATCCCTAAGAGTAATGAGATTCACTTGACAATTGTATGAACGTAAGATAAATGTTGTCCTTTTAATTTGTTCCCTGGCCACTGAGGACGCAGCTTTGTGAACAGCTTTCCAGCAGCACCTTGATCTAGGGCTGTGACTGCTCCAACATCGCTTCTAGATTATACTTCAGATGGATTAACCCCTGAACTCAGCTCACCAGGCAGCTACAATAAATGCAGGTGTTCATACAGGGAAAATGTAGGGAGAGAGAAAGCAAATAAAAGTGAAAGGACAGGTTTCCTACAAACATAAAGTACAACTTCCACTTTTTTTTTTTTTTTTTTTTAATTAGGGATGCTCGGGTTCTTGTGCAGTCGCATGACTTTTAGTGCTGGAGAGTTAAAAAAAAACAGCAAAGGAACAGGACTTGCAATAACATCACGAGCAGGGGTGGCACTAAAGCTTTCAGTCTGCTCATCTGACAATCTATCAAAAAAATGCAATTTAACTGCTAGAAAAACATCTCTGTTAATGCAGCCATATTGTAACCTGCCGTATGGTTCAGACAATTGATTTGAAACGTGAAGTGATAGATGAGAGCCCCATTTGTCACATCTTCCCCCACAGATATGTGAAGAAAAAAACAGAACTCACCATTATTCACCAGGACATGAAGTGGACAATTCTTTGCTCTAAACTGCTGCACAAATTGCCGTATAGACTTCATGGAAGCCAAATCACAGTATAAAAACTCCACTGGGAAAGAAGAGGAGATGAACAAAAACATAGTTAAGTCAGTTACTTTGATATAAAAACACACTTACAGACATCTACAAAAACCCCTGTGATAATTTCACCGGAAAGTAAAGATTCTAAAAATAAACGAGGCTTTTGAAAATTATGGGTGAAACTGGTCTCAGAAGTTCCTTCTTTCTTCTTCCTTCTTTCCTTTCTATTTTTAAACTATTGAATTTTGACAGACCAAATAGGAGAAATGCTGCTGCCAGGAGGTGAAAAAAGGTATCAAATGCAGCAAATATGTTCCAGTCCTGATGTTTTCTCTACTGCTGTCATTTAGGAAGAGTGGCTACAGCTCTTCAGAGTTGAGATGATCAAGACACTGCAGCTAGAAATCAAATGGGGAGAACAGAAGCCACATGGGGTACCACAATATTTCACCGTGTTTCTGATGCCAGATATATCACCCCATGTTTTTTCCAGATTATCTACTCAGTGTCAGTGGTGTGAACAGTGATGGAGTCTGACAACACATTATGAAGCAAAGATTTATTGAGGCAGTATGAAAGATGAGCAACAGCATGCTTATACAGTGACTCACCTGATCACTGATAGCAAACGTGGCATCATACATGATGCTGTGCCTCCAGTGGACATCCAGGGACACTTGGTGTCCGGGTCACCTGGCACCAACAACCAGTCACGTAAATGCCTTTTGAAGGCAGATAAGAGTCACAGCACCTCTTGGCTCCAGCAATGACAGTGCGACTTGAGGGCATCACACCTCACACAGATACCATGGGTAGCATCCTGTCCACGCTGCCCATGTCAGTCAACATGCAGGGTGACAGGGGGTCACCAGTCTGCCTATGCCAATGATGTTGTTCAAGGGGCAGGGTGTCAGTATCTCAAAATATATTTAACACTGTTATGTTTTTATTTCCAATAAAACATGTCTCTAACAAAAGCATCCTTTGTCCAAAGCATTAGCCATTGACCTTCACAAGAACTCTACAAAATAATTTAATTAATTAAAACAAAAAATATTACTTAAATCCCCCAATAACTTTAAACTCATCAAGTCTGAAAATTCTGTTCCTGTTGTTCAGCTTTCACTTCCTGACTCTCTCAGCACTTCTACATCAGTTGCCCTGCCTTGTGCGACAGCCACGACCTGCGTTATGATGTGAAAACAAGAGGTTCAACAGCAGTGGCTATCCCCATACAAAAAATCCAAATTCTTTATAAATTCTGCAAAGGAGAAAAAGAAAGAAAATTGCAACCTCATCCACTTGTTTTAGCCTTTTAGAAAGTATACCTTTTGCATGCCAGGCTTTTGGTTTGTTTCGGCACTAACTACATTTTAAGCAAGAAAATGTAAGTCTCTAGTGCAGATGCTGTTCTCCTGGCTTGCTACGTCATGGTGGGACTCCAAGCCAGGTAGATGTTGTCAACTCCACCACATCCAGACCTTGTACAATTGGGCTCTGGGTTCGATTTGCCTGAACCTCTTTTATAAAGTGAATTTTCTAAGGAAAACAAAAAGGTGTTTCAACTTTAGAAAGTCAGACAGTACTGACCAACCTCCAGTGACTAAGTCCACCAGAAAGAAAGGTGAAGGCTGTAAAAAGCATGGTCTTCTTGCTCACTGCATCCTTGCAGGGTGAGTCCTAGTCCTCACTGTCCAGTTTGATTTCAACAAACTCCCAGATTTCCTGAGCTGTAGCAACCTCTGCATAGACACCCAGTACCCAGGATGGTTTTGGCCACCAAAGTTGAGGACTGGGGCTCCAGTAACTGTGTTTTCCCTGCTCCCCTCTGCCCTCCCACCTTGCAGCCCAAGGGTTGCTCCCCTGCGCTCCATGGGAAGGAACAGCCACCCGCTTCCTTGCACGTGGCTTCACTCACCTCTTCCTATGAAAGAGACAGCCTTTAAAAGAAAAATTAAAGATAAGCAGTTCTTCACATATGCTGAAGAAAGCATTTCTGACAAGAACATCAACCTATTGGCTAATCAAGCTCCAACACAGGCTGCAATAAGAGACCTTTCCTGTTACTCTTTTCTCCGTTCCATCAGTGATGTTCACCAAACTGTTTCATCCTGTCAGAACTGAGGCTGTGAGCTATAACGCCTCTCTATAGTGTGTCTGTACAATAAGCATTTAGGAAGGCCTGCAGGCACAACAGCAAGCTAAATAACAAAAGACAATCATGGCTGTTATTAAAATCCTTTACAGAAGAACAGTTCCTTCAGTTTTACATTTAATAATCCTTAGATATTTTGAACCTAGGTAGTATTAGGCCTCTGAAAGTGTCTTAGTAAATTTATATAAATTTCTCAGTGGTCTCTTCCTTTAAAAAAAAAAGTTTAGATTCTAGTTTTAAGATAGTGTTAATATATTTTTTTTGAAAAGGCTATGAAGTCATACCTATGAAGTCATACCATTTCAAAGACACTGACCCATGAATAACAGTGGACCACTTCTTGAGCTTCCTATAGAGCTTTAGGAGGTCTGCAATATTGTCTAATTTCACTAATGTCCTGCAGCCGGAGGTGGTAAGGAAATGTAAAACTTATTAACTCCTATAAAAGAACAGAGCTGTTCAGGTCATTCATCTTGTGGCCTAGCAGCTATATAAAACCACATGAACAGCACTCTAAGTGCTCAGATACACAAAACCTGGTTGTACTAACTTACTAGTAACTAGTGCAACAACAAATGGAGAAAAGACCTTGGTGGAGCTTTATGGTGACTACGCTGTTGCTCTGCTTCTCCAAGCAGCTCATCAAGGACAGAGATTAGGGAAAGCACGACCAGCTTCTTAGGAGGCAGCTGCTCATACTGCCGATGGAGGAGCCCCTTTTAATACAAAATATTCACCTTGGTACGGAAGGCATTGGACTTTCCTTAGCTGCAGTATTTTGTGGCACAGTGCAAGGTCCAACCACTTCTTCACCATCTATATGGACCGCGGCAACATTATTGACTCTCCTGGACTTTGCTAATGACACTATATGTGCAAGGAAAGCAGACCCCTGAGAACATTCACTGAGCTAAATTTTAATCTCTCTCCTCATGTGACCTCAAAATTGTCCTTTTCTGCATTGCCAGCTACAATGGTGGTTAGATAACCAGTGTGCCCAGGCACTGGGAATTAACTTTTTGCTATGTCTGTCTGATCTCCCCTCCCTTAATTTTGTGGTTTTGCAGAGCAACTGCTGTCCTTCGTTATGACTGTACAGTGCCCACAGTAATGCCATACTAGGCCAAGGCTATCATTACTAAGCTTATTTACTTGTTTACTCAGGAAGCGTGTCATCATATTCAGTATTTGTACAGCACTTGCCATCAAAAGATCAGAATGTGCTTTGGAAAAGAAAACAAACAAGCAAATCAAACTCCAAACTTCTTTTTGCTCGCAGGGCAGAAACATTAATGGCCAAAGTCCTTGTTTGTCCTTATTCGTGCATGACGGCTCATTACCAGGGAGCTGGTTGCACTGGCATGAGTGCCATGCCAACTGAGGTGCCGTTCCACTCAAGAAAAGGTGCCAAAACGTGGCTCCAAGTCACATGCTGCCTCAGCAGCAGGGACGTGAACAGAAACTCACTTTCTTCTTTGTCCCATGGTCCAAGTATTTCAATTTGATAGCAGTGTACTGAGGAATTACACATCCAGAAGCTAAGGATAGTGGTTAGTTCTGAGAATATTTCAAAGCATTCACAAAAACACTTAGCAAGCTCTTTTTTCAAATGTCTTAATTAATAATGGCCAGTGTTTAATAATGTGAGCAAATGACCAAACCTGAACTAGCAATTTGACTTGAATCACTCTTCAGAAACAATGATGGCAAAAGGTTTTCTGTATGGAATAGGTATGAGTGAAAAGAATAAATATGTGCATATGTTACTTCTTACCTTTTTGGTTTCTCTGCCATTAGACTTCAAATTATTCAAGTACCTAACAATTGACAATAGTGGTCATTATGCTTTTGAGTTTAATAATACATATTCAAAACTAACTGATTCCTTTGCTTTGCTGTATGCCATTAAAAACTAAAATGGGGAGTAAAATCTACATATAGAATATCTGCAGCTAATGCTACTCAAATACTCTATTTTCTAACTCTACCCTGTGTTGTCTCTCCTGCTCCTATACTTCCCCTTGCCTTCATGTATTTCTAGAATGACAGACATGTCCATATTTCTTTCTTCTAGTGGATATATGCCTTGTTCTTACCTGAATAATATTTCCAATGAAAGCAAGTGAGTACATAATTGTCAGACAGCAGCTAAAATATTCACTGGTAAAATATTTTACTATTATTTTATTGCAATTTGATGACTCAGTTGTCAGAAAGTTATTAGCTAATAAAATATGAAAGGAGTATAATTTCCCAAAAGACAGAGTTACTTATGCCATTATTCGCATATGAATAGATATGTATATGATGGTGCTACAATTGCTGCTTTGCCTAATTGCTTTCTTTCAAATGTGTATCTGCCTGGTGCAGAATCTTTTCAGAAACAGAGAACTGGATGTGATGTTTTGCAGACTACTCCTCTGTGAGGCTGTACGGATCCCACCATCTGTGCTGCCTGACCACACATGACACCACCGAGCACCTGCACATCTCAGTGCCTGTTGCTGCTCTATGCACCCTCTGCTCGCTTGGTCGTACTAACTGCAGTCACAGGACTCGAAGGACAGGCAGCTGGTGGCTCCTGGAGAGCTTTCTGATACCACAAGCCCCACAGGAGCCCCAGCATTAGGAGAGCCTGACACAGCCCCCGAGTGCTCACGCTCGTCCAAATGTCGCCCTTCAGGTCAACTTCCCCATTTCTGTCCATCTGCTTCATCATGCTATTGGCACACCTTTCTTTTTAACATCTGGAGTTCCCATCATTTGCTTTTCGTGCCATCTCAGTTGACTCTGGTTGCACATTTTTTCTGTGTCTGTATCACAGAGGCACAAAAAGCACGAAACTGGAATTCTGGTCTGCTATGGAAGGAAAATTCAGAGGAACGGACAGATATTGCAGTGAACGATCAGGGACTGTAACTTCTGAGATAGTCACTGATCAGCTCACAAGAAAATGCAATGTTTGGGCTTTAGATCAGATTAAGATGAGATGGAGGCCATCTACCACCTACCACTTTTTCTGCATTCCACTCATCATTTTGAAATTATTATGGACAGCTACAACTCCACTTCAGCAGAAATCATAAATCAGACTCAACTTTCTTTTATTACTCATGCCAAAGCAGTTTTCTATCATGCTTTCACTTTCTTGTTTTGTGTTAGAAACAAAAGCAGGGGATACATTTCAGGGAAAGCTGCCACTTTGCCCAGCATGACAGAGAACTGAGAACTCATAGTTCATGGTGAAAAGAAGACTACAGAATAGATTGCATTGGCTATTCTCCTTTGCCACCCACCTATACAGTATCCAAAGATACCAGCAGGAAGAGTTACTTCTCCAACAAAGCATGAAGAACAGTTCCTAGACAAGATAATATAAAAAGATGCTCAGTAGTCACATATTCATGCTCAAAAATATGCTGCAAAAGCTCCACACAGATGTATTATTCTCTGGCTGCCGTATCTCCCCATGGGTCACTGAGGAATTTGCCCTATCCTTTGCTGCTCTCCCTCACAGAGTCATAGTTTGTCATCTGCACAGCAGCAAGGACAAATGTTGTCCTACTCTTGAAAGAAGTGGGAATGCTTCTGAGCACCTGGACAGTGCAACGGAGATGTTGTTTATAAGAAAGTGCTCTTAATGAGGCAAATATCTACCATCTCATAAATGCTGCATTGCAGAGCTAGAGCAGCTCTGTCAGCAAGGTAGCAGGTGGAAATCAAGTGGAACAAACCCCAGGAGAGAAAAAGCACGAACTGTGAGAAGGAGAAGACATAAAGCAGTACTGACTGGATCCTTCTCATTTTTTTTCACTGCAATGTCCTTGCTGACACTAATAAACAGTACTTTTGGCTGGTCCAGTCTTTAGAGACAAGCTTGGTATCTGCCTTCTCCTGTGGTCCTCTCCCCAAAGTAAAGTGTCCCAGAATCCACTCATCTTTCTCAGCAAGTTCTGCTCATCTGCTTACACATCTTCCAGTCAACCCAAAAGTTGTTCTGAACTAAAACAGGGCTGCTAAAGGAAGGGAAAGAACTTCTGGAAACTCCGACCAGCTGAGCTCAAAACTGTGCCCATTACATGACAACATTGTGAGTGGAAAATGAAAAAGCACTTGTAGGTTGCTAAACAAACCTAAGGTTATTCAGTCTGCAAACTGGGTATGTATGGAAACACACAAGTCTCCATTGCGAGAACACGACTCCTCTTAACAAAATGTTCCTACGTTGCCTTGGACTAACACAAGGGCTGAGATGCAAGCTTTGCTCAGACATGCATGATGACAGAATATTGCGTGCTATTCAGGATTATAAGGTGGTTACTTTAAAAGGACTTCTAGGAAAACAAAAACAAACAAAAACCTACAGGTAAATAAGGCGTGTACCAGTCAATTGCCTATTGAGCTGTATAATGAGAGACAGTCATCATAAATGCAGCGAACACAGCATCTCCTATTCATGTGATGCTCCTGGCCTTGTGCACTTGATGACCTCTCTGGCTCCTATTATACACCACAGGTATTCTGGAGTCTCCCTCATTCTGCATTAGCAGCCAACATTCACAGGAATTAAACACTGATTAATGCACAGAAAAAACTAGTATGTGCAATCATATCTATGGTACTGGTTGACCCTTAATTCCAGCTGTGGTTATGGTGACAACTTGCAGAACATTGGCTCGTAATCCTTCAAACTATTTTACTTATGTGACTGTAGACCAAAATGTTGGCTGTTGCCTGTTATGCATCTTACAAGTTCCCCTCCAGTCTTTCCCGCTCTCCTTTATTAGTCTGAATAATTTTGTGGCACTTCTTCAGATCACTTTTTCTTTCATAGACTATTCATAGAATTAATAAACCATGGCTAACCCTAGCACAGATTTACTGTTCACACTGACGCTTGTTCACACTTGCCATTGAAGAAAAAGGCAGATGGAACACGTCCATCTGGCAAAGTGTGTGAGTGCACTGTCATGGATCAAAATAGTGAGCATATTTAAAGACATACGGTTTGGAGACAGTCATTAAAAGATACACTCAGAACTTCAGTTAGATTAGTTTGTCTGTGGCCTTCCAGCACACAAGTGAGAGCACCTAAATTCAGCTGTTCCTTCTCTGAGTCACTCATTCTCGTGTCACTATCTTTAAAGGCAATCTAAAGACATTAGCTTCCTATGCCTGATGTTACACTCTGTGAACAGACTCTGTGTGTTATCCTCCAGCCTATTCAGTGAAAGAAGCGCTCTGCATTGGTGTTCATGACATAAATAAATATTAGTAATTTATGCAAATATTAGCAATTCATGGGGTTTTTTTTCTTCCTCAGGATAGTTTGAACAATGTCTGTTCAAAGAGCTATTGTAAGAAAAGGCATTTTAAGGCGCCATTTCTTAATCATGTAGTTTTAATCTATTGTAGTAAGAGAAATGGGGAAAAAAGACTTTAGCTTTCTGAGAGATGCTTTTTCTCTCAAAGGTGGAAGAGTAAAATAAAAAAGAAATTTTTTCTTGGAAACTGAGCCATCTGACTTAGCTACCTTCAACTTCCACAACTGAAGTGCATGGCCTAGTCCAGTGATCCTTTAACTTGTTAAATTCAACAAACCACCCAGTATCTTTTGTGTAATGGTTAATCAAAATAAGCAAAACTCCAGGGCAAGAAGTGTTTCAGTTCCATCGCTACTAGCAGCTCCTATTACTGCCAAAATATCAGCTCGGCACAGGAGAGTCTCCTGAACAGCTTCACAGATCATGTTTCCAGAACACTGGAACATAAGAGCAGTACAAAAAGGAGACAGTCCATGTAAAGCAATAGAAATGCCCATGGCAGACTCTGGTAATTGCACCACCAGGTAGGATGCTATTTAAATATGCACAGTTCCCACAGACATAGCATGTTCTAGGTTTTCCAAATACGCAAGTAGTGCTTTGCTGTACAATATTTGATATTTTCTGTTCAGCAGGGACAGGGCTTGAAAATAAATATGCTGGCATCAACTTGTCAGAGAGTAACCTTAAGAGGTGTTGGCATGAAGACAAGAGCAGTGGGATTCATAGCCAGCTCTCAGGGTGAGAGAGGTTGTCTCAGCTTCCCATGAATGAAATTTCCTCCAGATTATTGACTGGGGGCAGGGGGCAGGGGGAGGGACTGGTATTATTTTAGAATAGTAAATACAAGAACAGATACATACAAAATTTCCTCATATGCTTCCTGAAAATCAGATGCCATCTCTTTCCTCCTCCTCCTGAGTTCAGGTGCTCATCACGCAGGTTTCTGATTGCAGAGAGACTAAGTCCTCTGATATCCTCTCTTCTTGCTATGGGAAGACTTGGGGTTTACCCCACCGAATAACTGTTTTGGGTAGCCCTTCTGTCATCATTTCTAGTATCTAAGAGCGTGCCTTCATACAGGTTGAAAGGAAATATAGTTTTGGCTCTTCATAGGTCCATTGATAGCCCTGTGGAAAAATGGTGGGAAAATGACATGGCCACACCAGTGTTGCAGTGGAAATGCTTGTCATATCTCTTTTCGAGGATTGAGGAAGGCAGCCTTCATCCTGTTCGCAGATAAGTAGGTTTCCGTACCTCCATAGGAACAAGAAACAAGAAGGCAGGCCTAGGTAAATTTCTTCTGCCTCATGGGGACAGAAGAGGTCACAGAGAGCATCTGAAGATTCATCATTTATGGACAGAAGCGAAGATGGTTTAGAACACTCTTAGTATTATTGTTACCCTCAGTGCAGCGGTGTTGGACTAGATGATCTTTAAAGGTATCTTCCAACCCAAACTATTCTATGCTTCTATGATTCTATATACCTTTAGAGATGTTTTTCTCTTGCTCCCTGGTGAATAGATTTTTATATTAAATTTCATCACTATATTTTGTGAATTGCAGATATCTTTCTTTACTCCTTATAGTGACTTAGATCTACACTGTGATTTATAGCTCATTTAAAGCCTCAAAATATATGGCACACATGTGACACACACATTACAGTGTCCTCATTTTGACACTTTCCATCAGCAATGAAACTCAAGTAAAGAGCTTTTTGGAAGTAATACAGAGTCAAGCTATTAAAGAAAAGTCAGCGAGGTTTTTACAAGTTGACAAAATCAAAATGTACTTCAGAGCAAGATAGGAGGATGAGTGTTCCTAGAAAAGAGGCTAAGTTCCCAACTAACTGATTTAAACTGGTATATTTTGGCAAAGTATATTTCCAGGTTTTCAGCTCTGGACTTGCACATTCTCAATGCATCTCAGGTTGCATAGCTTAAAAGCTAGGGTACTGAATCACTGGGATAATTTGATGATCAAGGACACATATATGCATATGAAAGAGTACCAGTGAGGACAAAAAAAGGCCAAGCAATCTTTTGCTGGCAGCCTTCTCCTTCAGAATATATTATTAGACATGTATGCTGAGTAGAACATGCACCAGCACTCCTCTAGAGCTGTTCCCCTCTCGAATTGCAGAATTTTTCTTCTGTATGAAGAGCTTACTGTTCACAAGCAAGTGTAACTTATTTATTTTTAATGTAAAAGTCTACTTTCATCACCTTATAAAACAACAACAAAAAAAAGAAGCCTTCACATTCCCAATGTATTCATTTTGGAGAGAGAATCAACATGAGCTTCAGTGAGGAAGAGGCTGTTCAGAAAGTCTTTTGCTGAAACAGGGCTACCTTAATTACAGGCACTCCTAGAGCCATAATATCTGTAGATCAGACTTTTTGTTTTATTTGCTACAGTAATGAACCTCCAAATCCAATTAGCCTGCTTTTGGACCAAAATAGCTCAGGGCTGATGATATTCCAGTTCCTCCAGTGACCCAGAACAGTGCTGGGCCACTTGGTCATTGTCGATGAAGGCCTGGCTTCTCCTGTCCTCTCGTGGATGTAATTGTCAAGAGATATGAAGTAGGTGAGGTCAATTGCAGCCCTCAGTCATTTAAATTTTACCTTCCATTACTGATTTTTAAAAATAGATCAGGATGTTCTGTGCTATTTTTTGGAAAGGATCAAAGGTTTCAGTCAAAAGTCAGAATGCAGCTAGGATGTCCTGCCATGCAGAAGCTTCTTTCTGTAAGCCAATACCAAATATATACTTGGAAATCTGAAAAAAATAAATTCCAGTAGGACTGTTTGTAAGCACACTATCTAGATATTTCATACATGAAATCAATTTTCCATTCATGGGCAAACTTTATTAACAGACAACCATTATATGATAGCAAAACAACTCTCCCATTGGCTACATTTCCTGAAAAGAGCATGGATTTTCCGAGTATAGCTGCTTACCATTTCAAAACCACCAAAATAAAAACCTCCAGTGTGAAGAACTATGTTTGTAATAAGCTTTGGTATTACCACAAAAACACCTCAGCAAATATTCTGCTCCGCACCCTCTGAAGTAACACAGAAAGGCTGATAGTGTCTCTGCTTTGTAGTACTTCAAGGACAAAAACCTCGCAGAGTCAAAGGAAATAAAGCAAAGAAGGGAATAATATTTCCAAGCTCCAGGCAAGAATAACTTTGAGCTGTGCAGAACGCAACATCTTTTGCTCTGGACATAAGAACTATTCATAACATGTATTTCTGCAAACTCTACTGTCCTTTACCCTAGAAGTTTTCTGGTTTTTCCCCTGTGTCAGCCCTAGAACCCACACAGCGAGCTTGAGCAGGTCTCAGATCCAGCTTCAACCAACCTTTTTTTTCCTTTTTCTCTTTCTTTGGAGACTGTCTTCACACAGATCAGCAAAGTCACTCCTATCCTGTGGCATCAGAGGCAGCAGAGCTGGTGGAGGGGAGGCAGCAAGAACAGGCAGCTGGGATGGAGGATCCACGAGAAGCCAGAGCTGCTCCTTCTACCAGTGGTCCAGCTTCAGGACCAAGTTAGTCACAGCTAACCTGGTTTCTGACCATCCCCTCACATCCCTGCCCCTCTTTGCTCCTTCCACACAAGTCTGCTGGCGTAACTAGTTGTCCTGGCTCATGGCAACCTATACCTGGGATGTTACCTGGGTTATGGTAAGGAAACATAAATAACCTTGGGTAGCAATGACATTGTCCTTTCCTACTCCGGCAAGAATCACGATGCATAAGCTTACTTTTTCTTTTTCCCCAGATCTGACACTAGGCTGTTTCTCTTTCACGCTTAAGCAAGCTTAGGTCTGTAGAGGGCTTCTAAGGAATGATTCATTTGACCTGTTTCACAAATCTAGTTTAAGATGAGATGAATCATGTCCTATAACTGTTTATTCCTCTCCACAGACTGCAAAGGGAGCTTGGGGACATTGACTCAGATCTAAACTTCTGCATTAGAAACTTCAAAAAATAGGTGATTAGAATGCCAGTGTTCAGTTTCAACTAATAATGAACAGAGAATGAGAGAAAAATCAGAGAACTGTGCATGCATGATGACTCAGTGTTATTCATCATACTCAAGATTAGAGAAAAAAAAGAGAGTGAGAACTTCCAGGAGGATCTTGCCAAAGGCTCACAGATAGCTGGGTAATACAAAAAGAATTCATACTATAAGAGATAAGGAGTCTTGTAGGGAGTGTTTAAATTTTTTTTGTATTGTGAATTCCTCTGAAATAACTGTGATTTCTCAACACAAAAATTGAGATATCATTGCACTGTCTAATTGATAAAGACATTCTGAGAGTCAAATAAGGTAATTTTGGCAGTTAGGTTTGATGTCATTGTGTACATACATAACTGGGACCAAGCTTAAGCAGACTGCAAGACATGACGATTTCTAAATTAATGACAGTGTAGCTATGCATCCCAGATGAGAACTGGCAGTTTTGCTGCTGCTCTGTAAGTCACACAGCTCTTGCAGCTACTAATCTGCAGATATCTTACTAACTAACCAAGTGATAGGAAAAAGAAGTGCAGAAGAACAAAATGCCAAGAATAGAACTGGAGTCTCTTGATTGCTGCTTCAGAGGCTGCCCTGTCTGCTGGACTCCACCTTGTTTCTCTTTTTTACCTCCATACAAATAGATACTTCTTGTTATTTTCAGGGATGTATTCATTTAAAAAAGATTTCTATTTTTTCTCTTTTGAGATGGATTTATCTTTAGGAAACTTTAGATCTCTCTTCCTGCCTCAACCCTGTTTTGTTACTTGGCTAGTTTTCTTCTCATCTCATTTCATCTCCCTTGCTGGTTCTCCAGAACTTTTAACATGATCACTCTAATGTATTGTCCCTGTCTAGTGATGGAGCTTTAAAGTAATTCACTTTCATAGCAGTTCCCTGCTAATGCTGACCTGGAATTTCAGGCAATGTAAGCCAGACCCGCCGAGCAAGGAGTCACAGGGTTCTTCTCCTCCAGCTCAATATTCAATGCTTCTGATATTTTCATTCTTCTTGAAGGCAAACTGACTTTTGGACATCTGAGTAATTTTCACCCTTAGGAAGGACTATCCTGTGTATTGTCCAGTATCAACTCATGCTGATAAGCATTTTCATTAGATGGTTTGTGGAAATTCTTCCCTTCATTGGAAAAAATCTCCCTGGGAAGGCTATGTCTGGCTGGAAAGGGTACACTGTCATTTGGGGACTATTTAGGAAAGAAATAGGCACTTTTAACTGCATAAACCCCTTTTTTCAGTTGTTTTGTTTGTTTGTTTTTTCCTAAAGGGAAGGTACCAGGTAAACAAAAATAGATACTTAAGTCTTTCTTCTGTTCAAAAACCTGGCCTATATATGACAGTCTTTGTCATTGCCCTTTATGCCAGCTCTGGAGAAAAAAATTGCCTGTACAGATAAGTCTTTGCATTCTTATTCAGTCTTTGGACTTTCTGGAGATACTTTCATCAGGTAAACTCATAAAATAAGGTGTTGGTGAGAGACTTCTCCAGGTCTGAATTTCTCATGTGCAGAAGAGGTGCAACGTACAGAGCCATGCATTTACCATACTGCAATGACGGCAGCTGAGCTTGCTGGATTGCTCAACCAAGACGTATAGTTGTGGTAAAAGAATAACAACTGTATGACTCTTCCTGTGCTCTCTAGTTAGTGGGGAGGAAACCTGCAGTAGGTAGAAGGGTCTATCTTTTTAGAGGTGATATTCACAGCACTGCCTTTTCCTTTGGTGAACACTCTTCAGTGACAAACTTTTAAGAGGGGGAGTCTGCTTATACACAAGTATAACTCAAATATAGGTAAACTGGATTTTTTCCCATCCTCTTACCTAACAAACATAAGATCAGAAAGACAAGACCTGTTTTAAATTTTCCATTCTCTGCAGGCAATTAATAATGTATGAAATTATTCTTCCTATACTTTGTGATGCATGATCAGCATTCGGTTTATGTAGAAGCTTGAAATTCTCCTCACGATAGATTGTTTCTAATGCGGTGATAGCTGTGATCCTAACACTGTGAAGGTGGGGAGTAGAGAACTGTAACTGGCAGGATACTGGATCCAAAGACTTACAAAAGTTTTTGATCTCTTCTTAATGCCAACTAGCATTTTTGGGGAAGATAAACCCTCATATATTGGGAAAGAAATCAGAAATCTGCTGTTCTCACAGACTAACTTTAAACAGCAGGTCTGGATCTGAATCCTACCTTTCAAATACATTTCAAATTGCTGCAGAGCCCCAGATTAACAGTGCTGCAAGATCAAAAGTCTGTGATGCAAAATTTTGGTGCAGCATGCTGCAACATATAAAAACCACACTGCCTGGTTTTAGCACATTCTCACCCACAATAGTGCCTCCTTAAGTCTGTGTTTAGGGCTCAGCTCTACTTGCATTTTCAGAGGGCTGAATCTGGTCTCTGATGCCATGGCATAGATTTCATGACCCACCGCAGTGCTGGGTAAGGTGGTGGGTCACCTTCCCATCTCCCTCCCTTGTCTAGATGTGCAGATGATCCAGCACCCACCTTGGAAAATACATCAGCTCTGCCTGTGGGAGAGGGGGCAACATGGCTGCAGTGAGACTTCGAGTGTCTTGGTGTCTTGTGTGGTTACTTCACAAAAGTGACACAGATATCCTCTACTACTATTTCTGGGGCCGAAGTAAATTTGGCTAGATGTGAATAATGCTCTGGAACAATGCATTTTTAATGGGCAGGTAGAGCGCTAATTTTAAGGGTGAATTATATATTTGAGTTAGCAGCTTGGCTGCTTTGTTGTTTGATTCTTTCAGAACACTTGGATGGCAGCCATCAATGCTCTGTGATTTATCTCTATTTAATTTTTCCACTTTTTCAGACCCCTGGCTGTTGATAATTCAATTTCTGGCAACTGCAGACCTTCACTCCCTATTATAAGTTATACCCCAAGGCAGACATACCGCCATCTGCACTGTAACGGTGGTGGTAGCTAGTGGACGTGAAGAGGCAGATGTCCAGATGCCACTTGGGCTCTGAAACAGCTTTAATACACAAATTATGTTTGGATTGGAAATATCCTCTGAATCCAAATATTAGCCTCTCAGAATAATTAGTGTTCCCTCCTAAGGGACCCTGCTACCCTGTACTCAACCTCTGCAGATTGCTTGTTCCAATAGCTTTAATGGATGCACAAAACTAAGTGTTTTCCTTCACCCAGCCTCCAAAATCATCAAAGGAGAAACTAATCTTCATCTAGTCATCCTTCATACCCACTCGCTTCACTTCCCTGTCTTCCCTTATTCTCTCCTCCCAATCTCCATGCCCTCCAAGAAGAAATCTTCTTTCAGAAGGTTTGTGCTTGCAGCAAACCATCAACTTGTGCCGGTGGTAGCTCTCCACAGGCTGCAAGCACAGTGCAGAGACGTAAAGCGCTGCTGCATGTAAGAGCTGGGAAGCATCCTCTTCCCTCCAGTGAGCCTGGAAACGATACAAATCTTGACCTGAATTAAAGAGGGATGATTACCTTTTAGGTGGAAATCACCCCAAAATCTTTCTATGAAGCTCAGTAAGGATGTAGCCTTCAGACAGCGAGCTGGAAAGAAAACATGAGAATGGCTGAAGTAATCCCACACTTGTAGCATAGGGCTCCTGGCAAGAAGAGGGAGTCTTGCCCCAGGCTGGGTGTTGCACAGATCAGAGCCAGTATAGCCCATCTTTCTGACCTCCCATGTCACACAGGGCTCCACCCTAAAGTTACTCATTCCTGAGTCGAACCTATAATTTCTTGATAAGCTACAGCACAGCTTGATGAGCTACTAGCTGAGGGAAGCTAGCAAGAAACAAGGATGCTACTTCTTCTACATGGGGTTAGTTATCTTGAGATGTAGAAAACCTGTGTGGTCACAGTTGCATCTTCCTGTCCTCTGGTGAGAAAGGAGGACAATAGCGGTTATCTCGCGTGATAACCAAGTGGGTAGAGAGCTGTTCACGACACCGCTGGAGAATTTCTTTGCTGCTTATTATGTCTCCTTGAATAAACACTGAGATTTATAAACTGCAAGCTAATTGGTATTTCCTAAGGAGAGATTCACTTTGCATTATCCAGGCAGAGTTTCATCTGTTTCTACCCAAGCAGTTTAGTATCTGTCTAATAACATGTCTTCAAAGTTTTTGGACTTTTTGAAGTAAGAAAGTTGTAATTTGCTCCTTTTTGATAGGCAGAGCCATCTATAATATAGACCCAAACAGTCTGTGTGGATGGCTTCCCACAGTATACAGCCTTCATTTCTGTTTTAAAATTACCTTCCCAAGGAGAAGGAGGTGAAGCAGAAAGGCTTTAGCGCTCCTAACACTCATTATTTGTTGAACTATTACAAAAGTCATGAAGAAAAAGGTAAATTGATCACAAATACTTCCTGCCCCTGTTCTGGAAACAACTACATTCTTATTCTCTGAAGACATCTCTTTGTCGTTGCCTCAGCTAAGTCAATGAGGAGGAAAGGGAAGCCTGAGCCAGAGAGAACAGAGAACAATTTAAGGCATTTGGGCAACCAGGAATGTAATTTTGCTGGAAGGCAATATTCACTTTCCACATAATTTTGTTTTTGTGGAATAAAGGACTTGTTACAGCTTGGCAATGCTTTTTAGGAGATTTAAATTTCTAACAGAAAATAAACCCTTTAAGATGCTTGACTTGCATTGTTCTAAATTACTATGTTCTTTAGCTCTAATCAACCTGGTTTTGATCATTGCTCTTTTAAGATATATTTTCTAAGCATAAGCAGAAATTACAGTATTTCTGCGTAAGCTGTGATTCACAGCTATGATTTTATACTACATTAATGTAGGACTTCTTCAAAACTATCTCAAAAAAACCCTGTGCATTCAACAAGCACAACAGTAAAGATTTTTTATTTTTTATTTTTTATTTTTTTTTCAGAATTATGAATGCGGACACTTTTTTTATCACTGGCAACTGTGGCTAAAATATCCAGCCAATAAATTTTTTACTTCAGTTGAAATGAGCAGCAACTGTTAAAAGTCCAAAAGTGTGCAATCAAGGCATGTGAGTGACAGCTTACAACATTTCAAAAGTTACAGTTTAAGTTTCACCAACAAAGTTGAGGAAAAGATATTTGTACTCCATACTCAGAGCAGGGAGTCCTTCCACGCTCCTCTGGATTGACCAGGTTAGTCGTTCTCCTCAGCCCTTGGCTTCCTGACTACTACATTTTGCGGCTGAGGTGAATCCACTCTTAGGAAGGGCCAGTTTATGCTGCTCCATTTTATCCTGGGAGTAGAATCATGGTGCGTTTTGCATAATAGCTGGCAGGACAACTTAGCCTGGAGTAGAAAAGCAGGGCAACATCTTTCCCTCCCTCAGCCACTTCTCTATTTCCCTCCACTGCAATTGAGTTCTTCTATTCTTTCGGTCCCTCTTTAAAATCTGTTTTTGCTGATGGTAAGGAAGGGTATAAATTACACATCCCTCCTTTCAACTGAACTCTGTCTTCTTGAGCTTTTCAGTGAAAGGAGGCGGAAGAAGATGTGGCTAGTATGATGGAACAGTGGGAGCAATCCTTCTAGTGGCTGGAATCACACATCTCAAGAAGAATGAGTATCCCACATTAATTCCCATCAGAAACATCAAATCTGTCACTTTAGCCTATAAGATTTGGTTTTAACTATGAGAGGGGAAATAAGACCAAGTTATTAGTGGGAAGATGGCAAAACTGATGACTGACACAAGAGAGAAGAGTACTTATACAATTTAAAGAATATATCCATGCTCTCTCAGAGGTTATCTGAATATTCCTTCTGTTATACTGTGGTCAGCTTGTGATAAAGCCACCTATTAATACCAGTCAGACTCAGAATCCAAGAATATTTAGAGATAAATCTTTAAAAAAAATATAAAAAAATAAAAAGGAAATAAATACAAGTAGTATTAATTCTGTAACATGTAACATATCTTGCGTAAAAAAAGCTCGAAAGCTGAAGTGCTCTTCCAAAACATGAGCAAGATTGAAGAAGGAAACTTTCATCTTGAATTAAAACCTAATGGCTTAATACAAAGTTCTACCAACATAGCTCCAATATCAAATCCAAGTCAAATACCATGCCTGGTTAAGTGGAACCTTAAAAGTATACTGGATCATATATAGATATTCCAACTTAATTTTCTTAATATACAAATCAATACATTGAAAAATGTACTTCTTCAACATCATTTAACTTCTAGAAAGAGCAGGAAAATCTCCAGTATTGTCCCAGTGACCAAAACCTATCACTTCCACATTTTGAGCAGATCTCACTCCTTTCAAACACTTGGAAAATAAAACACAGACTGCAGAGTCTTACAAAAAAAGCTCTAGAAAAGCCACTAGTTATGAAAAATCCTTACCTAAGAATGGAGGTGAGTCAGGAAAGACTATCATGCAACATGGTTTATATTTTTAAAGCATCACATGATTAGAAGAGCCATAGAAAAGACGTGTGATTTTGCCTACAAATAGATTGCTGTAGGCCCTTACTGCAGTTGCAGTTTAGTGGGATCCCTTTGAAGCAAAAGGATGTGCTATCATGTGCAAGAACATCAAAGCAGGCAAATGGCGACACACTGGTGTGGCAAATGCTACAACTTTCAGTTGTCTGTTCACAGCTCTGCATTCCTGCAAGGCGATGCGGAGAGCATACCAATGTGTGCAAGGATGGCCCGTATACCTGGTTTGTGATGATGACAAATGGTAAGACTATCAGATTCACAACAAAGAGTGGAACTGAAAAATTTCTAATTTAGAGTTCATATCACATTACCCAATCTACCTGAAAAGAATGCAGTGGGAAAACAATGAATTTGGAAAAAGCATTAAAAAGTCATCAGACCATGCAAAAGACAGCTCTGTAACCTGTGAGCTATTTCCTAGCCACTTAGCACATTTATTCCAGCAGTCTCTGTCCTTGATCCATTAAAATGTAGCATAGCTGGGGAAAATATTCAGTGTTATTTGAGTATTAGAGAGCTGCTTGAACCCAGGGTTTCAAATGATTTTATTAAGCAAAATTGCCAGAGTTTATCAAGAAGGGTAAAATGCAGCAAAATAATTATATACATTTGTGATTAATTATTTCTCTACTGAAACACAAAAACTGATCTGTAACAAATAATTATTAAGAACTCTTAAGAGTGAAAATACAATGCAATTTTCTAAATTAATTTAATGGCTGACTTACTTTAATTAGTAGTAAATTCTTTATTGTAAGCTTTTTAATCACCACCTATTCATACAAGGGAGCCCCAAACTTGCTTGAGCTATAGAAATTATTGCAATAATAAACAATAAAAAATGTTATCTAATTCTTAGGGTTTTTTTCTGAGGAAGAAAAGGCAAAGGCGCTGGAAGACTCTGATTTTTATTCTACTGTATAAGGTTACGGGCAAACAATCTATTTGCAATAGAAGTTAGGAAGCCTGGAGTGAGCAGACCTTCACTAATCATGGGTATATCCCCATGCATTATGTCATATCCTTTCATAAACTCATCAGTTCCTACTTTAGAAACAGGTCTGTTCTCTGGTAATTATGGGAAGCTTGATCCATAATCTCACTCCTCCAGATGGTGGGAAATTAACTTCATCCTAAACCTATTCCTGGCTAGGTTATACCTCATTGTTTTTGTAAATTGTTTTTTACTGTAAATTTATTTGTCCTGTTTCAATATTTTAATATTTGACCCATTGACATATCCATGGGCAGCAAGAGTACCCTCACATTTATTTTTGGACAAAAACAGCCAAGCTCTTTTAGTCTTGTTTGGTTGGTTGGTTTGGTTTTTTGTGTGTTTTTGTTTGTTTGTTTTGTTTTGTTAAAGCATACTCTCTGTTTACCTAGAAAGCCTTCTATTTCAGCTTGGGTTCACCGTCATTGAACACACAGAGCAGGACAGTATCCTCTGTTTTAGATGGAATTCAACATAAGTTGGTTCTGATATTTCCTAATTTCCTTTGAGTATACGTGACCAAATACATCTTAGGATCATTTATCTTTTCCACAGATATATGAAAACCTAAGCTGCTACAACAGTAGCTTATCTTTGTCACCTTTACTCATCCTAATAACACTGAATCCACTGATGTCCTCCTTTTCCTCACTTATTTTTAACAGATGAGCTTTGAGTATATAGCTGAAAACTTATTTTATGTTATGGCTCAGGGAAGACTTTTGATACCAGACAGACAAAAACCATCTCAGTATTAAGAGTTTGCAGCTTATTAGCACAGCATACTTCTGCTGAATTTCACTGCACCACACAGAGCTTCATTTGACATGATTAAAATTTAATATCAAGACATTCAACTAAGCCATACTGGAAAATCTGCCATTAAAATTCTGTTAAGTCTCATCATACCAATCCAGAGAAAAATCAAGTATGAGAGGCTTGGAAAACTTCACATTTAAATAATGCTTTTTGTCCTCCATACAAGGCATATAGAAAAAAAGTTACCACCAAATATTACAGTGACTTATTAACATACAGGTCCTTCCTCTTTGCTAGATCTTTGTGTGTGTATAGGAAACAAAATGGGAGGGCAGAAGAAAAGGAAGTATTTTGATGTAAAGTTTGCTGATCTCACAAATGAAACAAATAAACAAACAAACCAAACAAGCAACCAAACAAAAAAATAACAGATAAAGCATGTCAAGAATGAAAAAGAAAATATATGGCAAGCCATAGTCATGCAAAGAATACAACAGTAACAATTAATTTCACTTGACTTTGTTGAAAAAATTAAATTAGACAGGAAAGTTTTGAACTGCTTTATCTCAGAAATGCTCCAGTGGCCATGAGGAACTATAAGAGAAACATGAAGAGGGTTTTAGTTGGGTGCTCTTGGTCTGGATTTGTGTACAACAGAGGTTTGTCTCTTTGTTATCTTTTGCCTTTTTTAAAGGTAATAAATGATTTTAAAATTTTCTTTCAAATTTAGTCACATGTCCTCGTTTTGGCTAGGAGTTTATTTTCTTCTGAGAAGCTGTATAGTGCTGTTTTGGATTTAGAATAAGACTGTTGTTGATAACACACTGATGTTTAAGTTGTTGCTGAGCAGACAAGGACTTTCAGCTTCTCATACTGGCCTGCCAATGAGAAGCTGGGGAGTACACAAGAAGCTGGGAGGGGACACAGCCAGGACAGCTGACACAAACTGGCCAAAGGGATATTCCACACCACACAATATCATGCTCAGTGTGTAAACGTGGGGGAAGCTGACTGAGGGAGATCACTGCTCAGGGAAGAGCTGGGCATCAGTCAGTGGCTACTGAGCAATTGCGTTGTGCATATTATTATTATTATTATTATTATTATTATTATTTCCTTTGCTATCCTATTAAACTGTCTTTATTTCAACCCACAAGGTTTTTTTTCTATTCTCTCCCCCATCCCACTTCGGCCGGGGAGTGAGTGAGTGGCTGTGCGGTGCTTAGTTGCTGGCAGGTGTTGGTTGCTGGCTGGTGTTAAACCACTACATCATGCTACAGCCTGTAAACTGTAGCAAGTTCCCAGAGTCCCCCTATTTTTGACTTGCATTCTAATCAGAGGAATCAAAGTGCTAGAGATGCACTGTCCCAGACACAACCAGCATGTCATGGATATGTAGCTGTTCTGGCCTGGCCAAGTTCCTGGCACCAAACTTCAGTCAAAGAACTACGTAGCCATGAGAATCAACCAACATGTATGTTGTATCACAATTTCCATTGATCTATCATATCTCCTTCGACTTGCGACTTCTTTTTCTAGTGTCCTGTCACATCCTCCTCTACCACACTCTCAGTTACAATGGAAGAATGAATTGTTAATTCAAAGCTTCTCTGCTTATTCCTTCATATTTTGCACCTACCACCGACAGAAATTTTTTTTCCAATGTTCAGATAGCTCCTGCACTGATCTTCTGTGCAAACTTGCTTGACTTTACCCACAGTGGGTAAATGAAACCCATCTGCACGTGACTGATGTCTGTATCTGCAACAACCTCTTGCTAGCTTGTGTCCTCCTTCCTCCAGTTACCTGTGGAGTCAGATGACCCTCTTTGGGCCCTAATCTCTGTCCTATCACTTAAACATATATCTGGCTAGACTTTCCTTCCACAGGATCTGCAGACCTGAGGGATCTCACAGCAATCTGTGCAACACTAAAGAGGTCCAGTGGTTTGGATAGACAAGCTTGCTCTGAGCCTCCTCACTTAAAGTTCATGAGTCCAATCCTGATGTTTTGAAAGGATTCATTAGACATCAGTGCTGTCACTCATGGACGTGTTCTTACTCTGCCATAATGCTTATGGATTTGAAAATGCAGGACATGTTTTAATAGATGAACAGCAAGTAGGTTGTGTGTGTTTTTTGTTTTCTGCTTTTCCTTTAATGAAATTCTGCTATGTTGGAAAGCATTTTAATGAACTGCATACAGGAATCAAGCAGAAGTTGCTTGAAAACCAGAGGTAATTATACTTTAACTGCAAGTCTTGTATGCAATGGTCTGAACACAGTACTTAACACATTTATCATTGGAAAAAATAGTTTTGGTCCTTCTTCAAGTTGTATAAAAGCATAAATTAATAAAATTAATTATTAATAGGTAGAAAGTAGTAAAGTATTAGCATTTGGATATCCTTTCTGTCTCTCACTTTAATTTATTTGGAGTACTTTTCCAATACGCACAGGGTTCACATAACTCTGTTTCTACAGAAAGGAACAGATATTTTACAGGACAGAATGAAGACATATGGACAGGATAAGAAAACTGACAAGGAAATCTGGAAAAAAAACAACTTTGTTGTCTAAAAAGAAGTTTGTAGCACCCAGACCCTACAGAAAGTTAGTGCTTTGGAGAGGCACTACAGTTTCCTTATGGTGGATGAAGATGGTTGGCTCTTTCAAAGGAAGCTCCTTCACTGACTTTATCAGAAATACGAGAATCTGAATATTTGCATAGATGATTAGAATAAACAAGTATGACAAGAAAATAAAAATATTTCTATTCCCATTTTTGAACATAATTTCTAGAAGTTATGTAGAATTTATGAGCATTAAGAAAGTAAATGAGTTACTCAGTTTTGCATTTGTCAGAGGTATCTTGAAAAGTAGCAACTAGCGATGTTACTGTTTCCTGTAAAAGTGGGTGTCCAGATATGATGAAAATTATCCACAGGAGAATGTACTCTTTGTGTCTGTCATACTACTTCTACAGTGATGCTGGAAATGAAACTGAATTACCTGCTGATTACCAGCTTTTGTCCTTTTCCTAAGAAACCACCAACCCATCCAACTACCCTGGCCCATATATTTTCTTATTAACATCATAACTGTTTTCTCAGAGATTCAGTGAGCTCATTAATTTATATTTCTGAACCAGAAACCCTTCTTTCAGAAAGGTAGGCTATTTTGATCTAAGCCTAGACAAGATGAAAAATCCATCTCTTCTGGAAAACTTTGTTCTATCTATTCTATTTTATGTTTTATTACCCTTGTTATTTAAGCAAATTTCTCATTTGACCTTGTTTGCCTTCAACAGAGGGACATAGGTCAGATAGTATCATCCTTGCCTTGAGTTTTAAAATCTAGTTCCAGTCTTCACAGAAGACCACACATCATACAACAACCTTTATAACCATTAGAAATGTTGTATTATGACTAGTTAGTTTTCAGCTCCCCCTAACATGTTCTCAATTGCTTTAGTTTGCCCACCCCCCCCTTTTTTTTTTCCCACTGCCTTTTAGTTTTAGTACCTTTTACACTTTTTTCTCTTCAAATTTATGACAACGGACTGTGCTATTCCAGGAAAAATCTACATGGTCAGACAGAAACTGAGCACAGATTTTTTGCCTGGGGTATAAACTGGCAGGATGCAAGCTGGCTCTGGTCTGGAATTTGATGTAGAGCTGTGCATAAGCAAATAACACTTGGCAAATACTTGAGTAACACCTAACTTTCCCTCTAAGGCACTTTCTCCAGTTGTTCAGTTATTTCCTTGATCCACCCTTACACTTTCCCCAGTTTTTCCAATACCTTTTGTGTGTGTAACATATGTATTTTGCTGCATCAAGTCTGAATTTTGGAGTGTCATTAAAAAGGTTTGTATATTTACAGTTAAGGGTTTTTATGTGCTGTTCAGTCTTCTAATTTTGCACGGCACTGCACAAAGCATGCATGCTCAGTTTCCTTAATCTTAGGGTCATTTTCTTTTTTTTCTTTTTTTTTCTTTTTTTTTTTTTTTGTTTTAGGGTTGGGTATTTATTTTAGGAAAACAGGGATTGATGCATTCAATTAATGGGAGTACATAAAAGAAGAGTTAAGGCAAGTCCTTGACTTGTCTACTTACTTTTGTGCGGCCTATGGGCTATCCCAATTTATTAAGGTTAACAGTGAAATTATTCTAATGAAAAGCAAGCAATTTAACAGGTATGTAATTTGGGTGATGAGATTTTTTTTTTTTCTTTCTTTTTCAGGCCAAACTGTAACTCTGCCAACTGGAGCCACCTCCCTACCCACCAGTACTCAGCCGCTTCCAATGAAACATCAGGAGAGACCATTTTCCAGCAAGCACTTTGCATCAACATCATTTATGCAATTCAGAAGCAGCCGACCAGATTTTTGTTGAGCATTTCGAAGGCTATTATTGGTGTCCCTAGGGTTTCCTTGAGGTGCAGATAGTAAGTTTGCATTAACAATACTCATCAGAGCCAAAGCAAGTGATGGCTTCCCTTGCTGTTCCCTTCCCATCTCCATTCCCTTAGCATGGGCTCAAGCATGAAGAAGGTATGAAGCTACTGAGAAGAGGTGACAGGAATTCAAATGGCAAACAATCCAGCATTAGCTGCTGTGGGAAGGTGTCTCAGAGAGCTACTGCAAATTTCAATTTGGAGTGCCTGGATGATACCTCCTTCCTCACGTGGCCTAGCAAGGCTACAGGTAATACCTATTGAAAGTTTTCACCCCAGGGTGCCCTGCTTGGCTGCACCCCACACTGCCCACCAGCTCACAGGGTGCTGCTGCCTGGGCCAAGCACCCTGCTCCTGCTGCGAAAGACCCTTTGCTTCTCGTGTCAGCAGGTATCCAACACTTCAACAGCCTCCTTTGCCCTGGAGACACCCAAATTGCCAAAGACCAATAGAGGTTGTAGCGTGATTCAAACCGACTCTTTTCGGAAACACTGTACTGTTACAAAACAGAGCAAGAAACTTGTTTTCTAGGAAAAAGAATTCTTGTTAGATGAAAACTACATGGAAATAGCTATGAAAAACACATCAGAACTGTACTGCAGGGTTTTAGTGGCATTTTTCTCATATTCATTACTGAAATTAATTCACAAAACTTGCCACAATATGCTGATAGGTTGTAGCTGTAATACTTTAAGCTGTTGTTAGGAATTCAAAACATGACAATCAAAACAGTTTTCTTCACATACGATTAGAACATTTATTTGGTTGTTCGATGCAAAATTAAGTAGCAAAAGCAACCAGGAGCTAGGAAGGCAGCCAAGCAATAAAACTGATTGATTGCTCAAACACATTAAAATCATATCCACAGCTTTCAAACATTTTCTCAAAAGCAGAAAATTGTCTCTTCAAGGTTAGTAAGCCACCTGGTTAGACACGATGGCAAGCCTACTGTTAAACAGAAGACAAAGTTCATCTGTGAGGTGTAGCTAATACAATTACTGGTTGCTCAAAATAGCACGCACCTCCATAGATCTGTCTCTTTTTAAGCTAATTACCAGAAATTACTCAGCAATGTCATTTTTCTTGATTCTTTGATTACATCAGATATACAGATGTGTGTTGAGGGAAAATATACCAGTTATATAACCCTTTTTTTTCTTTTTTTTTTTTTTTTCCCAGAAAAGACGGATTCTCAGACTTCATTTTGCTTTGCACCTGCTTCCTTCATAAGATTACAGATCACTTCAGCACGTCAATTTTCTTTCATTTATACATTACAATCAACAATATAAGGATCCAGCTTTCAAGTTACAACCATTTCTCCTGCTCCACTATCATTCTCTCAAAGCCAACATGATCCAAACCAAGTATTAAACAAGTATTTATATTGAGTGGAGTACAAACTGCAGAAAAGTGACCATGTTGGCTACACTCACAGGCAAACCTTCCAGTGCAAGAGTGGTATTTTCAGTCACTAGCTGTCAAGAGAGGAGTAAGAACTATTAAGAATGTGGGCAAATAATATTTTACAAAAAAATAATTTGAATTATGAAAATTAACCACTTTCCCATTGAAAGAAATCCCAAGAAATCTTAATTCAGCCTCAGAGAAGGTGCTGAAGACAACAGTCTGCAATCCAGTCAGGTCGAAAAACTGTTTCCTATCCTCATTGACTGAACCAAGGCCACAGTTGTGCACAGCAAATTCACACTGTTCTTTGTTATAATTACATGTGACAGCTTTAGTCAGTGTGAAGGATCAGCATGCACAGTACACGGTGTTCAGGGGGATTCAGTGCCTCGCTCTGGCAGGAGCCATTGAAAACCCAAGCCATACAGTTGCCTTTGCAAGCTCTGATCAAGAAAAAAATACTGCTGACTGGTCCAAAAAGTTGTTGAAATACTTTTCACGAGAGAAGTTGCTTATGAGACAAAAGGATGTAATTCCTCAACCCGTATGAATAAAATCTAACAAATATGTGGCAATAAATATTCTTCAAAGGCTTTTTTAAGTATTAACTAGCCAAAATTAATTTCACTAAAACTTCTACTTGACTCTTAAGTGGTTGGTTAAACCAAACAGCCAAATAAACCTCCTACCTGCATGCTTAAAGTAGAGAACGGCTTCTCAAATAGATTTGATCCACGTTAATTACTTAAAATAATAAAGCATCATTAATTTAACCTACGTATATTGAATGGACATTACTCAGCAATCTCTGAATGGTCACGGTTGCAATAGCCCTTTTGGTTTTCAAATTGTGGTTCAGTTTTCCATATCATTGAAATTACCACAGCTGTACTGCTGCCAACAAAATCCTAGACTCAAAGCTCTTGGCTCTGACAGCATATTCAAGTAATCACCATGGGATACTGGGCTAAACTCAAACAGGTTTCTTTTTTTTATGAGCTATATACATGAGCAAAAGCCAGAGCATGTTTAAACAAAGCAAATCAATTCAAGTCAAGCCTCCCTACTTAACAGATTCACACAACTTATTAAGATGAGCAAACATGCCTTAATGAAGAACACCCATATTCTAAATGAGAGAAGTAAGGCCTTGGTGGTGCTATTTAGGCATGGCAGGGCAGCCCCAGTTTCAGGCCATCTCAGTGCTCAGAGAAGTAAATCCACTACAAAATGAGTCCACTACTGCAGACTTTTCACTCCTCTGCCCATTACTTTTAGTCCTACTTTGCTATCTTGTAGAGTTGTCATGGTTATCTGATGACTCCTCAGTGGGCACATCACCCTTTGTAGCACAGCAGGAGTCATGGCTACAGTGACTTCATGTTCAGCTTGGCTTTTCAAATGACGGGAGAGCATCTAGAAAATCCACAAGTACTTCAGAAGCTCCTAAAATGTAAACAAATACTATCTCTAAAGGAAGATTTAGAGTAATATCATTAGTCAGTGGAAACTACCACGATCATATCCTATAAAGAAACTCTTCCCTTCATGTATTTTCTTCCCGCCCCATTACAAGTCGAAAAAGTTGTCAATATAAGTTGGTCAACAACTGTGTCATCGTTAGACTGCACCATCATCTCAGGTGCTATAGGCTTTTGCCACTGACTTGAAAGTTGTAGGAAACAACCATTTCCACATTATGGATGGTGAGTGGTCAATACTGCTTAATACTACAAAAGTTTTTTAAAAAAAAACAACTTAGTCAGATGCATAGATTTGGAGGCAACAGTTCCCAACTGAGAAATTAGATTATACCAGACTTTGGTACGAATATAGTTGAGGTATTCTTCTCCATTATGTCTTTCACAAGACACAGTTTGTCCAGTTTTCCTTGTGCTTTTGCTCCAGTAGTAGTGACTATGGACAGCATATGCAATACAAGTGTAGAAATGCTACCATTTTAATTTGTAGCACTTAGCAACCTCTTAACAATGATAAATTTGTTGAGATGATTGACTAAAGCTAACTGGAAGACTCAAAGGCTCCAGAACAGGAAATGATTAGCTCAGAATTTCTGACCACGGGCACTGGGCATGAGTCTGTGACTTATACACACAGACACACATCACATTAATAAATGAACTACTTAATTCATTATGTAAATTTTTACAGCTAATTATAAAAGACATGCTAAGGAGTGCTTCAAATTCCAAGGGATTTTGACCTCTATGAAAATGATTAAATATGGAATTTGTAACTAGACTCATCATTTACTGAAAAATTAAAAAGGAAAATATAGGAAAAGGAAAACAATTACTATACAATACTGTGGCTTCATGCAGAATCAACCCAGAATTTCAGATAGAAAATCCAGTTTGTCTAGAGGTTTTCCTGTTTAAAAAAACCCAACTATTTTACATAATCTTTTACTGTGCACAGTACATCTTGCATTCATATTCCCTCTCCAGTTGTGTCACCACTCTGACCAAACAACTTGAAAATATATAATTATGTATGAAGACATTTCAAATGAAGAAAATGTTAATATAAAGTGGTATTGAATGACATCAGAAGGCTCACCAATACTACCAAACAGATTAAATTAGCATTTTTCCACAACATTAAGACTCTGTCATGGAATGTGGCTCACAGCCTTTCTCTGTCTTTTATTCAAATTAACTCAGGCTTTTCCTTGCTTTGTGGCTTTATCCTAATGGAGACTTATGAAGGAACAGTCAGTTGTTGCCCAGGTAATATCATTCACAGGAGTCCTGAACCCCACCAGGCAATCAAAATAGGCATTGAATAAATAATGTGGTATCTGCCACATGAATAATTGTTTCTGTCATGCACAGAAATATTTTAATCCTTTCTTTATTCTCTTTTATTCTCATCAGTCAAGAGATATTCTCTTGAGCTGCAGATACTCGTGGTTTTGTGGTAAGAGCAGTATTTCATCATGATCTACTACATATAATACATCCATAGGCCATGAAAAGAGAACTTTTCAGGTACCCACAGGTTGAATTCTGCAAGAAGCTGCAGAGGTGCTGTGTATTATCTAAGACACAAACCCAGGTTCAGTCTATTTTATTGAAACAGAGACATGGCACACCATGGCACAGCAATTGCTTTCAATTCAAGCATTTTAATACAGTGTTTAAACACAGTTGTTATCACCTGAACAGAAGTACCATGTTTTTACTTGATATATGTTTTCCTTTAGTCTGTATCATCAATAAGCTGAACGTCAACTCTTACTGACGCTTCTTCTTGGTTGTTGTTATTTTGTTCCTATTATGACTTATATCTCCTCTTCAGATGCGATTTCCTTTATGATTTTGTGCAATATTAGCACCATTAAAGAAGCACAGGTTCACCGGCAGAAGAACCCACTTATCTGTTTCCAGACTTTTCATGACAAACACCATCTTCCCTCCCATGAAAACATGAAAGCTGGAATATCACAGTTTGTCTTACATGTTTCCCAGGACGGATCTCCTCCACATTTATTCTCCATCTGTACTGGTAGAAGGTTCTTTCAGAAGGATTATTTCAATACGGTACAGTTAATGTATCATGCCCAAACCACAAATCTTGCATCTCTGGCATACTGGAATTTCTTTCCTAACATGCAGTTTGAGCTCTTGCTGACATTTCATGGTGCTACAATGATGCTTTACGGTGGAAAAAATAATCTAAACAAAATTCTCTGCTTTATAAATTTTTGTTGCTATTGGTTGCTTTACCCTCTTGGTACTGACTTTCCATGAGTAAGCTCAGGTGAGAGGTGGACTGCATGATCAGAAACATTTCCAGAGGAAAGCACAAACTAGTTCAGTTTCACATATATAACAGTCCTGCAGTGACACACATGGCGCTTGATGTTCTTTGTGCTGAAGACAATAAATAAAAGCACGTTTACTTCAGTGGGAGAAATTAAATGAAAAAAAAGGAAGGATAATGATCAAGATCTGTGGTGGATGCACTCAACCTCCACCTAGCCAAACCAACAGCTTTTTGGTATAGGCTCCAAAGGAGGTAAAGGCCTGAGCTTAAAGGAAGAATTAATGAAATAATTTAAATTATAAAAGCTTAAGTAGAAGCAAATATGATCAGAAGCTTGGGAAAAGAGTGATTGTGATGGTCAGCAATTTAGATGAGATGAAAGCAAGACAAAGCATAAGATTTGGGGATTACATGCTTGACATCTGATGCAGGTAGAAAAAACAAGGCGGGGGGTGGGGGAAGGAAAGAGAATTTTCCTGTATTATTCAGCTTCTAAGTGGAACACCTCTGCCTCTGACTCTCTTAGGTGCCACAAAGTGTTGAATGAAGCTTCTGGACTGTCTGTATATTTTTATATATAACTGTACCTCATGAATACAGCCAAATCAGAAAGAAGCTAATTTAAAAAATCCAAAAATAAGATAGAAGAAAAGATAATCTGGAAGAGCTTTTGGAACTAAGCCTCCTGCTGAAAGACACGAAACAGAGAGCAGTGAGACATTTAGGAGATTATGTTTCTGCAGGTTTCCAATAGCCTGTTTCAGAGCAGCCAAGATGTTTTGCCACTCTATCTCATCAGTCATGTGAGACTGAGAATAAGGAATTCGACCAACTGGAAGCGTAACAAAGGACCAGCAGGAACTTTACTGACAACAACAAATGATGAGACTAAAGGAGCTGAACAATTGTATTGAGTACCTCCTTCAGAATGGTAACAGGGAAAGAATTGCTGCTGGGGAGACAAGAAAAAAACAAAAGGTTTGTGTTCTGGACTAGCAAGGACAGAGAAATCAAGAATGCATGGAGACTACTCTCCTATTAGGAAGTACCACAACAAGTTACTGTACGTGGTTTAACCAAGAGAAAGTGCCATCAATCAATACACTGTGTCCAGCTCTGGAGCCCTCAGTACAGGAAAGACATGGACCTGTCAGAGAGGGGCCAGAGAGGCAACACGAAAATGATCAGAGGGCTGGAACAGCTCTGCTGTGAGGACAGGCTGAGAGTGTTGGGCTTGTTCAGCCTAGAAAAGAGAAGGCTCCAAGGAGACCTTATTGTGGCCTTTCAGTACTTAAAAGGGACCTATAAGAAGGATGGGGACAGACTTTTTAGCAGGGCATGTTACAATAGAACAAGGGGTAATGGTTTTAAACTAAAAGAGGCGAGACATGAGGAAGAAATTGTTTACACTGAGGGCAGTGAAACACTGGCCCAGGCTACCCAGAGGGTTGGTAAATGTCCCGTCCCCAGAAACATTCCAGGCCAGGCTGGATGGGGCTCTGAGCAACCTGATCTAATTGAAGATGTGCCTGCTCATTGCAGGGGGTTGGACTGGATGACCTTTAAATGTCTCTTTCAACCCAAACTATTCTCTTTGAGCTCCAGAGAGAAGCATTGGTAGATACGGTGAGAATGGCATGTGTTGACATATGCCTTGCAATGTTCTTTGGAAAGCTGGGAGTAGGAAGTGGCAAGATGAACTAGGAGTTACACAGAAGCAGCTAGAGGACACCACACAAGTGAAGGCTATACAACTGCCCCATTAAGAGACTATGCAGTGACTATAAAGCAGAAACACATATTCTGTTTTAGATTAAAAATAAATGACAGTGGAGTTGCCTTTATTGGTGCTGAAAATTCTGTGGGTTTATAGTTACTGTTCCACAGCATTTCTGCATTTTCCTGAAGCTCTGAGCTGGATTCTGCACTGTGTCTGCAAGCCCAGTCAATAATTCTTGAAAGGTACAATAGGAATAGGACTGAAATACCTACAACAGTCACCTCAATTTTAGCTGCAAGTAGTATTTCAAGAAAACGATAGTGAGATAAAGCAGAGCACAGGAGTGGTTAGACCATTTAAAGAAAGTGTATTTGTCTCAATTGGTGAAACTGATTTTCTTGATGTTCTCCAAGAGGGAAAGAAAGGGGTTGAACTGATGAGCAATTCTGTTTCCAGAACAAACTATTTCAAGATGGTTAATATCCTTGACAGTACTGGAGGTAAATTATTAGTAAATATTTTGAAATATTACCTTGAAGCTTTAAGCATATGCCCAAATAATCTGAGATGAAATAATTCAGCTATCAAGGTGTTATTGATCCTCAGCCAGGACACAAAAGTTTAATCAAAATACCTAAATTATATTTTACTTTCAAATTATACTGCTTTCACAAAACATGCATTGTAGTTAAAAGCAAAACCATACTTTTGTTATGATTTCATTTATGTCAGTGGTAATTTTGGCAATGCTACAACACATCATTAAAAATATTTGGTTACATGTAATGTACGGAACAACTAGTAAAGAAAATTCACCAGAACAGATGCACCTAAAAATATATCCAGCAAGGCAAATAAGAGATTTGAATTTGCTTTTAACTCTCCTTTGTAGATAATAGCATATATTGTACATGCACTCTTCTACTGAAAATTTATTCTTTTTTGAGCATGTATCTCTTAATCTTTTGTTGAAATCTGAAGCTGTATTCTGTCACTCACATTCAATCAGTCTACTCACATTGACTTTATGAAGAGAAAAGTACCATTCAAGCAATTTGGACACCGAGTACATAATTTTAAAGAGAGAGATCGGACTTCCTGAATTAATGTTTCTTCTTTCATCTTCAGAAAGAATGCTATTGTCATAGATACAGAGTATTCAAGAATAGAGCCATCCCTAATCTAATCCTATATTGGGAAAATTTGGTATTATTTATTAATTGAATAATTTAGTTATATAAAAGGAATAATGTACACATAGGCCGCCATCCTTTTGATCCACAGACCTTGTACACATTACATGACAGATTCCTCCATGGCTGAATTTTCAGGCTTCATATATTAGTAGAATAAGAGAAGGAAAGAAGGAAGCTAGAGGCATTTGAGGAGCATGACAGCTCAGAGAAATAATCTGCAGCCCATCTATATGACACAGCTAGAATAAGTCCAGGAGTGCTCACCCAGCTGCAGCCTGAGGGATCTGCCATGCAGACAGCTGCTGCTGCTATTTGACATCTGGGATCTGTAAATGGCACTGAAAAGCAAAAAAAACCCACCACAAACAAACAAACAAAAACACAAACAAACAAACAAAACAAATCAAAAACAACAACAAAAACCTAAAAAAAAGTGGGGGGCAGAAGAATAGAAGAACAACAACAAGAAACATCTCTTTCTCTCCCAATACTGGAGGTATTTCTGAAGAAATTTTGGTGCAGGCAAAAATGAAGATGGAGCCTCTGTGCCTTGCATGGACACAGTGCACAAATCAAAAGTGAAATAAGCCCAGGCAAATGAGTGTAACACAATAAAACGATGATTAGGGAAACCCACTAATATTTCTAAAAGCAGAATTGTATGCCCATATCTGACTAGCAGTTTTGTTGCTTACTGCTCCACTTGCAAAGATTACCATGGCTAATTCATGCCATGGGGATGAGAGAACCTGGTTTTTATGGCTGGCTCAGTGGCCTCAAGCATTATGCCAAGGGAATCCAACTCTCCACTCGCAGAAAAACTCAGCCTGATTTCCCCTGCCTGCTCAATGGTGTTTACTGGGCATAGACAGGAGTGCCAGCAGGGAAGTGACTTATCTGACAATACGCAGTGTGCTCTCGGCAGAGCTGAGGAAGATTAAACCAACCTGCCAAGGAAATGTCCCTCGCACAAAAGCTTGAACCTTTCTACCACACCAGGGAGCAGGTGGCAAGCATCTATGTAGTAATGCAAACTCATGTTTTCTGGGTTTCAGCATTTTGAAAATCTCTATGAAATACAATAAAACAGGTAGTCTTTACTTCCAGATTACTACACAGAGTTGCTGACACGTTCTCTTTCTACAGGTTGTAAACTTCATCAAAGGTTATTCTCTATGTCTAGATAGCTTCTCATCCTCATGTCCCCCTCTTCCTCTCATGACTGAGAGTGTTTGAGATATGAGTGATTCAGATATGCCTGACGTAAACTCCCAAAAGCTTTACTAAGTGTAATTTTATAGAAGCAAATTGCCAGTTTCTCTGAGCTGGATCAGCAATGTTTCCCCTTGCCAGCCCTCAATGATAGTGAAGCTTCAAACTGCCGCAGTCACTCTCTGAGAGAGAGACCTCACTGGGAAAGATCATGGGTTGAAAAAAGACTTTGGTGCCCCTGCACATGTTTCTGTGGCAGCTTCTATATTTGCTTTTTTGGGGAACTAACTTTGGGCCAGATTTTGTCACTCCTATTCACAGTGAAGCATATCTCACTGCATGGATGGTCCCAAGGGGCTAGACTGAGGCAATCTGGGTCATGCTGAAGAGCTCTTTTCACTGTGAGTGACTTATTTTTCTGTCTGGCTTAAAGATGGCTTCAGCTGAACTATACACAGATGAAGGTGGTGTTGACGGTGGTGACAGACGGTGACCTTTGCATGGGAAGGAACACTTCTGCAAAGGGTTCTCTGCTCATGGCATGGGCAGATGGCACTGCTGTGAGCTTGGAGCATCTGCATGAAACAGGGAGTGAGAAAGGTGAGGTATGTCTGCATTACACTGATGCTGCCCATAGGCACCCTACCAGTAAGTACAAACACAGCACTGTGCAAATCTCTCTAGGACAGACAAGACTTACATTTCAGGCAATGAAGACTTGGCCTTTGCACTTGGTGTCAGACAACCTGCAGTGTTGTGCTAGCCTGGAAATTACATTTCTGGAAGTTCCAGAATGGACAGCTGCATCTAACTTATAGAGACATTGATGCTGAGTGCACGTACCAGCATGGTTTTGATGCTGGAGCCATGCCCATCACCCCAGCAGTCTTTTCACAGAGGCCAGAGCTTCTTCCTGAGGCAGTAAGGAAAATACCACCGCACAAAGCAAACACGCCCTATATTAACATATAAGGTATGACTAGGCATATTCATAGACGACACATAGGCAAACAGATCAAGCACAGATGTCACTCTCAAAATTTTCACCTTTTCTCTTCAGTTTACCTATAAGCACTTCTCCAAACCACTATAAGGAAAAGGACCTCACTGATGCATAGCTACTGTTTGGCACAGCTAGCAGGCAGTTTGGGAGCCCAAAGATTTTACTGTGCCTGGAGCTTAAACAACAATACACATGCACAGGATTTGAAAAGGGGAAAAAATCAGTTGGTCACACCTGGCCTTGAGACAATCATAAAACCTAAAACTTCAGAGCTTCAATGCAGGTCTTAACTCCTAGATTGCATACCTTGTCACCTTTACACTGACAAAGACCACAAAGAAAATAAAAGGTGCTCCCCTTGGTCATTTCAGAAGTCCCGTGAGCAGCTAAAACTGTTCAACAGAAACATAGAGAAGTATAAAATGCACTGCATAATTCCAGTACATTCAGGAAAAAAAAAAAAAAAATCCCAGAACTCACTGATGTGTTCCTGTTACAGAGATTTAAAATTGGCAAAGTTAAAGAAAAATTCTCATGGGTCCTTATCTAAACCATTTACTCCATAAATAGCGCAACTGATTTCACGCCCTTTACTCTTTCCTTCAGTGATGCAGTTCTCCTCACCCTCGAAGTTAAACAGAAACTAAAAAAAGAAAAAAGAATCTTAACATTACAAATATTAAGCCTTCCCTTCTGTGCCTGTGATGAAAAATGCTTGCACCCTGGAGGACCCAACAGTGTTACCACCAGAGAGACCTGCTGCCTCTCTTCCTGTGAACGACGGCTATATTTAGTTTGGGCTCGAATCCTGGCTGACACATTTGAGTCCCGACATATTTCACCCAAGCCCAGAGGCCAAAGGACTGGATGACGGCTGGCATGTAACATGTAACACACAGAAAATGTGGAGTAGGAAAAGTCTTTGGGTTTGGGGGTGGGAAAAAGTTTGCCTGGTTGGTTTGCCATTGAGGTGGGGAGGTCTGGTAAACATATTATTGAACCTGATTGTGGCCTTTGCCTTGTGGGTCCTCAAATTTTCTATTCTAATAGGCTAAATGGATCAACACACAGGATCAATGTCTTAAAAAGCAGAAGGAGGTGGAGCTAAGAAGTTGTCTTTTTGTTAGAGTTACCCATGGCTAATTGCTTTGCTGGACTGAGGCCAGCTACCATAACATACGCCTTTCTTGAGTTTGCCTGGAAGTGGTAGGTGCATTTGTCAAACTACTTTCTCCGTTATCTCATGTGGAAAAAAAAAAAAGAAAAGAATATAAATGTTCTTTTACTACAAACAGACACAAATTGTTTTGCAGCAGGTTGAAATGCTTCAATATATGTCTTCCTGGAAGCCTTTAAACTGTTGTTTCACTAATTCCACAAACACTTGTCTTCCCTGTAAAAGAATCAATTCTGCAAAGCAGGACAGGAACAGAAAAAAGGGAGGTGACCTCAATTAACTACAGCCAACTAGATACTAGCTGCCCAGCTCCAGCTACTTATTTATGTTGCCCTCCTTTAAATAGGCATCTGAGGTAGAGAAAATTGGCTTTTAGGTGTGCCAGTTTCTCTCCTGTCACTAGTGGCGGTGTTTGGGTGAAGAGCTTGGAGGACTCAACCAACTCTCAAATGGTTGAGGTTTGCCAGGTGTGTCATGCAGTGTCAGAGAGGCCAGAGAGGAGCAGAAGAGCCCAAGTTCAAGCCCCTAACCTCTTCCTTGCCAGCAGCACCAATTGCCGGTTTCCTTATTTCATCACAGCCTGCCAAAGGAGGCTCCAGTTCCCCAGGGCCAGGTCTGGTGAGTCTCATCTAACAGCTGCTGCAGTAAATGCAGGCAAGACCCAGCGACACAGAGGAGCAGCTTCCAGCATGGTGGGTCACCACCCAAACCGAGCAGGAGGAGGCCTCATCTGGCCCATCAGTTATTGCTGCTTCCCACAGCATTTCCCACGAGCTCCCAACCACCAGTGGTTTAGAGCTACCAGCTGTCCAAGCTGTGCCTCAGAGACGTGTCAGCAAGTGAGAAGACCACAAGTTACTCAACACAGTCCACAAAAGCTTTCTCAGTGACTGAGTTTAAGCAACAGAGTAGATGAGGTTAGACGAACTGAACCACAGCACGCCCAGCATTAGCTACCCCAAAGGACTGTTTCTCAGAAAGGAGATATCATGTTGGGTAATGAAAGGCCTCACTTCTTTCAAGGAATAAAAATTGCATAAAGTGTGCTTGAGTTCCTTCCTCGCAAAAGGTTCTGTTGCTATGTGAATGGGGTAGAGTCTGGGGAGGAGACCCACATTACCTGTCTCCTAACATCTTGGGAACAAAAATACCCATAACCGGTATCCGGAAGATCTTGTTTATAGTCATTATACCAGACGAGACTGAGGTTTTGATGCAGGAGGGTGGATTAGATACCTTGTCCAAACCTCTAGAATATACATATCCCCCTCTAGAACCACCTTGCTAAGTCTAGAAATCTAGCTCTCATAACATTGAAATATGATTTTTCCCCTCTTGAGCACCAATTTGAAATTTCAGAAAATCAAGGATCTCAATAATATTTCATGCAACATATATTAGCAGTATTTTATTCTACCCTGTTTCTTATGGAATAATTAAAAAAAACACCCATGTTCATAATGAGTTGAATCTGATAACCCCTTGCAAGTCAAGTAATTTGGTGAGAGCATGCTGTAGATTTCCCTAACTATCCAGAACTTAGCAGAACTTAGCCTTCCAAAGTATCTTTACTGCTTCCCTGCAAAAACAAAGGTGTTGGTCAGCATGAAAGTGTGCCTCTGTCTCACCTTGGTATGGGGTGAGGATGCCACCAGTCAGAAGCACCTCCTAGGTCAATTAGTTTGTACACAGCTCTCCAACAAACCTGAGAGAGATTGCATTTCTCATCCTCAAAGGGATCATGTGGATATATCACTCAAAGTCACGATATGGGCAGGTACTACATAACAGGTACCTTACCTGAGACTAATACAGTCTAAATATTTCTAAATATGTCCAAGGTTCTTTGATCTGGGAGATAAAAGAACAACGTGATTCAAAAATGGAAGCTAAACACTTCCAAAAGCTCAAGTTAGGCCTGGCAACAGCAGGCAAATTTTTAATAATGGTAACAAATTAACCACTTAATAATACACATGATGGACTCTTCTTAAGTTGCATCAGACATAGTTTTGGGGCTTCTTTGCTCTTCCCATAAAAGCCTCCTGAAAAGCCTGCTGACCATTTCATCTTACATATAATTGGGCTCAACTTTTTCACTAAAGTGGATGACATTTTTTGCTTAAATATCATCAAAATCTACCAGTTTGCTTATAGTGTACATGAGAGTTGAAAGCAACAGCTCAAATCATGCATTTATTATGAAACTATTTCACTGACAAAACTGCATTTTTACCCCACTCTCTGCTGGTGCCCATTTTTCCCTCCTACACAGCTGTACCCATTGGTCTCTTTCGCCACTTGTCTCTACACGGCTCAATATCCTGTCATGGTTTATCCCAACTCATTAGATTTGATGAGTGGGAAAGCAGCAAAAATGTAGCTAAATCCCTGCTTCTGCCATTACATATTTTAACGTCTCACAGCTTATGTCTGATCTATTACTACTGCACATTTTGAAAGGCTCCACTTAGAAACTACATTTTAGTTAAAAACCAGACCATTACTTAGGTAAGCATCCGTACTTTTCCCTCTGTGTGTGGCATTGGAGGGAGTACACAGAAGGACATAGAAGCTCTGAAGCATCTTAAAGCATCTGTTTCCCGTTTCCTCCAGCTCCTGCCTTACGGTCTTTCTGCAAATCTGATGGGAAAAAGACAGGGAAGAATACATTTTCTGGGGCACAGGGTCTGCATAGAAGCATTCTGCCTTTTCTTTGAAGCTTCACCAGGAAGGAGTGGGCATTGTTCAAGCATGGCAAGGCGATTAATATGCTGTAATGTCTGAGGCAGGATAGCTTATCCTACAGGTGGATCAAGGAGTCCAGGTGTTTGGAAAGTTGTCCCCTGCCTCCTCCAAGGATTCCAAAACCACACACTATTTTTGGAGCTTTTTCAAACCACTGTGTTAAAACACCTGGGCCCTCTCAGTTCTTTCTGCTAGATATTGCCACGGGGGAGTATTACATATTCTTTATGCATGCCTTGATATAATTCACAAAAACAAGTGATCAATGACAATGTGAGAGCCAGGCACTCTCAATTAAGATCATATCAGCTCCAAAACAAGCAATTTTTTTTCTTATTCCTGCCAATTCTTAATTAAAACAGGTAAGTAAATAAATGAGACAGCTGAAACTGAATTTGGAAAGGCTGAAATTCCCAAACTGTTATTGACATGTTACTGAAGAAACAAAATATTATTCACTTTATTAGTCTTTACTTTCAGCTTGCATAAGAAAAGAGTAATTTCTAGCCAAAATAAATCTTGATTCATAGTTCTACCTGAGTCACTTAGTGAAATGAAGCTTTTAGATCTTCACTGTAACAATAAATAGTACATTTAAATAAAAAAGTCCAAAGCATACTCATGAATTAAGAGACTGAATTGACAGTAATCAAAAAGTCCAACTTGCTTATCTTTAGAAAGTGCTCCTGCATCTCACCCACCCTTTTCCTCTGCTTTCTGAGACTTCAACAAAATACACCAGCACACCAAAGTGACCTTTTAATTGACAATTTCAATCACTCTTGAGATTGAATATGGAGATTCAATATAAACTACTGTTTATTTATCATACTAAAAAAAGCTGAAGGATCTGTGTTTATACAGTCATGTCCAATATAACTAGCAGCACTCCATTTGCAGTTGGCACCCCAGTCATCCTTCAGCTGTTGCTCTTCCATCATTACTGCTTCTCAATGCTTGTATCTATTTCTCAAAACTCTCCCTTGTGAGATAAAAATAATGTGTCCCATGGAAGAGCAACTCAAAAATCTTGCATTTATCTAGCACTGTATGTTCATGTTAGTATCTACATCACTTTCAGTTCAATACATCTAGGTTAAAGACACATGTCACAGTATTCACAAATACCTTTACAAAGCCTTTTAGATGTTCTTGCTGGTAAATCGTGTTCCATGACTTCTTCTCTTACTCCAACAAAAAGGAAAACCAATCATAATTTAGCCAACTTTTCCTACATATTTCCTTACTGCATTCACTTAAAATTAGCTTCACTTTCCAGACCAGGTTTCTGACTAGTCAGCACAGCATTCCTCCTGCTCTGTGTCTAACCACTCGCTATTCCATCGTCTCAGTGGACTTAATGCCCACACACTGAGGTAGGTAATACACAGGAGGGCTCCTGAATAAAATACTCTCTGTCCAAAGGTGCTACACAGCAGCAGCTTGCATCCAAGCCTGCTGCCTTCAGCGCCTTGCTTTTGCAACCTGCAAGATGCATTCTTCAGTTCCACAAAGATCAGTACAACTGTTGTTAGAAGATGGAGTTGATTTGAAGCAAAGACACTGCCCATTTCCAAATCATACCTCTTTGTTTTATTTGAGTATTTTCTGTTCTGCACACACCAAGGAAGGGAGGAAGAAAGAGAGAAAGAGAGATAAAGGCAGGCCCAGATTTCCAGTGTCAGGTTTTTTAGGGCCCCAAGGAGAACCCTTCCTCATGCACCTGAGTCTAAGAATTGACTAGTAGCTCTGTTCATCAGGGGCAGAGTCATTGTCTCTGCCTGCTGCCAGTTCTGAGTGCTCTCAAGACAAATGTAAAGGTTCATTTACTTTGTACCCAAACAAGGGGTATGTGCCAGGTGTTACAAATTTTCTGTAAAGCCAGCTGAATAAACAGGTGGTGAAAGTTGCTGACAACACAGAAACATTGAGCTTAACCAAGGTTTGGGAGGAGTGTTAGGAATTTCCTGAAAGACCAAGCAAAAGTACACAATTAGGCAACACTTAACAGAGGAATGATTGCAGATAAGTGCAAGGTTTTGCACGAGAGCGGAGAAAAATAAACATCATCCTGTCTGAGTGTGACCTCTCCAAAATAAGAAATTCTTTATAGGAAGGACATCAAAATGCCTGCAACTGGGTGTGTGTGGGGGTTATAATATAAAGCAATTAAGATCTTTAACTTATTGTCTGTACCTACCATGTGTAAAAGAAAACAAAAGTTATAGAGACTATTTTTGGCTTGCATTCATCCTTAATACAGAAGAGTCTGATTCAGACTTACTGCACTGAGAATGCAAGATACAGAGGTTCCAGCTCTGTGTCAAGTAGATAAAAGGTGACTGATTTCAGCTAATGGCCAACCTTTACAGGCTACTCCCTCTGTAAACTGAAGCCCAGTGCTATGCAATGTTTTCTAAGCAGTCAGACCGATTAACATATATGAACGCTAGCATGTAGAGAAATCACACTGCTATTCAGCACTATACAGGCTAAATAAGGGTTTAGAAGCCTTCAAAAAATTCTTGTAATTAACTGTAAATTCATTGAAAACAAAAATATTCCAAGGTACTCATTTTAAAATGTGTAGCTGAATTACAGCTCTTATTGACTGAAGAAACAGAGAAATTTAGTTTGTGGAGCTTTTAGTGGTAAGTGCACAGATGGATGGGAACAGCACCTGCATGCACAGCTATTGTGATTCAGATTTGAAGGGCCATGAGACTTGATGCCTTCCAGCACAAATTCATTGCCAACAGGGATCAAAATTCTGGGACACCTCAAAGTAATTGTCCAGGTGAATTGTTGGAATTGTCATTCCACTGTTCAATCTGGGGCAAGCCTCTAATCAAGGCAGTACACTGAAAAAGAAATATATTGTACTGTTCAAAATTATGAGGTAGAATCTTTGCATTCAAATCAGTGGAAATGTTACCACTGTTTTTGACAGGAGATGGAATTACAGCCCCAAACCACATTATTTAGAAGGCTATAATACTTCCCCCAAAAAAGAGCTAGAAATATTTAAATGCAATAATCAAGTAGCTTTGTGAGTCACATTTCTTGAACGTAATCATACAAACTGTTAGGTGCAGAATCCTTGACATTTCTTCTTAGGCCTGCGTAAATATTGAGTTCTGCTCTGCCAATATTATTATATTGCTCTCTCTTTAATGCTCACTTTTTAAGGAATTGCTTGTAAGTTGCTGGGCCCCTGGCAGGAAGGGATACAGGTCAACTAAAAAAAAAAAAAATGTCAGGAAGGGAACCATAACATTAGGGTTTTTTTCATCTCATCTTCCTAAAGCTCCAGTATGGTTTCACTGCTTTCTACATGCTTGCTGTTTGTGTTTAGCATGAACATAAAACCACCAAAAGAATTTCCCGGATTTTAATAATGCTTGAGAAATGCATCATTATATGCTGATAGAAGAACTTCAAATGCATGCATCAGCACCTAGCACAGAAGAGAAGGGGAAGAATGAAGAGGGCTTCAAAACTTTAGCAATGGTGATCTGTACTTCCCTTTCATTTTCTGACTTTACAAAACACACCAAGCAGCACAAGCCTCCAGTCTCTGCATGGCAAGGGAAACCTCTGTGTCTCCATGGCATGGAGCCACAACAGCCTTTGGAGGTCCTTGTCTCTTGAGCAAGGCTTGTGTCCTCTCTCGCCAGTCCTCTGCTCTTTTAAGCTGCTTCAGCCTCTCTGAGAGCTGGCAGACCCTTCTGCCTAAGACAATGGCCTTTACCATCAGCTGTTAATGCAGCCACATGGCTGCACATGGTGTAGGCACTGCTGTACCATCAGCATTCCCTTGGCAGCTGGCAGGGTGCAGGTGCAGGCTCTCACACTGCAATTTGTGCTGCTCCTCTGAGCGCAGCCAGCACACACAGGGCTCAGGGGCTTCAAAACGCGAGGTCCTCAGGCGAAACTGGCCTTCCCACTGCGGCTTTCTTGCCTTCTTCAAGGGCTCTCCCTGCTAACCTAGAGAAGGAGGTGATGCCTGAACATACCACTATCAGTCCAGATGGATGGCAAGGGATGAGCAAAGAGCTCTCACATCAAAGGCAAAAGAGATCCACATTGCCAAGGAACTGGTTGGGGGTAGTGATGAAAAAACATAGATGGATAACTTGAGGTTAAGTTCATATGTTTAAATTGCTGTGTCTACCCACTGACACCTATTTCTGCTTTGCCTTTGGCAGTCCAACTCAGAATTTGCTGTTCCAAGATATAAAAAAGACAGAAACAGTTAGAAACCCATACAACAGAGATTTGAGAGGAAAGCTTTAAGGACGAAGGGATAGTTCAGTGGGAATGGAGAAGCCAGCGAGACACTGAGACAAAGAGGGCAGAGGGAGAAGCAGCACAGGAAGAGAGAAAAACTCATCAGGGGTTATTTCATCCCATTTAGAGAAAATTAGCTTAATGATTCAGTCATTCTTTTTCTGGTTTTCAGTTGAATAATAACGGAAGTTATCTTTTAGGCTTTTCCCAAGGCTAGCATGATGCCTCTGCCTAGGACACAAACACCCACTGGACACAACATGTCACTCTTACTTTGTGATTTTTAATCTGACAGCTTTGAAACTAATTTAACAGAATAGTTGCCAGAGAAAAGATTTCATGCAATCCAGATCATCTATGTGTACTCTTCCAATCCCATAAAAATCAATGAAGGATCTTGTTTTTCCCAGTTGGGCAGTAAGCTTATGTCTCCATCTCTGAAGCCAGCTAAAAAGAAACTAAATAAAACTTAGCCTATTGGATAAAATATGCAGACTAGCAAATCACACTGTTCCTTTAAAAGATGTCCAATTTTTCTGACTATGCAAGCACCATTAACCTAGAATAATTTTTAAAATTGAAAATGAAAGGCATGATGAAAGTACAGGCTGTTCTCATTGATACTTACTGCTTGCTTACAGTACACAGACCAGAGAATGTTAAGCAACTCCTATGAGAACACAAATACCATCTTAAACTGAACAAGCAAGATGAACTGAAACAGCAAGATGTGTGCTACAAGGCTGTATTTCCCATTCCTTAAAATAATAAGAAAATGAGAGAGAGGCAGGCAGGGATAGAGAAGGAGAGAGACAGTAAGGAAGGGAGGGAAATGAGGGAGATGAAAAGAGAAAGAGAGGAGAGAGACAGAGATGGAAATACAATGATGTCATGAATGCTGAATGCTTTGGAAGTCCTTCAGAGAAGATTAGGAAAGTTAATTACACAGAATGGAAAGGAAAATACACAATCTTCCTTGATGGAAAGGCAGGAGGAAATATATAAGAGGGGGGCTAGAACAAAGCCAATACCCTCTTACATACCACCTGGGGGATATAAATGAGACTGAAAGCAAAGCATCAGGCTTGTGTGTGCTGTGCTGGCCCAGCTCATGCGGCGTAAGCAGGCACGGCTGTCACAGCTGTGTCACTGTCAATGGGATGTGACTCTCTGAGAGCTTCTCTACCATGTTAGTGCAACGACTGCAACTCCCAACAGCAAAATCCTGAAATATGGAGTGACTCCAGCTCTCTCCTCAGGGACTCATATACTAAGAATCTGCTTAGCATATATGATAACAACCAGCCAGCCCCTGTGCATTGTATTTTCTGGATATAATCCTAAACTCCTTCAAACTTAACGTGGCTGTAATGTCTTTCCACGCTCTCCTTCCTCTCTCTCTTCATATGCTTCTAAATCCTTTTCCGCTTCTTGCTTTTTTTTTTCTCTTTAGTTTCCCATTCCTCTCTCTTTTTAGTATCTCTCAGCTTTGTTGGGCTTATTAACTTCCATATTAGTGTCTTAACTGTTTATTCTAAATTAAATTTGAAACTAAATTTAAAAAATATGGCAATTTAAAAAGAAAATGAAGTATGGAATGTGATATTCATGTTGTGATTTTTTCTGCCATCATACTGTCCTTTGTTTTCCTTTTTTTCCCTATTTTCTCCCATTTTACCCATCCAATTCAGCTGCTCTCTGAATGCACACGTATCTATTTCTTTTTATAGCATCCATTGCAGTAGGATGCTGAGACTTATTTAACTCAAAGAGTAAACAGTATAGAAAAATTATTATCTGAAATTAATCTGCAAAACAAGGAAAATGTCATGTTGTTTTAAAAATAAAAAGGTTCAATGAAAAAATCTACTTTGCAAGTCAAAGAATAATTTACTGCTAGTAGTGTAAATTTATACAATTCCTCTGAGACTGAATTCTCCTTATATCATCACTTACATTTAATCTCACTCAGTACTAAAAAGAAACTGAAGGAAAACCAGAACTAATTTTTACCCTCTGTGACTACCAGAAGATGGTGTGTTTTAAAAGGTCTCTCTGAGTGGCTGTGATGGCAGTTTGTGGAAAAGGTCCATGAAGCCAGAGCAGGGCGAGCACCACTCAGGTCCATCCCCCACCAGGCTGCACAGGACAGACAGCAGGCAGGGACAGACCCACAACCACTCTCCTTTCAGTTCCAACCCACTCCTTACACAACCGTTCCCTGTGCACCACCACGCTGCACTGGAGCCAAACTCCCCACGTCACATGCTTCTTGCCGTGGGCTGAAGGAAATGAATTAAATTGCCTCTCCAGGCCTCATTCTGCTGCCTTACAAATCCCTAAACTTGCGGTTGGTGGGCAGCATCCTTCTAGCTGAAGGGATGGATCAGCCCTTTCGCATTCAGCTTCTGAAAGGCACAAAAGCATGGCTTTATTTCAAAGTCTTATCTTCAGAAAATAAGGTAAAATATATTTAAGAGACTAAGGATGGAGTTGCTAGATTTTCACATGGCCTAAGAATGCTATTTCTGGACTATCCTCATGAAGTTAACTTTGGTGCCCGTACTTTACATCACCTGGTAAGTTCTTCTTCATCTAAACATAAAAATGAGTAGGTAAAATCTCTACCACCAACACACACTTCAGGATGTGCACCCAGGGCATGGAGATGAGACCCCTGGCTCTGCCCCAGCATGTCTCCTGAACAGTCTGCACGGAGGCAGGAGCCAGACCTGAGAGCTCCAAGGGGCTGAAGGACATCTGTACTCAGCTCCAGTCAGCTCCTCAAAGCTGCTGCAGCCACAATGTCCTGCTCACCCCCATTCACATACTCTGCCAGAACAGTAAGTGGGAGCCAGCAGAGCTAAAGGGCACCTAATGCACCCTGGGGCCCAAATTTTCACCAATAAATGCAAACATGAGCCTAAATTCTCTACTTATTACTACATTGAGATGAAGAGAAAGTCCACATGGCTTTGCTCTGCTCCACACAGAGAACACAAGTTGCCATTCTCAGATGCCTTCCTCCGGCACCATGCAGTGTACAATCATATGCTCTGCTCATCCACCTGAAGTGGGAGACAGGCAGAGGGTGACGTCATTTTCACTACTTGAAACTCAAGATTTATTCAGACTTAATCTTTATATATACCCGTGTTGGTTAACACGAATGCACCAGTTTGAATTTCAGATTTATACAAAAAGTCACTGTATGGCAGTTAATTGGATACTATGTGAACACTGCCACAAGTTCTTTTTTTCAAGCAAGGGCAAATGTATTATTTTATCCTGCTAGGAGGACACACAGAAAAGGATGCTGCTTTCTGAATAGCATGTTACCAGAGGTACAATTCAAGTAAATAAAAAAAAAGAAAAAAAAAATCTATATTCTCTCTATAGGACAGACTGAAAGGGCGCGTGGAGAGGCAAACACAATGTAACTATATATCACTGGTAGCTGTCAAGGTAACTACAGGATTATGATTTCAGACTAAAAAATAGTTTCACATATCTTCTAAGATACCAGTCTTCAGCCAGTCATTTGATATCATCTCAACTGGAGGAACAGCCTGAGTTAAGATTCTCAGGAGAAACACTTACTACATCAGCCTTTTAAGTTATGCACTGGATTTTTTGACATCTCTCTCTACTAGCTATGGCCTATGATTTATAAGCATAAGGCCTTCATGGCACTGGAGATGTGCTTTGCCTTCTGCATTCAGAAACAAAACTCTTGAAGGAAATCTCGTTTGAAGACTTAACTTGGCCTGGGGTTGAACAATTGATTTTGCATAATCTCAAAGTAAAAACCAAACCAAACCAAACCAAACCAAACCAAACAAACAAACAAAACAAAACAAAACAAAACACAAAAACAAACCCAAAACCCAACAGATTTATGGAATCACAGAATCAGAGAATCACAGAATGTTTGGGTTTGGAAGGGACCTTTGGAGATCATCTGGTCCAACCCACCTCCTAAAGCAGGTTCACCTAGAGTAGATTGCACAGGAATGTGTTTAGGCAGGTTTGAATGTCTCCAGAGAAGGAGACTCCACAACCCCTCTGGGCAGCCTGTTCAGTGCTCTGGCACCCTCAAAGTAAAGAAGTTTCTCCTCATATTCAGACAGGGAAGGTAGTCTCAGACTCAGATGAAATAAACTTTTCCACAGGACGGCTCCATTTCGTGGAATTTTTAAGCAAAATCTTGTTTTAAACAAAATACTTGCAAAATTCTCTTTTAAAAAAAAAGTCCTTTATAGCACACATTTGCAAATCAACACAAAGAATTATAAGCAGCAGCTTATTAATTCAATAAGATTTTAAGATCTAGATTCTAAAACAATTATTATCCTTGATAGCACAATAGTCTGATACATAAGAAACCCAGAACTAATTGGGATGAAAAGCCTTTGATACAGACTGACCTGAACCACGCTACCACATTTTTGGTCAGTCTCTTGATTGGGGCACTTTCCCTGCTTTATTTTGCAGATTTGAGTGCAAAAATGTTTCCCTCTCTCTTTCACCAATAAACAGTCCCATCAAAACAGGCTAATCTCTAGAAAATATTCTGCCCTCATGAAAAATTGTTCCTGTTAGACCCATGGGATTTTTGCATGGACTGACTTCCAAGTATAAAATAGGAGAAAGCCTGCAAGATTTTAGATTGGAAAATGAATTTTTCACCAACCCCCAGTTCAGAAGCCCCCAACTGCCATGACAAAATTTTGAACAGCAGAAATTGTTTTTTCCCTTATACTATTCTTTTTTCCTTTCTTCCCCTCCAATGTGCCAATGTCCCCCTCTTTGTGCCAAAAAAAGAAAAATAGTTTTCCTATATTTAACTGGCATTTCTTGCATTTGAGTTTGTGCCCATTGCCTCTGGTCCTGCTATTGGGCACCACTGAGAAGAGCCTGGCTCATAACTCATTTAAGAACTGGGAAATCCATTCAGAGCTTTGATTCTTTGCCATTAAAAAATGGCCCTGAAAACACAAGTTAAGCATGGACATGCTAGTGTTGGCCCTTTGGAGGTGCAGATGCTCCTCTCTGGCCATGCTCCCTCTGGAGCCTCACTGTAGTGCTGCGAGGATGAAGCTGACAAGGAAAGATGGGCACCGCCGACACGCTCAAAGTGGACCACGATCTGTTGGTTCACATGCAGCTCACACCTGGAAGGATACGCGCACAGCCTGTAAGTTCTTCAAATACAGGCTCTGCCTTTCCCACGTTTACTTCAGGCCACAAATTCTCCATGCTCTTGGCAGCTGGATCCCTAGCACAGAAGCTGATGGCATTTGCACAGAAAATATTCTACTCATTATAAGCAAATTAACTTCTAAAGACCTACATGTAACCCATAGAAGCTAGGACTACATAAAGGAGGTCTTGGAAGAGAGATATGAAAGCATTCCAGAGAGAGAATAAATTGCCTTTTTCTTGGCTTTGCCTTTCAGTATTTGCTGGCAATTTTCTTGAGAACAGACAAGGTCTGGAAATACCTCATGCAACTTGCACGCAACCACTGCTTGGACTGAACAAAATAATGGCATACTGTGGGAGGTGTCAAACCCTGGAGTACCTCTATCTGGCCACTGCTTGATAGCATGGCACTACAGCTACATAAAAGAGGATCAAATTCCTGTAAAGGGGTGAAATGGCCTTTCAGAAGCAATTTCCTTTTGAAATTCCATTTCTCTGGTTTGCCTTCAGTAGGGCAGCATAATCAGCAAAATCCTAACCTCGGAGCTCTGGTCCCATTAGTCACACAAACCTCCGATGATTTACAGTCAGAAAATCATTTCAAGACATCTGAAACGACTTGCTATTCTGCCTACAGCTACACCTGTGCACTTCTTTGTCTCTAAGTTTCAATTAGAAATAATTTAAATAAGAGAAAATCATGTTTCCTAGTGGCAGAGCCTGTTAATGAAATATGTTTCACATCTCCAATGGAAATGGGAATTTAGGAAACCAACAGGCAGAGCTTGTGCCTGCTCTATGAATACATTTTATAGTTGAAACACTTTATCTCCATCTCACTATTCAGAACTGCAGTTTATCTTTAGCTCTGTGAACCATCCTCATATTGTTCCTAATGTCTGAAATGCCACTCTTTTAACATGACAACTCAATTTCTAAGGTGTCTTAAGAAACACAAAAAATAGGGGATTCTCTATTATTTTAATTGTACACAAGCACTGAGGGCGAAAACCTTGTAACACATTACACTGAAAGTCAAAAGGAAAGCAAAAAGGACATAAGGAAGCAGGCTCAATAAATTTATCCATGTTTTTGAATCAGAATATTATGTAAAACAAGCAGAAAAGCAGGACAATTGATTTACAAGCTATTCACCTAAATGATTTTATCAGAGGGCTCTGAAAATACCTTTCCATGGATTAAAATCTTTCCTGCTTAATATGGAGCAAAAAGTCACCAGCTTTACAGGGGAAGAGATGTAAGTGCTAACAGCACAGATAAACTGTATTAGCCCCTGTGTTAGTTACTTGGACTCTAGGAAGGGGTCTTTCATCCCTTGAGCACGTGGAGGATCCATTTCTTACAGACTTGGCTAGGTTTAACACAGCCACTATTTTTCAGATTCAAATATTTTCATATAGCTTGAATATACTTGATACGAGCTTAGGTGAGGCTACAGAAAGAAAGGAAATTGTAATCTTTAGGGCAAGGTTTTTCTACACTTCATGAAATGACAAAGCAAAAGAGCTCTGCAGTTCCACATGGGGTCTTGAAAAGTGGTACACTGTCAGATCAAAACTTCTGTCTTATCACCACTCTGTCTTTCAAGATGTCTTCACGAGCCTGGCAATCAATTGTACAACTCTGAGGGCAGTCCTTGGCCTGCCAAAGCTAAATACTGGAGATAATGCACTAGTATGAAAAAAGAAACCACGTACATGGAAACTGCACTGTTACTGCTAGGAAACTCTTCAAAACAATCCTACAGGTCTTTCAGCATCAGCAGCCATGGAGAAAGGATATGTCAATGGCAGGATGTGGTAGAAAGGACAGAGTAGCCACGTCAGGTCTTGCCACAAGCTTAGGATGTTATGGTTTTACACCTCAAAACTACACCATGAAAAGCAAATCTGAAATGAGCAAGCATAAACTCACACAAACTTACGCACACTTACAGAAAATACATCTCAACCACAAGTATTTTCTACTATTTTTGACCAGTTTGAGGATGACTCCCATAACACCATCATACCATGTCAAAGAAAAAGTCCCGGGTGACATTTTAGCACATTTTAACAAGGCATTAGTCTTTGCTGAACTGATTTCCACAACTCTGGCCGATGTGCTGGGAATACCACCATTGACTCTTGGGCAAAAACAAAACAAAAAGTTTGGAAATTTGGGAACTCTCAGCAGCTGGCTTTCTCTAGCCCACAGGGAAAGCCAACAACAAATGGTCTGGTACAGAGCAGAAAAACATGGACTGTTTTGTTAAAACTGGTGCCTGACATAACAGAAGCATCAGTGGAGTAACCACCCATGAGAGACATATTCTACAGTTATGCTTGGTATCAGCTAGATTACTCCTTCTTTTGGGTAAACTCTTTGATCCCAGATCTGCAATAGCAACAAAAATCTCCTTGCTTGTTAGCAGGTTATACTACAAAAGAGAGGAAGAAAATTTGTCATCTCCTTATTCCCTGGCTAAGCCATATGTAGCACAAACATCGCAAGAGAAAGCTCTTGGAAAAAGCGAGGCTTGTTGAATGCATGTGAATTGCAGTGTTTTGAAGGTAATATCATTCTTCCTACTGCTTGGCCCACGCTGTCTTGATGTGGCTCAGACTGTAAATGACACAGTTTGGTTGCCACCATGCTAACTTTGCATTCCTCTGACTCCAAGGGAAGAAAGTCTCTTCTTTCTTTCTCACCTGGCTTCAAATAGAAGTCCCATGAATGCTGTGGATTTAGCACATAGTTTTATAATTGTGGTTTTGTTTGAATTGCCACAAAAATGTTGGGTGAGATTAAACACAGGCTTCTCCTTTTGAAGCGGTCTGTCCTTAATATGATTTTTACACCATGTTTTCTCACTAACTTTTAATTTTTTTCTCCTTTGAGTCTAGTTGCAACTCCAGCTCCTACACTGCAGTTGTGGGAGCCTTTCCTGGGTACTAAGTGATATTTATGCACAAACTTTTGCTAATTGCTGATTCCATTGGCATTCATGAACCTATGCTGGAATGAATGAAGCTTTCATTCATGTTTATATATTAGTTTCCAACATTTGTATGTTTGTAATCATCAGGCTACAACCAGCTTTCATTTGCAGAGATGCAAACTGAGGGTAACTGAGTCAGGAGATATATTCTATTGTGTACATGGAAACATCTTTCTAGTATCATTGAGAGTTGAGTTTATCGCAGAAAATTCCCAGTTCCATAACTCAATGTAGTTTGTTCAGGACTGGTAACTATGGTTATGGCTATATTAATGAGTGGTTTGGATCAAAAGAAGTCAATCTCTAGAGCTCATTTTGTGCTGGGGACCTGACACAGGCACTCTACAGGTCTTTAGGATTCCTAGTTCAGATAAGCTCTAAGTTTGCTCATGTGCACTAATGCCCTATTACTACTGCACCTCCCAGGCTAGTTCTGTCCAAAGCGAATCCAGGTCGGGACCTGCCGTGCCCTTCGTGATGCGAACCCGCACTGAGCAAGCGGGCAGCAGCTGAGTGTTGCCTGAAAAGTGCTCTCCTGATCTAACTAACAAACCCTCTAACACAGACACACCCTGCGCGCAAATTTGAGACTTACACAATTAGAATATCTCTGTGGCAATCCCTAGCCACCAACAATTTTCCCAGCCATATAATTGCTACTATTAACAACACAAGTTCCCGCTTTAACAAATGGAAGCAAGATAAATGCCCACATCATTCTGGCTACTCCCAGCTTTGTGATTCAGAGCGTAGCAATCTGTTGCCCTTGGTCTTTTGGAAATAGTACCCACATGATAATTTTAATGACAATGCAGCACTTCTGGTCTGTTCTGGATATGTGAGGGCTTTGATTGCTTTACCATCAAGGCAGTTCTGATGGTCAAGTGAATTGGGTCTAACATGCCCCAAGGACCTGTACTTAATTCTCCTCCAGTCAGCTACACACCTCCCTCCTCACTCTTTACACTTAGTAGTAGATAACTGAGCACAGAGACCTGAAACCTAGGAGAGTACTGGAATTTCTGGTGTAGCACCATGGGAGAGGGTGGGTGGTAGGAAGAGGTGATGTGAGACATTACTAAAATCTTCTGTGTCCTTCAGCATTGCTGCTTTGTAGGGGGATGGCTGCAAACTGCCTTCCTCTTCAATACTCTACCATCTTCTGACATTGGCTCTGGTTTGAATGCCTCCAGCATGGGAAAGCAGGCTTCCTGCCCCCCTGCATTCAGAAATATTGTCAGACCTTTCTTCATGTCTTGCCATGCTGCAGCAAAAAAGCATCACCTGTGTGCATAGCTTTTTTATTACTATCTTTTATCTCCTCTGAAACTGTTAACATGTTATTGCTCATCAGCTGTTTCATAGTAACCGTTTATGTACAACCTTTCAACCTCCTTTCTCCCTGAAATAAGTGTAAACTGTGTCAAGCAGAACTACTTACCCTTAGATAGCAGACAAAGCCCCAGACAAGACAGTGGGCCAAAACACTAATTACATGCATTCAACAAGTCTAGCCTTCTCCCAGAGTCGTTTTTGAGGATGTTTGCAACTGTGTATGGCTCAGCTAAGTAACAAAGAGAAGACTTTTACTCCCTTTTGCTGTCTAACCTGCTAATGAGCAAGGAGATTTTCCTTGTTAATAGAGAACTGAGATCAGGATAGCAAACTGATGGCACCCACTCATACAGTTTGTCCATGGTAAAAGAAGGACAGCTATCCTAACCCTTGATCACACCAGCTGTCCAGCGATACTGTTTTGAGTAGTTCTTCTTCAAGAGTCCAGTATTCTAAATGGAAACAGTTTCTGTAAGCAGTTTTTTCATATGGGCCACGGAAAATGCTCAACAACAACAAAAAAAAAAAGGTCAAAATAACTGGTAATGTTTCTACAAAGTGACTGAAGAGATGTGAACTGTAGCTTTTGAAAAGGTGAAATACTTGCACAGCTTAGTCCTGCTCACAGTATCTACACACACATCTCATGACAAATGCAATATGCAAATTCAGCGATAAGCAATAAGACAGGACTACTGCTCAGACTCACACAGTTCCTTCATACTGGATAATGCACTTGCAAATACAAATATCTCTTGATCAGTGAGAAATTCTGAAAAGCCAGTACTCTTCCAGTGTGTTTTTAGGCCAAATCTGTCAAGGCCTGAAATTACTAAAGCCTCAGTCATTTTAATTACAATAAGGAACAACTTCAGTCAACTTCAGATACAATTTCAGCTTCCTTAAACTGCCAATTGTATCCTGACAAAGTTTATAACTGAAGGTTAAAGCTTACTTAATTCAGAAAAATCAAGAAAGACTGTGGCTCTAGAAAGCCTGTGATCACACAGATGTGAGAAATTAAGACAGACCCTGTTTTATTCAGCTTTATGCAGGTCACGTGACATAATTAATTCCAAATGATTTTGGTCTCTGTACAGAAACTTCCAGCAAAAGATTTAAATGATGCAATAATTACCTTTTTCCTTGCATGATACTTCTGACTATGCCTTAATTTATGATGCTTTTAACTAGCATACATGTATCCTGAGGCTATGATGGGTGCACATTTATTTAAGTCAAAAGATAAATCTTAATGAAAGGTTTTTTTACACAATAATTAACGTATTTTGATCATCATAACAGTAATTATTAGACACACAAAAACAGAATCAGATTTCAGCAGAAGCCATGAAGGGTGGAGTAGCAACACTGCCCTATTATTTTGCCAAAAATGATACATCAAAGTGGCAGCAGTGAATCATCGTACACTACTAGGAACTACACCCAGTAAATCCAAGAGATGGAAATATTAGATGCACTAACGTCCGTCATAAACTGCAAATTACAACCACACAGCAGATAATATGCAATATGCCTTTTCTCATAGTTACCGAGCCATGGTTTCCTTATGCCTCTCCCAATACAATAGCTCTCAGATTAAACAAAACAGAACTTGATATGAAAGGTCGATCTATTTTTAAGAACATAGTTTTATTTTGTGAAGGATTAAAAGCTCTTACCATTTGTCAGATAACACAACTAGGCACCCTTTCTTTTACAAACCTCTTAAAACTCACTTTTTTAATGGGATTATGCACATGATGGGTGGCAAGACCAGCAGTGAAAAAGAACACACCCACTCTTACCTGCTGTCATCCTCCCGTTAGCAGAAATGACTAGTGTTCTGATTTTCTGCCCAGCTGTTAAATCGTTGTGCCCAAACACACGTACAAGCAGACTGTAACTTGCAGCCAGTCCTTTTGCAATCACACACAGTAAGGAAGTCAAACAGAACTGAAAATATTTTAAACAATATCCTACTCATCCTACCTCTGTGTCAGATTTACTTCAAGAATTATTTTCCCCAAACTAAAAAATGTTTAGCAATACACAAGAGCACTTCTACTAAAAGAAGATGTCAGCAAAAAGAGGGGAATAAAGAGTTCCTTAAAGAAAAGGATGTAGTATGGTACCTTTTCCAGTCAAAGTTTCCTCTTGTATTTTCCTCACCGCTTCTTGGCCTTCAGTCTCACTGTTTCCAGCTGTTACAATAGAGAAATGGAAAATTGGTGATGCAGTCAACTTAAGGACAGTGAATATAAGCACATCACTACGAAGAGATAACCACAGTGTAAAACTGGTACAAAGTTTTGAGTGAGAAGGCTTGATATGTTATTGTCAGTCAGCACAGGTTTTCAAAGAGGTCTGTACAAATGCAGTGTTGTTCACATTAATTCTGCGTGTTTATCTCATTTATTCATACAAGATGTGACCATCTGCTGGCTGGACCAGCTGAATTGAGATGTGAATCTGTGAGCCAAGTGAATTATATCACATCCAGATTCTACAAAAGCTTCACTATAGGTTAGAGCAGACCTCCCCTGACTCTTTTTCCAAAACGAAAAATTTCACAGTTGGAGGAAAGGCCCCACTAGCCTGGCCCAAACACTCAGGAAAAGTTTTTTACCAGCACTAACAGAAAATGTGATTAAACACCAAATAAATGCCTTCTGTGCCATTCAGCTTGGGTGGACAGTTAACAGTTGTCTGGCAATCGTTTGATAATAATTTATATCAAAGGACAAATAAAAGCACAAGCAAAATATTGTGCTTGGTGGTACAAGTTAATTTTTTTTAATGAAGTTTAACATTCTATTTATCCATCCACAAATATTTTCCACAGCATGAGGCACCAAAATACGTATGTTATCTAAATTGTATATAAATGCTGATATTTCTCATCAATTTCATGAAGTTGCCTTCTCCATTACCTGATTATACAAACTTCTGCCTTGATTTGTATATAGGCTTTATCTTGTGCCCCTTGACAAGTGTCCTGTCCTTTCATTCACTGGTTAGCTATGCAGCAGAAATTTCAGGTTTTCCACTTTTTTTTTCTCACTTCATTTTTTAGTGACAGAGAATCAGCTCTGTCAAAGGTTAAGGAAATATTCACAGCATCACAGAATAAGTTGAGCTTGGAAGGGACCTCAGGAGGTCATCTGGTTCAACCTCCTCCTCACATCATTTGGTGCATGCTCCTATTTATTTTAAGATGTTAGAACATGCTTTATAGTGCTATTAAACTGGATTAATTTGATCTCACAGATAATGTGTTCAAAAAGTAGGAGTAAGCCCTTTGAGACAGGTCATGCGTCATCCATCGGCTGCACTAGCTGCAGGCTCGGAGCACTGAATGGAGATTTTTGGAACAACCCAATGACTTTGAGGAGGTAGGCTAAGGCATTCTTTGGAGGATGGAGTTTTTGCTGTGGTTCTGCAGTAAAAACCAATGATTTGCAGCACATCTATGTTTTTATGGTATGTAAGAAGACTCGTTATTTACGTAAATAGCCAAAATAAAGACATTTACCATTCCAGATACTGAAGAGAAAATAATTCTCACATGAAACCTGAAGTCATACCGCTCTATAACTGTTCTCTATAACTTCCATTAACTCTGGAATTATGTTGCTCAGAATGACCAAGAAGGAAAGAAAATAAAAAAGAAACAAATAAATAAATGAACACACAGAAAAAAGCAGACATTTGCAGTATACTCTTCTTGTTGTTGTTATTCTTCCCCTTTTAAACCATCCAGCCTTATACAGAACAGAAACATTCAGCTTGGTACTAATTTCCAGATATAGACACAGCATCAACAAACAAACCCTCCAGTGAAACTGTCATTTCTGGGGAAATCTGTGCACAGGAGTTATGGGCAAGGGATCAATTTTCCTCCCAGTTTCACCTCAAGTGATGTACTAGAGTAAGATTTCAAACTCAGTGTGTTATTACACCGGATGGAGTTAGGCTAGAAACAAAACCACTTTGATGCCAATTCTGTGAAGGTCTTATTTGATTCCTCTTTCATTCAGCACTCTGCATGCAAAGAACAGGCTTATTAAAGCCTCCAGTGTCTTGATTTAACTCTCAGTATGTTCACTTAATTTGTTCTTTTAAAAGAGCTTGTTTTCACAACAAATTTTAATTTTCTTTATTTTGCTGTTACATAAATGGTTATTCATTAAAGCTCAGTGCCTTCCAAATGAGCTCATTTATTCATATTTGCATATTTTTCACTCTAGACCACTGGGAAAAAATAATTATTTTGCTAAACAGTAATTTCGAATCTCTGTTTCCAGCCTGATTCAACAGAGAATTTAAAAACCAGTTTCTGGAGGCCTGCGTATTGCAAAATTGAAATAACCTCAGTGAAAGCTGCTACTGTAATAGAGGCTTTTGAAATACTTCTTTCAAAGAAAATCCTGTAAGAAAGAATAAAGACACTGAGCCAATGACCAAAATCCTTAACGGAAGTTCAAAGACACCAATATCAGAAAGATACCAGAAGTCCAGTAGAGTAAACTGTGCTTCTGAGTTAGCTTAAGGAGATCGGCATCCTCTTGCTGAGGATGGGTGGGAGAGGAAAGGGCCATGGCAATGTTCTACTGCTTCTCTCCTGGTAGATACTTCTGCCATCCCCGAAGCAAAGTGAGTGGTAGGCGTGAAAAAGAACAAGCCTCTTTTAAGTGCCACATTAATTATTTGAAATTCATAAATACCTTTAAAGTCACCAAGCTAATGCAATTGGCATTAGGTAAAAAAAAATAAAAAAATAAAAAATAATTTGTATCTTCTTGATGAAGATGAGTCACTGAAGGTCACAACTTTCAAGTGCACTGAACAGGAGTACATGGTCTGAACTAAGGATGGGGACAGTTTACTATACAAGGGTCAAATTCTTACCACTATCAGCTGGTTTAGATCCTCCGCAGCATATTTGTAGTGAGTCTTTAAAAAACTTTGTGACACATAGGAGAACCCTCTGGTTGGACTTTTTCCCAATGACTCACCATAATTTTCACATGTTTGACGTGCCAGAATTCATCCATGTCAGAATTTATCCATTTTAAGCGCTATAGGGTCTGTAGAGTAAGATCTGACTACTCTGTATTTGAGTGGTTTTAAGGGGAGGATAAGAATGGGAAGACAGACCATGTTTTTTATATGCAGTGAGGGAATCTGAACAAAAGCTTTGAGAAAAGGGATTCAATGTCTTGAGAGCTTAGATCATCAAAGTACCCCAAACCATAATAAACTTGCTTTTCATGCTAATTTAAACTGTCTGTTGGGAACTCAGAATAGATATAGTTGTCTAAATAACTGTCTATGCAAGCTGTTCAGTGCCCTATTTGTTGTTTTTCTTCTACTTAGTCCCCACAGAATACTGAAAAAATCAGGTGAGACTGGTTCAAAAACAATGCTGACTACAATCAATTCTGAAAATAAAACTAATGACACAAAAATTTATTCAAGTCTGAATGGACGCACCTGTATAAAACAAGATGACATTTTAATGACATGGAAAATCCTAATTTTTAGCATAAAACTGAAACTCATGTTGGCCAAAAAAAAAAAAAAAAGATTTAAATATAACATTTAGTCCAAAAAATTACTCTTGTCTTCAACATTCATCTACACAAATACCACTAGTCAAAAAACATTTATCTAAAGCTGCCACAGAAGTATATAGACAAATTCTTATCCGCGCCAATAGGCTTTGGATCTTACCCTAAAGGTTATGCTCCATAATCTTAATCACTTAAGTAGATCCGAACTCTAAAAGTTATTTCAGGGATTTCAATAGAATTATCACAGAGGATTGCTCAGCCTGAATAATAATGACAAAAACACAACCCATAGAAACCCAGCTTGGCTGGGGAACATTTACACTATCACTAGTTAAGGGGTCCTGATGCATCTCTATGTATTCTTTATACAATATTTTTAATTGCTTTGAATGTGAAAATCTCTCCAAAAGAATAATTGCTACTCACACTCATAATTTATGGACAAAATTGATCGCAGTAAAAAAGAAAGACCTCTTCCAATTGCTGTTTTGCAAAACTAGAAATTTGTAATCTTGATGTTTCAAGAGAAAATACTGCAGGGGATTATAAAGAACTTTAAAATAGTTTGTGAACAATGATGCAGCCTGTAGAGCTTAAGGTTGCCTGGAGAGAATAAAGCCACAAACCAGAGTTAGTAGGAGGAGGATTTCCCAGCTTTCAGCAAGGTAACACAAAAACAAAATACAAAAACTTTTTGAGATAACACCAAGAAGACACAAACCACTCAGGACGTGGTGGTCCAGAGAAAGACTCGACCCCTCCAGCCCGGAGCCCAAGAGCTGCCTGTGCACCAAGGCACCCTCAGCCTGCAGTGAACCCCGCTGTGGCAAACTCCGGCACATCACCCCCCAGCCCTCCCCACTCACCCCAGCCTCTGACAAGTGCAGCCCCCTCCTTCACCAGTGCCTGGGGAACCTGTCTACTTGAGGTAAACACTCATCTCCTGAATTATTTAGCCGTTATTATGTATCAGTTAATCCCTGAAACAATTAATGACTTTCCAGGGTTTGCAGCCTACCCCATGGCCCTCCTTCCTCCCCTCTGACCATTTGAATTAACCAAACTTCAGATGTGGTGCCCAAACTCTAATGTATACATTTATCACCAGGATAAGCTTGGCAGGATGGTAATAAATTCTGTATAGATGTATACCATCTGATTAAGCAGTTGCAGAGGGTAATGGTTAGGTGTCTTTGTGCAACAGAATATAAAAAAGATTCCAACTGGAAATTCAAATTAAGGTGCCTCCTCAGAGTAGCATAATCCTCATTATGACTGAAGAGGAACTGATTTCAATGGAGTGCCAGCCTGAAGACAGAGCTTGCAAGAGTACCCACAAAGCCTCAAGAGAAAAACAAAGTTGTATCAGTTGATGTTACGAGGATTATGATTTTGTGAGTTTGCATGGCACCACACAACAAATAGCATGTGCCTAAGAGAGAGGAATGACTGCCCCAAAAAAGATCTGAGGATGAGAAATTTGAACTCAGTACAATATGAGTGATTTTTTTAAAAAAATGTCTTCAATTTAAAAAAAAAATAAAAAAAAAAGTCTTGTTGAGGAAAAAGGAATGTAGATCTTGAGTGTCACCCACCAAACTTCCAAGTCGAGAATTTGTTATTCAATAAAGCTAGGTATTAGGAAGCGACCTGGTATAAAAAAAATCATTGAGAGAATGATACAAAGCTTCCACATGCACAGAGACATCACGTCCTTTGTCATCCTGTTCGTCATACATAGCCACAATTAAATACATGTGTTTTTGACATGAAAGGCAAAAATTTCATTCTAAGTGTTCCCTTTGAGAAAAGAAGAAAACTGAATAAGGAAGAGAATGTCAGTTTGCAAAGAGAAAATAAATCATCATTTCATCATTCTTGCCCTAGGCTTCAGAAACCCAGCTGTTCCAATGAGAAGGTAAGTAGGATCCTGTTTATCAAACCAAGTGCCCTGTTTCCAGTAACAACCTGTAGCAGGTACTTAAGGAAAAGGTATAAGTGACAGCATTAATTCCAGGAGTGGTATTTTCCAGTACACTCTCCCAGTAGCAAGAAGCTTCAGAGATTTCCTGAATCAAAGGGCACACCTTGTCTCTCAATGAATCTGTCCTCCATTACGTCATCTAGTTGCACTTTCAATTCATTCAAGCGCTTGGCCACCAAAGTGTTCAGGGACAACAGGCTCTGTGAGTTTTGACGCACTTCATAGAATCCGGCAATGGTTTGGGATGGAAGGGACCTTAAAAATCAGCTAGTTCCAACCTCCCTGCAATGAGCAGGGACATCTTCCACTAGACCAGGTTGCTCAAAGCCCCAACCAACCTGTTCCTGAATACCCCCAGGGATGGGGCATCCACAACTTCTCTGGGCAGCCTGTTCCAGTGCCTCACCAACCACACAGTGAAGAATTTCTTCCTCATATCTAATCTAAATCTACTCTGTTTCAATTTAAAGCCATTGCCTCATGTCCTATCACAACATGGCCTTGAAAATGTCCCTTTCCAGCTTTCTCATAGGTCACCTTTAGGTACTGGAAGGCTCCTTTTAGGTTTCCCTGGATGCTTCTCCAGGCTAAACAACCCCAGCTCTCTCAGCCTGTCTTCATAGGAGAAATGTTCCAGCCCTGACCATTTTTGTGGCCTCCTCTGGACTCATTCCAACAGGTCCATGTCCTTCATATGGTGGGGGCCCCAGAGCTGGACACAGGACTCCAGGTGGGGTCTCCTCAGAGTAGAGAAGAGGGGCAGAATCACCTCCCTTAACCCGCTAGCCACACTCCTTTTGATGCAGCCCACTTAATCACATTATAAAGTTGCACATCAGCAGGTTTTTTAGGTTTTTTCTAATTATGTTTTTGTTGGATGTTCTCTAGTTTGTGTACAATAAGACAGGGAATAACCACTTCTCATTTATATTCATAGTTATATATCACACCTTAGTCATCTGTTTGCAAGCAGTAGAACCTTTGTTTATTAGCTCTGCCTTGCACAGAGCCATCCCATTCTCCTCACCATCCCTCTTTTTTTGCAGTTTGACTAAACTCCTTTTGATTATTCACAAGAGGATGAACCTATGATTTCTACAAAGGAAGAGGGACTCTTCATGTCCTGTTTTAATCTTCTTTCCTGCCAAGTAATAAGATCATATTTGCCTTTATGACTGGCATTAAATATCAAATATGATGTGCAAAGAGCTTTCAACAGTAAATCACAATTTAGATTCTATATAAATATAAATATATAGGTGTGGTTGTTTCTCCTCATATGTAGTATTAATATTTGCATTTACTGACACTGTATATTTATCCATTCCTTCATAACTCAGTCATTCAACATTGTGTGAATTGTTCCCCATTATTAATAGGGGTTAAGATTTCGCAAGGTACGTCTGGAGACCATCCAGTCCCACCTCCTGCTACAGCTGGTTACCCCAGACCATGTCCAGTCAAGTTTTTAGTATCTCCGAGGATGAAGACTTTCTGGGCAGCCTGTGACAGTGTTTGACTCTCCTCAACATAAAAAAGTGGAGGTTTATGCTTCGATGAAATTTCCAGTGTTTTGGTTTGCGCCCATTGCCTCTTGTCCAGTTATGGGCACAACTGAGCAAACCCTGGCTCCATCTTTCTTACTGTCCCCATCAGGTCTTTATATACATGGAAAATGTCCCACTGAGCCATCTCCTCTGAGGCTGAACAGCCCCAGCTCTCTCAGCCTCTTCTTGTGTGTCAGAAGACCAAATCCCTTAATTATCAATAGTCAATTTGACTATCCTAAACACATCCATGCAAAATGCATCATCTCACTGCTCACCTTTTTTCTGTAACTATCTTTAATAAATGTACTGAACATATGCCTATGGGATCAGGAGTTTCTTTGCTCCAAACCAAACCTTACAAATAACTCCTAAACGTTGCTTTCTGTCTCCTAATCAGTTACTAATCTACAAGACATCTTTCTCTTTTCTCAAGGTAACCTAGCCACCTGAAAATATTTTGGCATGAACCTTGCCAAAAGCTTTTGAAAAATCAAGATTAAATTAATTCACACAGTTGTTAGATTCTTCAAAGCATTTAATAAATGCTTAACTAACAATTTAAACAAATGTCTAGAAAAAAATTGCACTAACTCTTCCAAAATTTATCATAACATATTAAACTCTGTATTTTTATAATGCCTGATATTTTTTTCAACATAAAAATCACACTCACTGGTCTATGCACAACATCCTTCCTAAAACTGCTCAACACTCATATTTGCCCACCACACACTTCTGTAGGAAGGATGATTTAAGGTCCTATGCAGAAGACAGCAGTCTTGAAATACTTTTATGCTATTGAGAGATTATGTTTCTAATCACAGTGGCTTGTTTTAGACTGTTTTAAATTCTTTTCTGATGGGTGGTACAGTATTTATACTGAGTTTATAATAATTTCTGTGCTATTTCTAAGCACTGTAACTTTTTTAGCTGCTCATTTTATACCCTTCTTTTAGAAGAGACAGTGAACAGTGGTTGCCTGTACAGAATACATTTTCACATTGAAGACTCAATAACCATTTGGTTGTTCCTCATAAGGATGCTTCTCCATACCATCGATAAGCTTGTTTTCCTCTAGACCCTTCAAACTTTTATGCTATCCATTTTGAAATAGGCAGACCAGAACTCAACACAGCATTTAAGGTGCTGGCACACAAAGGATTCATGCAGTTGAATCAACTCATCTGTTTTATTTGTTCCTTTTCTAAAATTTTCTAATATTTGTTTTGGTTTCTGCAAGCTATTGAGCACTGAGTTTTCATAGAATATTTCAATCCAAAGATATTCCTCCAAGATGATGACAGGGTCAACAGAGAACCCATCATTTCTTTTTCTGGAGCTAAGAATTTTCCCCATGTCCATCACTTCATATTGACCTACATTGAATTATACATGCCTTTTAACACTCAGTTTCTTATGGTCTTCCTGCAGTTCTTCACACACGTCCCTGGTCTTTATTACCCTGAACAATTTATAATAATACAATGTGAAAGACTTGTCACTTCACTATCTGCTCCTCCTCTAAAAGTATACATTGAAAGCACAGGTTCTAACACATGTCCCTGTTGAACTCCAGAGGTAACACCCTCTCTACTAAAAACATAAACCTTTATGTCTATGCTCTGTCATAACATGCAATGTTATTGTATCAATGCAGTGACATTAGTACTTATCCTTTGGGCTGTGTAGCATAACAGCGTTTGGAATTTGGCTTTAAGTTTACTAGAAGTCCAAACAAACCATATCAACCCAAATCTCTCTCATCCACTTGATAGTTTAGCTCAGTTAATCAAAGTATTTTACTATGCAATACACCTGCACAGTCAATTGAGTTACATTTCCACTTTAGATGATTACTGTCCAAAAAAGAATTATTGTGGTCTAAGTGTCTTTTCAGATATTTGTCTCTATTTTAATAATAGTTTCAAATGTCCCAAGGAATGCTGTAAGGAGTTTGCTCTTAAATAAGTAGTCTTAAACCACAGCCAATTATAAAATAAACCTATGCATTTTACAGGTGGGATGTTAAAAATGAATTAACATAAACAAATACATATTTTTTAAAGAAAGGAAAAAGTCTTTTTAAAGCAAGGAAAGTGACTCTGTTCAAACAGAACTTGGGGACTAATCTGCTCGATGAAATTCTTATGGATTTGGAAGGCTGTGTGGCTGTGTATGGCTCTGTGCACATCCATAGTGTATAAATAACAGACAACACTGTAAATAGATTTTTTCATAACCCTGATTACAGCGTACTGATACATTAAAAACTGAACTGAATGACAATTATAAGGCAATCTTTATGCATTTTCTCAATGAAAAAGGAAACCATCATCCACTTTTAAAAAGCTGGTTACATTTTGACATTTCTTGACTAACTCTACAACTCATTCAGTCCTAACAAAACCTGGCCTAAAATTAGGAAAATAAATGCTTTTATAGAAAAAAATATAACTCAAGCTCCTCATACATCTATGTATGGTGAGAAAAGACTATTAAATTATCCCATATAAATTTTTAAGAATTGAAATTAAATCAAACTATCTTTCAAAATGAACAATTGCACCACCTTGATAAGGTTTAAATCTCCATCTAAAGTCACTTTGCAGTATTATACAATATAAGAGTTGTCTGATTTATAGTGCAGAGAGTCCAGCTTGAAAATTAGAAACTAATATGAATGAAAGAGATGACAGAAATATCTCTTGCTTGGTCTCCTGCAGGGCTTACAGAGGTCACACACAAGTGCTGAGTCTGGTGATGGAACTACATTTGTTTATGCCAAAATTGCATGGCTCAGATAAGTCACTTGAATATATATACATATATATAAAGATAATGAGACTGTTCGCTTCAGAATGTGAGCCAGTCTTAGGAACTTGTGACACTGATACACTCAGACACTAAAGATGGACTACACTGTCCTGAACCTGGTGTTTTATACCAAGCAGCATATGTGTAACATTGTCAAGCTGGAAATCTTTTGATTTTCATTCACCATTATCAGATAGGGTTATCAAAGTTTCTATATTAGATATTATCATACATTGTTTTCCACCCTTCTTTTATTACTATACTGAGAAAAAGGTCTCTTTTTAAAGTCAACAATTGTAACATGCACTCACAGAATCCTCTTAAAATTAAACTCCAGTGATGAAGGGTGGAAGAAATATGAAGAGTTTATGCTTCTAATCAGTCTAAATTCAGATACACAAAACTGTGGCCAACACTGTGAACCAGAGCTGAACCCACTGGGTTTTATGACCGGAATGTCTTGTTTCTCAACGTCCTTGCTGTTAAGAGCATATTTATTTGTAAGTGCACACGAAACACCATCTTCAGTGTCAGTCACTCGTCACTAGGCACCAAAGACAGTGTGTCATTTCCCTTCTCTGCCTGAAAATGAAATTGCAGGATTATTTATCAAGCAGTAAATTGCTAGAAGGGAGCAGGAGCTCCCAGTGTGGCTTCATTCTGAAGACTCACCACTGGCAGTAGCTTTCACAGTCTGTCATGAGATTTTCCTGAGTAAAAGCCCTGCTGACTGTGAGTAATGCTATTGCAGCCTGGTAAATAGTCTCAATGAAATCTAGCAAACAAACCCATAGAAAATTACTTTCAGCATTTCAGGATTCAGGCCAACTTTTTTTTCCCAGCAAGAGCATCCACAGAGGTGGGAGAAAGGACTCATGTGCACCAGTGCTGGGACTGGAAAAGACGAAGCTGTAGAAGTGCCATGCAACTCCTTGCTGAAAATGCTCTGAGTGAGCTTACTGCCTTTTCACATGGTGTCTATCCACATTCCACAAGGTAACATGCTTTCTACTTGCTTGTTTTCCTCATTGCATTGGCAGACTGGATTTAAAAGTAAGTTACTCCTCAAACATTTACTCCTCTAAAATGTCAAACTGAGTCAAAATCACATCTATCACAAATGGTGAATCATCCTCACATTAGACCTTCAGGTTTGACTCATTTGCCTGCTGCAGGGATATCATTCTTCAGTGTTAAATATTCCCATTACTCAATGCTTGTAATGGGAAGGAAGCAGTCAGTGAATGGGCAAGGTTGACTGTGAGCTACACAAGCCTCCCTTGCAAGCCCAAATTCTCCTAACATCCAGACTTTTTTCACGTAAGTTCAGGCCTATATATAAACATAGTGTGAAAATATTTCTAGAGTAGAAAGCTTGAGCACACTTGCTGTCTTATTTGAGGCTTAAATCTTTGCTTGTCTGGCCTGAAGCTGAATGTGCTAATGCATGCCAATGTGCTAGCAGGTATTTTAAGCATGCTCTGGACACTTGGGGCCAACAGTTAGCAACAAGGATGGAAGGTCATTGCATTTAATGTGCTTTTGAGACTGTTTTAATCTTGCAGCTGGAATAAAGCCTGAGACTATCCATTCTACCGACAGGGCTTCTTTGCTTTGAAGAATTTCACAGGACAAGAAGATGGCTGTGACTCACCGGGCTCAGTGCTTAGGTCACTGTTTGCCTGAAATAATTGAATCAGTTGAAAATCTTACTCATCAAATGCTTCCTATAATTAATTTCATTAATTTACAGTTGTAGAGACTTGTAATGCAAATATTAAGGTCAGTACAATTGAAAAGTAAATGGAAATGTGTGTGTCTGTAAGCACCAGAAGAAAGAGTGGAGCAAAGAGTTAAAATAATGCCCCTAATTGAAAATAAAGAACATGTTTCTAGGACACTGTTCCTGAGTTATGTCAAGGCCACAGCACAGAGGACTTGCCAGCAGATGACCATGCACTCTGCCAGCAGGAGGATAACATCCAGGTAGCAGCATTTCACCCATACCATTACCTTTCCTGTTAGCCCACCCAGAAAATAAGCTATAGACACAGCCTGTATACTCCGGATAATGAATAATGTACTAAGAGCTGACAACTCCTAAAGGATATAAAAGATCTGTCTGTAAACTGACCTGTCATTTCCAATCAAGCAGAACCACAGAGACAGGATAAGGACTCACTAGCTGCTGCACCTTTTGTCACACTGCACACAAGTGACACTCACCAGACGACATGAGCTCACACTTCTTGGTGCTTGTGAGAGTACGGGTGAGAGTGTGAGTGAATGAGATCTATGAGGGGCTGATTGTGAGCTTATTTAATGATTTTGTAACTAAATATCACCTTCCCTTTCCCAAACATCTCACAGAGAGTTTTGTTATGCATAATATCCTGAACATTAAATGGTATAAAATAAGCCTTCAGTATTCTATGATTCCACAACCCTATGCAAAGAGAGGAAAATTGCCTTTTTTTTTTTTTCCCACTGAGTAGATTTTTGCAGTCCAACATAAACATGAAAAGCTACTTCTTTAGTGAAATATTAATGCTGACATCATTACCTACATCTAGCTACACTAGATACATCTGTCATCTAGCTACATATACCAGCACCTGCTTGCATTTTGTAGATGCTTGGTTTTGACATATCTATTAAAACATGTAAGAAGAAGTGGTATTCCACATTATACCCGTACAATTCTAGGGCAACTCCATTAGTGTTACTGACTGCACTAAACAGACATGGCTACTATGTTCTTGTTTATTGTTTGGTGTGAGGGTTTTCTTGTTTATTTGTGTTTTAAGATGTGTTTACAAAACGTTAGAGAGAGCACATTCTGTATAAAAGCTAAATAAAATGGCATTACCACTGTGCTAGTGTTTTATGAAATACCAACATTCAGTGACTTTAGGCTGTAAAAGTTACAGTGTTTTAGGAAAAAATCTCGCTAAAGAAAGATGAAGGGACCAAAATGTAGCATTTTAAACATATGAGTATTCATAATGTTACATATAGATTTATAACAGTAGCTATATTAGTGCATACATATACAGGGTGTTTCAAAAAGATGGACACAATTTGAACTCGTGGTACCTTTGAAATTGGGTCCATCTTTCGAAACACCTGTATAATACAGAAAGCTTTCAAAAATAGGAAAAAAAACATCTAACCAATATTGTTTGTAGTGGAGGGAAGAAATTGTAGGCTCAGGACATTTTTGGAGTTCCTACAGAAATTCACCCATCTTAACTTCAGATGTCTCAGTCTAACATAGTCATCTTTATAAACTCTTTATTATCAATGGAGATAAACAGACATCTCCAGAAGGTGAGCTGTCCAGTCCATCTCAGATTGACAAAAAAGAACTTCTCATGGTATTTATTTCCTTGCCTTGCCTACAAAGACCAGCTACAGTGACAAACTGAGAAGTAAATGTTCGATATTTACATGGATGAAGTTACAAGGGCTTCCTCTGCCCTTATATGCAGATCATCCCCCTCCACACACTGGAATATTCCTTCCAGGCTTTCATTAGATTTCCTCTTAATGAAGACGTGCACCCTAACATTGAAGAACAGACCATCCTCAGTAACAAGATAATAAAATATTTTTGTAATGCCTGTATTTTTAAGTTTTTTTTCATGACCTTATTGTTAAGTTCTTATATAAAGTAGTCCAGTTGCTGCAAGTTTTGCAGAAAAAAAATCTCATCTACTTTTCTTTGAGATCTTTCAAAGCAAAACATAAACTTAACTTTACTTGTGCTAAATGTTAGTAAAACCCTCTCCTGCCTTCATCTGCCTTATCTTTACTTATGCTGGAAAGAAAATATTCCTTAAAAGAAAAAAAAAAGTTTCCAAAAAAAAACCCCACTCACATTAAGAAAATAATTACTTTACCTATTATAACGTGCATGCCAAGTCTTGCCAAATGCTTCACAGTTTGGTAACCAATTCCTTTAGCACCTCCAGTCACTATGGCAACCTTTCCATTTTGTGTAGGGAAAACTATATCAAAAAAAAAAGAAATATTTCAAAGTTAGTTCATAATAGTAAGATGATTAAGAAGTTAAGATGTATTTTAAAGAGGTGTAAGCTCAACAGATCACTCAAGCCAGGCCAGTAAGCAATCTCAGAAGCAAACTCTGTATGGAAATAAAAACTACCAAGCATCCACCATTATTTACTATTTTCCAGTTTTAACAGTTCATGAATGACTGAGCTTAATAACATGAAAGACAAACACCCAGTTCAGAAAGTTTCTCATTTCTATTTGCATACATTTCATCATCCTGCAGTGATCTGGTCTTTAAAATTTTCACCTTAACTTTGTTACAGAGGAAGATGATGAATTTTACAAGTCAGCTCACGGATGGTTTACTTCATGCATACAGGGAAAAAAATTCAACTGGCAGCATGATATCGTGCAAATTTCTTGACTGACAAAGGATAAATCTCTACCAGCAACACGGAGGAAACAGGCAACACTTGAAAAATGATGCATCTAAAGGGCACATGTCGGCTGACCTGATCTACCTGCATAACTGAGCACTCTGCCTCTTGAAAATCACAGGGACCTGGACCCCAAAGGAAGGAGAGGGCAATTTTTTGCATAAAACCCCCACCTGCTTTTCCCATCCACTCCAGCCCTGTCCCACAGAGGTCAGCAACACCAATGCCTGTGGCTGGCCCCACACCACCTCAACCTCGACAAGCATCCCTTAGCCCAGGGCATATTCCCCAAATCCCCCCTTCTAGGGATGGCTTAGACCTAAAGCTGATGTCTCCTGTGTCCCCAGGCAGCCCTCCAGCTGCCCAATGAACCAAAAAGTGGCTGGGACAGACCTGACGGGGTGGTCGCCATCCCACCTGCGCGCCCCCACATCAGCCATGGGCTGCCCAATGTGCCCCTCCAAGATGGAGGGAGACCTCCTGCCAAAGGAGAGCAAAGGTCTTTTAACTGCTTGGAGGGGGCATGATTTAGGTCAAATATCAAATATTATTTTTTATGAGGTGGGGATCTTTCCTGTGAAGCGTTATGTGATGTCTTCAGGTGACTGAGGTGAATTTCTGTTTGCTTTTCAGAAGCTGCTAGGTATTTGTACAGGGAAAACGGCGCTGAATATTTCATTTTGCTGTGGTGCAGTGTCTGTAGGCCATGTTATAGATAACAAATATTAAAAAGATGCCAACTTTCATTTGTCTTGATTTCTAGGTTTTTAGGGGATTTCTTTGTTGTACAACACAAGCTCATTTCTTATATCGTTATGAAACACAGAACTAGCGCTCATACAAGGTGTTTTTCTTCACAGCAACTTCAAAAAGGACTCAGATTTCACCTTTTCTGAAACACATAACTGCTTTCAGCACAATTCCACATGAATTTCTGTTCCCTTCAGGTAACGGCATAGTTCCTCCCACCCATGCAGAGCAAAAATGGTTTGCAAGTATTTGAAAGTTAATTCCTATTACAGTGATAACCATGCATGTAAAATATATAAATCAGGTTAAATACAATTTCATCAAGAGCTTTCCTAAAGGGCTCTAGTTTAGTTATAAGCAGTGCTGCAATTTCTACAAAAATATATTTCTTATAAAAAGCTCTATGAAAAATGCCCACATTTTTTCGAGAGTTAAGCCTAGAAATTAAAGCTAGACTTGATACTAAATACTTAGGTAAATTGCCTGCTCTGGGTAGTATTTTTAAATTGCTTATTACTTTATCAGACTTGACCTTTTTAGATTATGTTTTCCTGGTCTGTTCTCCATCAGTGAAGCAGTAAAGGAAAAAAACCATGTTTTTGCAGTTTGCAAAATGCAGACAGAACATAAAGACTTTACGAGGAAGAAAAATAAATGTTCACAGTGTGAAACAAGTTGTTGTCACCTCTCTGTGAACAGCCCCTGTGTCCCAGCGTTACTGGATACACTTGAAATTTGGCAAGGACAGATAATCTCAAGCCCTTTCAGACACGGAGTGAAAAATCAATGCCTGAATGATTTGCGTCCATAAAAAGGGGGACCAGTATGTGCCCACTGTTCAACATTTTAGACCACGTGAAAAAAGGAACACATTGCCTTGTACCAAAAATGTGCTGAGAGAAGACAGGCCTTTTAACTAGGAACAGGGCATTACTCTTTGTAAGACAGCAGAGAAATCTGAAACAAACAGCTTTTTGAGCTAAGCACTCAGAAAGTTCTGGACTCTGAGAAATGAACTCTTGCAAAGAGTCAAGTCCACGCTGCAAGAGCCATTCTGAGGAGCTGAACGGCTGTAAATCCATACAGGGAACACTGGCACTGCCTTGCGGTTAAAGCATGAAAGACCATTTCTGGTCATGACAGATATATACGTGAATTTCGCATGTGGCAACTACATATGTATTTGTAAAGAAAATGCCATCTAAAAGGTAAAAATATTAACTGAAGTCCACTGAGCAATTTTCTTTTAAAGTTTAGCTAATCCAGTCATAAACTAGATTGAAAATTCTGCTGACACATGATAGAGCCAGTTGCAGAAATGTGAAGTTTGCATCCTCCCCAGAGCTCTCTCTGCCTATGCATCTTTCATCCCCATTTCACCTGCCCATTTGGGTATAGAATTTGGAGAAAAAAAGGAAAATTAAGTCGTTTCCATTTTTGTTTATTTCACTATATCTGGAAAAACATATTTCAACACCAACAAAAGGAATTTCCTCAAGAGAAATTGCATTCCTTTGGGCCTGAGTACCTTTCTCCTCTTCCACCTCCCTACCCCTCCTCTTGCTTCCTACCCTCACACCACACTGCCAACCTGATATTTGGACTTCACATTTTGCGTACATGTCACTGCGCCTCTATATCTACCCATTGAATAAGAAGACATTTTAGTGAAAAATTAATTCACTTCGAAGAAAATAAATGAGAAAAAGAAGTCAGGACTAGGAAAGGGGCAATAACCTGAACAAAACATGGGAGGTCGGAAGAGCAAAGTGGTAACAGGGATCACTGCAATTAAATGGTGTCTATCAGAGCACAAGGAAAGAAAACGCTCAGTCCTATCCTGTCCATGAGTGGTGCAAAGACAAGCACAATTTTTGGTCCCAAAGGCCACTCAAGCCAGGAACATTACCAACCTGCAACAAAGAGCATGGCAGACGGACAGACTCCACCACAGAGATGCATTTGGTCTTACATAGAGCTTTAAACAGGCCTATTTGCAACAGCTAGCTCCACGGAACTAAGAAAGCACCCAGCGAGGGAGAAAGGAGGGCTGCAGACACATGGATAAATGGCCAGTATCCATTTTATTTACAACAAGTACAGTGTACAGCTTCCACAGAACATGATTTTGAATTGATACAAAACTGCATGACACATCTCAGCAAAAAGGGGACACACAAAGAGAAAAACTGAAATATAGCTTTGCAGTCAGGAAAAACAAACAAACAAACAAAACAAAACCCCTCAATTAATTATTAATTTTGATTTTTATTAATCTTAAATTAATTTTAATCTGCAGAAAAGGTATACTGTTTCCACCAAGACGGGTACCTTCATGTAAAATGAATCTTTATGAGAACGACACACTGTTACTTCTTATATCAACAAAAGTGGGCAAGATGGAACTCAGGATGCATGTGTAAACCACTGGCAACTACAGTGAAAGGCAGTTTATTGGTGCCCTGTTCCCACTAGGACTCCACCGTTGGGTATAGTTTGCAAAACGCCCACCTTTTCAGCTTGAAAATATCTCTTCCACAATGCAACGAAACAGTAAACTTGCAAAGCAGACCTGGGCTGAGCCTGGTTTTCCAGCAGATACTGGTTTATTTTGTGTGAAAGGTTGAGCCGAGCGTGGCGGGAGGCTGGGAGCCCCCCCAGGCAAGAGGCAGTGGGGACCCACCAGCTTTGCCACACTGAGGAGGTTCCCTCTGGCGCTTCTTGCACCTCATTTAAAACACCCCAGCTCGCTCTCTGCCTCTGCTCCCGGTAAGTGGGTAGATACTGATCTCAATTACAGAGGCGTAACGCCAGTGATCTCACCTGGGACATGAGAACCCTACAGCCCTGCTGCTAATGAAATCCCCTGACCAAGCACCAGCTGCTAATTTCCCTTTGTGTTCGAAGAAACCAGCCTGCAGACCGTAAGTGCTGCTTTATCACACCAAAGCCAGAAAGGCTTCTCCCAGGCTGCTGGTTCTGCCGGCATCTCAACATATTTGGAAGAAATAAGCCTGTCAGTTTTGCAAGTGGATTAAGCTAAAGAAGAAAAATAAGGCAGATTTATTCTGTAACAAATATATCCAGATATGAAGCTATTTTAAAATAATTATTGTCCTTTTAAATATATTTCTCCTTAATCTGAAATAACTTCCGTGTACAGAGACATATTCACACACAGTCAATACTGCAAAGAATTTCAGGCAATTCTGTAATTTTTAAAAATAATCATTTTCAAGGGACTCTTAAAGAGGGCTGTCAAGATATCTCTGCAACTGCCAAGACCACAGAGAAATAAATCAGACCACTTAATGACCACTTCCATTTCAATGACCAGCTCCTGCCAGCAAAAATCTCAACTCTGGAGTAAGCATGGGGGTAACTGAATTAGCCAATTAAAACACAAGCATTAAACTTTCTTCCTTGCAGAAATGTACTGTGTGAACACAAACAATGCAAATCTCTGAAGAGCTCCCCTTAAAAATTGCTTGCTTTGGTTTTCTGCAATCTTTACAATACAGCCCACTTGAAAAAAAAATTTTTAAAAAGTATTAAAAGTTTATTAAAAGCAAATTGCATCAAATTTTTACAAAGTTCCATCTACTACTCTATTAATCCAGCATCTGCATTGTGGAACATTATGAGTCATGTGGACATTAAAAAATAATATCTTCATATTAATCTCTTCAGTAAACCCTCTTTTTAAGACATTGAAGACCAAAGGCAGAATTTAGATTGTCTCCATCAGTCTCCAGTCTTTATCAGGCCAGAAAGATGAGCAATGCTGAAGGCATCTGAAGAGCTTTGCAAGAGGCTCCTGATGAGAGGTCACCCGAGAGGCGCCACGCTGGGCCCTGCCTGCACCTCCTGAACAGGGCACTCAACACAGAGACTTCAGTGGCATTTGTGTTTAAGAGGCCCATGCAGACAAATCCTAACAGTTATTTTTTTCCTTCCTCTTATAACTGAATAATTTATATGCAAATATTATGCCTGAAGGTAACTGGAAGAATCACAGATAAAATATTTCAAAAAAAAAAGAAAGAAAGAAAAAAAAAACACAATGAAAATTTAGTTTGATGACAGAATAACGAGTGCCAAGTTTGGAGCTGTTGCTGTCTAGCAACACTGAGTGAGAAAAAGAGGGCAAGCTGTAATTGTCAGTCCTCATGTAATGCCACAGGACAAGGCACAACTGAGGTTTTCTAGTCAGCTGAAGAATTCATACAGGTCAGTCTGCTACCAAATTACTGAGTAGTTTTTCCTGTTCCAAAAACCTCCAGCTCTTTTTCCCTGATTTCCACTGTGGCAGTGCTAAGATTATAGCCATTAAGGTCTTTTCCAAAGCAGATGTAGAAAAATAATTCATTTCCTACTCTGAGAGTCAATCAGCAGGCTGCTGGGGAATCTACGCAGCTTTGAGCAATAGTCTTTTGTGGGAGCCTTACAGTATCATCTCCGTAAACTTCTGGTTTGGCAGAAGATAAGTCACAGGGGTCCAGGCTCAAAAAAATCATTCCAGGACTATCGTGCCAGAAGACAATTTAAGGTGTTCAAGTCCCAAGGAATAAACCAGACAATCTTCTTTTTTTTTTCTTGTAGACACCAGCTTCCACCAGCAGAAAAGTTGTGGGTGCTAAGCCTGTCCTAAGCCTGTGAAGATGATCTTTCAAATGCAAATGGTTTTCCCAAATTTGCACACCAAAATCTCTTCTGCCTCTGCTGCTTCCTACCACTTTCCTAACGAACATCAATATGCAATCAAGATTGAAGGCTTTTAAGGCTGGAAACCAGGTAGGTGGCAACCAGCCTGACTAGTCCTTCCGTGAAAAGGTATCTTGCTGCTTTCAGCAGTTGCAAGTCATCAGACTTTCCGCTCACGAACAACTGTCATGCACACATGCAGATTCACTGGCATACAACCAACAGCTCCAATGCACCTTGAATCGATGGACAGACACATTGTGGAAGGGTGATTTATTTGTCCAGGAAGAGCATCTGTTTCCAAGCACAACTGGAATTTTGCATCAGCTGGGCGACCAGTCTCCTAGTTTTTGTCTTACTTTACTTCTGCAGAAGAAGTGAAAGGCGGGAATCACAAGGAAACGGAGGTACCAGAGACAGGCTGGCTCTGGAGTTACTCATGGGAAGGGAAAAGTGTTGAAGAACCAGAACAGCAGGAGAAACCAAACCATGGAAATGTGTTCCTTACCCTACAAATGCATAGTATCTTAAGGTGCTATTAATGGAACAACAGCAGCCAGATGGCCGTAAGACTGTCAGCAGCCAGGAGAAGACCTGTTACAATTGAAGAAGCCTCCCACACAGCCACCGATAGGGAAGATGGATTGTTAACAACCGCTCTCAGAACCACAGCAAAACCCCTGGCTTCCATAAGATCCAAGTTTCTTGTTTAACCATTACACGAGGTACACACAGGTCCTAAAACACTGCATGCCAGGTCCTAAAAGGCTGCATGTCCATGAACCAACAAACAATATCTCACACTTACCCATGCTGAAAACTCATAACAGCTCCATGTCCTGTATTTCAGGCTGGGATATCCTACATGAGCCCACATATGTAGCTCATGCCCTGTGAGGCAGACATTTCCACATTTGGCAGCGCCCCAACACACGTGCAATGTGGGCAGCTGCTGGACCAGCAGCAGCAATTTGCCTGGGCTGCCGGGAGATCTGGGAACCCAACCCATGCCATAACTCAAGCCAAGGCAGCAGGCTTCCACCAAGCTGCAGGAATGGCCCAAGTGAAGCAAGGCAGCAAATGACACAAAAGCAGGGGGAGTCAGCAGCTACACCAAAGCAGTATGGTCACCCAGCTGATGAGCTAATGTGTATCTTCATCCTTTCCCAACCATGTCAACACGAGAACAAGCAATATCTCTTCAGAGTTAGCAGCAAACATCTGCTGGGCCAGACTAATGAAATTTTTTTTAATTGCCAAAGAAAACAACCAAAAAATAGAAAATTTTAAGCCTGCTGTAAGGTTAGAGAATTTGGTTAGCTTTTTGACAAGCATGTCAGCTTTCTTATAGGGACAAAGTGATAACATTCGCAGGCAAGATGACAAGCCCTTCACAGAAGCTGGAGATACAAGTTCCCCAAATCAATTCCAGTACTCATCCCCAGATATCTCATTTAACACATGGGAAAGCTGTACTACAAAGGATTAATAAGCAGAATAGCTCCTCCTCCCTCTTATTTTTCATCTCATTAACACATTGAGGAGCCTTGGGAGGTATTATATAGCAACAAGTATTACTGCAGTTCAGTATCTCAAGATCGGAGCACCAGTATCCACAGTAAGACCTAACTATAGTAAAAGAAATCCATGTATTAGAAATATGTAAGATCAGTTGGTGCAGTAGTAAGAAAAGAGTTATGGCATCAGCATTACAGGACTGAAATAAATATATATATATATATTTTTTGCTAGAGAAAAGTAGCAATACCCTAAATAAGGCAGCTTTTCAGAGCAACAGCTTTTGGTGCTCAAAAATCCAAGCCCTGAGATACAGGATCTCTCTAGCAACAGCTGGAAGGGGGATGAAGAGCTGCACTAAAGATTTCATTTGCATGACACACCTATCTACATTTCTTCTAGTGATTCTTGGAAAGACAGGATAAATGCAGATAAAGGGAAAAGTGTGCATGGAAGGCAGGGTGTGGAAAGGGGAGGAGGAGGAAGTATTAGACTCTCAAAGACACAAGAAAAAGGGGTTTTTTTGTCAAGAAGAGGTCATTTTCCAGTGCTCCAACACCCTTTCCCCTCTCTTCACCTTCCCCTCTACTTCCAAGTCTTTAGCTGAAAGGGATGCATCTCTAAGCTAATTAATATGCCCCAATGATAAATCTCTCTATCCTCAAGGCAAAAAAAGGCCCAGCAAGGAGACCTGCACAGACCACTTGGCCTATGGCTCCTTACGGACGCAAATCAACCATGGTTTGGTCCAGGGAAGATGGTGTAAGTCAAGGCACTATAACCACGGATGGATAGAAAGGTAAGCTACGACTATTGCCAAAGTCATCTGAAAAGTATTTCCTCTGCACTTGAACATGTATTTCCAGTGCCCTGTTTTCTAGAGATGTGACTAGTGTCTGCAACTGAAGAAGTCCTGCTGAGTTACAAGAGCCACGGGAGGCGGCATTTTCACACATCATCTGACTACAGTCTGAGTGCTTTTGGTTTATTTGTCAAACAGGACCCTCACTAACATTGATCCTGGACTTTGTGATGCTGCTAGATTTGCCAGAAGGCCTGCACAGAGAAAAAGAAAATTGCAGTTTTCAAAAACAATATAGACGGTAATTTTCCAAACTGATATAAGCTGTCTTTTCTCTGACTCTGAAGAACATTTTCCTCCAATCAATCCTGTACAGACCTTCTGCATTAGGCTCATTGATCACATGAATGTTGCCTCCTCCAGAAGGAAGAGGCTGAGAATGGAGAAAACTAAAGAGGATGGTTAATCTTGGAAGTTTTCTTGCAGTTTCTAAATTGAGTTTCTCTAAGACAATGGGAAACAAAGCTGCATTGAAAAACGGTTTGATGAAGCACATATATGATCTTTTTACAATACAAGTTCAGGCTGATTTTTACAGGGAGATATTATGAAATTTGATCCCAATGAATATGGAAGTGCCCTAAGGTAAAAAAAAAGCAAAAGTAGAAGGGAGGGTGCAGTTCCCGAGTCCTAAATCTGGCCACGTTTGCCGTTCTCAGGTACTTTGTTCCTTTAGCCAAAACTCTTCTAAAGATAAGAGATTTGAATCTAATTTTTATGACTGCCAAATGGATAAATTGAACACACCATTATACAAATCAAACAGTTGGAAAATACCACAGTGCACTATTAAAATCTGCTAAAAATTCATCAGGAATCCAGGTTTGCCCACAACCCGCTCTGGAAGCAAAGTTCCCAACTGAATGTGTAGGAATGGGAGAACACTCGATCCCTGGGAAGGCACAGAGGAAGACAAAGAAGAGATAGAGAAAGAAATGAGAGATGGAGAAGTTGCCTTAGATCTACAGATATAAATTATACTAGTGAAATCACGACTCTGCAAGTTCCAGGTTGGCATCAAGCAACTTCTGCCATCACAAGCTAGTCCTTATCTCAAACATCCTTGTTATTCCTGGCTTGAGCCAGGTTTTTGCTGGAGAAACACTGGTCTCAAGTAACAAGGATATTTCAGATAAAGGCTGATAGCACATATTGACAAACTTGTGCAATAATATTTGGCACAGGACTACCCACTGGTGTTACACCACACATGGTGTATTTTGCTCCACTGTGCAATCATTTTGTCTTGGGGACAGACGCCAACTAGGGATTCGGATGAGGCCACAAAATGCCACCATTCCCTGGAAGAGAAGAGAGAGAGAGCTTTGCTGCTCTCTGTTGCTGTACAGTCAGATACAAGAGGCATGTGGGACATCACCACACTCCGACAGGACCAGCAGCTGAAGGGCAGTGTTAATTTGGCTCAGCCGAGGCCATCAATAGGTGAGCAGCCCCGGCTTTGCTCACAAAAGGTACATCACAAAAATCTAATGTGGGGTTTTGTGAAACAAGGGCAAGATGGTTGTTGCAATCATGTGAAGAAATCCCAATAATTCCTTACAGTATACTGCACAGCCACACCCTACATGTGAAAGACTAATGGATTTGTTAAAAATACCAGCAGAAGAAATGTGAAACTAGCTCCAAGAAGAAAGTAACCATTCCCTACATATGCATATATTTAAAGGATCCATTTATCCATACATATCATTTCTTACATGGGAAAATACTATCACAAGAATAGAAAAGGACAGATTTCCATTTGCCATGTATTCTCTGCCCCGCTTATCTTTCATTCCTCTTATATATTTACCTATTAAATCTTTCTCTTTGGCTTTCTTCTCTTTCATTGCAGTCACAGTAAAGACAGGGAAGTTATATACAGGTGTATCTTTAAATCAAGAAAAAGTATCTGGTTATCTTTTGAACAGATTTACTGATACTTACTCCCATACTCCCTCCCTCTGGGCAAATGTAACTGTGCAATACCTCAGGCAATGTCATTTTATGTAAAACTCCCCGGTGCTCTTCAAGTCATGTCATCTTGTAATTATCTTTTTTTCCTGTTGTGAAATAAGAGATGAAAAAGAGGAGCTCATCTCAGGAGATTTAAATAGGGGTAATGGAAATAGCTCTGCATAGTCTTGTACCTCCAGAAAGAATTTTCCCATACTGCAAAAGTTAAGAGACATTAGAAATCTTTTTCATTCTGCATCAGGAGAACTGAAGACTGTCCAGGCTTCAGCCTTTTACAAAAAGCTAACAAGTAGATGCAGCTCCATCTCAGAATGGTTTGTATCCCTTGAGATGTAAGAAACCATCTCAAGTCCTTGCTCTCAGTCATACGCCAACCATTAAAAGTCTTCACGATCTAACAGTGTAAAGATCCAGCTTCACCAAACATCTGCCATTTGAAGACACTCTTCCTTCCTCAAAAAGTCCCCAGTAAATGTAACATTTCTCCATACCATTCTCAAAGATCCAGTGATCAGTTTTAAGAAGCCATAAATAGAAAACAAAGCAAAATGTATGTAATGCCAGAAAATGCCTTCTCTTGGAAAGACCATGTCCCAGCTATCTCAAAAAACTTGACAAACACAGTTCTCTCCAGGAAATGTGGCACAGAATTCCTAAGGGTTTTTGAAATTTCATGTCTAACTGTGAAAAATTAGCATTTAGGTTATAGTTTTTACCTAAAATACAGGGTGATGACAGTGATTTTGAAATGCTAAAGAAAAAAAATTGGCTAAGAGTGACATGTCTGTTACTCCATTATGAACTGAGAAAATGTCACAACTGGCTGCAATGTAGAAACCTCATTTTAGAAAACTGTAAATGCTGGGCTGGTTGTTTCACAACAGAGACATCTGGGAGAAGGGGAGGAACAAACCAACCAAACAAACAAACACCCCCAAACAAACAAACAAAAAAACAATGCCACCAACATGTACCAACCAAAACAGCTGCTACTCTTGATTTAATTGCAAATAATGCAGAAATTGACCCAAGCAGGCAAGCCCCCACACCTTGCATGGAAGAAAGGTTCTGCTATAAACCTTCAAGTCCAGAGAATATTTACAGTACCCAAAGTTCAGAAAATGCTGAAACTCAGATATTCATGAGCATTTTCATATGCAGAAACTGAAGCAAAGAGTAATAGTTTTACTTGTGGTCAGACTGGAAAGATTGATCTACCTACTTATGGTCAAACTGGAAATCCAAACCAAAAGTGAAATATTGGTAGCTGCTTTTTAGCATCTCACCACGGAAATCAAAAAGCTAACAGTAAACGATTTATACTTTGCAATATGACCTATACTTTTCAAAAGACCAAGTATTTCATTTTTAATTTTCAAGACTGTATTGATAGTAATATCATATTCCTAGACCGTACATGATACTGTATCACAACCCCCGATATCATTTTTAGTGAATTCCAACACCTCTTATTCTGACTACATGCTATTAAAAGATTGAATTAATCATTCCATCACTTCTTGCTCAGAGTGCAGACGGAGAGATACAGCTGGGCAACTAACACATCAGAAAAGTAGATTGTCTAAACATTCCCTTTCTACATTAGATTCAGGGTTGGGGGGGCGGGAGGAAAGTGGCAAGATCATTAAGAGTAGTTTAAACTGCATCTCCTCTCTTCCCAGAGAAAGAGAATGTAATTTCCATATCCCAATCAAGCTTAAGAGCATCCAGCTGAAGGTCACATTCAGATCTGCCTGTTCCAGCTGACAAAATGCTCTGCTGCCACTTAAACAGTCCCCTTTGCTTCCCATGGCTTCAGCGTGACAGTATTTCCATCACACGTAAATAAGTAAGCAGAAGTCATGAGTTGGTATACAGAACTTAAAAGGTAATTGAAAGTTGCTGGAGTATTTCACTTCAGAAAACTGTGCAATCACTTATGAACTCAAGTGCTTGTTATCATATACAAAACTTGAGTAATTAGAATCAGGAAGTAGAAGGCAATGAGAGATTATTGGGAAAAATCTAGTTAAATGAAAGTGTAGCACATAAACCAATCGGTACTTAAAGCTATCATGAGATACCTTCAATTAATTAAAATACAAAATGTTAAAAAGCATATTTCCATATTATTAAAATCTTCAGAAGCAACTAATGATCAGAAGCCATTACAACATTGACATTAGTGTGAGATAACCCTCAGGTGTTACTGGCTTAATAAAAAAGATGGAAAACAGCCTCAGCATCCCTTCCTCTCCCTCTCCACTCTACTTCCACATCCTTCAAACAAGGTCATGGCTAATAAATCCATTTCCTCAGCCAGCCAGTGCCTGGGCAAGAGTCCGGATGGTGGCAAAGGTTGCCTGCAGACCACCGCTGTCCACAGATCATCGCTTACATGGGTGCCCATTTGCCCCTCAGTGTAGGCACCTAAAGCCTTGGCTCACCTGGCGTGCGTGGGACAAGATCATGTTGATGGATGCAGATACTCATGGGGCTGCACAGCCCTGGAGGGAGCTCCCCACTGTGGGGTGGTGCCTGAGCCTGATGCCCCGGCTGCCCAGGGCTCTGAGCTGCCACATGTCACCTCCCAGGGCCACCACCTGGCCTCCAGAAGCACAAATTCATCATGGAATATAACCTTCTGGTTTTATTTTTATTTTATTTTATTTAAGAGACCTCTTATTTTAGATGGTAGTTTTAGTGAAGCCCCCTGAGCCTCTGGATAGAGCTTCTTTGTGTACACAAAACCGCTTAAAAATCAGTTCTAACTTGGAATGAAGAAGTACAAAGGGCATGCAAAAGTATTGTCTTCAAGACAGCTACATATGTTTTCCAAAGATGGAATTGTATTCATTTTTCTCCCCTATGATAACAGGAGCAGGTCAGGGGTTTCAAATGGAGTATGAAAGTCCACGTACAGAAAGGTCTCAACTGTACTATGTATAATTTCCTAACTATCTCACGACAGTCCTTTTCTAGGAAAAGACTGATTTCTTTTCAGATTGGTCTTTCTTAACACATACTGAAGTGATCCCATACTCACACACAATCTTTTAATTTCATCTTGCTTGTTCCTCATGAAATATGTACCAAAGTTTTCACGAGGAAGGTAGCTGCTTTGAAATACCGAGAGCTAGTTGTTTTGAAATATTGTTTTTAAAAACTAGATGTTTTTATTCCTCAGTGAAAAACTTATTTTTGCATGAAATTTTATAGGCCATTAATCTAAGGCAGAGTCACGGGACTCAGGGAATCAGTTAACTTAAAAGAGAAGCTACTGTGCATGCACTATAATTGCTCTTCATCAAAATCATTAAAGATTTTTAATATGCAGAGTTACCACACAGATTGAAAGCTCTCGAAGTTTGCCTTCGTATAAGAGACAATCATTCCACAGTAGCTTTATCTGCTATTAATATTTCAATTAGAGCAGGGGTGTCAAATTCATTTTCACCAGGGGCCACATCAGCCTGGCGGTTGCCTTCAAAGGGCTGAATTTAATTTTAGGACTGTATAAATGTAACTACTCCTACATCTATACATTCCTAAAATTACATTTGGCCCTTTGAAGGCAACTCCGAGGCTGATGTGGCCCCCAGTGAAAATGAGTTCAACACCCCTGAAACAGAGTATCACCACACTCCTCTGAAGAAACACAACTGCTCACAAAACAAGTCAGGAGTACAGGAATATGATAAAAATGTCCTATTTTTATTCTTACATTTAACTACCTCCCATATATAGCTGTTCATTTTTTTAAAGGAAAAGCTCATTTTATACAGAGAGGAGTGTCTTTGTTGACCAACACCTCCCAAGCATGCTACCTCCAAGAAAGGAGGTGAAGGCTGCAGGGACTACACCAGCCAATCTGCATGGTCAGGCAAGACCTTGTTCCCCAACTATTTCATCTCACCAGCTGTTCAAACAGGCCCATATGTGCACCCTGACAGTCCTTCTAAGGACATTAGACAGAAATACCAGCGACTTTCAGGCACCAGCATTGGCAAGAGCAGATTTCACTCCACTTTCTGTTCCACCTGACCAGCAGATCTAGTTCAAATCATGTGGCCATGCAACAGCCCATTTGGTGTGAAATACTTTCAAGGCAAGATTCCTTATTCTTTTTTTTTTTTTTTGAGGAAAAGATGCTTTCTTTATTATGAGAGGTCTCATAGTCTCATTTTCATCACACCAAGCTGATAATCAACTTCCAGGGCAGCTGACATACCTGGAGTCACGTCTTAAAGGATGGACCTCACCAAGCTGATGGATGGCAGTTACCTGTCTACAGCCCTTATATTCCACCTCACATTAAACAGCAAAAAGTTACACCTACTTTTAACTTCTGTTTGATGCTAAGTAATGAAAATCATTTGAATAAAGCTTTTCTCTTCTTTTTTTTTGAGAAGCATAAAGGAATTTTGTATTTAAACATATCAAGTGGGGGCAGGGGAAAGAGCTCGAGGAATAAAAAGCCTGACAGCTTGCACTGGCTTGCTCAGCAGCTCTCTGCTGTTTCCAGTATTTCTCTCTTTAGGGCTTTTTCCACACACATGCAAGCCCTGCATTTCAAACACACACCTTACACTGTACGCTGACTTCTTGGTGATTTGAAATACGTGACCCTAAAATGCAGTTGCTATTCCAGACTGCAGCCTTACACCTCCATCAGCCCCCCGTAACACACAGTCCAAACAGGCAGCCCACTCACCCCTGGTCTCCAAGGGGTCTTTGCGAGGACTTAGGATCTCCCTCAGAAGAAACTGCTGGTGATACAGAAGGCAAAAGGCATGCAGCTCTTTGCAGGGAGAGCAAAGCAAGCCTCGCCCCTCTCTGCAAGCAATACTAGCAGCTGCTAGAGTCCTCATATCAACTTTTATTTTATTTTATTTGAAGCTTTGCAGCTTTTCATACAGAAAATCTGGCAGCGCAGAGCATTACACCACCTTCATTTCGGCAACAGTACCACCCCCCTCCCAAGGCACGCTACAGCATCTGGCTAACGTGTCTGTGTCCTGGTGCAGCTCGTGGCCAGCACCGCTGTACCAGCAAAAGCCCACGCTCTGCTTCAGACGCGGTTGCTGGCATTCCCTGTTTTGCCTGGAGAAAGACATTGTTTTACTGAATAAGCTGTTCTCCTGCGAGCATTTCTCTACTAATGGATGTAGTACCTTTAAAAGAGAGTGCTCTGCCAAGCACAGCAGTACACCAGTATCTATCCCGTGCTGGCAAAGACAAGTGTTCAGGTGAAAAAGCAGTAGGTACAGCTAAACTGGAGGCAGACAGGAGCAATATTAATCTGAAGAGGGGCACCCAGAACAACTCGCCAGGATCTCATCACCTACACTCTTGTGACGGCACAGACGTTTCTCCAGGGAGCACAGGTATTTTGCCAGCCTTATGTTTTCCCAGTCCTTTTGCTTTTGCACAAGCTGGGGACAAGTAGGAAGAGGTCTCAACATCTCCCCTCCAAAGAGCCATGGGCCAAGGCAGAGGAGCACACTGCAAACCCATTTTGACACAGACCCTGATACATTTGCAAGCAACGGGTCATGCAACAGAGATGCTGTTGGCAGAAGGGCCACGCTGGCCACATGCTGCCTGGTGAGCAACCATGGTGGCTCCCACAGGTCCCGGCCTCAGTCCCTGTCACCACAGCCCTCAGTGAAACCAGGCAGCGGCTGTCAGCTGGAATGCACTTGTAAACATGACTTTGTCCTTTACAGCAGAGGGTAGCAGCTTGGAAGAATTAGAACTGAATAAACTGGACCTCATAGCTGAATTACAATCATTTTCTGTATATGTAAGTAGACGTGTCTATACTTCAAAGGAAGAACAAGTATTCTTTGAAAATTTGATTAGAAGACTGAAAAAAAAAGCTGGTTTTCACCCATGTCTCACTAGAACACTTTATAACTGGTTTTACTATGTACATATTGAGGAGATAAGACTTTTGTAATAACTTTAAAAATTGAGATGGAAGAGATAGATAGATAGATAGATAGGTAGATAGATAGATAGACAGATAGATAGATGACATGCTACACTTAATAGGAAAAAAAATCCCAATAAAGCTCATTAAATTTGTTCATAAACAAGTAAAAACATATGTCACCGTAGCACAACCCTAATGGCCATGCTCAAACTGAAATCCAGGCTACAACGCTGCCCACCTATTTTGTTGTTTTACACTCGTCTGTATCTTCCAACATCCCTTTCCTCCCTGAAAGGCTGGATGATTACACATGACTTTGAAAGATCAATTGCAAAAATGAATCCATGAGAAACTATAGGAGGAATAAAGTTATGTGCCTACAACCAAGTGCAAAGAACTCTGCTAGCACCTACCAGGCATTACTGATGGCAGTGTCTGCAGCTCTTCAAACTTGCTTGAGCTAGTTGCTCTTTAAATATCTGTACCATATAATTAGAAAGTACAACGTCATCAACAGAACATGGATTTTGCATTTTTTGACCTTTTTCCTACTAAATTTCAGCAGACTATTTAATGTTAAAATCATACATCGTGCAAAGCAGCGACTCCAGTTGTGAATGCGCAAGTGAGACTGGCATATAGGTGGTATTAATTAGCACATAAGCACTCTAGCAGGCAAAAGATTAGATGATCTCTGTACTCAGGCCAGATGGCTTTATTCATTAACATGATGCTATTTTGCAAAATTACGTCCAAGAAGCCCTTTTAATATCTGCTGTAAGAAGTATTTCATAGCACAATAGCTTAATTTTCAGTTATCCAGGTTATAACCAACTGCCAAAAAGCCAGGACTTGTTGCTCTGGAGACACTCTACTCACTAGGATACACTCAGTAAAAAAATTACAAACTCATTTCTTCACTGTGTCAGTCCTGGCTTGTAAAAATGTAGTGCCAGTAATGTTTTAATTATATTTAGAAAGTCTCTTTCATTCTGTGTAATATGAAGACTGTTGCACCCTTCATAAGCCATTTGCAATGGCACCACTGAACTTTTTTTAAAGAACGAGGTCCCACACCAAAGTCATTCATAATTTCCTTAGCCAGGACAGGTTGACATGTTTGTCAAAATACTGTTATACAAAACTACCTGTTTCAGTTTTACAAATAACCTATTTGGGGCAGAGAGCATCTTCTGTGTTGACTTTTTAAAACATTTGATGTATGGGCTCCAATATCAGTTGTTTCGATACAAATTGCTAAAATGGAGCACCACGCATCTCCTGCTGCAGCACACTATGCCTGGGCAACTGGAGGTGGCAATCAAACCCTTGCCCACGGCGTTCGATTTAGACAAAATATGGCAGATTAAAAACTTAATCCCAAATTTATTGAACACCCATAAGGCTCATTAACTTCAATCCCTCTTTTGCGCATGTGAGAAACACCAGCATGAGGTCCCAGGTCAGGAGGTGATGGAGCTTTGCTTTCATGTGGCGTGACTTCATGTTCTCACGCCAGTGAAGCCAACATCATAGAAGATACCTCAGCACAGAGTTTATAGGAGATGAGTATTTCCTCATAGACTTGAACGGTGTTAGTTATATCACCATGTTACCAACGTGTCAACAAGAAAAAAAGAAAAAAAAAATTAACTGTTCCTTTTCTGGTTTTTGTTGTTTTTATTTGTTTGTTTGTTTTTTGGGTTTTGGTTTTTCGTTGTTTTTTTTTCTCCAGCCTCATATAAAATATTGAGCAATGTTAGCAATCATAGTTAGACATTCCCTCAGACAGTGAAACGTTTGTGTCTCAGAAAGTACACTCTGGCAGAAAATAGTCACGCTACAAAAAGCAGAAGAGTATTAGAGCCAAGTGCTCTTATCAACCTTACACAACTCAGAGCGCGACTGGGGTAGGATGGGGGATGTAGTTTTCTTGCCCAATGAATTTTCTACGAAGCATCAAACCTCTCCTAGCAGAGCACAAATACCATGAAAGGAATGCAAATGTCATAATTTTATTACAATACCATGGCACTTTCTTTTTTCTTAAAAGCAATCTTGACGTGAAGCAAAATATCACTGGTTTTTTTGCTATTTGCTTTAGGAATAGTAGCTGTCAAATATTTTATTTCCTTGCTGACAATAACTTCATTTAAACCTTGGAAATTCTGCCACATCTGCAGCTTTAATGCAGTAATTCATAAACTATGATAAAGCCATGAACCCAAAATCACTGTGTCTATAATGACATCTGTAGTTTAGAAACTGCGAGGATGGGAAGCTTTAAACTGGTAGGCAACAGTTTCTGAAAACACCAAGAGGGGGCTGCGTGTGTGTACATATAACAATGATATTTCTACTCCATAACTTCCCATATCTTCAATCTTGCCCTGTCTGCAAGACAGTGCAAAAAACACACAATCTTAGTGACACAGATATCGAAATATTTCATAAGACTCTATTTGTTCAATGCACTAAAAGCTTTACCAGAACTAAGTTGAATCGAGAATTACAGGACAGTGCCCATGTAACTCCAGCACTGAGGGAGCCTCAATTAAAGCATTTGTGGTGGGACAATGGCTGCATGGTTTAAGCAAACTGACGTATTACAACTCTGCCACAAAAATATCTCTAAAATAGCATCACGGGGTCTGTGGCTACTTCCTCCTGCCTTCCGGCCTTGCAAAACTTCACAAGGCTGCTTCAGAGCTCACATCTAAGTCAAATAAGATTCCTGGTTGTGCAACTTGTCCCACGTAGGTAGCCCCATGGTGCTGTCTGGGCAAGGTCCTGCGTGACCGAAGACCTTCAGCTGCACAACTGCCTGGCAGTAAAGCTTTACATTCCTCAGCTGCATTTCTACAACCTCTGGTGCCTTGAGCTGAAGCGTGACTGAGTAGAATTTTGTTGAACAACTCTTTTTATGATGTAAAGGAACAATTACATTTTATAGCTCATTTTCCTGAGTTGCAGCATCTCTAATGTGAACAGATTTTGCTCTATCGCCTAAACGAGCAGATCCTACTTCAAACAACTCCAAAAGAGCAGAGACACTGAGTGACTGCAGAAGTTCCTAATTGCACAACCAACTAATGCTCAGGGTGAAGTATCACATTTATTGGCATAGTGTGGACCTAAAAGCAAAGGCCACATATTCTCTGCAAGATACCATCTGCCCATGTTTAGACCAAAATGCTCTAATTGGCACAAACACAATCCATCGCCCAGCCCTGAAATCCACTGGTGCTTCAGTTGCATGAACACTAAGCAAACACCTAACCTTCCCCTTATGACATTAGACCCCCATTTGCTTTCTGTCCTTTGTTTTACGGTAACAAGGAGCAAAAGTTCCTGTTCATCAAGGAAGGAAGGACCAAACAATAGAAATGATAATTCATATTTGCTAAAACAGTTGATTTCATGCTGGTTTAGACCAAATCATCAAAACTGAAACATCAAAGCAAACAGAGTAGTGACTACATAAAAGAAGGTTGTTCTTGTATGCTCACTGAAATACCATGGGTCCTGTTCCATATTGCTACCATGTAGGTAACAGGGCAAAAAAGGGGGTGCTTAAACTTAGTCCATATACTCTCAGATTTTTACCTTAAAAAATGTACTTACTTAGATTTCATGTTCTCTCATTTTTGGTACAATAGAGGTGCAATTGTCTCCCTCAACAACAGAATAATGAAGACTTCCAGCTTACAAGTCATGGGGGGAAAATATTTCTCTTACTTCTAAAGTCTGCCTATACCTAGTACCTTAAGTATTTGAGCAACTCACTTAGACAGAATGATCTTCTGGATATGAACATCTGAAGCACACCTGAAGACAAAATGGATACACAGGAAATTAAAACTTGTGGTTTGTATCTAAAAAAGCAGCCCACCTCAAAATACCACTATTTAAAATACATTTAAAGAGATGCACGTTCAATGCTGGCACTTCTAGTGTTTCTGAAGGCAAAGCACGCAAAATGGAACTATTTTAGGGATAAAGTCCCTAAATCTATATTTGGAAACCTAACTCAAGTCGTTGGCGCAGAGGGTCTGAAGGGTCCTTTTTAGGCCACATCTTGTATCACTTTAATCTTAGCCTAAAAATAAATATCAAATGAATTAACAACGTTGTAGTCTTGGCGTTTGCAAACTTACCACCCAGAAGTACCACTGTGTGTGTTACCCTCTTCCCAGGATGGTCAACCAGCCCAGGAAAAGAGCAGGATCAGGGGAAAAGCCCTGGCCTGTTCCCTTTCTTCAGGCATGTGCAGACCAGAAAGAACCCCAGCAACACAAAAACACAGGGAAGACACTCCAGAGGAATCCGTTTTCCCTCTGCAGAACACAGCACCTTTCCTAAAGAGCCCATAGACAAGTCGGAAGCACAGCCAACAGCCCCACGGTGCAGACCGAGCTGAACCCCTCACTGCAGGAAGAGGTTACCAGTCTTCATGTACAACCTGCTTTAGTCATTTGCAGATCCCATCTCTGGGTAAAAAAAGAATTTTATCTTCCATCAGCTCTAGTGTGCATTGCCAAAAAAGGCACAAAAAGCATATGCAATGTGCTTAACGACTGACAAATGGCTTCTTATATTAGCTATGAATTTATCTCTCCAAAAAGAACTGTGAAATCTCTGCGGACATCAGCCAAAGTAATGACAGGGAGGTGGGGTGGAGTGGGCAGGGCATGAACAAGGTGGTTAGTCTGTTTGCAAGACTACAAAAGAACAAGTTCATGTGAGCACTTTAGGCTCACCTGGGGATTGCATCATACTTTCAGATACAACACGCACAAGGTTGCTCGTTTCCCACCTCAATTCTCTGACCAGGCATGGAGAAATCTCCTAGCAGCAAGGCCAGCCTCGCATTTGCAGCACTATGGAGTAAACTAAATATCATCCTCAACCTGCTGTTGATGCAAACCAGTCAGCAAACCACACACAGCACAGGTGAACTTCTGCCTGCTTTCACCATGTCTTGAAAGCGTGCAGGTTACATTCTCCTGCTCTCACACCTTGACCAGAACAGACAGACAGCAAATAACAGCAAAGACCAGCAGTAATGCACATGCTACCTGCACAGGAAAGCAAACCAGGCTTAAAATTAGGGACAAGAAAAGACACATACCACACACAGAAAGCTCCCCTCACCCACAAGACTGGCTCTTTCTCACCCACCACAGCACTCACTCCCTCAGGACCTGCCAGATTTATGATCCGTGGCAAATTCTTGGATTGCACGTGAATGTGTTTCTGTGGTAAATGAGAGAGGCTGTGTCAAAATATCATTCAGAAACAGGCATTTCAGCCTGGGCTTCCCATGCTAGAGGGCAGGATCCCACAAGAGCTTGTTCTTCCCTTCTTCTCTGCTACCTTATTACTGGAAATTCCTGCCTGGCCATTTGGGAGCCCAGGGTTTTGAATCTAACAGAGCTCACTGCCGGCAGCATGGAAACACCACGAAGCATGTAAAACACTTGTTTTACACAGTTCTGAAATGTCAGATTATGGGAAGGTTAGTAATTTCGTACTTTTAAATGCTGTCAGGATTTCAGACAGAATTGCAGATTCCTGTTACAATCGTAGAATTTTTCCTAGATGGACCTACTTCCCATTTATTCTCATCAATGAAGCAATTGAGGTTTTCAGATTTAATTGTTATCAAATTCATACTGTTCATATAAGTTATGCTGTGTGCTCAAGACCCCTAAATCTGGGGCGAGACCCCCGAGTGCGTCCCAGCATGCGAAATCACAGTAAACTGCACTGATCACCCAGAAAACAGAACTGTGCGTTGTTTGGAAAAGCACTTTATTTTTCTCTCTCTCACACACACATCAGAAAACCACATTTGAGAAGATGGAGGTTTCCCCTGGAGCACAGCGTTCATAACATGGGATGGGATGTTTCTGGCACAAGCTTTCCTGATGCTGACTTGACATCTTCCTTGTTATGACTCTAAATTCCTGCCACTGTAAACCTCACTGCTGACTCATGAGAAAAAAAAAGCACATTAATAAAGAAAAACAAGAGAATGAAACACTTTCAATTGCAGTTGTCTATAAAGAAAGGGTGATACAGACACAAAATGTCTAAACTTTAAAAGTGAGGTGGCATCTGTCAGAGAGACAAAAGATGAATTTCTCATTCCTGACCGCAAGTATCTGGGGACAATGACATTCACAACATTGTATGTAATCAAATAAATTGCCTTTTTAAAAATAACCTTTTCTGCATTTTTTGGGGAATCACTGTTGAACATGATATCATGCACACGCAGGTATGGACAAATACAGTCATGCTTTCAGTGTACTAAGTAAACCAAAGGAATTAATTCTCTGCAGACGTATCTAGATAAATTACTATACTATCACAAACATTTACAGATGCATTTTAATTAGTCTTCTACCTGAAAGCACTTAAAATAAAGACAACTTTCTTACTTAATTTACTTCAAATGAAAGTATTCCCTCCTGTCTCTGGCATACTGAAAACCAAGACTGCCCTACTGCTTCTGAGAGCTGAATGTACATGTTCTTCTGGCCACAGTATTTGGAACAGTAAAACCATTATAAATGTTATGCCCAAAATATCTATCAAATAGGAACTATAGCTCTATGTAAACCTCTATGTAAAATCTTTATTTGAATGCCACGGAACACTTTTCTATGTCAGCTTTAAATACAGAAGTATTTGAATAATCACAAAATTTCCCAAGCACAACTTCAGCCAAGAGCACAAACTAGTTTCATTTTAAGACATTTACACCTTAAAAATCCAAACAACCAGAGCAGCACGCATCCTGTTTCTACCATAACGTGCAATAAGGACTTCTGTACTATTGCTTATTGTGCCTTTGACCGCGACCATGTTTCCCTGCCTGCGTGGAGTCAGGTTCAGTTTACGCCGTCAGATTTGGTGCAACTGAGCAACACGTTCAAGAATTGCTGGCTCTGCCTTTTCGCAGCACAGCACAGGCGCTGTAGCCCCAGTGGGCTGGAAAAAGGACCTCGTTTAAAGTCATTTTCAATGGAGTTAACCTGCTCTTAATGAACAACCTCTCTCTAAGAGAAGAAAATCACACCGGGAAGCGGGACTTCTCGTCCCCGCTGCTCCCATCCGGCGCTCTGCTCTGCCCAAGCAGGGACAAGGAGAGGAGACAGGACAGAGGATGGCAAGACAGATAAAAGTAGGATTTTGCAAATTAAAGTCACTGGAAATAATTGTAACACATGGAAAACAGCACACACGTGCAGCAGGTAACAGTCGTTCCAACATCTCTGAAATAAAAAAAGAACCATCTGATCACCACTTCAAAGCATTGCAGATGGCAGCATCACTTCTGTGAACACTGACCTTTTCTTCTGGCAGCAAGGGAAATCAATACTACCCTGTGTGGAAATGTCAGTATAAATGTTTAAAAATCATAATATTAACATTTCAGAGTCTGAGGGACTCTCATTCGAAAACAGTTTCTGCACAAGCCCTTGCATTTTTAAAAAGACATAAATCAAATTTGATCACTAAAAGAGTCTTTTAAAACACAAGGTAAGCTGAAAGACAGTGTTTTGGGTTTTTTTTCATAGTAAACTCAATTCCCTTGTGGCATTTCAACCCACCTGCAGGAGCACTGAAAATGACTGTAGAAGCCGTAAAAATCTATTTAATTGATTTTTATTGTTCAACCTAAAGGAAATGTTTTTGTATGTAAAAATAACAGCATTATAGAGCAACTGTAGGGATGTTTTGAAATTCTGGGTCAAATGTCAAGTCATTAGACATGCTTTACTGATGTGCTTTTAAGGCATACGTAAAATTACGCTGTATCTTTGCGCTCTCTCTACACCACCAAATAATGTTATTTAAACAGCAAAACCAATTTCTGTCATTTCCCTACATCCTCTAAAAATAAAACACATCTTGAATTTAGCAGGAGACTAGTAATTTGGAAGAAATATGGTGAGATAGACCATACAGTGTTTGTCTAGGGGAAGAAAAAAAAAAACACACAAAACAAAACACCACCCACCACACAAACACAAAACCTAAGAGACCAGGAGCCGAAGTCAGAGAGTTTTCTCAGCAGAGCCAAAAAAGACAGCCCAGAGTAGATGGCACTGCACCACCAGAACCAGGATCACCAGACCTTCAGAAAGACGTCATCCTCAGAGCAGGACACTCAGAAATGGAGACCACCCAAAAGAGTATGGTGTGCAGAGACTAAAATGCAATATTTCAAGCATCAAATTTCCTTTACCCTCCTTCAGAAATTATGTCCCCAGGCAGCCCCTTCTTTTTAAGCTATCACACGAAAAGGACAAAACTGTAAACTAAATATGACTTCTCAAGTTTTAAGAACTTCTATAAAATATTACAGATAACCAAATAGTGTTTCTTTTGCTTTTAATACTCTTGACTGCATAGAAACGCTCCTGTAAGGCTAATTGGACCACAATGACATTAAGGGAAACCCTGCAAATTAATCTAATACACTGCTGTGACAGAAACTCTAAATGCCTTTTCCACAAATAATGCAGAACTTTATTCTCTTCATTTAAACCAAAGCACCTTGGAGATGGTTTGCTGGAAAAATTCACCTTTTCAACTTCAGCTTGGTTTGGGATTTTCCTTTTGTCTTCACAGTAATCCCTGACAGCAAAGGGAGGTGAAATATGTGCAAAGGTTGGTCAGTCATTTAAAACTCCCTTTCGTTATGTTGCTAAATCTAAGAAACCTTGTCTAGCCCGCTGAATGTTAATCCTGATTTGGAAATACTTAGCTGGTGGCAAAGGGCAATTCTTCTTCTTCTGACATCAAGTATGCACCTTGAAAGCATGTTTAAAAACTCAAAAATGTTCAAAAGCTGAAGTTCCTGTGTCGCCCCTCCAAAAAGATGTCTCAGCTGTATGAGGAAGGAAACATTAGGCTGTGGACTCAAATCAGCTGTCAAGAAACATGAATATAAATCTGACTTTAGAGCCTAATTTGGAAATGTGTTCTGGGCCCATCCTTGGCAATAACACCACGGTTTACCTCACGTTGTAGCAATATTTAAAACAGCTCTGCAACTTTGGTTCTCCACCCAACTAAACAGTAAATTATGTCGTCAAATGAAAAACACCACACGTATTTAAGTGAGAGAAACTGTCTATAAACTTCTGATATTTTTCATCTTCATAATTTTTTTTAATCCAAAAGATTTGTACAGCATTTTTTTTTTAAATAACTTACAGGATCAAAAGGAAAATAAATGCATAGCTTCGAAACCTTAGAATATAACCTCCCACAGTTGTAGAAGAGTTCCAAGTCATAAAGTGCTGCAGATACGAACACACATCAGACAAATAATCTAGTAACTAACTTATTTTTCTGGTTTATTTAACAATATTCCAGGCTTAGAACATTAAATAAAAATCTCACAGACAATGGGTAGGACTAACAATGGCTTTGTGTTGTTTTTTTGTTTTTCTTCTCCTTTTTTTAAAAGAACGCTGAGACACATCAATTGAACCGACTACAGTTTTATTTTGGATACCAAAAAAATAAAAAGAAGCTGGAAGGAAGTGAGTAGTGCATTGCACTGATTTCAGTAAAACTGCTTGTAAGCATCGCTGTGAATGTTTCGCTCTAGAAGGATGGAGATGGAGATGGAAACAGGAGGTGGACACTGCCAGGAGGGGTGGGCTGAACAGGGAGCAGGGCTCTGGGCTCTGTCTTGGCTGGGAGGGCACAGCTTTGAATGAGACTCCCGTAGGAGAGGATCCATGTGCCTTACGCCAGCATGTGTGCAGCTCCTTGAGGGCTGGCGCTGGTGGGAGCAGGCCAAGGTGGTGCAAACTGGCACTCGATGGACTTAAAAAGGAAGAGATCTTCCTGACGGGTTTTCACAGGAGCTCAGGTAACATCAAAAATGGACCTGCTGTATCTCACTCCCTTCCATAATTTTCCTTTGCTGCCCTCACAGATAGCCTACATACCTGCGGGAGTTTAGGGCAAGCCTGTGTTTTGCACCTCAAGCAATCACACACACCTCTAAAGTGGACATGGAGAGTAGCAACATTCAACGGGATGCACTGTGTGTGTACTTTGTAAAAGTGCAAATTAATTTTCAGGGGGCTGGAGGGTAAAAACCCAGGCTTGCTGACAACCAAACATTAGCCACGCCAGCTGTTAAATGCATTTTTCCCAACCTTAAATGTGCCAGGTAGTTCACTACTAATTACTCCACTGCTCCTTTAACCTGTGTCCTTCCTCCCCATCCACCCTCCCTATCCTGCCACCTACAAAGAACAGAGAGGACTCAAACTTGCAAAAACTATTAAACCAAAATATAAACAAGCAGTCATCTGCCAATAAATTCAATTCCACCACAATTCTTATTTTTGTATATTACTCCTGGCTCGGCCCTTCCTACAACCAAGGGTACCACCATGATAAAAAGACACAACTTCCTTCCTCCAGAACAGTAACAGCCAGTCTCCAACAGACCTCTCTCCAGAAAGGTTGTGCTAGATACAGTCACGGACTAAAGCCGGGGTAGAGGGCAAGACACCAGTAACAAAAATAAAACCCCAAGCAAACCTTGACTATAACTGGACATTGCCAAGAGTCCTTCTCTGCACCTCAGGGAAAAACCCTGGCTGCCATCCCACTCCATGCCAAGCGTGAACTCTGATCTTGTTTATGACCTGCAGTATTTCCTAAGAGATGGGGGGGTTTGGGTTGGTTTTCTTTCTTTGTTTCTTGTTTTCCAAGTTCTCAAAAGGGCTTACAACACTGAGGCGCAGATACACAAAGGGAGCAATTACAATACACAACAACTAATCAGAAACAGTACTCAAACATTAGACCGGACCAGACTAAAGTCCATGCTACAAAATCAATCAGAAAGAGACAGGAGAAAAAAAAAAAAAAGATATTTTAAGTGCTAACATAATAAGAAACAATCTTAAAGACTCACTAAATACATGTGGGGAAATGAAGGGGTCCCCTTCTTTTAAATATATTTACATAATACTAAAGCTTTTTATTTTGCTTTTCTTGCCAACAAAATTTTCTAGCTACCCCTGGGCAAAGTCCCCATTTAAATTAAGAGGTTAAGGATTTTATATCACAGACAGACTGTTAGACCATACACATCTCCCCACCCTCTCTTCCCCTCCCTCCCTCTGCCGCCGAGGGGCCCAATGCTTTGCCAGCTTCACACCACACGGCATCGGCACAAAGTCAAGGTGACCCAACGCCACCCTGACCCCAAGCGCTTCCTCAGCACCTTGTAAAAGCACAAGAAACCACAATCAGGCCTTGCCTAGACACACACATATAAAATAAAGATGAAAAAAAAAAAAAAAAGAAAAGGTTTTGCCATTTAGCTGCTGCAGTTAAATGGTAAAACCGGACTAATGTGGACACAGCAATACCAGTTTAGAAGTGTTTATACCATTTATACCACACTGGAAAGAAAAAATAACTTATCCCAGTATAAGTGCATCCATACTACAGCCTATGCCAGCACAGTATCAGTTAAAATAACAATAGATCAGTCCCCTAATTGAGAGTTTTATACGAGCTGAACTTCTCTACCATAGACCAGGGCTAAGACATGAGGTAGTGAAAAAGAAAAATCAGGCTCAAGATCTTTTTGCATTCCATAGTATCAATATACTCTAGAAATATTCACTGCTCAGATTTATGGATTTTAAAAATAATGTTTTAAAATCCAAAATTTAAAGCTAACATCCTGAGTCACAGATGATTTACAAATGAAGGCATAAATCTTAAAACATCCTTGTTCAGGGTCCTAAATTAGGAAAAATTTTTTATGATAGAAAGCACATAAGCATGTGTTTGCTTCCCACTGAAGCAAGTGGAAAGGAAACTCATGGATAAGTGCTTTCTGAAATCTGGGCCACAGTCAGAAATGACGGTCTTTGTAGAATTTATTTCCTCATTCATTTCAGTGCTGTTTAATCACAAGTCATTCATGATTTAAGACAGTGGGAAAAACATAGACAATGGAAGCTAAATCAAGTTTGTTACAACTGTTCAATATTTACAGCATTCATAGCATAAACCAGAAGTATTTTTGGTAACTTAAGACAAATACTTTTTTTTTTTTTTGTTATTAAATGTACCGCAGTAGTCCTGTTAAACAAACCCACTGTCTCGGATATTAAAGAAATTGTTGTTTACATTTACTGAGTCATTTAAATTAAAAATCTGTTCCTGTTCCAAACCCCACTCCCCTTCGTCTTCATCCTCCGGTTCTGCCTCAGACCCATTCCGACTGTTTTCGTACAAAAAGATCTGCTCGTCCACATGAGCCGGGGCTAACCGGTTTCTCTTTGCACTTATAACATTAGCAGAAGAACCGAAAAGGCGTTCAGGAAAGACCCTTGTGGCCAAAATACACCAGTATTTTTGAAGAACCTTTGGTAAAACTGGAAACAGCGCTAGTCTGTCCGACCACCACTTCAGCGGGTCTTCGTTCAAACCAAGGACCTTTTGTGATTTGAAATTGCTCAACTCCTCAACAATCTGAGCATGCCATTCCTCCTGGTCTTCCACGCCTCCCGTCTGGCAAAAGATCTCTGCAAGCATGTTGTTGATGACACTGGTAGGGGGAGGAGTAGAGGAGATGATGATTTTTTTCACAGGGGGCTCTTCTGAAACAGCAAAGAATTTCTCTTCAGTCCTAAAGGTATTTTCTTTTACTTTTTCGAGCAGGCTTTTTGCTTCTTCCACCACCCTGTTTTCAACCTGCTGCCGCTCAAAGGCTGAAAGAAAAGGCAGTTTTTTGTAGCGGGGATCCAAGAAAGTAGCAACGTTGAGAAACATGTCTATCTCAGGCGTGTGCTGGTAGGTGGTTGACAACTCTTTAGCAATCACCTCCTTTGCCATGCTGATTTCTTTCAAATCATTCTCTTTGATGTTCAGAGTAGTATTCAGAAGCATGTGGAGAAGCGGCTTCACCATACTTATTGTCGGGTACTTTGAAGCAGACATCATCTCCGCAACCTGCTTGAAAGGCTGCAGCAGCTCCACCAGCCCTTCGATTGTATTCCACTCACTGGCTTCCAGCATGAGGTGGTGGTTGTTGCTGTCCTCCACGAGAACAGCCGCGATGACGAACTGCTGCTCCTTGAGGCGCTGCAGCATGGCGAGCGTGCTGCCCCACCAGGACACGCGGTCACTTACCAGCATGCAGTGGAGAATGTTCTGCTGCTTCTGCTTCTCACTCAGCATGTACATCGCAACCGTAGACTGCTGAAAATACTCCACTAGTTTACGGCACCTGGCAAGAAGGCTGCAGAGTTTGGGGAGCTGAAAAGCTTGTTGTATTCCTGCATTAAAAGTGTGCCCCAAACAAGGCATCTGCACGGGAATATCTAAGAGAGAGCAAGCTTTAACAATGTCTTTACTGTAATCTGTCGTAGCACCAAAGACTTTTGTATTGATCCCCCACTCAATGAACGTCTCATAAAGGACTCGCGTAATGGTCTCTGCCGTATTATCCTCCGGTACTTCAAATGTTTTTAAGCACCGCGAGTTCACCGCCAGACAGTTGGCAGGGCTGCTGCTGAGAAAGTGAACCGCCACGGTGACGTATGACCTGTTCTGGTTTTCACTCCTCCACATGTCTGTGGATATGCCACACCACAGAACCTCGGTGAGCTCTTTCAGCACAATTTCTCTAATGGCATTGTACTTTTCAGGAATAGCTTTTGTACAAAAGTATTTCCGGCTCGGAAGTTCATACCTGGGGTCTGCTGTTCTCAAGAGGGCCTTGAAGGTGGGTTCATCAACAATAGAGGCCGGATACATGCCCTCGCAAATTAAGCTGATGACAGCAGATGTCAGCTCCTGATGCTTTTTGTTTTCGTAGTTCTGGTAGGTCTTCATGATGAGGCTATCCTGAACGACCTGCTGCGACGACTCCGGCTTGATTTTTGAAAATGCGGTGGCAAAGGCTTCCCTCATTTGCTCAGTGTTGCTTTTCACAAATTCGCAGAATTCGTCAGGGTGGTTTTTCTCAAGGTGGTAGGAAAGGTTGGACGTGTTTCCTGAATAGGCAATCTGTGCCATGCAAATACGGCAGTAGATCTTCTTCCACTGTAAAATGCATCCTTCTGCATTGGTATCAAACCCAAAGTACTTCCACACTTTACTCTTTGCTCTCGGGTGAGCCACTAACTTTAGGTCTGATGGGGAACCTTCTAAACTTTTATTCTCCATCGCTTCTTGGCCACCGTCCCACCTCTTGATCCTTCACTCATTAATGAGTACCTGATAAAGGCAGCAAGATAAAGATACAATGAGAAAGCACAAGTTTGACCACACTTAACTATGTGAAATCATCGTTTCTGCGAACGTATCAAGAAACCTACCTTACTAATTACATTTGCAAATTTAAAGATGAGATTTGCAGGAAGTGTGACCTACAAGAAGCCCATTGGAAAGTGAAAAATTAAAAAGGGTTTTAAAATATCACATTCTGCTGTGAAACTGAGCTAGAAGACCTAAGTAAATCTTGTTTCTGGAATTACATAATTCTGGGTAGAGAAAGTGTAACCACCACCCCAGAGTTGATACATTACAGTCATACAAACCGGTCATCCCGCCTCTTAAGTTATAGTTAGGGCTAGACCAACATTCTCTTGCCTAAGAGTTACTGAACTTCACTATTAACATTTATTTCAATCAAAACCTGATACTGAAGGAGCAAAGGTTTTGTTGTTTGTTTATTTTGAAAGAAGTTTTGTTAGCTCGATCTGACTGTTCCAGCCTTTGCTTTGAAAAAGAAAACATAATAAAAAAAAAAAAATCTGTGATGCAAATTAATCTGCTCCTCTGAAATGTAAAGATGTTTTCTGACTGAAATAAAAGGAAAAGTAGTTTGAACCTACATGCAGATCAACAATACATGTCTGACACCTTTCCTGTCCTTTTTCTGAAATCAAAGCCATCTCTTGAACTACTAGTTCACAATCGTGGTTCCTGGAATAACAGTGCATTATAATTACAGGAAAAGCAGACAGGGAAGCACTAATAAATGTTATTATCCACATCAGCTGGAAAATAATTTTGCTGTATTTTCTTCAAAAGGCTACAAAAGTCAGGAGGCGGTGACACTGTAGAGATGAGCATGGCAATAAAGCGAGCAATCTCTACCGCCATACCTACACAGGAAAATGCTTCTTGTACAAATGGTCACACGCAAGTAATACCGGAGGCCAACAGCGTCTTTGTGCACAGTGCCAGAAGCTGGCACCCACCAGAGCTGATGTCGCTACACCAGAAAGCCAAGCTACAGCACAGCTGCACGCTGATGCTTCTCTGTTTCTTCCATGTCATCAGCCCAGCCACTGTGGCAGCAACAAGCCCTTCATCGGGGCCTGGCTAGGATCGGGAAGAAGGAACCCATCAGTTCAGCATGGATGGAACTTCCTCCACAAAAATCCAGACAGAAAGAGCAAAAGAAACATCAGGAGCAGCCCTGCAGCCAGCCTGGAAGCAATGGCATTGCTCCTTCCCTGCTTGGCAGGAGCTGCACCTGTGCCTGAGCCCAGAAATCCCCAGCTGGTAAGACGGGCTGGCTGGGGGAGAAAGAAACAATCTGAGTTTTTCATATTGCTGCAAGAGAATATGCCAAAAAAAAAAAAAAAAAAAAAAAAAAGTATGTTTGCAAGCTTCTCCGGTGTGCTTTCTGCTGTTGATGAACATTCCCAAGAAAAGACACCTCCTCTCTGAACTACAGCTGGTATTTTGCAGCACTTTCTGAATGTCTTGAATGAAAAACCAAAGACAGGTTTACCAAGACTAAACATATTTATTTGGACACGGCTGTTGGTTTAGAAGCAGACTGAGAGATGCAAGGCAAGCATTTTATTGGATTTGTTCTGAAGATTTACTTCTGGGTGTAGACTTTTTTTTTTTTTTTCCTGGGGGGGACAATGTTCTGATTACTAGCATGCCCACTACTGTGATTCATTCAGTACCTTTTAAGCTGCCGGGATAAACTATTGATTTAACATGGTAACGCTGCCTAATTCGAAAGATGTGCATACCAACAGCACCAAGGTATGCAATCCCACAAAAACTGATGATTTTGAAAGACAAAGTGGTGTAATGTATAATGATGTAATCCTGCCATAGCATCAGGCTGCAATGACAAGATATGCCATATCAGTATGTATTATCATTGCTTTTAGATCCCTCAATTTCAATCTATGACATGGTGTCTCCAAGAAGCATAGAGGCTCCCAAGATTTCATTAAATCTGATAGTTTCTTTTGCAGTTCCTGAAAACATGGAAGAAGGCACTGCAATAAAAGACCTGATGCATTTTTAATATTTATAATTAGTAAGACACACCTTGGACCATAAAAAGTTCATCACAGACTGATAAAATACAAGTTATTTTAGTGCATGAGAGTGTTAGACTTACCCCACCCTTCATTCTCGTGTACGTTACAGCTTTGCCATTGTTTTGTGATGAGTTTGGCACTTGGTGCTAGTGGCACAGAGTAGCATTGCCACAGTTTAGGTTATGTCACTATAATACAGACTGTATTATAATGCTGTAAATCACACTTCAGCTGTCATATAAACGGCTAATCATCCCTGCAGCTCTTCAAGTGTTATACAGCATAACTAGCACTATGGGGCTAAAAGAAAACAAAACAAAAAAAACCCACAATCATACCTCTCATTTTTCTGTAAGAAGAGCAAAATTTTTTCCTATTTCAGTGAAATAAAGTGTTCATAGCCCAGGCTTGGCAAAAACCAGAGCAGCTTCAATTCTGAGCCAAACTGAAGACGCACCTCGCAGAATGAAATTCATTGGGCACGAAGCACAAGGGCAGCCGATGGAGATGCTCTCTTTTAGCTTGCCTAACTCTCCACGATAAAAAAAACTAGCACCGCTTTGATTTGCTGAAAACCCTTCCATTCACAGAAGCCTTCAGGCTACAAACCTGCCTTTTCCCTTCTCCCTTGAATTCCCTCCCACCCACACTGAAACAGAGTGCACCTTCCGAGAAGCTGCTGTTTTCCTCACCGCCTCCGTGCAGCTGGGCACCAATACCAGCCAGTACCAGGACCAAGGCCTTTTAAGAGCCTGCAGACAGGATCCCCTGCGGCCTTGCAGCCCACTCAGCTGCCACAGGAGGAGGAGCAGGAGGAAGGGCCCAGCTTTCCTGCCCCCTAGCTCCTCTTCCCTGCTCTCCCTGGGACAGGCTGTGCTGCCTCCTCAGACCCCGCTCACTCTCCTAACACAAACCCACAGCTCCCATCTCCAGGATAGGGCTTGGGTCAAAATAGTGAAACGTCAGTGATGACGCACATTGCGGAGGGCAGTGGTGCCACCCTTGCACCACTGCAGGGCTCGGCTTCCCCAGTGGCAAAGAAAATAGGTTCAAAACCCATATGAGAGTCACTCGGGTTGTGAAACCAAGCACGGGGATGGTGAGGAAACACGGGGTGTGCAGCCACCCCGCAAAGTCAGCTCTGCCCCCCCCGTGTGCACACAGCGATGGCGCCTCTCCAACTACACAGTGGGCATCACCACACAGCCCTTGACTCATTCAACACTGGGGCAACCATAAAACGAGTGTCTCCTTGCTTCTAAAACTAGCTATATAACTCTCTCAGGTGCATGCATCGGGAGAGGGATTAACTGCCTGCTTTTGTCTGCTGACAATGCTTCCTACCTGGTCACTTTTCTACCCACCTCTGGATGTTTTACAACCTGGAGCTCGTACCGCTTGGAGCAGGATGTGCTCGGTCTATCATTATGCTTTACTCATACGAAGTAAAAGCCCTCAATACATGAAACTGAAATTAAGAGATGTATGTTCCTAAATTAATACTTCACGATTAATTTTAAAGAAACTTGGTACAAATGGTGACACTGACTATCTAGAAATCGAAGCAAATTATATCTCAAGCATTTTTAGGAAGAACATCAGTCAGCTTTAAGGTCTTCTGAACCTCAGCCACTACCACTTTCTTCAGAGCCAGTTTTCTACACATGACTACTGAGGACTTCAAAACTACAAACTGCATTTAAGTCTTCCCCTACAAAATTTCAATGAAACACGCAGTAAAAGAGAAAATGCAAGAGGAAGATGCCAAGTAAGTTCCTTAAGATGCTTTTAAAATACCAAAAAATATTATTAAATTAACCATTTTTGTTATCAGTAGGATGACTTTCAGTGACCGCATTCCCAGTGTTATTATCCTGGTGTCACAATTAACATTAGTTTGCCTTTTATCAATCCACTAATAAGATTTCTGTTTTTAAAAAGCTGGTTATGTCAAGATCTTTAGTCACGCAGGGTGTTTTTTTTTTCCTTCCATTAATTAAGCACTGTAAAAAAACAAAATCCAAGGTAATTTCTAATGAAACTATTAATTGTTTAGACCACTGATCACTAACATAGTTTACAATACCGATCGGCAGTACCATTTATGCAATTAGTACCTGGAAAAATGTTTTAAGTCAAAACACAAGTTCCCCTTTACTGCTCCACACTGATTCGAGTTAGAGGAGCAATCACTGACTACACTCCATTTATTCTCCCAACTCTACATTTCCCTTCTCTGAACTTCACAACGAGAATTTCAGACCAACTTCCCTAGTGTGTACTGGGGGGACAGGTAGGCTCACTGCTAGCAAATATTAGTAACTTTTCGGACTGCAACTCAAAACAATGACCAAGTTGTTGCACTGAATCTAAATTTCAGAGCTCAAACTACCCTCTTTCTTCAAAAAGTTGTCTTGAATCCCACCTACAAAAATTAGATGAACCCTAGCAGGATGTGACAGAACAGATCGTCACTTTCAAAAGCCATGTAGAAGCACATCTGCCAACATCATGCAACTCTAGGGTAAAGGAAAATAAAAATGAAACTAATTCGGTTTACTTGGATTGAAATCCTGAACTCTTCTTCCCAGCAAGTGCAAGAAAGCAAGCTCTTCTTGGAAAATTTGGAAGCAGAAGGGTTGCACTGACAACAGAGCACTTTGCTTACCCACAGAGCTCAAGGACAAGCCATTGGGCATCCCCCTGTTTTAAACCTTCCAGGAGAGAGCTGCACCGCTGCCACATGAAGAGAACCCTCCCGGGGGAACTGTGATGAAGGAGACGGGATCGGACACACAGCTGACTCTGCCGTTCTGCCCTTCCCAGCCCTCTTCCCACCTCCAGGCTCTCCTCGGGAAGACATCCTGACAATAAAACACCTGTATCGATGAGAATTTTGGACACCCCCTCAAAAAAATACAGAAAATTTTAAATATACGCACCTTTCTAGGTTACTGCCTGGAAAAGTTACTTGGCGTTTTCTTACAGCAACTGTAGTTTACTGATCCAAGCTTTAATTCTGAATGTTCTAACCAACACTTTCGCTTTTTGTTGCACTGCAGTCACTATTTTGAAATTATTATGGAAACGAGGTTAATCTGAGTAAAAAAGGTCCCGTTGACAAGCTGATTCACTTTTTTAAGCAGCGTCTGGACACAGTGAGTCGAAGCAAGGCAGCAGGTAACTGCCAAGAAGGAACTGCGCACAAACAACTATCTGAAGAGGAAACTTCTTGTCCTTGGAAGAAACCACCCCAAGTTAGGGCTGAAAGAAAACTTTCCACATCTGTCAAATCTGCCCTGGTCCTACTCAGGCAGCTTCACTGCCTTCCTCCGGCATCTCCAAATTCAATATTTTTTAAAATTTTATTTTTTTTAAATAGCAGCTAAGATCAGACAGCAACAAAACACTTGGGTCACATTTTCGTCATGCTGTTTCTCTCTGGTTCGAAAAAAGATTTGGAAAGTGTTACACACCCTAGGCACAATACCCAGCTTCACTCTGCCAAGAAAAACTAATGCTAGAAAAATGCTCAGATGACTTCAAACTGTACGCGCATCTGCCCTTTTTGTCACCGGACTTCTCTCATTTGTTTGGGGGTTTTATCTCTGTCTTTCAAGGAGAAAGCAGAATCTCAGCCTATCGCAGAAGTATCAAGAATGAATTAAATGTAGAAAAAATGCTACTCGAGGAAGCCACGTGTGATGAAACGCACAAATACACTCTGTGTGGTGTATGTGTCCCATCTCCTCCACAGCGCTTCAGGTATTCTCTAAAACAATGTCCTCACCTGCCTCATCTCCCTACCGAAACACTATGCCCTCTCAGCGTTGTTTGTTTGGGGTTTTATTACCGTTCCTCTGATTAAAACTAGAGTCACAAAAGTCCACTTGCTGTTAAGGAGAGAAAGTTAAAGGCACTGACTTGCATGAAGCTGTACACTCAGCTCTGATGGTATCATACGCATCCATCCGGACTCATAGTTTGCTGTAAGTTTATAAACTCAGAAGCATTTTAAAGTCTTTATGAGTAATGTAAGGAAAGAAGAAACTCAGATCCTTGTTTTCTGGCAAACTCAAAAAGTTTCCCCTAGTCAGGATTAAACTTGCTATTGACTCAAATTGGGAAAAGCTCAAAAGCGTAACTTCTCCAACAAGTAACTGATCTAAAGTCCCTTGGAGAAAACTACAAGTGTCACTCACTCGTCAGCTTAAAGCCTGGCAGCGAGTGACAGCCGCTATCAAAGTTTTCAGAGCATGGGTACGTTCCCCTCTCGGAGTGTCCGGGGCACGGAGACCCGGCCGGAGGTCCCAGCGGCCCGGGCGGGCGGGGGCAGCGGCCGGCGGGGCCGGTAGCGGGGCGGGGGCACGACGGGCGGCGGCGGCAGGAGCGCCGGGCGCCGCGGCCGGGCCAGCGGGAGACTGCCCACCTTGCAAGCACCTACCTGGGCGGAGGGAAGCTGCGCCCGCGCGGCTCTGAGCCGAGGTCTGAGGCGAACCCGTCGGGAAGCAGGAAAGAGGGAGACAAGAAGCGGGGTCCCCCGGCCCGCGGAGCCCCCACGCCGCCTCAGTCAGGCCGCCGTGCAGCCAGGCGCCCGTCACGGGCCCGGCCCCCCGCCCCGCCCCGCGTCCGGGGCGGCCGCGGCCCGGGGGGCCGGACGGGGCGGTAGGGGCCGGGGCGCAACACCCGCCGGCGGCAGCGAGGGCGGGGTCCGGCGGGGAGGGCGTCCCGCCAGCCGCAGCCCCGGAGGGCCGCTGCCCTCGGGCGGCGCGGTGGGCCCTGCCCGCGGAGGGGGGCGGGAGAGGAGCCGGCGGCGGCAGCCTGGCCGGGCCGGAGCCGCCGCGGTGCTTCAGCCCCTGCCCTGCTGCGGGGGAAGCGGCGCGGCCGGGGCGACCCACTGCTGCGGCGAAGGTCGCGGCTGCCCTGCCCTGGCCGGGCCGGGCCAGGCCAGGCCAGGCCGCCCGCTCACCCCGCGGCCGGACCGCGAGGTCTTGGCCCCGCTCTCCCTACAGCCCCGGCGCTGCCGCCCCCGCTCTCCACCGGGGTGGGTGGGGGAACCGCGGCAAACTTTTCTCCCTTCCGCGGCGGGGGCCGCCACCCCCAGCCCGCAGCCGCCCCGCCCCGCGGCGCCGGCTGAGGTGCTCACCTGGGGCCGGGGGGCAGCGCGGGCGGAGGTGGCGGCGCAGCTGGTGCAGCATGACGAAGAGGCCGATGCGGTACACCCGGAGCAAGGGCACCAGCGCAGACAATAGCGACATGGCCGCCTCCCGCCCCACGGCGGCTGGCTCGGGCCGAGGCGGGGAAGCAGCTCGGCGGGCGGCCTGTGCGTGGCACGGTGTCTGTCCGCCGCCGCCGGCGGGCCGGGCCGGGGGGGGGCGCGGCGCGGCGCAGCCCCCACCCAGCGGAAGGGAAAGCGCCGCCGCTGTCACAGCAGCAGCGCCCGGGCGCGCCGCGGCTCCCGCCCTTCTGGGCATGTGCGGCGGGGGAAGGGCCGCGTCGCGGCCGGCGCGGGGAGGGACGGGGCGGCGGTGGGGTGACCGGTCGCCGGTAGCGACGGGGCGGCGGCTCGGCCCCCGCCAGGCCGCCCGGCGAGCTGGGGAGGGGGCGAGGGGAGCGGCGCTGCGCAGCGGCGTGACTCAGCAGCGGGAGGCGGCGGCGCGGTGACAGGCCGCCCGGGGAGGCCGTCCCGTCGGGTTTTGGGTGCAGCGACTCTGGCTGCCAGGTCTGTCACAGCCACAAGCAGTGATAAGTGCCTGGGCGGGGGTGAGGCAGCCGGGGCTGTCTCAAAACCCCGTGGCTGAAACCGCTCATTGAGTTGTTTGAGGGTTTCCCTTCTCTCTGGCACTGGTGAGGGGCGGCTGCTGCTGCTGAATCCCACGGGCATCGCTCGGTCTGAGCGCGACTCCGTCACCTCGGGCATCCGTCAGGCTTAGTCCTCTCCTGGCTGCAGTCCTGGCAGTCGCAGGTACTGATTTCTCCAAGTGCAGCTTTATGTACAACGGCTTCGTACACCAAGGCGTCTAGATTTTCTACAAGCCTGATGCAAGCTTTCTGTACAGTGATACCCAGCGTATCATGGGGTTTACCTCGAAAGTTTTGTCAGTTTTAAATCCTCAGCCTTACTTTTTAATACGCCCAGTACGTTGGGCCGAAGAGCACGTCCTGCCTACCAGTTCTTTGGGTAGATGGCTGGTTTCGGCTCCAGGAAATGCAGCACCCAGCCCTGACGTCGTGGCTTTCATTCAGAGAACTGGCAGCGCTTCATAAAGACAGATGAGCCTCAATATCGATACAAAACAAAAAATACGAACAGTCGCTTCACAAGAGGAGACGTTGACCTATATATTAAATTTCAAATCCTTAGGTAACTAACAAAGTTCTGGGAGTGCATTTGAAATGTAATCTTCCCCCCCACCCCCCTTAAAAAAATAAACATACTTTCTAAAAAAAAAAAAAAATACAGTTAATAATAAACTTTTTCAATGTCAGATCAGATCACTCAGCAGAACTGACTTTCTGTCTGCTCTCAGAAATATGCATAAAGTAAAAGCACAGTGTGCTGTTGCTCCAGGACAAAACCAACCATTTAATTTTATGTATCTTGGGTGAATTATTTATTTTTTATTAACACATGGAATTATGCAAACATAAATAATAAACAGAACATCATGAAGTCACATCTGTGAAGGATTCGTTCCTAATGTACATTGTTCTCAACCATGCATGGAGTGATAGCAAGAGCATCACATAAAGACACGAAAGAAGAAATGCTGACATTTAGTAAAGATGAATTACTCCTTCAACTTATCTCAGTAAAAATCAAATCTCAACTCCTTTATGTTGCTTTACATCCTTCTCTCAGAACTACAGCATTAATGAAAGCCCTTTGCAACATTAAAATATGAATCTTCTCCACATTGTATTTACATGACCTGTATATAAATATACCATGCTTTCTCAGAGTTTCTAGTATAGTAATCTCAATCAATGCACACTCAAGCTATGAGAATAAATTCTCCTGTGTCTTTTTTTCAGAAAACGCTATGCAAAGAACTAGACTAAGTGGGGAACAACCGATGGGTTAACATCATGGTCTTATTGATCCCACTACTTTTTCTTAGAGTGTTAAAATTATTTTAAAACACCCATGGTTCATGACTATGGCTTCATAGAAAGAATGTGAAAAATTTCTTTCAACACTATAATACATTATTTTTTCTAAAGGCTGATGGGACATGAAGTGAAGGAGAAATGAAAAGATTAACAAAAGGCTGTAGGTCTTAGATTGTTTTCAAATGGTGTCTTAGATGCAAATTTTAACTGATACTTCCTCTACTTCAGTTTTCAGTAGTCACCATCTTTACTTACTGATATTTTGGGTTTTTTTTCTTGCAATCATCAACAGCAAAGTCTCAAGTATTCAGGCTGGAATCTCATCCATCTACTTTAGATACCTCACTGAGGTATCTATTACCTCAATGAAATTTTAGGTGTCTAAGTCCTGGAAGGGACGAAAGGAGCAATCTAATCGCCTCAGCTTTGCTGCATGGCCAGCAGACAGAGAGAGGCACTTGTGAAGACCTGCAGAAGATGACTGCTTCCTTTGAGGTGCTTCCTTCTTTCCACCAACAAGTAAGTGACTTCACAGCACCTGTGGGCAAAGCCAACCTGCGGTTAGAGCACAGATATCCTCTTGGAAGGTCACGGGAAACACCAGTAACGCTCCATCCACACAAGTTCTAGCTTATCTGTCCCTCCTGCAGGACTGGCACTGATGAAGCAGTGAGTGATCACGGTGCTTCCACCCACATTTTGCATAAAGATGCAGAAAGCCGTAAGAAAGGAAGTGGGTGATGTTTCTAGACTCTAATTAAGCCCTGAACTCAAACTTGCCAGAATGGCATGATCAGCAACCATCGGGTAGCGTGGATGGTAGGTGCTGCAGCTGAGAGCCTGCGCAGCCAGGAATGTGCGAGGCGTGGGGCCACATCAGAACAGACAAAAGTGAACCCAAGGTTATCCTAGTAGTTCAGATGCTCTCTGGCACGGGGTGGAGGGTTAGGAGGTTATGCCATATCTTTCTTGTCTGTTCCATGACAATCTCCCATACGATACATCTTTTACAGCTATATGGGTTTGCTCCCCTTGGTTTTCCTCCTATTGAGATAAGAAATGGAGCAAAAAACTCCTTGTATTCACCATGCGGTGGTTCAGGTTCAGTTGGAGTGATCGATGCTTTTTGCCCAGGCATGGTGTGATAGTTTGGACAGTCTTGTAAGATGTGAATGGTGTCACATCAATCCCTCTCAAATGGAAAAATGTACACTTCCACTCCTATGCTTAGCTCAAGATGTGCTCTCTGCATTTTGCACGTATGTCAAAGCTAATGGCCCATGCTAGAAGAAGCCAGACATAATTCTGACTGCTGCTAATTTTTCAGGCTTCTAAAAGGTATTTAAATGCCTGTCTTCCTAAGCTGAATTGCAGTGGGACTTGAGGCAAGAGATAAGTACCTATCTTCCCCAAACAGAATCTCCTTAACATGTGTGGGTGAGTAAAGTTAAATGCCTGAGGAGCTTTCAGGTTTAGCAGGGAGATGCTCATAAGATTAGGCAGTGCTGGGAAACAGTGGGTTGGGACTGCTTCTGGAATTCATGTGGAGTTTTGAGCACCTGCAGAGAACTCTGATCAGCTACATGTGCTTTTTTTTTTTTTTCTTTTTTCTTTTTTTTTTTTCTAGAATCATAGAATCATTTTGGTTGGAAAAGACCCTGAAGATCATTGAGTCCAACCATAGCCTAACTCTAGCACTAAACCATGTCCCTAAGAATCTCATCCACACATCTTTTAAACCCCTCCAGGGATGATGACTCAAACACTTTCCTGGGCAGCCTGTTCCAGTGTTTCACAACCCCTTCCATGAAGAAATTTTTCCTAATATCCAATCTAAACCTTCTCTGGCACAACCTGGCATCATTTCCTCTTGTCCTATCACTTGCTGCTTGGGAGAAGAGACCAACCCCCTCCATGCTGCAACCTCCTTTCAGGTAGTAGTAGACAGCGATAAGGTCTCCCCTCAGCCTCCTTTTCTACAGACTAAACAGCCCCAGTTCTCCCAGCTGCTCCTAATCAGACTTGTGCTCCAGACCCTTCACCAACTTTGTTGCTCTTCTGCACTTTGCACTCTCTGCAACACCTCAATGTCCGTCTTGTAGTGAGGGGCCCAAAACTGAACACAGTATTCAAGGTGGGGCCTCACAGCACTGAGTACAGTGACACAATCACTTCTTTAGTCCTGCTGACCACACTATTCCTGATACAAGCCAGGATGCTGTTGGCCTTTTTGGCCACCTGGAAACATTGCTGGCTCATGTTCAGCCAGCTGTCAACCATCACCTCCAGGTCCTTTTCTGCTGGGTAGCTTTCCAGCCACTTTTCCCCAAGCCTGTAGGGTTGCATGGGGTCATTGTCACCCAAGGGCAGGACCCGGCACTTGACCTTGTCGAGCCTCATACAATTGGCCTTGGCCCAATGATCCAATTGGTCCAGATCCCTCTGTAGAACCTTCCTACCCTCCAGCAGATCAACACTCCCACCCAACTTGTTTTCATCTCCAAACTTACTGATGGTGCACTTAATCCACTCGTCCCAATCATTGATGAAGAGATTAAACAGAACTGACCTCAATACTGAGCCCTGGGGAACACCACTCATGACTATCTACTAACTCCATGCCAAAGAAGAGTCAATTTATGTATCCCCAAACTAGGCATCATCCTATCTAATGTTGGGCACTTGAGCATAGCAGGACTATATGGAGCAGTAAGCTCTTGGGCACCCTCTGTATTAGCTTGGGGAGGCTTGATTACCTGGAAGGGGAAAGAAACTTTGTCAAGGGGAGAGGTGTCTGCAAGCTATGCAGTAGGAAGTGCTGGGGACTGAGAGCAGGCTTCTCTTCTGTGGGCAATCATCTGATGGGACATATTTATTTCTCTTTAGTAATGCTGGGACAGATAGTAGATGGGTGTAAGACTGACCTTCTGCATAACAGAACCAGGGCTACAACATTTACCCTTGAGTGGGGATGTCTTGTGATTCTTCTCTGTCTTTTTCAAATACCTCACTTTTCAATACAATAGTTCAACTGGCAAAAACTGACCCTTGCTGGTATAACTATAGTGACAAACACGTGAAGCCCAGGAACACAGTAAAGAAATCTTAGTCTTTTCAGCCTACCATTTAAGTTCATGGGAACAACGGGATAAAGCTGCAGTCCATATCCCCTGAAGAGCCTAAGCTTTTTAGACTAGAGAAGAATTAGAAAAAATATGGACTAATAAGTGCAAATAGAGTCCTGGAACAGGGTCAACTTCCCCTCTTCAACCAAATTCTCTAACTACTCAGCTATTATGCAAGAAGCACAATGTGCTTATTACAGCTGCTCAGGTTTTTTAAAGCAGCTGCCCCTGCAGCAACTATTGTATTTGTACATCTGAGTATTCAGGACATGTCGCACTTTCAGGAGGTATCTGTTCTGGAAAGCCTGGAGCATGAGTAATTGGAGCTGGGTTTGTGTCCTCTCCAGTACCCTTACTCCATATTACGTAAGATCTGAGTGTCCCCCTGCAGTTCAGCCAAGACTTGGGAGACTAAAGAGTCAGAAGATGGCATGCAGAAAACAGCAGTAACAAAAGTAAAAAATAAAATTAAATTTAAATCAATTCTAAAACATCCCCAAACACACGTGTTTGCATACAAAACTTCTGCAGAAACCTAAGTATGAAGCAGGTAAGCTGCTAGCAAAAATACACAAGCTATTGTTAGAAACAACTTCTGTCTTAAAAAACTTAAAAATTGTAAATCTATTTAGAATTGAGTAGTGGTATTAGCAGCCTACAAACTGTACTTGGCAACTTGATTTGGTGAATCGGCAGTGGGAAATTAGTTCTCACCTAGTTCCGGGACTTTATTGGAAAAAGTCCATAAGAAGATAAACTGATTGACTAACATACACAAAGTTTCAAAAGCTCTTTGATAAGATCCTGCGCACAAAGCATGCTAAGCAATCGAGGGATAAGATCCAGCATATTTACAAAAAAAAAAGAAGAAAAGAAACAAAAACCTACAGAAAAACAAAAGTGAAACAAAGTAAGTGACTTACATGGACAAATGAGAACAAAATAACAGCAAGGTGTCAAGTTTCTATACCACATCCAACCCTGGCTAATACACTCCTTCATGTATTGGGTGGGGTAAGGGAAAAGCTGTTGCAGCAAAATGGCACAGTGTTATTTCTGCTAGTTGAGGTGAGAGAGGAGCGGGGGAAGTTCAGACATTTAAACAAGCGAGATGGACTGGCAATATTCCAACACTGATAAAATAATGCTATTAAAATGATTAATTATGTCCACTAGAAAAATTGATTTGTTGACAGTTAGTTCATCTGTGTTAAAAATATCTAGTGTCAATAATTGCAGTGTGGTTATTTCAATGTTTGTATAGTGATGTCTGCAAGCACCTGTGGCGTACCCTGTGCAACACTGTCCAACCATAGGTAAGAGTATTTTGTCAGAGTTCAGCAAACAGCCAAGGAGATGATTATGGTCCAAAGCAAGAGTTTTCCATGACACCAAGTCCTCCACGTGTCTATGATCTCTGCCTTAGCAATACAGTAGGATAAACATGTCTTTCAACAGAAACTTGGTTAGCACTGTTCTAATATGAAGGAAATAAAAAAGCAGAATCAACCATCACAAACTGGATATCACAAGTTGATCTGCACCTGTATTTTTGTTGCCTCTGCTTGCAAGAATACTTGAGTACCACGTAAACAATATTACACAAGGCAAGGTCTGTGGGAGAATACAGCAGACAAGCTTTCAGGTGCACGTAACCCTGTCCGTCCCCTTGGCCAAACGGGGCTATGACAACACTGCTACTATTAGTATTCAAGGTTCAGTAGCAGAGTTCACTGGTCTCATCCATGCTGTCTATGGGCACTTCCCTGAAGACAGCACCTACCACTGTAACAACTCTCACAGCCAGGCTCAGGAAATGGTGAGACCGAACCCCACAAATATGTGGGAACCTTAGTTTTGAGCATGCAGGATGCACTAGGTCTCACCCATTACAGACAAGGAAGCAACTCCACATAACAAGTAGGGAGCCCTCACACTGATGATGGATGCGTGGCCAGGTCAAGGAAGCTGAGAGATGACATTTGGGTGTCAAGATCTTCAGAGCGGTGCAGAAATGGACAAAGGGGCAAAGACTGTGCCACACAGAAATGCTCATGTGGTCATGGCTGTGGATGATGTTTGTGACAATCAGGGGAGACATCTGCTGCTGCCCAAAGAGAGCTATTCTTACCTGTTTGAAACTTGTCATACTGGTTGAAGTGACCTGGCTTTGTGCCCTGGTCTGTTGTGTGTGCCTCACACTGGCCTTAAGATACTTTTCCTCATGTATTCCTGTTTCACCAAATGACTTCTTGAATTTGAGCTAATGCATGTTGTCTTTAGGACTCACACTGCTTTTGTACTTAACTGCACAGATGGCCTCAAGTTACACCAGGGGATGTTCAGATTGGATATAAGGAAAAATTTCTTCATGGAAAGGGTTGTCAGGCATTGGAACAAGCTGCACAAGGAAGTGTTTGAGTCACCATCCCTGGAGGAGTTTAAAAGATGTGTGGATGAGGTTCTTAGGGACATGTTTTAGTGCTAGAGTTAGGTTATGGTTGGACTCAATGATCTTCAGGGTCTTTTCCAACCAAAATGATTCTATGATTCTATGATTATTTTCTGGGCTCCTTAGTGGCAGGTCCTGTCTGCAGTGCTCTGCAAATGCAACATGGGAAGAGCATCTCCTATTTTTGTTGTTGCTGTTGTCAAAGACTGGCTGGGGTGTTTCTGACTGCTTGTCTCTAGGCTGTGGCATATGAGAGAGCAAATGTGGTGAAGAGAGGGGTAAAGAGATGCATAGAACAAGCTGGAGGGAAGAAGATCAGGCCAAAACATGATGCAAATGCTGAGCAAAGGAAGACATGCCGATAACAGAAGAGAGGAGTTATGAGAAATGCTAGACATGGGTTGGCTTTGGTTTAGCTTTGCCAGAAAATGGTTCATCTCTCTGCTAACCCAGATCACGGCATGCAATTTTCAGTAACAGTGATGTTGCATGAGCTGATCTGGTTTGTAGGGTCAGGATCCCTGAAAGCAAGTGGAGCTGGAAAGCCCTGGTGCAGTAAAACCTTCCTTCCTGTGACAGGGCTGGGGCCAGCTGTTCCCCCACCCCGGGCAGAGGTGTCCTCATGGGGTGTACAGAGAGGTGGACCATGAATAGGAGTGATGCACAGAGTGACCTGAGCTGGAGATGCCCAAAGCCCTGTGTTACCTTTCTCCTTTCTATATAAAGTATACTGGGGGGGAGGGGGATTACGGAGAATCAGAGAGCATCCAGCAGTTCTTTAAGCTTGCTCTGTGCTTCTTGTTATCACTTTTCTGGCACAGCTGCTTTGCACTCCTGTTTGTGAATGGGTCCTGGCTCCTGAATCTCCTGAGACATTTATTACTGTGGCAGCTGGTTCCTTTAAACTCCCCCGGCTGTTTCTGCACTGTTACTTCTCCTTGTCCTGGGACAGCCAATGACCTCTCGCATTTTTCCCAATTGCATCTCACTTTACTTTCTAATCACCCAGACAAACCTGTCTCTCTATCTGCCTACAATCAGTGGATTCCCAGTTTTCTTGATCACACCTGCCTGTCAGTTGTCCAAAAAGATTACGTGGGCCTTGAATTTTCCACTTACTTTAATAAATTAATTATTGCAGCATTATATAACTTGTTTATGTTTGGCTTGCGCAGTAATGGTTTGGATTTTGGATATTCTATAGCATTATATTAATTTAGTAAGCACAAAACAACTGTGTAAAAACCTAGCAAGGCCAAGAAAACAACAGACTCAACATTTTAAATTTAAAGCAAAAAGTTAAAAAAAATAAAATAAAATAAAGAGTTCTTGCTATTCTTGAGGGCAAATTCACATGTGACATAGATGAGGTAAGAGGAGACATCTGAAAAAAACATTTCTCATTCCTTGTCCTTGGGGTGATCCAAATCTCTTTAAACACCAAGCTTTATTTTTTGTTCTTCATCTCCTTTTTGTCAGTGTAAAATGAAATTATGGTGCGATCAGCGCCAAATTGCCTTAAAAACAACTACAGAGAAGATTTAGCCAGGCTCAGACCTTAAACTCTCTTCTCTAACACTTGTCTGTTAGGAAGCATAAAATGTTCCAGAATTGTATTTTGACCCCCTAGAATACATGCACTACAAATTATCACAGACAATTCATTCTGCTGATAAAAATAATTTAAAGGCTGGAGAAAGCCAAGGGCTCACCCTGACAGTTGTTAAGGATATGCTTTCAGAATAATCTAAAGATGTCTGCTTCCAATTATACATATGATATTAGCCTTCATATTTTTCAAAAGTAATAAACTATTCTGATTATATATAATACGTAATATGATAGTTTAATTTCCAAGTCTATTAAGACAGCAGTTTAATTCAACAGCACCATCACATCCCAGCCTGCTGAGACAGTACAGAATGAAAGATCAGCCATTTTTAAAAAGCTTTCACTAGAGGCTCACAAATATGTAACAAAGTGGATATTTCTCAGTCTGGTGCCTGCCCTGAGAGCTGAGATTGCTCAAGCCTGATGGATAATGTTCGGATTCCCAAGAGGTGCAGTGGTTAGAAACAGTGCATTTCAGATTCTAGGTTAGTCTTGGGTTTGTATTGTTTTCTAATCTGCTGCTGCTGTTTCAGCAGTATCAGCCATTTACATTCAGTACTTAATGACGATAAGCGTAACATGAAGGACTTGCATATCACTGCTTGTATATATGTTAGATATATTTTCAGATTCTGGATTGTTGGTGGTGGGGTTTTATTTGGTTGGTTGGTTTGTATTTTTTGGCTTTGTGTGTGCTTAAAGAGTACTCTTTTAAGTAGCAGAATGACATTAGAAAGTGACATAAGTAGTTCATAGGCATAAGAAGCTTTTAAAACTAAGATTTAAGCCTGTTTTATAACAAGTATTTTTCATCTAGTAAAAGGCCTTAATCCAAACCAACCAATAATTCAAGTGAAAAGTTACAATCTTTAAAGCTACTTCTTAAAAGCAGGCTATTTTTGTTTTGTTTTGTTTTCCTAGGAACTTGCAAAAGACCATCACCCAGTGATCCACTACATGGCACTTTGACTGTTAATTGACAAGTTTAGGATAAGCTGCTTTAGCATTGCAGAGCTTTTATTCCACAATCCCAGCTAGAAGATGTTTTCCTCGTATCTGACTTCACTTCAAAGCAGATTTATCTAAGGTCTAGATTCCTAAAGTGAGTTTAGACAACTTCTTGTAATAAAAAACAGAATACACATATATATTTTAAATGTATATGCACATTTATGTGTATAGAGAGGTAAAATTACATTTTGAAATTTCATTAAGCATGTGAAAGCGGAATAGCATTTCCTGCACCCAGGACTTAAAAGTGTTTAAAGAAGCTGGTTTATGCTGTTACTTCCTTCCTCTAAAGGGTAGGGATCTTTTTTCTATATAAATCACATTAGAGCATCATTACTACTTTCAATAAAAGAGTTAAATTGGCTATAACATGCACTTGTTACACAAAAATTATAGGTGGGGAGCAAATTCCCTGGTAACCACATTCAAGTTGCAAGCCTTAGCAAACAGGTTTTTATCTGTCAGAAGCATAAACTCAGGAGCCTTTGCTACTGTTCCAGATTAAAGAAAAGTGAGTAACCAAATCATACATTGCATACAGGATGAGTGGCTTTCTGCTCGTGATTTTGCTGGCTGGGTTTCTAATTGCAAAATACGGGGGTTTCCTGCAACTTGCATGTTGGGTCTTGCACCTATCTCACTCGTGGCCAGCTTGTCTTTTATTGGGTTTTTGCTTACTAATAATGAGATTATTAACAGCCAATTCACTATGTTTAAATATTTTTTTTCAAGGAGGAATCAAGGTAAAAAAAAGAATTCTGCATCTAGCTTTCCTTGTTTTTGTGTTCATCACAATATCAATCATGTCCTTGTTTTGCATTGTCTTGCAACCAACTGTTTACAATAAGCCATCAGTAGCGATCAAAGATCTGATTCTATCTCTCTTGCTGTTGTTGATTAAATAGGGAGAGTACAAACCGAAAGAGAACTTGACTGCTTTATCAAAATACAGTTTATTTACACAAAAGGACATTAATTTCCCTGTAGTCAGGCCCCAAAACATAGGGGATTTTACATACGGGGTTAGTTTTCCCTCTATTTAATTATTAACTGTTCCTGCTCTAATAAAAAGTTTAATTTAAATCATGAAGTTATGAAAGAAAATTTCACTCAACTTCAGAAATGCATGCGGACAAATGTGCAATCTGTAGTTCAGGGACAGGACCAAACACTGAACAGCCACATTGGATGAGATGGAAGATCAGCACAGATTTGGATTATCTGTTAAAATGACCAGGACTGAATATCTCAGGGGGAAGTTTAAAATCTTCTTAGCAGACAGCCTTCTACACAGTATTCTCCACTTACTTTCTCAACTCCACCTATCATACTGGTAATTCGTAATGGTGGTTAGACCAAAATTCTGAAGATTATCAATCTTTTTTTTTTTTTTTTTTCTTCCTGCCACTGTTAACTGTCTCTTTCGATATATTTTATATATGGATGACTCCAAATTATTTTTGAATTTTATAAGTCTGTTCTACTTGTGCTGGGTTTCATGGTCTGATCATATAAATTGTGTAACAAAATATTTTAGTGTTTTATAATTTACTACCTTCTAATTTCATTGCACAGTCCTTTATTTCTGTATGATGAGCCAGAAAAGCAAAATGCCCAGTCTATCTTTAAATGACTTATTATTTTATATACTTTCTTGTTTTACTCATTTCCTGTTTACTGTAAAAGATCTTTTATGTCTCTTCAGAGGGTGTTCGCAATGCAATACAATCTGTTAACTTTTATATAGACGCCTCCTGTTCAAAGTGCACTATGGAGTGTCTATTAATGTAACTGATACTGATATACAGAAAGAGGTGTCAGTATAAAGAGTATTTAATATGTTTACACTGTGAAACTGCAAGAGTAAATTAGGAACAGATCGAAGTATGAGCATTAAGTGAACTACGGACAGGAGATGTTCTTGTTACGGCCTGCACAGAATTGGCTAGTCATACTGTGCAGCTCTCTTCCTTATTTTTAACTGTGAGATCATAGGAAAATACAAATGGCAACTGTGCAAGATGTTTTCCTAAAATTCTGCTCCCAGGCTCACTTGGCTGTCTCCAGCATTGGTGCACCTCATTACAGCCATCGAACCCTGCAGTTGGAAGGTGAAATCTCTTTACGTGCTGAGGGTAACGAGATCGGTTCTGCCAATGGAGATGAGACAGAACCTCATCTAATGCCACAAAATGCCTTCAACAGCATCTGCTCTCTCATCAGCACACAACAGTTCTCCCTCTCTGCCGTTGTCCATCAGTAATCCAGGACCACATCGCCCCTTCTCCAATTGGCTCACTACTCTGCCAAGGACTATTTGTAAGTAATATTTTTTCTGCACTTTTCTTTTTCTCTTTATTATTTGCTGCCACTTGAGAGAGGGAATGAGAGAGGGAAGAAAAAAAAAAAAGAAAGAAAACAAAGGTATTCACAATGAGTTCTTGAAACATTTTAAATGTAAGGCTTGGTCTCAACTTTTCCTCTTTAATTATCTACTGCTGCTACTTGGAATTTTCAGGGCTGTTTGAGCCCTATAATAACTTGTTTGATTTATAGTTATAACGATTCATTCCTGCTGGGTGGGGTAACCATGCTGATTGCTTCTCTCTTACTTTAGCTGTGTCATTCTCTATGCTCGTAGTAAGTATTGCAATGCTTTTTCTAAAAAAGATTTTTTAAAAAATCAATATAATTTTCTAAAAGTAAACACTTGATGTACACATTGATATACAAGCTGCAAACTATGTAATATGTGAAAATGAACACAACTGTTGAGTGTACAGATGCTTCGGGTTTTCTTCCGGAAAAATACGATTTTCCATATACCAAGAATCAAACATATTCTCTATTACTTTCTTGCTTACATAGAGTAATCTATTGCAATCTATTATCTTGTTTGGGTTTTTTTGCTATGCACTAGGCTGATAGTTTCAATGATTTTCCCTTAATAACCTCAAGCCATTTTTCTGATCATTGCACTGGATGATGATCCTATTAAGTACATATACTTTAGCTTGTTGTTTTGGTTTTGTTTTTTTTTTTTTTTTTTTTTCTCCCAGACCAACCAGTTTCCATTCATAAAAACTACAATGAATCTGGTACAAAATCCAACCAACTGGAAGTTTTTGTATTTGGTTGTTTTGTGTCCTTTGAATGAAATTCATTCACCCCTCTAGAGATGGTCAGGAAGTACATCATTTTGAGTGCTCGGAAGGTTATTTTTTGCTGCATTCAGGCCTCTTGCACAAAGGGGAACTTTGCTCTTCTTTCAGTATTAGCATTGTGCATGCAAATAGAAATCATTTTACCTTCAATTAAGCTTGCTACGCATCAGTGGCACACTACTGACTTCAAGTTTATTCCACATTTAAAAGACAGAGAATAGGTTTCACTACCCTGAAGATACATTTATTGGTAACTTGCAGCCACTGATCAAAAACTAATCCAAATTATTAGTGACTCAAAGCCACATGCATCTGAAGTGTTCAGCACCTCCAGAAATTATCTTTAATGATGGACAGGAAACATTGGTTTCAAAGGAAAATGAGCCAGCAGGTAGTGATGGCGCGCACAGCCTCCTTCCATCAGCCCCACTCTCTGCTGTGCATGAACTCATTTTCTCATCTAGGAATCATTCCACGGATTGACTGGTTTTGTTTACCAGCCTTCCTAGGCAGAGCGTGGCATTTCATCTACCTAGTCATTTATTTATTATATTGTTTCCTTGCTTCAATCAACTCTCTGTAAAGCTTCTGTTTATCTTTCTTCTTTGTCTTGTACCTGCACTTCGTGCACAAAGCTGCTGCCTCTGACACCTCTACAGAGAAACCTGAACCCGTGCTCTCCTGTCTCTGTGCCAGGACTCTTCCAAGGGGCTGGGTGGGAAGGGAGGAGGGTTGCTACGAGAATTCCAAGCACTCCCGATTGCCAGCCAGTGCTGCCAGTATTGCTGGCAGTCTGAAAAGCAGAATAAATCCTCCCATAGTAATTGTGTGATAATTATTTGATTTGCAAAAGTTTTGGCTTTGCCTGCTTGTCAGTGTGCTTATTAATTCGCTTATAGAAGAAACTCATTGAAAATATTCAAATCTAAGAAAGAAGCCCTAGTATGCATCTAGAAAGTAATGTATCTGTTAAGATCCATGACAATTACATGATAAAACCCCTGTGGAATAATTAGTAGAGTCAGCACACAAACATTGGTTTCCTAACAGAGATTTTTTTTTTTGTTTTTTTTCCTGCTTCCCCCTCCCCTACAACAATCTGCCTGTTCCTCAAGCATATTTCTTCTCCTCGTAATGTTCCAAAAGACACCGTTACTGTCTCCTTCATCTTTGGCACCCACCATTCCAATCAAAACAGCAACAATTAAGATGGATACTCCCTGATAGGTATTTTAGAGCAACAAGGGCAAAGCTGGTACCATAAATCTCTTTCCTTAGAGGGTATAGTCAAGTGACATGAGAAGTTAAAAGCTTAAAATGAAGTTTCAACTTCACCTGCCATTTTCTGTGTCACAGGGTGTAACACCCAAGCAGCGGGTATGGTCCAGTTCAAGGAAGGAGAAAGGGGCTGCACAGTCTTGTGGCCAATACTGCCAACTGTCTCCATGAAAGTCCTGATGCTATGGCCAGGCTGAAAATCCTCTGTCAAAAGCTAACTGGCAGCTGTTAATTAATATCTTCTACAAGAAGTATACAAAATGCCTGGGTTGAGTATTTTCTCTGGTAGCTTGTTAAATGCAAGACTTGAAGCCCAGCAAGTCTTTGTAACACAACTTGGTAGGCTTTGGTTCTCTTTGGACATGACATCCAACTGCAAAATGAACAGAAAAGGCAGAGCTGGACAGAATATTTGAGAATATTGAAGAAGGGAGGATGGGGAGGGAAGACTGGATGGAAACACCCAGCAACCTCTCGTGTCTGTTACAATAGAAGACAAACAGAAAATAAAAGAGCAGCTGAAATCACCCTCCAACATAAAAATGTTTCTCTACATTGATCACAACAAAAAGGCCTCATTTCTCTCCAGGAGCCTCTTTGAGCAACCTAGGAGCTGATCCTCCATCTTCTAAATCCTCAGGGGACCTTTCTAGCCCTCAGAGTGGCTAGCCTGCTTTTGGGACATGTTTCCCAAGGATGAAAAAAAAGCAGCCCTACTGAAATGTAAATGCTGTAGAGGATCTATCCTCCAAACTGGGATTGTTCCGCTTTAGCCCCAATCTCTGCAACAAGGCCTTTGAGTCTCAAATTTATTTACTGACCACAGTCCCCCTGTAATCAAGCTGTGGTTTCGCTGCAGAAAGTGACCCTGAGAAAAAATAAAATAAAATAAAAGCACCACATGATTCTACATAACTGCAGACCAAATTACATCCTCAATTACTCCCATACCCCCATCCTCAAATACCCCCATTAACAACTGGGGTTGCAAAGGTGTGACTGGAAGATGGATTTGGCCTGCAGAACCGTAAATCCTCTGGGACAACAACTAGAAAAATGCCAGTTGACTTCAGTGACGAGGTGCAGAACTGGCGGGTATGGCTAAATCACATACATGTATAAACTGAAAAAAATGTTTCAGATGGTGTGTTCTTCCCCTTCAGTCCTCTCGGCTTTCATCTGGGGCTGTGAATATCTTTAGACATACTCATACAAAGGCAGGCAATACTGAAGGAAAAAAAGTCTTGTATACAAAAAAAATATTTGAGCTCATAGTTGAATGGTTTACTGGAAAACTCTTAACTTTCCATATGTATTTTTCCTTGAATACCAATGATCTGTTTTTCTCTACTCTCATAACCTAATCAAGAAGGAAACAGGTCAAACAATTGTAATCTTATAAAATTGGAGACATTTTATGCTTTACTGAGATCCCAATGCTGAAATGTCTGATGTTAGAAACAATAGAGCAAAAGATTTAAATGACTGAAAGCTATTTTACAATAAATGTGTCTTACATAAGTTGCATACACAAGAAGAAAATAAAAATTAAGGAAAATTGCTCAAATGAAATGCATAAGCTGGGAATATAAATAGACTACAATGTGTAGACTTGCATATTCTAGCTGCCATTGCTCTATTTGGCTTCAGAAACAAAATTATTTAGGATAATTATAATTACAGCTGGTAAGAATTTTCACGCTCAGGGAAATGCTAACATTTCAACATTTGTTTTCATGCTGAATCAGAATTAAAAAATTCAAATTCCTCTCAGAAACAAATTCTGAAAAATTATGATTCTTAGGTATTAAATCTAGATACTGCTAAAACATTGTCCTACATATATCAATAACTGCAGTATCTAGTAGGAACATATTGTAATATTTCATTTGGTATTCCAGTATGATTACAAAGTCAACATGAATGGAATATGAAAATTAAACACTTCCAGTTAACAAAGCAGAATATTTTGGTGTTGAACAAGGATGTTGGGATGAGATTTTCAGCACTGTGGAAATGTTTGCATTTTGAAAAAAAAAAAAAAAAAATTGCTGACAGTAATTTTTTTCATCCACTATTGTTTTACTAGTTAAGTTTTGACACCTCTTAGCACTTCTTCTCTTTAACAACATCCTGATTAAGTGGTTTTTCTTTTCTTCTCACTTCCTTCCTTTTACTTCCTTTCCAGTAGTATGATGATTAAGAAGATTTATTACTATATTTGTACAGTGCCTAGTTATATAGACACCTTTACACTGAGGTCCTCAAAATTGACTCCTCATAAAATCCAAGCAAGATTAAATTATGAACAAAGAGAGGTGTGCGTTTAAGGGGAGAGCTTGGATTAGAAGCAGCATAGCCCCGGATCTTGCGCTGTATTTCAGACTGTAATGCCTCTTGAAAAATGGCTCAACGCATCATCTCACAGAAGAGATCAGCCAGGTGAAGCACCATGCATAAAACCAGATTTTCAGTGTATTTCTGACAACACAATTCACACTCATGGGAGCACAGATAGCGGGTGCACCTTCACCAGTCTTCTAGTTGAGACCAAGGAGCGCCTTGTGTGAGGGCCCAGCAGCCTGCCTGGCCTGCACCGCTGAGCCACCTGGGATATGCCAGAAAGAGACCCCCCTTGAGACATTCCTGGCGTGTGCAGGCATTCAGGCCATGCCATCAAACCAGACATAGTCTGAAGTAAAACCCCCTGGAGTTTACCCCCTCTACTCTGCCCTGGTGAGACCGCATCTGGAATATTGTGTCCAGTCCTGGGCCCCTCAGTTCAGAAAGGACAGGGAACTGCTGGAGAGGGTCCAACGCAGGGCAACAAAGATGATTAAGGGAGTGGAGCATCTCCCTTATGAGGAAAGGCTGAGGGAGCTGGGGCTCTTTAGTTTGGAGAAGAGGAGACTGAGGTGTGACCTCATTAGTGTTTATAAATATATAAAAGGTGAGTGTCAGGAGAATGGAGCCAGGCTCCTTTCTGTGACAACCAATGATAGGACAAGGGGCAATGGATACAAACTGGAACACAGGAGGTTCCACTTAAATATGAGAAGAAACTTCACAGTGAGGGTGCCAGAGCACTGGAACAGGCTGCCCAGGGGGGTTGTGGAGTCTTCTTCTCTGGAGACATTCAAAACCCGCCTGGACACATTCCTGTGTAACCTCATCTAGGTGTTCCTGCTCTGTCAGGGGGATTGGACTAGATGATCTTTTGAGGTCCCTTTCAATCCCAAACATACTGTGATTCTATGAGTACCCATGCTGGGGTACCAGATCCTTTTTCCTCTGGTCTGCTTCTGCTGAGCTGTGCTGCTGCTGGTGCAGAAGTAGCCATAAAAAAACCTACATCTCATCCACGGTATTTGGAATATCTCTGCAACTACTAGTTATGATTGGACCTTTTGAAAGTATTTGCGAAGTGTAGACCTTAAGAAATGCAGTTAAGGTGCTATGGAAACATACAAGCCCTATGGTAGAGCATAGCAGAGGGTAACATAGATGTACCCACGTTATCTACCTGTAAAGGAAATGGTTACACTGGGAGGTGAAGTGCTCCTGCACGCCCTGACCCATCTCTGTAACACCTTCATCTGCTTCTCCACGGATGGAAACTGCGTCCTCGGGCAGGATGCCTTCCATGGTGCCCTCACGGGAGATGTCTCAGCTGGACATGGAGGCAACCAGCCCTCCTGAACACACTCATGAACACCTAGCTCATTGAAAACTCAAGCTGCAGTGCAGAATATCCCTCTGTTCTCCTTCTGACAGTGAACTGCACCAAAAGCTTCACCAGGAGGGAGAAATAATGTTTGACAATGTCATGTATCTTACCCAACAGCGAGAGCCAAGGTTCCACAGCCGGGTGCTCACCCTATCCCACACGTGAGCAGTCTGGGCTCACCGGCTCCAACCTCCAGGGTCCCTAGAGGGAAAGCTGCAGTGTCCCCTTGCACAAAACTCAGGCACCTCTGTCACCTGCAGTGACCTGTTTGCACGTTGGCCAAGAAAGAACTCAGCAGAGCAGCCTCCACATCCAGGCACCTGCCCTTGGTGCCGAAATACAAGCACTGCAGGAATTTGCTCTTTTCAGTAAACTGTCTCAAATAATTGCCTCGGCTTTAAAGTTGAAGGCCTCTAGAGTAATGAACAACTGTTATTTCTAGCACAATGGGATCATTGTCTATAATGTTATCCCTTAATTGCTACTGCAGTGCAAATTATGAAAAGCAAGAATATCCAAATATAGAGACACTCGGCCCTTGTGACAGGAAATTAAGGTCTGTTCCCTAACACTGCTGCTTACCCTGAACTCCAGCTCAAGTCAAAATGAATTACATACATTCTGTACTTTGAAAAGCAAGCTCTTAACCTTTACAAACAAGAGTTTATTGAGTTCACATCATATGTGCTCTGGCTATCTCTATAAACATCTAACACTTTTTTTGATCCCACTTAATCTCCTGGCCATCCTGGTCCCATCAGAGCTAATGACAAAACTTGTCTAAAAAAAGTTGAAATACATTTTTTTAAAATAATGAATAAAGCTGCAAGTGTATTGTCTTTTGAACTTTTAGTGGGTTTGATTGTTTAATTGGTTGTTATTTTGAACTGCAAGAAAAAGCAAGTGAATGTTGCTATATCATCCACAATATAAAATATTTCATATTCCATCCTGTTTTTCATACCTTGAGATTCTATAATTTTCAGCCTCTTGGATAAAATCTTTTTCATACCTGTTCATGCCTTGCTTTGGTGTCGTACTCCTTGGAAGCAATAACGACCAGAACAAACTCAGGCTTCTAAGAAAGAGCCTGCTGTCTTTATGTTGTCATTTTAATATTCCAATAATTAAGAGTCTAAATATTTAATCTCCACTGTCTACTGTCTGAAAAGCTTGGTATTGTCAAACAATAGTGGTAAACTTCTGAGGAAAGGTCTGATCATTCTCTTACTGATGTCAGTGGGAATTTTGCCAGGAAGCTCAGCATGAGCAGGGTATAGCCCAAAGTAATCAGTTCTACAGATGATTACATGAAAAGCCCTTAATTATAGCATGATGATTGAGTATTATTACAGTCATGAGACAGAGGCATCTTCTGGAACCAAAACCAAGAAAAATAATGTATTGAGGCTATTCCTCCTCCAAGTTGTGCCTCTTTGGCAGCAGCATTTTATCAGATGACATTTCACATGTTAGCACAGCTACTCAGGTTTTGGCGGCCGCCTGGCACGCACAGCAAAATGAGCCCAGATTTCCTCTTCCTCAGTTCCTCTCTGCTAAAGGTCTCTCAGCCTGCCAAGGTTGTGCTGTTTGGTAAGCAAGATGTTTTTGGCAAAACCAGGAACTGTCTGCGCTTCTTTGTCAGTTCTCACTTCGGTTCAATGGCACTTCTTGCTCCGTAGATGACTTTTCCAAGCTGGGAAAGGGCAAGTAGCTAATGACATTGCTTGATGGCTGCTGTTTTAATTAAGACAGGGAAGAGAGAGCACAGAGCCCCCAAATCCAGACTCCTGCTTCTGCAGCCTTGGCTAACCTGCCCAATGCTCCAGCTGAGAGCGGGAGGGAGCAGGTTCTGGCCGTGAATTTGGCACTGAGGGCACAGACGAGGCGTGTGAGCTAAGAGGATGCCCATGCAAACACAGTCAGCATCTTCACGGTTCTTCAGGGAGCGTTTGCTGTTAGGCAGATGGACAGATGCAGTTTTGCACAGTTCATCTGAGAATGGGAAGCTGGCATAGTACCCTGCAAAAGCAAAGTCTGTATGAAGATGGGAATATGATTAGACTTCATATGAACTTTGGATTAAAATGTTGTATTATAACTTATAGGTAAGGAAATTAATTTTCTTACTGTTACTTGAGGGTCAAACAGAAACGTGCTTGTCACTCCGCCCCCCTCCCCTCCAGAAACAATGATTCTGGTGGTTTAGCAAAATCCGTCTTAATAAAGGTAAAAGGCAAATATTAATAAAACATGCATAGTCACTTAATTCACTGTTACTAAATCATTAATAGGGTTTAGTTCTCTTTTTTTTTTTTTTTTTGGTCAAAGCCACAGAAAGCTGAGAGATGACAGTGGGAAAACACACATCCACAGCAAGTTTTAGGTAAATTTTGAGGGGATTTTCTTCACTACTTTACTTAGGAGATATGTTTTTATGTTACATTTTCATTTATTTTCCACATTTCTATATTGCTTATGTTTCTTTATCTGAAAGGAACTGGGAAACTCTCCCTCTGCTTCCTGCCTGAAGTTTCTCTCTCTGGAAGCAGCTTTTTTCCCTGTCATGATACATGTTGTCAGGCTTTGTCTCCTCTTGAAATTATCATAAAAATGGTACACTGGCAAGCAGTCCCATTTGTAACAGCGGGGGATTCTGAAATATTTTCAGTTATTTTCCTAATAGCAGCTGGTGATTTCCTGAAGCTATGCATTCTGATTGAATATCTTTCCTTTCTGCAGTTCTCTGAAGCAGTCGTTAAAAAATCACTGCTATTTCATTTTAACCTCTCAAGAGATGAGCAAAAATCTGTTGCCTAGCAAGCAGAAGTACTATTGCCTGTGTTAAAAGGTCAAGGCAAAAACATGCTGAAAACTTTTTGGATACCTATATGAAGAGATGATCTATGACTTGGGAGTTGTTCATTGCACAAAGGAGTCTTCATCTGTGCATGCTGCTCTCACATACTTTATGCCACTTAAAGGAGAGGAGTATCTGTATTCCTCAGAGAAGCATTCTGACATTTCAAAAAGATAACAGCTACCTCTCAGTTTAAATAAACTCAGAAATGTGCCTGGAAAATAATTTATCATTGGCTATAGAAATGTCAGAGTTCCAGACTAAGTGATAGAGGTGTTGAATTCTTTTCACTCTTTGACCATGTGCTAAAATAAGGAGCAAATTAAAAGCTATTGTGCTTATTTTCTGAGAGCAGCCACTACATTTGGTAATAGCTTCCACGGAAATCCATCACACAATATACATATTACAGTCCTGAATATTCTACCTACTATACCCTATACTATACTTCAGTTCTCAAGATCTTTGTACAGAGCAGCTCATGTGTCACACACAGCAAACATGCTGCACCTCTCAGTTGGGCGGATGTATTTCTGGGGTGCTATAAGCTCAACTTATTAGAGTGCAACATTAACTCCATACAGAAACTTCTGAAAATGAGAGCTTGGTCTGGCTTTAGGCGTTGTGCAGACCTAAGTGGGAGGGAGTACACGGAATGTATGTGTTTTACACAAAGAGGCTTGGCACACCTATAGCCCCTACACTCTTTCAGCACAACAGCTGCCTGGCTCCCAGTGTTGTTGAGGAATGAGGAGGAGATGGAACCATGGCTACCCTTCTGTGATTTGTAAGAAACAGGAAAAATCACCAGGAAGAGCAAGAGAGTGCACCTCTATCACATACAGTGAAAAGCTGTTCTGTCAGCTACACAGTACAACCAGAAGGCATCATTGCATACTATATAGAATCAAAGAATCATGGAATCATAGAATAGTTTGGGTTGGAAGGGACTTTCAAAGGTCATCTAGTCCAATCCTCTGCAATTAGCAGGGACATCTTCAACTAGATCAGGTTGCTCAGAGTCCCATCCAGCCTGGCCTGGAATGTCTCCAGGGATGGGGCATCTACCACCTTTCTGGGCAACCTGTGCCAGTATTTCACCACCCTCATTGTAAAAAATGTCTTCCTTATATCTGGCCTGAATCTCCTCTCCTTTAGATTAAAACCATCACCCCTTGTCCTACTGCAACAGGCCCTGCTAAAAAGTCTGTCATCTTCTACAGTATAACCAGAAAGTCTGATAGACAAAGCTTTCAATTTACTGCTCACATCCAGTAAGATATCTGTCTGGACTAGTCAATCAGGGTGAAACAAAATGCCTCCTCCTTCCTTATCTGCTGCTATGGAGGCGTGAAAAGTGGATCAGACATCAAAATGGGATGAAGGAGAAGAAGTTTATTATAATAACTCCATCAAACTCTCAACCTCTGCCATTAAGTTTCCAAATTCAAAATACACCCTTTCCATCGTGATGCATTGGTATAAGAGCTTCCTAATGACTTGATCCAGCGAGCATGTGAGCTGCTTCTGTCTCATCTCTCTCAACTCAGACTGCCAGTTAATTCAGGCCGGAGTGCTGTGGTGAGCTCAGTTGGGCTGGTCCAGCCTCTGACAGCAGCTGGGTCCCCAGGCAGGTTCAGCATCCCACCTGCACAGACTCTGCAGCAGGGTCAGGACTCTGGCAACTGATCCAGAAATCAAAGTGGTTAAGAAAACTTTGTCAGAAGTGTTAAAATAACATTTCCTTTGTGTCATTTATCATTCTTCCCTTCCAAACTTATCAGTTTTATCAACTGTTTGTTAAATTCGTGTTCTGGAAGCAAATGCACTTGTGTTCTCCCAGACTTTTCTTTGAACTGATTATCTGTTTGAAAATACCCTTCAGCTTGTTAAAAAAGAAAAAGAAAAAAGGAAGAAGAGAGGGTTATGAGCTAATATCCTTTCTAATAACCACAGAAACCAGAATCTTCTGAAGAAAATTAGCATTTCTCTCTTCCCTGGCATAAAATCACTCTAACCCACCTTCCCAATTTGCCTGATGGTGAAGGATTGCTAGGCAACACCACACTTGCAGGTCAGCTGCCACCTCGTGACTATGCCAATGTCCATTTTATGAGGCCTACACTGGTTTGTTTTTTTTTCAATTATTATATTGCCATGTAAGATTAAGAGCATTTAAATATACTTAGCTAATCTTCCTACCGTAATACTAGCTCTTGCTTAGTCTAAAACTGTGTTACTACAGCTGAATATTGCTTGGAATATCGAAATATTTGCAAGTAAAACCTACCATTTTCTTCAGTAGTATAATGAAATAAGATATAAGATTAGGCTTGATTTAAATTAGAAGGTATCCTTTCTCATACTCTGCCTGCCTTCCTGTTTTTCACGGCAATGGCAACTGTTTGATTTGACTTGAAGGAAAACTGAATAGCTAGCCTGAAGTAGCAGATGAATCATTCTAATATCTGATGACTTTCCCAAATAAAGGCAGCGCTCTCCAGGAGCAAATGTCAGTCTGCATCACTTAACAAGCTTATCTGAGCCAACATCGTCAGCAGGGACACGCTCACACTGAAAAGCCGATGGCCGATGGTGGGATTTTCAGTACATTGCCAAACTGCCTAGTAGGATAGTGATATTCCTAATTTCCCAATGAACTTCAGCACCCAGCCTGTGCCTGAGCAAGCACTGAAGAGTAACATATGACTTATTGCAAAAGTTCCCAACCATGAAATCCTGAAAAATATGAGATGTTCCTCAGCATGCCTCCACTGGTGCTGGGGCATCTCCTGCTCTTGTTCTGCTCAGGTGCTTTCGCAGTGCCCGTCCTTCTGGTAGCCTGGGCATTACCCTTAGAGTCTCACCAGACACTCAGCTACTTCAAAGAAGTGCCAACTAAAGATGGGTTTTCATAAAAGTAAGCACCTGAATACAGCGCAGAAACCTTTTTAATGCTGAGTACCTCATGAAGTTGTCAACCTCCTTGCAAATGGCTCTTGGAGCACTGGGAATGCAAGTGCTGGGGATAAAATTCAGTAGCAGCATATGCTGGTAAACCAGCACTGCTGGAACCAAGTGCTCAGGACTGTGAAATAAAGCAGCACTTGGCTTCCACCTGAGCCCCAGGAGCCCGGTGAAGCCCAAGGAGAGCTGGGGCTGAGGGGCCTCCAGGGAGTCGGGCTCCCCTCTGTCAAGGCGGGGAGTTCATTGGGTAGCATCTCCCTCTGGGGACTCCCCCAGCTCCTGCCTCTTGCCACCAGGAGAGGTCATCCCAAACCATCATCTGAATGTCTGGCTTGGGCAAGCCATATTTATTTCAGCACATTCTAGCAGGCATCTAGTTCAAAATAGCTTGATTAGCCTAAAAACCAATAGCAGGTTTTCGTTCCTTTTTGTTTGTTTGTCTTTTGTTTTTGTTTTGTTGTGTTGGTTCATCTGAAAATGAGTTCATTTTCTTCTTGCAGTTAGAAACCTTTCTTTTTCTTAGCTAGCATGATCATTATTTGGACTTAGTTTGAGAACAAGAACATAACACCCCAGCACAGAACAGAGTTAATGTTTTTAATTGCTCTGGTCTGAGAGCCAAGGACGTTCTGAGCACTCTGCCCACAGGTGTAAGACATGAAGGAAGGGGGCATGGATGGGGCAGAGCTTGACTGACATCCAGACTGGAGTATTCCATCCCATTAGTGTCTTGCTTCATATTTAAGGAGCGTCAGGATATTCCAGTCTCTCTCTCATACTTTCTTAACCTTTTTCACTCTCTTTGTCAGAGCCAGGGGAGTTCTGTTCAGGACTTTTATTAGTTTGGCCTTTGCCATCCTGCCATTTGAAAAGGCCCCTGGGCTTTTCTGTCTTTTTTCCTCTTTTCTCTCTCTGGGATCGGCTGTTAGGACCAAGTGCTGGTGCCTGGGACTGGTTGCTCAGTGTGGACGGAGTTAATAAAGAATTGCATTGAATATCTTTTATTTTGTATTATGTTCTATTCCTATTTTATAAATATATTTACTAGTATCATATTAGTATTTTGTTAATTTATTAAACTATGTTTATCTCAATCCAAGTTTCTCCCTTCCCTTTTGATTCTCTTCCCTACTTGGGGGGTGTGAGTGAGCAGCTATCGTGGTTATATTGCTAGCTCGGGTTAAACCATGACTTTTGTTTTGTTTTTAAAAACCTGTTACCTAGTCTGTGAACCTTTCAGTGTAATAAGATGCAATTTTTTTCTACAATGCTTATCATTAATTACATGCTTTTCCTAAAAGTATGGGGAGTCTACTGTAATCAGATGTAATTAGAAAGTCAAAGTTGAGGATTTTAAAACCACCACAATCTAATCAAACACAATCATGACAGCTGTCATCACTGTCACAGTATTTACAGCAATTTCCCTTTAAAGGTTTCCATGTGTTTTCACCAACATAGGGGCTAGTCTCAGACCATTTTAAATTATATTTTTACATCACTTTTTTATTTGTTTGGGTTTCTTCTTTTTACTAGACTTGGGTCTTTGATGGGATCCATACATGCCAAAGTTTCTCACACTGCTCTGAAGCCACGATTGGGTATCATCACAGCTTTCAGAAACTTGCAGACAACCCAAGGAAAATTTAAAAGATGGAACCAGAGTTTTTTACAGAGGTTCATGGACTTCAGTGACACCCTATGGAGCCTCAAGGTTTCCCTCGTCACAGAGGCAGCAACATGCCAACTCATTTTTTTGATGAAAAACATGGAGCACTCACACGACTTCGGCATGACAAAAGATCCAAAGTGAAAAATCTCTTGCTGGATTCTATAATGTCAGGTAAACTGTTAGCTGGCACTGTAATAAAAAAGGAAAACCTAACATAAAACAAGAGCACTCTGATTAGCAATGTTGCTTTTTATTGAACATTCCACATTCAGCAAAACCACTGGGCTTCAGAAATAAGAAAGCATGAAAAAAATCACTGCAGGTCACTGGTAACTCTCATGAAAGCTCCATTATGAAGAGAACCTTTCTTTGGACACTTCTTTAATTGGACACATCTTAGGAACAAATTCTCTCATCAAAGGATGGATATTAACCTTTCACTAAAGTCAATGAGATCTGTATGCATCTCAGAAGAAAACTTGGCATTAATTGGTGTTCCTCTAGGGAGAAGGGAGAATAAGCAAAAACATGTATTTTTAATTAATGTTGTAAAAAATTGATATTACAATTTGTGAAATAAACAAATAAATAAAACCAGATGAATATAAAAATTGATTGTTATTTACAAGATTCTTTGAAAACATACATCTCTTTGCACTTAAGTCTTTTATCAGAGGGTACATTTATTTTGTTCTGGTTTACCCTCCATTATGTTCACACTGCAAGCTTTTACAGAAGTTTCTCTCTAATTTATTTAATAAAATAATATTTTTAAATTTTGCCCTTTACAGAAAAATACCAATTTGTTATTGGTTTTTTTTCCCTAAAGATTATTAAATAAAGTAGAAATAGTACTTCAAGCATTACTGAATTATTAGTTAATTGCTACAATCAGAAATCACAAGTCCTACCAGTCATGAGCAGAAACAACTCAGCTGTTGATTTGCTTAGCCTATCCCATGTTAAAGCATAATTACCCTTCCTCTGCATTTTTACTTCAGAAATAAAGAGGCACAAAGGAAGAATCTGTCACAGACTCATAGCCATCCCCTGACAGCCTTTTGCTTGCTCTGCTCAGACTAGGTACTGTACAACTCAATGCTTGTTCCACAGCCCTTCATGGACACTCACCGTGGTTTTTCAGTTGCTAAACATAGTCCTTTGAAGAGGAAACAGACTGAAAAACCTCATCTCCCTCACGGTTCTTTGTACCTTTCGAGGCAGATGACTTGTCGATATATTTTTACTTTCTTGCCAATTAGGTTGACTACGTATTTAACATTTAAATTTATGTTGCTGAGTCTTCTGTAGTTTTTCTATTATTCCACATACAAATCTGATGGAATATACTTGGCCTAGAAACCCTGATGACAGCCGGATCCTCAGGTGTGCAGCCATCGTCACGGTACTGTCAGTGTCTTCAAGCGTCCTGTCGCAGACTCTGGACACTGAGGTAGGATGTCCAGACCATGGAGGCCTTGGTCTTTGTTTCTATCTGTGCCAGACAATTATCTTATCAGCAAGTAGGGTATACAGTTGTGACTTCTGTGGATTGATATTGAAGTCATTTGAGCTTTTTTTAGTTTGCCAAGTCACACAGTGATGTTAGCTCATTACCATTTTCTGCCCTAAGTCACTTTTGTGCTCTTCTCACTTAAAATCTGTGGGCAGATGCTGCTGTTGACACTTCATGGGTGGAAGGTACTGGCCACTTGGTTCAGCTGGTCTTTGGAGTTCATTTAGTCACCACAGAACCACTGGCAATGCACCACTGCCATGCAATACCAGCCACAGCTCCAATGCTGCATCTTCCGTCTTTGGGTTTCTCCTTGGTGCCAAAGGATGGAAAGTGAGCTCAATGGTGGGAACAGCCTGGCTTTCTGACTGCTGTGCTGAGTGCCTTCAGAGGAGAGTCTTCACTTCTGCCAAAGTCCAATCTACTATACCAGCCTGAGATATCGATTGCCTGGAAACATTTATTTCCACTCTGCTTGAATTTCAGGAGTCAATAAACTTTATGTTTTAAGGGAGCTTAAATTTTCCTGTCAGCGTTGCTAATGTACTTACGGATTTCTGCAAACAACAATGGCAAACTCCCTCCTTTGACATTAAGTTCAGACCATTTCTTACAATACAGCCTCTGTTAGTTACCTCAGCAGTGCAGTACTGTGGTACATCTGCTCAAACTTCATCCAGTCATAACTGGAGAAGGTTTGAATGGACTTCATCAGGACTACGACTTGTTTATGTGCCTTTGATTAGCCTAAATAGTAAGATCTCCTAGCTTCCTGTTTAGCTGATGGAGAGTGACAGACCTGTCTAGATGGTGATCCAAAGTAATTAAATAAGACACTGAATGGAGACCTCTCCTGTTGCTGCTCAAAACAGAAGATCCCAGGGACAGTGGCCATCCTAAAAAATCAGCCTTTATGTATCCCACATAATAGATCCAGTGGAAGGCTCCCCTGAATATTTAAGAGATGAACCTAAACTAAACCCTGAGCAGCAAAATTTATCTTGTAAATGGGGAAGATGAAATCTGCAAAATACATACTTGATTTTTGAATCAATTTTTATTACCACGCTGTAACCAAGGGAAGTCTACTACAGACCAAGGAAACACAAGACCAATGATGTTCCCGACCAAAGGAATCTGTAGTCAAAGCAGACTACTCATGAGACTTTAAATAAAGTATGTCCTGTAATTTCTTTTCAGATATCTCACTGAAAATGTTCCTGTCTAATTCCTAAGACCTGCCACCTTTCATACAGTCCTCCAGTTTGTCAATGTTGATACAAGTGTTTACTGTACTGAAACCAATCTTCTCTTTTTCAACACGGTGATTTGTGAGACACGATATCAAATGTTTTATTACATTCTAGACATACTACAGTCTCTAGTAATTCTCATTTTTATATGTCCTCAGAAAAACCTGACTGTATCCAGTATGATTTTATCTTTGGAAATTGGCGTATTTTCACAGCTACACCCACAAAATAGTGTGTATTTGTAATATAAAAAACAATAATTTGGTAGAATAACAGAACACGCCTCTCTTTAATACATTGGGTGAAAATTTTGATCACTGATCATTTGATCATTGAAATAGAAAAATATTGTATGATATAACGGAAAAATTGAACGTGAAATCTCAGACTAATCTGAGTTGATGGCAAGTATCCAACTGCTTTGTAGATTAAAGCTATGGCCTCATAAAGAAGAGAATTGCAGAATTTTCTATATCTACAATTATACAAATTCTCAAATTATAGAACACAAAATATGACCATTTTAGTATTTTCTTGATACTAACCTTAATTAAATTAGATTTTTACAGCTACTGCTATATACTTCTAGAACTAAAAATACTATCAATTACAGGCTATTGCTAGATAAAGAACAGTCATCAGATATCTTGTAAAACTCCCCTGATAGGGAGCTTCAGTTGTGGGTACACAAGCTGCATAAATGTTATAATGAGACAGAGTTTACAAGTTTCTGGAGACCATCACTGATTGCTTCATACAGACAAAAATCCTACAAAACATCGGGAAAAATGACTTCTGTGGATTCAGTCCTAAACAATATTTTGGAGTTGGTTCAGAGCTAGTTAGAACTTGAAGCACTTATAGTTGAAGCTTTTGGAAAATTCTGTAACTTCCAAAAGATGGTCATGTTTTTCTGGCAGCTGTGTGGGACCAGTATCACGAGTAAATGATAGCTGGAGCCCATCAGGAGGGCTTCTGGACTGAATCCTGTGATGCCCAAAGAAGAGCCTTCTCATGCTCACTGGGAGAGCTCTGTGATATGAACCAAAGTCTGGGAAGTGGTGACCAGCAGCAGTCTCTTTTCAAAAGCATTTTCTTGATCCAAAGCAAAACAGTAATGTAGATGCTTTCTATTAATCCCATGGGGGTGGTAGTTAAGCCCTACTATTACAGGTTTTTTACATTGGTGCTGTGTCATGGTGCTCCAGTTCTTCATGCATTTTATCTTCAGCAAATAAAACAAAATTAAGAGTTTACAAAAATATTGCTTGAAAGTAGGAAACCGAGTTTTGAGCACTCTGAAAGCATAATTTAGCTTTCTGGGCTTTTGGCTTCAAATAAGGTTTTTTCTAAAACAAGAAAAAGGGAAAAAAGGAACCTTTGCAATGGGAAGAGGAAGGGGAGGGGGAAGGGGAGGGGGTAGGGGAGGGGGAAGGGGAGGGAAGGAAAGGGAAGGGGAAGGGAAGGGGAAGGGGAGGGAAGGAAAGGGAAGGGGAAGGGGAAGGGGAAGGGGAAGGGGAAGGGGAAGGGGAAGGGGAAGGGGAAGGGGAAGGGGAAGGGGAAGGGAAGGGAAGGGAAGGGAAGGGAAGGGAAGGGAAGGGAAGGGAAGGGAAGGGAAGGGAAGAAGGGAAAGTTCTCTCAAGCTGTGCAATGCCTTTCTGCCTCCTCAAGCCTTCCCAATTTCTTCCCTCCAACTCGCCTGCTCTCATCCTTCAATGCAGCAATGGGTACACTACTGCATCAACATGTCAATAGTGGTTATTAGCTAACTTGTGGAAATATTAATTGAAAACACTTCAGTGGATATTTTCAATGGCAACAAATGAGTTGTCATTGATGATAACAGGAACAAAAGTTGAGCATCCTCAGAGTATTATCTCTTCATGTTAAAAGCAAACCTTGGCTAGATGTTGGGAACCTAGATCTTGTAATTGGCAGTCTAATAATTTCCAACAAAATTGGACACATGTAACATGTAAGCATAAACATTTTCTATATCATATGTTTTTGTATGTTTCCACCTATATTTTTGTACAAATAATTAGTGCATAAAAGGCTCAAATTCCCATCAAATACAGAAACTAAACTGAAAATGCTAACTGTAAAAATGCAGACAGCCAAGTTTACCCAGAAGGTAACTCTGCTTTAGGATGGATTAATTTGCTCATGATGCATTATTATTCTTTACGAACTTTGCAGGAACTCTAACAGATAAAAACGCTTCCAAGAGCTGTGTTTTTACTGTCAGTAATGCTTGTGCAAAAGCAAAGAAATATCTTGGCAAGACAATAAGACACCAACATACGCCCAAGGCTATTCTTTTTCTACATAAATTTCAGTGTCAAAATGGTAGAAAAAACAAAATAATGTTCAAGCTGCTAAAGGGTACTGCCCACTGTGAAAAACAGAAAGATAACTATACACACAATTATTCAAATGTGCCCTGATAACTAACACGAAGATTTTGAAGGGCTAGCACAGAATTTTCTAAACATATTACTTCCTGATAAGCAAAATAGACAGAAAATAAACAACTAGGGTGATTTTCTCATTTGAAAAATAGCTTACAGAGGCAATACTAAGCAGGCTGAAATGGTTATGGACAGCAAGCCATGATGTAGTTTTTAATTCCATTTCTTCAGGCTCCCTATGTTTTGCATAGCAATACCCGCTGAACAAATCCACCTGAGATCAAATTCTAATTATCACTTAAGAATTCAGTGGAAATTCTGTAGGAGTGAGGGATGAATATTTGATCCTCAGGCATGTAAAAAAAAGAGGTCATATTTGCAGTATTTTTCCTTTTGTAGCAAGAAAGCAAAGAGTCTCAAAGGACGACTTGTATGCTGTCACTGGTCTGCAAGCCACTTAAAAGGTGCAAGCCTTGGAAGAGAAAGGTGCCCATTGCTGGGATGTCACATTACTGTGACTGCTGCTCTTCCATGTACATGGCAAAAGAGGGCAGTGGAGCGCTGTACATTTCAATAGATTAAACTAATGATCCCTGCAGATCTTTTATCTACATGTCTTTGCTGCAAAAATTATTACAATACCTAAAAAAAAGCAATCATGTTGTATTAGTAATATCCAGACAGTTTAAACAGAACATATCTTAAGCTTTTATTGAAAATGGCATTTCTCTCCTAGCGAGCCTTGTAATAGATTGATTGAAACCTCCTTAAATTGCCTACATTACTTCCCAAATCTCCTGTCACAGGAGGTTATTGCATTTTCACTCACTAATAGGATTCTCCATATTGGTTTCATTTGCATTACCTTCTTCACATGCACCCCAGGGAAGTTTGTGTTCCTGTCTATAACACAACTCTCCAAATTTAAAAAGGCCAACAGCAGTTTAGGTGACCTCACAAAGAATGAGCTTTGTTTCCTTTCTTGTGTCACTAACAACAAAACTGTGTTGTTTTTTGCCAGCATGCTATGGCCAGTCATTGCTTATCTTGGATGCTTGCTTAATTTATTGGACAGTTCTGCCTTCTGAATCCTTCCCAAGTGTTTCTAGGCTTTGTCTGCACCATGTCCATCTCTAAATGTGTCGTTCATGAAACTTTAAACATTCAGGAACACCATCTGTTGTTCCCATAATTAAGAAAAGAGTTTGAAGGTCAAACATATCTTCAAACACCTCTAGTTTTACATTTTAATAAAATCAAATCTAAATTTTAGGTTTGCTTTGGTTTTCAATTTGAGTCTGGGATGCTGTTTCCTTTTGCTGAAAGCAGCAGTTCCCACTTCTGCATAAACTGACATGGATAATGTGTCACTAAATAATGACATGTTATTTAAGAGGAGTGGTCACAATGATGAACTGTGGCCTCTCTACCCAAAAACCTTCTTTCATCTTGTCAACAACAGCCTTTAGTCTTTCTTCAAAATGACAAAGGTTTCCAGTGTCAATATGCTCCCCTGACTGTCCTCGGGATGGCAGTGCTCTAACCAGATATATTAGCAAAGCTCTTACTTTCCCCTTATAAGCCAAAGTCTGGTACTCAAATGTCACTCACTACAAAATGCTGCATTTTATTTAATGGCTACAACATGTCAGCACTGTCTCCAATGCTTCTTTGATGTAAAAAGACAACGGGATGTGACAAGATACCTTTGATGTGCCACATCCAACCTGAAGTTTGAATTATTTATAAATGTTTAGAAAATTACATAAAATGATAGTGTAGTGATATGTAAACCATTACCACTACATTCTCAGATCAAAACACAGTAATCGCCAACATCATTATCTTATTCCAGAGCAGTTTCAAGGGTTGATCACTGGACTGGGATATGCGGAGTCAGTTAATCAGCCTGGTTCTTCCCTGATGGTGACTTCAGGGAAGTCCTCCCAGCCTCCTCAGCTTCAGTTTCCTCTACTTTAAACCAGTCAGTGTCTGGACATCACAGTGCTAAGTAGGTTTTATATTTACAGTATAGATGCTAGATATTATTCCTGTTATTACAGGTTTTGTTCTATTTTTACAGTGATATTATTCCTATTACTACAGTATTGTGTATCCAGGGTGCTGGGTCCTGAGAAAACACAAATGCAGGCTGAACAAATCTCACAACTGTTTATATTTGAAAACTGCTTTAGAAGTGTAAGACCATCCTTTCCACACCAGTGCACTTAAACTTATGGGAAAAATCAATAATTTTCTCTACAAACTGACCAGACCTTTTCCAGTATGTCTTGCTCCATGTAAAAATGCACAAACCATCCTCAAATATAAATAGAAAAACCTTGCAATAGTGCTAAACCCACAGATGCTTCTATTTTTCATGAGATCTTTACAGAAATATTTTTATGCTTTGGTCAACTCCCTGAGACAAAGAACACCAGTTTTCTTAACAGAAGAAATATTGTTTATTCTTTTATGTATTCATTTTGTCCTTAACTAAATAATAAAGCAATGCTGTATTTCAATAACATACTTAATAAGCAATATAACATAAAATAACTCTTCCTTTCTTCCTTCCTAAAATAGTTCCTCATTTCCTGATTTATGTTTCTATACTTAGAATGACTTTTAATAAAAAAACTATATAATAAGAATTTTATCATTTACATTTTATATTGTTGTAAAATTTATATAAAGATATATATACATATAAAATCATAGCATTGTTTAGGTTGGAAAAGATGTCATTAAGTCCAACCATCAACCTAGCACTGTCAAGTTCACCTCTAAACCATATCCCTAAGCACCACATCTACACTATCCAAAAAAGTAAGAGCTGAGCATGTCCAGGTCAGGTGAAAATCAAGAGACTTTCCAAATCTGGGTGTTGTCAGTTATAAGACCATGGGGTCCTCACCACACTTGAGCATCGATAGAAGGGCACTCCACCACCATGAGCCAAAGCTGAGGATGCTCTGGAAACAAAGAATCCCCTACACAAAGGTGTTGAGGAGGAGAGGAGACAGGCATGGACAGGCCACCGTCTTGACCAGAGATAAAGTCCATCCAGAAACTTAACTCAGAAGCACATTTAATTTGTGACGGAATCTTTTTGCATCTCACTCCTGTCCTCACAAAGAACTGGCATAAATGTATTGGAAAGACATATGAGCTTCAGATTGCAATGAATTCCAGGAGCTGCTTTTGCAAGCCAAGCAGTCTCACCCTTGATTTCTGGGGAAATGACCTAGTCCATGTAATAAATTGTGACCCAAGACTAAGCAAAACAACCACAACAAGGACTTTTTGGTGGAAATCTACTCTAGGTATACCTGCTTTAGTAGGTGGGTTGGACTAGATGATCTCCAGAGGTCACATCCAACCCCAAACAATTCTGTGATTCTGTGAAATGGGCAAATGAAAAGTGATCATTTTTACTCTCAAGCATAATTACATGTTCATTGGTAATGGGTACATCCATATGTGCATATGCACAACATCTCTTTAAACTAACAATAACAAATACTTTTAGTGCAAACGATACTGTAATAGATATCACAGAGAATGTTTTTAAAAATGAACCATTATGATTGGTAAAAAACAGTAACATGCAGGTAAGGAACAAGACTTGGTTTTGCTTTTAAATAAAATAATCAACTTTTCACACATGGAAAAATAAAATAAAGCTTTCCTCGGCAAGGACCATCATTCAAAGGACAGTGCATTCTGGGCCACAAGTGCCATCTGCTACTATTACAGCAAGAGATGGAAAAACATAATCACCTTCTGCATTGAAAGTGCTTATTCTCTTCTTGTTACACTCAAAGGTGATAATAAATCGGCATTTTTTCAGCCCGTCCTCTATCAGAACACAAAAAATGTTGCCTAAGTGTTGAAAGGGAAATCCAGCACAGGTTTCCAGAAGAATACCTCTGGTGGAAGGAGGATGAGGCTGGTGGGTGGCTGTTGAGCTGTACATGAGGATAAATAAGCATGAAGAAACTGTGTCAGAACCAAAATCAAGCAGTAGGCAACATCCAGCTGATAATGAGATCAACATCTACAGTCTTAAAACCTTTACATAACTGAAATATTAAGAGGAAAATAAATGAGTTTCACAGTTTGAGCATCTGATCTCATAGAACTGTAGCTCAAAGAGAACTGAAGTCACAGTACCCGTGCAGGCATCATAGGAATGTGAGACAGGTTATTCACAGGCTCAAGACAATCAACAGCTATCTTAAAAGTGGCAAATTAAGAAATACATCTTCCTACACAGCTGAAGATGTTATTTAATCAAGTATTAATTAAACACATTGATACATGCCCACACTGGGTCACAACATTGTGTTGTTAAGGCACATCACTATACATTTAATATCATGCATTTCAGCTTGTTTTCAAGCCTACACCAGAGGGTGACTGACACAATACAGCAAGTCCTGACCTCATGGTCTAGCTCTGCACTTCATCTCCTTGCCAGACGCTGGATAACCCCTGTCAGGGGAGACTCCTCTGTCCTCAAAGTGTCTCCATGTGAGATATGCATCACAAGATCTGGCATGCCCAGACTTACCTGGGGTTTGCAAGTTCCCAATGGATTTGCCTTCCTACCATCCATCCATCCATCTAGCCATGCCATACTATACACTAATTTTTTGTTCCAGCTACTAGTGAGGTGTCCTATGAAACTCATCTCATCCCTCAAAGTGCAGATACCCCCAGTATACCCCAATCGGGATGCTGTCTTTCAGTTAACCTTCTCCTTGCTGAATCTCAAGAGGCTTTTAGTTATTTTTACAGTTATCAGAAGAACCACTTGATTTCTCTAATCATCTAGAGGATCCAATTGTATATAAGTCTAGTTTACCTAGCTGACATCCATAAAAACAGCAGTAGCATACCCACAAGCTTATCCTGGAACAACTCCTTTTTGGTATGTACAGATGTTCTTTGGAGTGCTGATTCTTTCAGTTTTTTTCATGAAATCTGCCGAACCAAAGGCACACATTACGTAGATACATATTTCAACCATATACCATGAACAGTTATTTCTCATAGTTAGCAATCTGCCTCTGAATTTAGCAATACTTTATATAGAACACACATTATACGTTATTAATAAGCATTATTAGTTTTAAGGTCTGTATGTCACATCAACCATTGCCAAATCACTTTAAAAAAAAGGGTACTTGGCTACATGGGCTGAAGAGTGACAAAGGTGGCTGGATGTCATCCTAGCTACATCACTTACATGGCTGTTACTGTCTGCAGCCTGAAGAAAGACTTCAACCATTTATTAATGCATATATGTATCCTCAGAACCAAAGCTTTTGCTAACAGAAATTGGCACCACTCCACAAAAGTCAGCTGAATGTTTGTAACAAATGAGCAGCTGCTCCACAGCAAGCAAAATTTTGCCTTCCTTTATGTCTCATCCCACATGCCCATAGGATTTTGCCTATGTGATTAAAAAAGAATGACTCACAACAGTGGCTACAGTGTCTTCCAAGCCTGTTCCCATCTCCTCTGTCGTGCTCTACCTTCCCACTGACCTTATTAGTAAAGCCAGAAAGAAGAGAAGAAACCCTTGGCTGATCAAAATGGTAATACTAGTTCATAATACTGACACACGTTTATCCTTGGAATCCACAGCACCTTCAATGCATGGACTCAAGTTAAAGGAATTTGGTGTCAACGTCTTGTTCCTGCTACAGAACAGTCAGACATTTAATTCCTCAAGGCAGTAGGTTAAAAGAAGTTCTGAAATAAATACATTAAATATACTATATATGTCCAGCTAATTCACATGAGTACTCTGTAAAATTTTAAAAAGGGAATCGTCATGTGAATTTAATACACAATACAGGATCTTGCTGCTTCATCCATAATTTAGTTTTAGAACTAAGAGAGCTTTCATAAACTCACCTAAAAAGCACATTTTCTCTTCTGCCTTTAATTTAAAATCTCTCCAGGCTGGTAAGCCCACATAAGAAAAAAAAATGCATAAAGTCACTTCAGAAATCTCAAAAATAGCAGTTTATGCATTCAAACAGCCTGGGTTTTTTTTGTTTTGGGTGGTTTTTTTGAGGTTCAAAATGTTTTTCATCATGATTTGTTACATCTTCAAGTAAAAAAATCAACTGAGGTATACAAATGTGGCTCTCCATGAGTTTAATGAGGGGGGTGGCAGTGAGGCTGTGCACCAACATGAAAGAATCAAAGTCTGAACCCCTGACAACCGATGCACTGCAGCTCTCATTTATTTTGGATTTGCACTGAAAATAACTACTCTTGATAGCTTAGTATTGTAATTTTGCAATAAACTTGGGTGTACACTGAAATGTCAGAATAAAGTGGGTCCACTGTCACCTTGTGAAACTTCCTTGCTCTCACCAGTGCCTGCCTGGCACTGCCTTTGGCAGGCAGGTGTCACGGCACAAATCCGAGCACTGAGAAGGCTTTTTCTCCCTGGGAGAAAAAAAGGATAATGACCTTTTGCATTAAGTGTCTTTTTTCTCCAGTTAATATTCTGTTCTCTACCTAAATATAAAACTGTAAGTAGCCTAGGCATGAGATGACAGGTTTGATGCTGAAGCATGCAGTTCCCATGGAATTGTTTCTCTTTTCGAAGCAGTTCACGTTGAAGCCAGGCAGTACCTGAATATCCTACTGAACCAACTACCTGTATGGACATTGTAGTTAATATAATAGGCTTTGTACAGCTGAAGACAAACACAAAGAAAGCTAGAAATTGGACAGGATTATAGAAAATATTATACTGCACAAGAGTATGCCCAGCATGTTTATATTATAGTCAGAGCAATGTAACTGAATTAATTTCCAGTTCCTAGAAATGTGCTAGAGTCCCCACAGAGGTGTAAGAATTAAACAGACTATAAGTACATTGCAATTTTTGTCTTCAACCTTCAGGCTACTGTTATCTGTGATGGCTTCATTCTCTGCATGGTGGTCATTCTGCTCCAGGGATGTACTGCCATGTGTGTGCCATTTCAGCTCCAGACCACACCATACCCAGAAATGTTGTGTAGGAGCTGTAGGTGTAAAATCTAAGGATGGTCATGGCTTTTGAGATCAGATCCCTACTCTGGCCCAGCCACAGTTCTGTGCCTCCATTGTTTAAGTTTACCTGGCTAGCACACATTCAGAGTTAAGGGAGAGACTGTTCTACAAGGAAGCCACTGCTCATTCCAGTAGAAGACTCCCAAGAGTACATAGTTTGTACGAGCACACAATCCTAGGAAAATTCAAGCTAGAAGGGACCTCAGGAGGTCTGTAGTCCACTCTACTGCTCAAAGCAGGGCCAGCTTTGAGGTCAGACAGCATTGCTCAGGAAGTCTTGAAAACATCCAAGGATGGTGACTACACAACTTCTCTTCTGCTGGAGACTACCCTGCATGTTGTCAATGAACTGCTAGGTGGCTTTAAAAAGTCACTGGATCCCCCTGTAGCTTTCTTTCTCCATGCATAAAATGTCAACGGCAGATCTAAAATGCTCTGGGCAGTGCACTAAGAACCTTGGAATAAAATTTCTCTTCAAATCTTGGTAGCATCAACTGCAATCACCATTATTGCTACTTGCTTCCTGAGGCCATATTTTTGTTCCCTATGAGGGGTTAACAGGACTCATACGAATTTACAGGGAATAGTCTGAGATATCCTTGTAGAGAAACCTTACCAAAAAACCTTCCTCTCACCTCACAGATTGGCAGTGCTCACACTTTTGAAAATCCTACATTCTTTTGTGCCAGAATCCTCAAACTGAGGTGAATACTGAGGCTGAAGCAGCCTGAGGGCAGAGGTTGATAGGTGAAGTAATGTGCCATCTCTCTGCTTCATTGCATCAATGAATAAATGCATATTCCTTAGCTCTTAACTCACATTACAGCTCAATTATGCTATGTCAGTCACTAGAAACATCTCCTGTGTGCTCACAGTGTCTTCCTTTTATCTTCACCAATACCAAGGCTTCATTAAACTCCCACTTAGTTTTAGTCCCTATTAAGCGTGTCAGAATGGTACTACAGTAGAAAATAAAAACAAGTCATTAGAAAAGAGATGCATTGTAAACTTAGTTTTAAGCACATTTATATATACATATCTCACAAGAGTGGTGATGATAGTACATTCAGAAACAAATTAATTGAAAGAGCTATATAAGAAACATGTCCTTCAAGTTAGCTAACTATGTCATACATATTTTGCCTGAATACCTCAACTTTAAGAAGGTCTTTTTTATTTTTTGCTGTAGGCATCATGATCTGTTTGTTTGGTATTCATTTTATAGGATTCACAGTGCATGCAACCCGTCACTTAAATGGATACCAAATAGCAAATATAATAAAACTTTCTTCATGTCTCCAGGTTTACACCAATATGCAACAAATATGGAAGAGGCTATTCATACAAAAGCCTTTTTTTGTTGTTGTTGTTTTTCCCCCAGCCCTTGGCACATACATTCCCTTGTTCCACACAAACCCAGACATTCTCTCAGGCACCACAATACCCAAAAAGCATCATGACCATGTAGCTGGTTTCACTGTGAGTAAGTTTTAGCACTCATAACTTCAGGGGTTTCTTTCCTCCCTTGCACTTAAAGACATAAGTACAAAATATGTATTACATAAAAGATTTGTACTTCTGTAAGAAGGCATTGGCTATTACTGGTTTTAGCCAAAATACTACAGTTCTGCTATCTGCTCTCTGACGTGCTCTTTTCTCACATATATTTTTTGTCATAATAAGTTAATTACCTAATAGGCTTTTTCCCTAGTACATGAGGGCTTTGTCTCTTTGAGGTCAGTGTAAAAAACAAGACACAAAATCTATTTGTTATTAGTGTATTTCTTCCTGCCCATAAAACCTGAACTCATTTTTTTTTCAAAGTGAACAGAGTGTTAGCATTCTCTTTATAAGAATGATTCATTTATAATTTCAGTGTACAATATCACTCATATTTCATCACAAAGTCCTTGAGAAAACATCTGCAATAATATCTGGTTTTAAAGTAAATGCATATTAGGTGATAATGGAGCCAGATTTCAAGGATAAAGGAATAAAATCACCCATGTAAAGATTCTCAGCTCATTCTAGAGATGCAGATTTATAATTCAATCACATAGATTGTACATATGTATGTGCACATATGCACACACATATATGTATATGCATATATATATACTTTCTGTAAAGGAAAGTGGCAATTTTTGTTCTGTATGCTTAGCATTTTACTCCACATTATGTGCGCTTTCAAAAATTTACATACTCTGGAGTCTCTCTTCTTCCATCTTGATGAAACATTCTTCCTTCTTTCTTTACCCATTCCTTTCTCTTTCTTAATCAGTCACAATCAATTTTTTTCCACATCTTTTTTTCAATTATAATTCACATTCATAATATGTTCTACAAAGAAACCCTGAATGTCACCTTATTGGTATCCTCTGCATATGATTTCATTTAATGGTGACTGGTGAAAATGCCGGTAAGAATCTTTAGTATTCCAAAGCAGTACATCGAAACATTCAAACTGAGGATGTAATTCTCAACAGCAGCCAATGTTATGAGCCCCTCCAAGATGAAGCTTAAATTTTCTCATTTGGGTAAAATTTTGAAAGCTATCAGAGTGCCTCTAACAAGAGCAGATGCTCCTGTGCAACTATAGGAAGCATATTGGCTATGCATATTAAAAGCAATGTGATCATTTTTTTAAATGATATTTTAAAAGATATTAACTTGAAAAATCTAGCTTAATGTAGAACAACAAATAAGCAAGTGTGTGCTGCTTTCCAATACACTCATCATTTTGTCAGCCCACTTCAGGAAAATCAATTTGCGCAGTTTGTCTACAAACCGCGTTATGTCCTGAACAGCCACAGTTCAGAAGATTACCGCTTAGGAGGGAAAGGAGAAAACACTTATGCATCAAAGAAAAACTGGGGGAAAATTCATCTGTTGAGAAACAGCAGTGGAAGTTTTCTGTGCATTTCAATGTCCAGTTCCAGCCCTGACGCAGTGCCGCAAGGAGGGAGGGACCACCCCAGGCCCGTGTCTGTCGGTACATATGTACCCCATGTGTGCTCTTCCTGTGAAGGGTAAACACTCCTTTATAACTCCATCATGACACCACCAGAGTTCATATTAACATTACCAATACAAGATCGCTATTCTAGCAAAGAAAGAAGACACGGCCTTCTTATGCTGCAGGTTTAATATGCCTGTTATGGTGACACTGTATTCCCTAACAGTGCCCCAAAATTTGTCATTTAAAGTGCCCTGCCAGTTTCACGTGTTATAATCGTGGCATACATCATACAACTAATCCCACCTCCAAGCTGTTTATAAACACACAAATCACACCAAGTGCTTGTCACATTACTAATAATCAAAGGGTCACAGATTTTAAGGTCACGAGGAATTATGACAAAATCGCCGTGTCTGACCTCTCACGTAAAACAGTAGAAAATTGCTCCCACATCGAGCCTTCCACTGAAAGGGGCTGGAGCTGTGTAGGGCAGATCTACATGTCCTGCCAAACAGCAGTCTGAAGGTTACTCAACTTTACACTCACCTGGAGGAGAAAAAGCACAGCTGAGTGCTTGTATGACACAAGGACATCTCAAGGATGCAGCACTGGCCGTCCTTGGACCCTGGCTAACTTTCCGTCTCTGCGGAGACCCTCCTACGCTGGAATGGTCTGCAATGCTCATTTTAAGCCTGTTTTAGGGAAATGGTATAACATGCACAGAGGGCATACCATGAAGACATTGACTCTTATTAACCCATTTTATGAGGAACTTGAAAATAAGCAAACCTGTGATGTTCATTGACCAGCTACACTTGTAGGCCACTTTCAGAACATTTTAATAAACATTCAGGGAATTTGCCTGAATAGAGATTGAGTAAAGAATGACTTATCCAGAAACATACTGCACATTTAAGTTAGATGTGATGGGATTCTGGAACCATGCTGCAGCATGCTGCCTTGCAGTAGCAATTAATCCATAAAATTCATTACACTTCTGCTGGTGAAGCAGTAGTAATTTCTTCACAGTCTTTACCACACAAAAAGTAAAAGCTTTGAAATGTTCTTTTACATGATGCTTGAATAGCCTATTAAATTGCTTTTGGACTAATAACGCACTTTCAGTCTACAACTTTACCAATTTCTGCAGAATGATAAAGATTTCTTTTGGCTTAAGTAGGAACCTGATAACGAGTTGTCTTCAGCTTGAATAAAGTTACTACTCATGATGTTACAACTCATCTTACAGCAAAACATCCCTACAGGTGATCTATATCTACCTGATGCTTTTATACTCTGTACCTCAGTCGCAAATGATATTTCAGGTATCACCTTTGAAACATCACCAAACATTAAGAGAGAGCAAGCTGGTGCAAATTATTGAATTGGGGCAGGAGCACCTAATAACACTAAATAGAAATAAAATCATCACCAAAGTTCTGAGCATGTAAATCAATATAAAACTAAGGTTTATAGGCACTCCAGTGTAACTGATTTGCCCTTCTTTACTGCTTTAATAGTTCCCTCACCTTCAGTAACATCGTGCTGTTTCAAATTCACATGCAAATCCGTCACTACTTTTCTGACTCTGTTAAAATCAGCTGCAAAATTCCACACTGACCTCAGCAAGGCCAGGATTTCATCCTCTTGTATCAGGCATCATAACAATAGCAAAGGTGCATTTCATCTTTAAGGTTCTGCACTTATCAATGCACAATAATGAACATGCATAGTATCAATCCAAAGCAACATATCTGTGGCTACAAATCAAATACAAAATTGCTAATCACTGCTCTGCTTATTTTTCAGTTGTGCTAGGCTGAAAAATACCCATTCATGTTTATAAAAATGCACATATACATATTTATATATAAACATATATATATTTGCTTTATTTAGAATAAACATTGTTAGGAAAAAAATATTTTCTAGATCTTGTCTCCTAGAAACTACATGCTTAAAATAATAATGAGCCAGCTGGAAACATTAATGGTCAGACAATAACCGAATGGACTATTTCGCAGTTTCTGCAAATATTAAGTTCATTAACATTAGTTTTGACGGGTACTATAAAACACATTTGGACATATCTACACTTCAGTCATTTAATCACACACACATTATCTGTCAATATTTAAAGTTTTATGAAAACTATTTTAATTTGCCATGTTCCATCCAGTTCTATAAATAACAGTTTGAAGTACTGGTTTACTGTGAAATAATTAACACTAAATGGCAAAGCCTCTATAACCGTATCACCCATTAGCTCCTGCCAGCTGAGAGAGGGGCAGAAGGTGCACACCGTTGTTAATTTGGAAGGGAACATGTGACAGAACCTGACATGTCAAAGTGTGAAGAGGTTTCTGCACTTCAGTAAAAACAAGTGTAGTGACTGGTGAAACTGAAAAGAAAAAAAAGAGGACTTAGAGGTTATTTTATTTCTGCATAATTAAACACATAAGGAAAACAGAGCTATGGCCATTTTAAAATCCCTTTAAGATCTTCCTCCTCCTTCCTCCTCCCTTCTTCCCTTGCTGTTCAGAGCTGTTGAGTAACAGACATTTCAGTGTGTGCATGGGGGAAGTAAACAAATGCATGGCTACTGTAGTTGCAGGGCAAGAAAACATTGATGTCACTGCTGCTATAATCACATTAGTAGGACGCGTTAACAGTAGTGTCATGTTTGATCAACTAGTCAGGTCAAAAGCCCTTCGAAATACAATTTGAACAGAAACGCAAACAAAATGGCAAGAGAAACGACTTCCGAACAGTTTCCTTCCAAACACAGACCTCTGTTGCAAAGGTGAGCTTTCGGTCACCAACATTCAATGTCAAATCCACTTGAATCACCCAATCACACTTTACACTTGGCTACCTCCCAGTTTCCCCTCTTTAAACCCAAATTTGATTTTTGTCTTATTCCTCACTGCGTACATGCACCCGCACCCTGTGGCACCCGAATACGTCCCCACCAGGGATAATGCTCGCAGCTGGAGTTTGCTCCTATTCCTGACAGCTTGTCTGTCAAGGACAGAAACATTTACAGCTCAAGTGTTTAGGACCATTTTTCTTTGAGGAGGTTTTTTTCACTTTAAACACAATGTGTTGCAGTCTCTCCACTTTAGCACACGGTATTCAATACAAACAAACGATCGGAGCAGAAATAGCCAATGACAAATTCTTTCAGGTGGGAAAACAGCTGGGCAGGATATGTCCCCTGTAGTGTCCCAGCACGCTCGGCACGTCCCTGCTCATCAATTGCGTACTTTTTTATCAACATTTTTTGACACTGCCGGGTTTGGGCATGTGTTTAACCCCGAAGCGTTAACCCTTTTGCGGGGGTAGCATGTAGGAAACGCAGCATCGGTGAGACCAGACAAGGACCACTGCCATGTAGAAGTTCCAATACACATTTTTCAGTCACCTCCCCCACCTCTTTCCACCAACCTGCACCTGGGAAGGAGGAACTCATCCCACTTCGCATCCCCTCCCCGAAGTCTGCCCGCTGATGCCCGCCGGCTACCCGACATCTTCCCCTTCATTTTACCGTTACTTCCCCGATTTGCCCCCGGGCTGATAAAGCGCTGTCTTTCCCCCATCTCCCGGGCTCACCTTTTCGGTCTGCCCGGCGGCGCAGCCACCGCCTGCATACCAATGTGGGGCCGCAAAGGCAGCGCGGCAGCCGCCCCGCCGCCCTCCCGCACCCGCGCCCGGCTCCGGCGGCTCCCGCGGGCGCGCTGTCTTTTGCGCGTTGTCACCTCGATACACTTAAAGCGAGGGGAACATAGGGACAGGCACAATTGCCCCCTGCCAGCAGGACGGGTCCTGACTGTCGCCTGGGGACACGCATGCATGTGTGCAGCAGGCACTCGGGCACGCACATAGCCCGGGCTGTGCGTGTGTCTGCGTGTGTGTGCGCGGCTTGGGGTGAGTGTGGCACATCCGTGTGCGTGTGTGTGCATGAGAGGGGAGCGGGGCAGGAGGGAGGCAGCCCCGCCGCACCCGCGCATCCCCCGCGCCGCGGAGAGCGGAGACTCACCGGGTCACCCTGGTCTCTGAAGGTCAAGCTCAGGTTGGTTTCTTGATTGCAGTTGTCCTCCGGGCTCTTTCGGCTCGGCTTTTTCCTCTGTATCTTTTTTTTTTTCTTCTTCTTATTTTTTTTTTTCCCCCCTCTTTTTCCTTCCCCTTCCTCCGCTCCGGCCGCGGTGGCGGCGGCTGCTGCCTGGCGGGGCTCCCGCTGCCGCTCCCGGCCCCGCGGGGTGAATCCCGGCTCCCTAAGCCCTGGCCCCGCGGCGCGGCTCAGATCCCATGGTCGCAATCCACATCGCGGCAGATGTACCACAGAATCACGTAGAGGATCAGCAGGATGGCGAAGATGAACAAAGCCACCAGGATAGCCTTGGTCACCGGAGAGATGAGGGACTGCATGTCACCCGCGGGCCGCCGCCGAGGACAGACGACTCGGCAACTACACGGGGGCAGCGAGCGCGGACGGATCCCGCGGCCCCGCCGCCGCCAGGAACCCGGCGGGCAACGGCGGCTGGCGCCGAGCCGGTGGCGGTGTGCCGGGGGCTGCCTCCCTCAGCGCCCCCGCTGCGGCGCTCCGGCGGGCGCGGCGGCTCCCCGGCGGGCGGGACGGGGCGGCGCGCACGGACACCTCGGCGCGGCGGGACGCCCGGCCATGGGCACCGCGGCCCCCGCCGCGGCTTCAAGCCCGCCCTGCGGCGGCGGGGGGGCGCCGGGCGCCCGCAAACTTAGGCGCGGGGGCGGCCCATGGGAGACAGGTGTCAAGCGCCCGGATGCCCTGCAGGTCTCCGACGAAAGCCATCCACGGGGGAGGGGAAAGTTGCGGGTGAGACGCGGTGGGTACCGCCGTCCCCGGCCCCAGGGGGACCGTGCCGGGGCAGAAGGAGCCACCGGCAGCGCGGGCAGCCCGGCCGCGGCCGACTGGGACCGCGCTGGCTGGCGTGTTCCGCCCAGCCGGGGTTTTCCCTCCCTTCGCTGCCGTTCGCCCCCACCTCCCTCCTCCTCCGCCACCGCCTCTTGCGCGCCCGCCCGCCCCCCGCCGCCGCCGCGGGGGAGCCCCGCCGCCCGGGTGCGTGCTGTGGTTGTAACTGCAGCGTGGTGGGAAGGACAGGGATTTCCTTTCCTCGCCCACCCCTCTGCGCCCGCACATGGCGTCTCCCCCGTGCTCACTGCCCACTGGAGACCGACCGGGTGCTGGGGCCGGCGGTGGGGAGGAGAACTGAGGCTTGTCCCTGTTTCCTAAATGGAAAAGTCATCCCTCCCCATCTCCGATGACATTAAAAGGCTTTTTTTATTCTGGCAGGTTGGGACGGGTCACAACCTGCTGCGGCCTTTGGTATAGGCACCAAAGGTGCCACAGGACAAATGGCACAAAAATAGGACAGGAAGATGGAAATCAGATGAAAGACCATTGCTTGCATACTCACCTCCTAACAGCAGCACCAGTGCAGCCTTCAACTCACCTCAGATTCCTGTAGCACCAGGGATGTCCATACAGCATCACATGTGCACACCAGCCTTAGCACTCACCTTCTGCAGTGTGTCCAGACACCTGCCTACCACCCGGTACTGCAGGAATGAGATGCCCCAAGACCAGCTCTGTGCTGGGAGGCAACCAGAGATGCAGACCTCCTTGCCTCAGGTCACTCGTGCAGGTGGCTGGCAAGAGCACACCTGGTGGGGGACAGGCCACTCATACAGAGTGAACCACTGCTGGTGCAATGCACGGAGTTGTCACCTTGGATCTCTAGTGGGGACAGAGCCAGGTGTGTCTTCACAGAAGGAGCTCACTGGATTTCTGTTCAGGTGCAACTGCACCAAAAATACAGAAACATTAAAGGAAGTCATAGAACCATGCAAGACACGGCTGAAATTAACCTTCAGACATCATCCCCCCGAGAAGGACAAGAGCAACTCTATCAAGAAGGAGAAGGAAAGATTAAAACTTCAATACATATAAACTGGATAAACAAAGGATAATCAAGTTTGAGAGGAAGAAGGTAAGATAATGCTATATAGGCGTAAACACCTTAGAGGAAAAAATGTTAATAATGGTGAGCATGGGAATTTAAGAAAGGGCAATGGAAAGAAAATATGAAAGAGGAATGCTAGGCTGTTAAATGAGGAGACTTCTGACACAGTGAAATGTCTAAAGGGTATGAGATAATATCCCAAGTGAATGTGTTCCAGAACACATTACTTGACTTTTTGAAAAAGCTCAGCTTTTTCTTGCAGGAAGAATGGTCAGCTCTGCAGGGATACTCACTATGCTGCTTCTGTCTCTAGAGTTTCAGTTCCTCATCTGCAGTATGCAGATGACCATATTTCCTTTCTTTTCCCTTTGGTGTGACCGCCTTACACTGCAACATTTTCACTGAAGGTTTTTGTCTTTTGAAATAATTACACCTTGGCTGGAGCTGTAATGATACTGGGGTACAAGTACCAAGTTCATAAAATGCAGCTTGAACTTCAAGCAGCTTTGCTTATTAGTTTATCCTCCCCATTTCAAAGGAGTGCTGTATTCTGGAGACAGGTTAGGTGCTTACATCAGATTCTTTGAGATGTCAAAAACGTATTTTTTCTAATCCTCTTCCTAGTCATTAGTATTTCTTTTGTAGGAAGGTGTATTCCATGTAAACTACTTGTTCAGCTGACTTTCACACTCGAGCATTCATGCATTGCTATCTGCCTACCTTGGCTTGTCAGCTCTCGAGGAAGTGGTACCAAAGCTGGCAGTGTCAGACACAGCATTAGCACTGGCATGACATGGTACCAACTGATGGCGAATACCTCCCTACTTGTCAGCATGAGAAGCAAAATAATGCACCATCATTTCTGAGCCCAAAATGTGACTGATTGTGTAACGTGTGCAATCTGTTCTGAACAGGTTTTGAATTCTGCTTGTTTAATTTGCATGTACTTATGCACAAGGGCATCCCTGAGTAATTAAAAATATATAGCCTCTCCATGTTTGATGTTCTGTCACTAGCGGAATCTGAGCCAACACAGAAATCACAAGTTAAAAAGCAAATACATTGCCAAAGCTGTCCTTAGTTGAGAAAGCTGATTTAAACAAGGAAGTAAACATAAAAACCATCTTAGTTTTCAGATGTCTTATTAGTAAGCAGTGGAGAAGAAGGAAATCGATCTTTGCCAAGCGAAGAGAGATAACAGTGACAGAAAAATCATTTTAATTTCCACCTCGTAAGCTGATATTAAATTAAACAGGAATACTAATACATGTGGCTTTTTGTTTTCTCTTTCTCAATTCTCTTCGAAAACGTGCTGCAGCAAATACACATTTGCAAGGAAGAACACACACAAAAGATGAGTGTAAAGACCCACAATCACAAGCTAATGCAGGCAGCTTTAAACGCCCAAATTAAATCCCATGTGAATGTACCAAATGCTTATGCGGCATAGATGGCACAAGGACGTTGGACTATTTCTTGTTAAGTTCACAGGCAATCTTAGCCATTATGAAATTATCACAGCTCCCTCTGGGCTGTCCAGTCCTCCTGCCACAGTGTTTATTCAGACCAACTAAAACCTACTGGAAAAGGAGGGTTGGTTTCATTTGCCCAGTCTTGGCCAGTTTGTGTCACCACAGATTCCACTAGTGGGGAAAAATCCTGCCCACGCACAGCACATCCCTGGTCTGGAAGGGCATCTGAAGCCACCAAATCCCCAGGAGGGGGCTGCGGTGTTTGAGAAGGGAGTAACCAGTGGTCTGTGGTGGTGGGATAAGACTTGTGCCAACAGAGGAGCCGTAACTACTAATCCTCTCTCACCATAAACCTGAGAGCAGCAGCAGTGCAAACCCAACATATTTCCCTCTTGCAGTGAAGACAGGGGCAGATCGGGAAGAAGACTACTGAGTTCAGGTTGAAATAAATAACACTTTTTGATTCCTTTACCAGTGAAAACATACAGCTAGCCTAATGCCTTTCTTTTTTAGGGCAATTGCTTTTGCTTAAAACTTCAGGGGTGTCAGTAAAAGGCTTGTGATTTACACTGCTGTTAGCTGGAGGCGATTGCGGTCCAGAAATTCAGACACACTGATCACTTCTAAATATGATCTTTCATTGCATGCCCAGTTTTCAATGGTTTCACAGCAATTTCAGATGCAACAAAATGTAAGGAGACATATTCTGGCTTATTAGAATGCTTTTGAGACTCACAGAACAATTCCTTGGAGAACGAGTGTCAGAACTATGTCTAAGATGCCCAGTGAATACACACGGCCAACTGTTCTTGGAATGTGTCTGCATTAAAGAGGGCCACACATGTTAGAAATACTAAAGGCAACTGTCAACAAGCAAGCTTGAGTATGGCAATTTGTCTGGCACTGCTGCACAGTGCTCAATGCACATTAATTTAGCCCAACTCTCAGTCTGTTTTCTTAAGAAATAGATATATTCAGTATTTATTGCTGTAGAATTTTTATCACTGACATCAACCAAACCAGAATTTTACCTACTTTCAAGAAAGTTGAATGAAATTAGTGAAAATCAGAGCCTAAACTAATAAAAGAGACTATGAACAGAGCCATAGGAAAATATGTCATTTAAGGGACTGATGATGTGTTTGAGAGCCTTCCACCTCTAAAGCATCTTTCAAATCATTTCCAATGCAGAAGTGAACACGAGTTGATGGAGTGACTGCCTGGCAGCTGACTCTGTGGCTTTAGTGATTTTCTGAGTGGGTGTATTTCTATATCATAAGAACAGTGATGCAAGCATCACTAATTAGTTTAGACAAACCCATAGATTACATGTCAGGCCTCAAATACTGCTTTTCAGGCCAAAATGTGCTGCTGCCGAGACAGTATCTGTTCTGTGAATTAAGAGAGAGTTATCAGTCATCTCACGTTTCACGATGATAGACACAGCATAAAAACCTGGGCAGATGTGAACACATGGCATGAAGAGCAATCACACAAACAAAACAAATCTCCCTCTCAAAAGAGGGAGACAGAAAACAAGCTCTGAGTTATCAGTGATGTTAATTAGTGGACCTGCCTCTGGTCAGCTATTTGGGTTACCCAAAGTCATGAGAAAACTCAAAATATGAGAGTTCATAATCCACCTGCATTATTCAGAAGATGCAACTTAACAGTGTAAAACTTTACAGATTGGCAAGTTTCACAACAAGGAGAGCTATCGAGTAATGGTCATTTTTAGGGGAAAAAAGAGGTTATTTGCCACAGTAAAGTACAGATTAAATGAATCCTTGGCACAACACAACTTTGGAAAAAATATTGTCTTTATAGAATACTCGAGAGTAGAAATGCAGGAAAGAGACAGTAGTTACATGTTGTCATGCTGCATCACATCAGTAATACCCTCCTGGGGTGCTGGAGTTCCACTTTCCAGGTTAGTGTTTGGGGAAAATAAAAGGCAAGAAAAAAACAACTATAACAGCTCAAGGCTGTAAGAACAGATCTTTATAAAATCAAAGCTTCAAATCAGGACAGAAAGTCAGGTAGCTCTACTTCCCCAGACTCTGGGGGGACACCAGCCCTCCTACCTTTCCATGGGACATGACAAGAGCATGGCCAATTCTGTTTGCCTTTGGTTTTACTGAGAGGCCCCCATGGCATCTGGCAGGGCATCTGGCTTATGGCACAGGCAATTAATCTGGGGCGGCATTTGTGCTATTCCCACACACATTTGCTGCTGGGGCTGCCCTTGTGCTGCTCCTGATCCAAACTTGTCACCCCATCCCAGGAAAAAAGGGAAGAAGGTTCATGTGGCATGAACCACAGGAACCAGGTTCACTCATTTTCCCAGGCTAAATTTCATCCTGTACCTTGCTAATGGCTTGATGCCATTGTCTGCAAGAGCGGCTCATGGCGTTACCAGCAGACCATGAGAGCAAGTTATATGGCCCTGTGGTTACGTGCTGGGGTTGAGACTCAGGACATTTCAGTCCCACTCCTGCCTGTATCACTGATTTCGCTATCCAGGTTTGGTTTGGGTGATTTACTTAATTCTGCTGCCCAGAAATAATAGAAAATGGATACAGTTGCATTGCTGCATTGTTGTGAATGTAACTTTGCTAAATACTGCATGTTCTTGAATACCAGCCCTTTTCAGATTTCAGCCACCTGTTATTGGATCTCAGGGAGGAGGAACATGTGGTTTGACAGATATGCTTCCCTGACGAGAAAAGTCAAGCTGTTTAGAGAATGAAGGTACTCTTCAAATTGCCACTTGCGCAAACCCCAGCTGCACTTTTGTTCTTCAATTTTTGTCTATAGGAATTTGAAAACATGGAATAAACTCAGCAAGTGAGTAAAGGAAAAGGAGGGGCAAAGGAGGTATCTCTGACCTAATCGTCCATCAACACTTTTGATATTTGTCTTTTGGATCAGAGGACAGCTTATGTGAGGCACATGTTCGTACAAAGAGGTAGTTAATATGGCTCAGCTGTGTTTTCATCAGATTTCAAGAGAATTATTTTCATGTCTTCTCCTTCCTACCTGGTACAGTGGTGGAAAAGTCTATAAATAAAGATTTTTCTATTTGACTTTTTTCAGATATGCTAACCAGTCTTTTGTCCTTTAGTGCAGGGAGAACTAAGTCACTTAATTAGACCTCACCCCTTCCCTTCCCAGCTTAACTCATCCTACACACTCCTACACAGGCATTCTACCAATTCTCTGGGTTATGGATTTTATGTTTGCACTGAAGTATAAAATGTCTTTTTATATCAGATATTTGGAATGAAGAATCTCTACTGGGAACCAAAACTAGAGGCGAGCTATTTGCAAAATCTTTAGGAATTGCTTGACATTGGACCGAGGAGTTCAGTGGAAGAGTTGGGGTGCGTGCTTTCTGTTCTTGCGTGCACTGCTAGAGAACCATTTCTGAGGTAAAGGTTTGGATATTGGACATCAAAACAGACTCCATTCAGCTTAAAATAAATTTCTCTACCCAGTGGCCACACAACAGGACCTCTAATAGCCCTGCTCACCCATACTACTAGATAAACAGTTTTGCTGTGATGGAGATTTTCTCCAACAATCAAGCTGTCATTTAAAGAGCAGGAAGATGTCCTGAAAAAAAACCCCAAATGATAGCTCCTGTAATATGAAAGAGATCGATACAAACAACAGAAGGCTCTATTGTGGGTCTATTTAAAAGATGAAGAGAGATGTATTCTGCAGGGAGTGAACTAGTTTTGTCTTCCATCTATCTCTTGCTAATAGTAAAAAGAGGTTAGACATGATAACTGGTAAATGCTGTTACCCTTTAATTGCATTTATATTTTCTTCTACAGAATTCTTAATTTTGCAAGATGTGCATGTGTACGTTTGACTTGCTCCTTTGTCAAACTGGCCAGATAAGGGAAATGAATCCCAAGCTCGCTCAAGGAGCAGGCGATATGTTGCACTTTCTGCTCTTTGTAGCGGAGTGGTGTTAGTGGTCCCTCATCAGGGCACCCACTGTTTTGAGCATTTTGCTAACAAATAGCAAAAGGCAATCTGTGTTTGAAGTGTAGTCAGAGGAAGGCTGAAATGTGTATGCAACAAATACGGCACTGGGGAAAGTAGGTCAGGGCTGGTCATGACAGAACCACTTGTTTAAACAAATGTGCAGGATTATCAGGTTTTGCACAGGTCACTCCTGGGTGAAGCACGTAACTTGACTGAGATGCTTTGTTTATCATGGCATCTCACGGTCCTCACAAAGCACCTACATTTAATAGCAGTCGCACAGCCCCTGTCAGGATGAGGTCTTAATGATGTTTAATAGGAGGAGACTATTACTAAACAGCAGACTGCATTTACTTAGAACAAATTAAAGTTTGGTTTTAAGAAGCGTAGTGAATTCAGCTAATTTAATTTATTTCCATTTAATTGCTAGCACAAATTTCTAACAACCTATAACTGATTGTGACACCAGGAGAAAATATTTTTTCATAATATCTAGAAGCCCTTCAGATTCAAGCTTGACCCAAGTATAGCAGTTAGAATGCCTGATCTGTCTTTAAGGATCTTGTTATCATTCCTCTTCATTGCTATAGGCTGCACTGTGCTGCAGTAGGGGTGTGTTTTCTGAAACAGATATTCAAAAAGAAACCATGTTGGGATACACAGTGAAAGAGCTGAGCACTTTTCCAAAAGGATAGACAAAGAAGTCAAGAGAAGTATATATGTTCTCTTCAAAGCACCATGTCTGAATCAGGTGAATGAAAGAAAAGGAGTGGTGCAGCAGGGTCAGTAACAGACTGGGATTTTGGCTGTGTGAATGCTATAATTTTTTGTATCAAGATCACCCTGTTTTCCTTCTGAGCTATGAACACCTGCGCGGACTGTCTTCTCAGGCTCTCCCTGTCCAAGAGGCGGATCAGCTCAGGGTAACTGGGCCAGACGCAAGCTGAGGAGCTACAGCCAGGTTGACATGCTTGCAGCCTCCTGAGAAGCAGCATCCTGCCATTCCTCTCCAGCATTTTGTGAGACAAGCACGTTTTGCTGCACAGCAGAGCTTGTCACCCACATTTCGACAAAGCTAGTCACAATAGCTTGACACTTTTAATTGAACTTTATGGAAATCTCAGCAGTTAAGATTGATTTTCCGTCTTTTAACCACACTGTACTTTAGCGAAATACTGAATCATGGATAAGAGAATGTTTTCACCCATTCAGAGGCGTGGACACTGGGAAGCTGGAGAAGAGTTAGGGGGGCATGTAGTGGATAGTTGAGAATTTTCTGCTGGATAAATTTCCAGTGAAAAGCACTCATCTCCTATAAACAGGATTTTGACAGACAAGTTTCATATTGGGAGAGAGCTTTTTGTTTCACGCTGGGAAAATTGGCATGATGCTTCTGTGGTGCGTAGCTAGATGAATTTCATCAGTGATCTTCTCTGCCTACAAGACTTTCTCAGAGGCACACCATGTGTCACCAAGTGCCCCAGCTCTCCACCATCTTGACCCTTCTCCTGCTTGCTTCTCTCAGATATCAAGGCAAACAGGATAAGACTGCCATAACCTTCATTCTCTCTCTTGAAGCTTAAATCAGACCTACACTCATCTAGTTGTGTAATGTCACCTTGAAGTTCAATGGACGGAGCTAGGATACACCAGGATCAGGTTTCATTTCCTACTTTGCCACAAGCTCCCTAGGCAGTGCTAAAGAAGTCACTTACTCTGTAGGTGTAAAATAGGGATAATAATAATAACTCCCTCTATTAGAGTTAGGGGTCTCAGGATAAGTACAGCAGAGGCAATGAGTAGCCATATGTGACAGAGAATGGAGCATATTCATACCATACGTATATATTATCATCTGAAAGAGGAACAGACTGACAAAGAACTGGAAAACTTCATATGCATGCTGTAGTCATTAAGACCATCCTGAAGGCAGGTGAGGAGAAGTTAAAAATTAGATACACTCCTGAATCTTGGCTTTTTATGCCCACTGCATCTGAAAAGGGTGATGGAAACTAGAGCTGCAGCCACTGGAACCAGTGCGTGTTGCCCAGTATGACCAGACCAATCCTGGTCTGTGGTGTCAGTGTCAAGAAGGAAAGGTCAGATTCCTGTCTGTGACACCTTTCTTATGTCAGAGGCAGGTTGGGGACAGTTGCCTTTGGAAAAATGAAAAGCTCGTCCTGATCATAAAACATTCCTCTGGGGAAATGTGCAGAGCAGATGAATATGGAAGTGAGAGAGAGACCCTCAGTGTTGGGGAGAGACACTCTTATTACATTGCAGCAGTCCGTACTAGTAGGAGGAATTTTGGTTTTATTTTGGTGAAGCAAATCTTGAGTAATGTGGAAAATTAAAGCCTGTCAAATTACGAGGCCAGCGGATTTCAATGCAGAAACAAAGCTGCTAGTTCTCATGTCTCACAGGCACTGCATATTATTTATTTTAGCACAAGGTGCAAATGGTGTTTACTTTGGGCACAAAAGAGTACACATTTTAAATAGCCTGAAAATGGAACAGACTTTCAGACTGTTCAAGTGTCTGAAAAAGGTTTCGTTGCTAAATATGGAAGTAGACAGATGATATTCAAAGACAAAATAAAAACTGTCTTCCAGCATCATATCTCAGTGGTTCTGAAATTGTCACATTTTTGTATCAAGGATGAATCTAGGAGATAGGCTAAGCTTTATTGAAATGAACAATTGCAAAAACTGTCATGTTTGCTTTCATAAAAGATAAAACTAATGGGCTTTAATCACAGTTGAAGTGAAAGAATTAAATCAATAATTTCACTTAGATAAGGTGTAGAGTTTAAAAGGAACCAGTTCAGACTCTTTCCTTCTATATGTATCTGGACAATCTCTCCTAATTTCTGTTTATTCTGATAATTGCCTATATTACATCACTTTCCTCCTTCCCATCCTGCCATCCACAGCCATTTATTTGGTAAAAATACTGACATTGCTCAGTTACTGCTCATGATGAACAACTGGTGTAAGAGCTAATACCCTTGAGAATATGCACCTATAATTCTGCCCTTTGCTTGTACAGTACTTCACACAAGGGTTAGCTTCATCCTTCCCCTTGTGTAGGAATTGGGAGAGCTACCCCAATGCTTTTTAAGAATGTATAAGTTACGTAAGAAATCCAAACGAGAGGAAACTAGAACCTGAAATCAGCAGAAAGTCAGGTTACAGATATTTTGCCATTTTGCTTTCATTACATTTTTGTGTCTGCATGACCAGTTTTTCAGTTGAATCCTGCACCATTAGATGTGTAGACAGGGCACTTAGGGACATGGTTTAGTGGGTGACTTGGCAGTGTTAGGTTTACAGTTGGACTTGATGATCTTAAAGGTATTTTCCAACCTAAATGATTCTATGATTCTATGATTAATGTCAGTGGACTTTTATCATTAATGGAAGTGAGGTCAAGCACTTGCTGAAATTTTCTGATTTTTATGTATTGCTCTTAAATTCTTTACCTGCTCTGCTTCTCTATTTCCGTAACTATTTTTCTGTCAGTCCGGTTATTTATGTTGACCCCAATGATGCAGCATTCAGCTATCTCCAAAGTTTGCAGCTTAATCTCAATAATGTGTGAAGCTAATGAAAATCTATGTAATAAGCTTTCTAGTTGAATTCTATCAAGAGGAGAGAGCTCTCAGCAGGGAAAAAATGCCTCCGTAGTGCAGTACTAATAATTCCTAAGGGTGCCTGCTGGCTGGTTTTATCATTCATTTCTTCTTATCTGAGAGCTCCACCTAATGGGACCAAAAGGAAGGTATCAACCTTTCAGATTTTCCAGTAAAATCCCTGTTTTTATATCTATGCTGATGTTTGTGTGTCTTCAGGAGGGAGGGTGTGGGGAAATGTACATCCTTTGACTTGTGGACTAAAGGACAATTAAGAATAGGAGTTCTATATGACATTGTCTTCTATTTTAATGCCATGGAGTTTGAACATACTGCAATTTCTGTAGAGGTGCATTTAATATAGATAAACTAAATGTCTCCCAGTTTTTGCACTTGATTTGTTTAGCTGCAAGCTCTATTATCTCACATGTGCATGCCACTACTACATATCACTGCAGCACTTTTCATGGGTTCAGAATATACCTTGCAAGACTAGGATCCAAAGCTGCAGAGAAAATAAATCAGGATTACTTTTATTCACATGAATTGGTGGAAGAATGGTATTCTTACTGCGATGAGGACACTGGTGACAAAGCATTCCCAAAGACAGAATTTCCACAGTCCACCTGCAAACATTCAGAAATAATGAGTGTCTCTTTCCTCCTCCCTGCCCCTGCCTAAGTGATGTATAGTCATAAAAATAATGAGCCAGCTTTTTATATTAAATTGATTCAAATTTTATTTTATTTTATTTTCTTTTTTTTTTTTTCCAAAATAATGTTTTCAAGCTTTTCTTTGTGTCAAGGAGGGGTAGAAATTCCCTCTTTTGCAGTGAAAGCTGAGATCCTCACAGCAACCGAGATCCTTCAGTATCTAAGACCTGAGGAATGTGATATAGAGCTCCGTTAGACTTGCAACCTATAACAAACAAGGCAATTGTGAGTAATATTTTTCATAGCATACTCGCTTTACTGATGAGGTATTATTTTGCCTCAGCACAGAGAGTTAAATCAAATGGAAGATGTAACAGGGCCAGGCAGGGAAAGCAAAGCAACACAAATCCTTGAAAATGCAGTGAGGATGCTGATTATTGGGGAATATACCCTTTTCGATAACTGGTAGACTAAGAACAATTTACTCTTCAAAGTCTAAATATAAGCCAAAGGAGGATGCTAGACTAGAAAGACGGCTGTGAGTGCTGACAGATATCTAAGGAAATAGAGAGAAAATGCTATCAACATGCAGGCAGTTTCTCCTGGTATAGAGAGGGAGCAGCTGAGTCAGATGCTCTGCGTTCAAGGTTGTGGTGAATGACTGCAGGTCAGGTAAAGGGAATTATATCTAGACATTTCTGTTGTTTTAAGTACCATATTGCTATTCCAGGACTCATGCTGCAGTAATATTATTGTCTTGATATTGTTACAAATATTGTATTAGAAGCCCTGGTAAACTGCCTCAATTCAACAAGAAAACAAGCACTCCAATAAAATCCCTGCACAGCATGGAAGAAAAGTTAGAGGCCATTCTAGGAAAAATTCCAACTACCAAATGAAATTACTTAATTGTGGGGATGTATGAGAGGGAATGGACTGCAGAAAATAGTAGGCTCACATACTTGCCCCAAATAATATTTCCTCCTGCCACTGCTGGAGTCAGAGTACTGGCTGGAGGGATCATTGGGGTGATCCGGTAGGGTGTTTCTTACATCCCTATTAAATCTTGTGTTTTGTACCCATGGATAAGTGGCTAATTAAGGCTTTGATCTAAAGGTATTCTTCATGTGTCTCTGTAAATTTATGCTGTACTTCAAAAAACTTAAAAATGACAGATACAGCCATGCTTGTGCTTTTAATGTAGTGAAGAAAAAACCTGAGGGTGGGAGTCTCAAAAAAAACCACTGCTTGGATTCCTTCTTCCCTCAGGCTGGGAGCAGCTCTTTGGCTCAGTCTTCTCAGACCAAAAGGCTATGAGAAAGCAAAGGGCTACAAAGACACCTGGTACTACCAATGCTAGTATTTCATTCAACATAATTTACTAGATTAAATGAAAACTGAAACATGCTGTAGGAAATACAGTGCTTTTTGAGATAAAAATTTGATTGTATTAACTCACCTACAACACATCTTGGACTGTGATATTGTCATTTCTGGATTAATTTATTCCTTATATAGAACAACAATGACTGGGCTTCACCTCATTAACTTTAGGCATCTGTAGCATTGTTACCATGTCTGAAGCACATCTGAACTCTCTTTGCTATTAATGGAGGGAAATAGGCACTTTCAGGTGTACCATTCATTTCAGAGAGCAACTTTAGCATGAGCTGAGTCACTTGATAGAAATATCTGTTTCAGTAAATGATAAATGGAGTCTAGACAGATAGTTCAGGTGTGTATGTGCACCCCTGACCTGATGAATCATGCTGCTGGTGCCCACACTAGAGTGCCATATACACTTGGAAGAACAGCATGACCGTTTCAGGTGGCTGACTTCCAATTGGGTATAACTGAGAAGCCAAGGGATAAAGCAGTCTCTACTTAGGAGGGAAAAAGACACAAAATGTCTGGAGAGAAGACATGGTAAGTAAAATTTCCTGAGATTTACTTCTCAGTTGTTCCACTTCCCAGGTCCATGAATCCTGATGGCAGTGGCAGCAGGTCCATGAGGGACTGTGGTCAGGTTGATCCCTTTGCCCTGGCCCACAAGTTCGCCATGACCAGCGGAGCTCTCATCCTGACTCATCTGTGCAGTTTCCTCTCAAGTGGAAGGTGCAAAGAAGTTTTTGTGGGAAAGGCAGTGTGGTTGACTGCAGTAGGATCCCTGATTCAGTGCTCTGGCTAGAGTCCCATAGGGCATACATTAGAAGTGGCAGATGATGCAGAGCTCATTTCACATGATTCCTATTATGGCTCATACTTCAACAGAGCTGATTTGTGTGGTGTTGTTTGCCTTGCTTTTCATGCATTTTCCTTCTTCTCTCCTTTTCCCTGCCCCAACTCCTCCTTCCCTCAGGGTTTTTCTTCACTGTACTGTAGGGCTGCCTGGTCTATGCATCATTTATGCGGTAGCAAAGTCTTTTGGGGTTGTTCAAAGATTCATGGATCTCAGAGAAAATATGGTTTAAGGTGCACTGATCTGTTTACCTGCTTTTGTTCTACCAAGGATCTAAAATCAGTAAATACTGTAACTGTTACTTAGGAAAAAAGGAAATTAATACAAGCATGAATTCATCTGAGTTGTAAATATTAAGCTCGTTCTTTACCCTTTGCATAGATTGTTTATCTGCTGTTAATTGACATGAAAGTTAGTTTAGCTGTACTGGTGTCCCTAAAGCTTTGCCTATGCTGTTAAATGAAATGTGTGGAGGAATATTCCCTGGAGAAGCCAGCTGGCACTGAGCTTGCAGACACTGAGAGCAGGGTGGTTACATGCACCTGCTGTATTTGGAGCCATCTGTGGCCAGTGCTGACCCCTGAAACACATCTGCAAATTCTTCAGGTGCCTCCTCAGCCTAAAACTGTGCCCTGAAACCTTTTAAACATTTAACAATGTAAGTGATGCCTTGTGACATTCCCAGGCTGTGTTTAATGTGAAGAGCCCAGATGTGTCCTCGATGTCCAGCCCAGTGTGACTGTCACCTGAGTGCCCCACTGCAGGGTCACTCAGTAAAGGGGTGCTTGGCAGTAAGGAGTCATGGGGAAAAGAAAACTGTGGAGAAACTATGCGGAACCCTGAAAGCAATTGTTACTGTTGCATTCTTAATCTTGCTATTCAGCTCATGAATTATCATGAATTCAAAATTCATGAAAGTTGAACCTTTATAAAAAAGCGACACTTTAAACTGAAGAAGAAATTGTGAACATTACTTTTGTATTGATCTTATAAAACCACTCAATCTTATAATAAATTCTATAAGCATTTGGGAATGTCTGCAACAAATTATGAAAAACTGGTAGATTGTTCTGCCAATTAGTTATGGAAAAGGTGGACATCTGGAATTATGTATCTGCTCAGATGAATATTCCATTTTGCATAAACTTAGAATTGGAAGAATTTTATGATTAAACTGATTAAAAGTAACATTCCTATAACACAGTTCTGTTAATTAATCTATTATTTCTTCTAAGCCAAGAGTTTTGTAAGCTGATCTTTTTAATTATCTGGGCAGCATCTACTGTACCAAAGACAAAAATTGTCTGCTGTGAGAAGTTGAATTATTTCCCTGGCTTAAGTCCAGAGACAATAGTGTAAATTTGAAATATGCAGAAGGGTTGGTGAGATCTGTACTCCGCTCCTCCGTAATTACGCATGGTGAACATCTCTAGGGAGAGCTCCAAGGGGTTTTGTACGTGATAGAAGGGGAAAGATAGTTTTATGTACTATCCCATGAGGATTGAAGAGGTCTGTTTGGAGATTTTTGCTGTCTCTAACTGCCAAAATGGACTTATAATATACTTCATAACATTACCTATGAGCTTTGCTTAGCAGGTATGAAAGAGTTCAAAGTAGGAAAAAGCAAACAAAACACAGTCAAAGATGACATCATTTTGGATAATCCTGAAGATTCTCTTGCTCTCTGCCAAATTAAAAGTCAAGAAGAATATTGCTGACTGGTCGAACGAAAGGTTTCATTAGTTTCTAGGACCTTTCTGGGGAAGACAAAGGAAGTTTTATTAAAAATATAAGTAAATTTCAAAATCAGCAATTTGAGGTGCTATATTGAATGCCTATTGACATTAACTGGAACACTAAAGTCCTTGAATGAATCAGGTGATTTGTCCTTGTGGGGATTACTTAAACTCATAAAGTCTAACATTCTTTCCATGTTGCAGTGCAGGTTACTTTGAAGTTTGTTAGATTTCAAGCCTACCCCCATATATTTCTTTACCAGAAGCAAATCTGTTCTTTGATGAGAACCCCTATGATTCTTGAAATCAATGGTTCTTTTCTCACCGATGTAGCACATTATGAAACAGCACAGAAGATCCCATTTTATTTCCATTACCTTCAGAAGCATGTCTCCCACTGACTTCACTGATAGCAAGATGAGGTTTTGCTACAGAATACAAAATTCTCTTATGAAGGCAAGATCTGCTCTGACTTCAACGGAAAATTTTCCTGCTAATGGAGCATAGGATTGAGCCCAATAAGATGTTTGCAAGAGTGCATTTTTCACTTTGATGAAAATAGAAGTGATGGAATAGCTTTCCTTAGCTCTTCTTTTATATATAATTTCCTGCAGTACAACAATATTTACTTTGGGAGTACAATTTAGTAAGCCAGAAATTGTGAAATGTGAATATTAGAGCCTAACAGGCTGATTTACTTTAAATATATGATAGCAATCACCTGAGGTCTTCCAACCTCCTAGATGCATCAGAAGTGCTCTTAAATTAGATTTAGTCTCTAAAATAAAAGAAACAAGTCTGTCTAGTTTTGTAGGGATATAATTTTAGCAGCTAGATTATTAGTAGATATTATTCATACTGTCATTAGTATCATTCTTAGCTTGGGGATAAGATCATGGTTTCACATTCTGTAGTTTTGCTTGATAGTAATACTAATGTTACTGGTATGATTCTTAATAGATCAGTAACAGATGCTGCACTGTGCAGCAGTTGTACAGTGTTTTTAGAAGAGGCTTCTGAATAGAAACATGATGCATGTCTGAACATTGAAAAGAACAGCAGAATTTGGGGGGAAAAAAAGACTGAGAATTAATAGATCCTGGATGGTATATGTTCCTCTATTAGAGAACCCTGTAAGGTGAGAATTTCTTAGGAAAACTATTGGGATTTCTTTAGTGGCTTTAATAGATTTAGAGAAAAGCCAACAGCAGACATCTCTGGAAGACCTGGACAGAGGATCCCAGGGACCTTTGACTGAGTCTGCTGTCATGTCTCTCCCTCTGCAGAGTGCTCACCCAGTTGACTCTTGAGTCTCATTCCCCAGACTCATCAGGCACAGCTCCCAGAAGCAGTTTCTTTCCCATTCCATGCCTTGATGTACCAGCTGGAGGTAGATCTTTTGACCTGTTGACCAGTCATACAGAGTGTCTCACGTCGTAGAGTGAAGGGAGTACCTCAGAACCCAGCTCCCAACTTTGGGCACATTCCCCAGTGGCAGAAGAGCTCCTTTCCCTCACAGCTGGACACGACAGGGTGCAAGCAGCTCCTGCAGCAGAGCCTCCCTTGTGGGACAGGAGAGTCCCTTGGAATGCAGTGGCTCCACTGCATGGAGCAGCTGCTGCGCATGTTGAAGGTAATTCAGATCTGCAGAAGACTTTGGTCTTAACCAAACTATTTTTGCAATTTGATCACTAAATTGAAACAGAAGATGGCTGTGGCTTTGATGCAGTAGATGACAACTGTCAACATGGAGGAGGGCTTATGTTTCTGGGACTGTATTTCAGGGTCACAGGTTTTCAGCTTCAGCCCAGCTGGGTATTCTAGTTTGAATGCAAAAGCACTTAGATTCAATTAGGCCAAACTATAGGAAATCATTAAGAGCTTAAAGATTTCTAAATTAGATCTAGCTGAAGGGTGAAACACACATTTTCACAGAGCAGGCACAGCAGCTGCCAGGGAAGTCTGGTGGGGCTGTTCTAGCTCCCTGCTAGTAACTCCCTTCTGACAGGAGGAAAAAAGTTTAGCCAACTTGCAGCATTATATAAGATCAGAAATAGGGTTAGAATGAAAATACAATTGCAAAGTGCTAATTGAAGCATGGGCACAGTGACTGCTAGAGCTAATTAGAAAGGGACAGGATTCCTGTGTACCAGTATCTCGCTCAGGATGGTATTTGCCCCAGTTCAGGTTCTTCATATCACTTAATTTCCACTTAAAGCACCCACTGGCAGGTGGAGTGGTGTTTGGCTAATACAATTTCCCATCTTGGTATTTTAAATTAAAATACTTCAGGAAGAGGAAGGCTTACGAACATGCAGTATTCTTCCCTAAAAGGTTATTCAGATTGAAACACTGCTTTATTGCGATTTAGTGCCAGCTGAATGAGAAGTGTCCTGCAATTGTACACAGGTGCATCAGAGCTTGAATGCTTCCAAGACAAAAGCAGCACAAAGCAAAAAAGGTTGTTGGCCAGGCAACAATTAAAGAATATTAACAACAATATTAGATAATGATTTCAGCTCTATCCAGCATGTAAAATTAAGCTTCCCTTCTCTTTATATACTTTCATATATATTAATTCTGTTCTGTATAGTATAATATACTTTGAACAACAAAATAAAAAGCACTACAAAACTCATTGTTACCTTTCTAAAGCTCTTTGTGCTTTTATTTCTCTTATAATGTAGATACTGTAAAAGATAATCATATGCTATTATGGATGATTTATTCACATTTGTACAGTTCTTTAAAAAGGTAGGAAATGGCTGTGTTATCATTGCAATTTTTGGCTATTTTTGCTATTCTACATTTGTCAGTTTAGTATGGAGTACAGCAGACAATGCTACTTGCTAAATAACACCACCTCTGCCTACTAAAAGCAGGAAATGGGAGGGAGGAAAGCTTGCATTAGAGGGCTAACTATTGAGGAAAAAAAAAATCACAGCACTATTTCACACATTAGTATTTAGTTTTAAATACAACTAATATCCTTTACCATTTCCAGGCTTGAGTAACATGTATATTTAGGTAAAGATTATATATACCTAGGTATGCACAAAACCAGAGCATGTGTTACCTGCCACTGCCTGAGAATTAGACCTATAAAAATCAATGCATATTGACAGTGACTTGGAAGGAGTTGAAAGTGGGAGGAGTTTACCCACTGGCATCATTAACTCTCTGAGTTTTCCAGTTCTGTAATGTGAAAAGCTTTAGACAGAGCAGGAACATGTTAAATATTTGTTGACCATTTACACAATTTCTACCAACTCATTTTCTTCCCAGTACCACAAGTCTATATCATTTTTCTTATTGTGTTACCTGTAATTATAATTTATTTCCTTCCTCCCTCCCTTTTATCAGTCATGCTTATAAAAATAAGGAACTGACTGTTACCCTCTTGTTGAAATTATGCGATTTAGAGAGCTGAGATTGCTTGTAGAAGGAGTGCTAGGAATACGTGAGAGGGATGGCTGAACGACAGAATGACATTGATACATTTCCCAACACAGTTTTTCTTTCCATTGGTACTTGTAAATATCAGTATTTGTAAATTATTAAATCAACATTGTAAAGAAAAAACACTGTGCAGCTCAAGGAAAAATTAACACAGCTTCTTCTGTCATAGGCTGATGTAACATAGCACCAGTCTGTTGCAGCTCTCTCCAGGAAATGAACTGAATGAAATGATGCAATGATGACATCAGAGACATGAGCAGGATGAAGTTTTTTAGATTTGTATCTTTAACAGCACCTAGGAGCCCGAGCCATAGACCAAACTGTGACTAGATTAGGAGATATATAGAGTTTAAAGACTATTCCTTATCCAAAAAAATAGGAACTGTATATGCTAGAGGGCACACAGCAATGATATTAGACTTGAACAAACCTTCTTATGAAACGCTTTATAAGACAAGCATTTATAAGATACAGTTGTTTTACTCTGTTAGGCCAAAAAGAGATGACAAAGGAACAGGCAAGAGAGGGATGGTGGAAGGAACAAATGCTACTTCTTGCAAGGGAAAGGGAACTTACCTGTATGTGGCTTCATGCCTGAAGCCTGGGGAAAGTTTGCCCTAAGAACACAGGCCCTTCTGGATGCTTCTTCAAACTTAAAAGAATGTTAGAAGTCTGGCTAAAATATTTTCTTTAAAAAGAAAAAAAAAGAAGGAATTTTTTCTTTAGCAAGTTTCTTTTAGGAAATTAAATAATGGTAGAAATTCAAGCATCATCAGAGTTTCTCAGCATAATCAATTACCTGCCTCAAGATCTTCAGAATTTATTTGATTGCCCCTCATAATTTCCAGAAAGACAGGAGAAAAAACAGGCTTCCTTAAGCTAAGTAGAGGAAATGTTAGGCAGAGATGTAATTATGAACTTGATCATATTACTCTAAATATCCATTGATTAAGAATAAGTAAACTTAGAACGGGGGATGAAAATAGGCCAACTAAGTAGAACAAAAATATAGGTAAATATGGTTGCTAATGTCCTCACATGTTTGTAATAAACGTAGTTTTCCTTTTTGTCCTATTCAAAAATCAAAGAAAAACTAATTGTCTTAATCTATTTAATCACCACATTTATGAATTTAGATTTTAAAGCTCGTATTTTTTTCTCATGCTCAAGCCAATAAACAAAAGCAACAAAAGCTGCACAGTAAGTTGACTTCTGAATGTCAGTCAGTTGGATGGCACAGGAGGACTTGACTACAAACATCAGGTAGTCTGTGGAGGTGAGTGAATTATTTATTGAACCCAGTTCCTTTCTATCTTATAGTATTCTCTTGCCAATTTTTTTCTATAGTTTTAATGCCACACTATGTACTCCAAACAGTATGTTCAGTATCTGTAACGTGATGTTGGAGCATCATACAGGGGAAGCATTTTCTGGTTTTATTTTAAGGAGACAAAGCTTTCAACCTTTGATGAGGTTTTAATTAGTTACCTCTAGATGGCACTCTGTAAGGATACAAGTAGAAATACGGCAGTAAATCTTCCTCCAACTTAGCTTTAAGCGTTTTGCTAACCAATTACTCCGAAGTTGTAAAATGAGGACAAAATTACAATTTCCTTCTTTGGCAGCAGTAAGAGATAAAGACAAGGGAAAAAAAGTAGTATTCCCAGTGCTCTGTACACCAAACTAGGTTGGAAAGTTCTGCTTCCACAGTCAGTTTGGAATAATCTTTGCTCATCATCACATGATCATTGATCACTCCTTTTTTTTTTTTTAATGTTTGTTTATTTACAGATGATCCTCTCTGAATGGTATCTTGCTGCTGGCATAACTGCAACATTTATTGCTGAGCTGGTTTTGCTGCTGCAATCCCACAAGCTGGAGGGAAAGCTAAGTTTTCTGCCACTATATTGTGTCTTACTTTCTTGAGTAAAGATAATATTAATAGAGAGGGATGCTTCATTTCTTGTTTCTGACACTTCACCAGCCCCAGGAGTTTTCTTCTTCCCAGTGGCAGAAGTGTTATATTTCTATGAATCCCCTCTCCTTCATTTTTCTGTCATCCTCTGAATGCCTAACTCTCCAGCATCATGCCAAACCAACAAAATTCCATCTTAGAGGATTAAAACAGGATGTGTATTTTTCTCTTCAGCCTGAATTTTGAGCGTAACCTTGAGGACTACACTTGGGACTGCAACTGCATCCTCATGCAGGCTTGGCTGCACCTCCAGGTGCCCAAGGACGTGCCCATGTACGCCGGCAGTGGGGGAACAGGTGGGCTGCAGAGGCACGGTGCTGGTATGGGACACTCATTACTGTTCCCCAAAACCCTCACTCAGGAAAGTGTCATCTGCAAGGTGCCTTCACAGCTCATAAAATACATCTTGCTCATGAGTAAATGTATGTAGCCGGATGTGTTGTGCAAACAGCAAGATCTCCAGAAATCTAGAGTTTCTAGGCTTATTGTCATTAGCAGGTTCTGTAAACAGAAAGCTGAACAACGGCTGCTCTATCTTTTGTGCAAGATAGGACACGGTAATTGAGAAGAAAATGAAGGAAACAAAGCCTACTGTTTCTAGGAAAAATCTAAACAAATCCTTATTTGCAAATAGCTTCACCCAATAGGATTCTGGGGGCTAGAAAGGAGCACAACAGAACAGAAAGCAATGACTGTGTGACAATTGTTAGACATATTCTTGCAAAGAAAAGGTGTTAGAAGGAGAATCCCATTGTGAAAGGGGGACATAAGATTATTTTTTTTTTAGTTCAGTTCACTGTCAACACAGCATGGGAATTTCACCCAAAACAGGAAAACAATCCTGTGTCAAGGCCTGGGCAGGATCTCTAGTGCTCTGGAGAGCTGACCCACGTATCTGCAATCACACTGCTGATGGTGAGGTGCCTCATTCCTTGCCCTCTGACCTGAAGTCCACATTGCCCAGAGGGCTGCAGGCTATTGTGCTATTGTGGGCTATTCTGGGATGGATTTTTCATAGTTGTTTGCATCCGGCAAGGTCAAGTCTCTCAAGGAATTGCTAAGTATCTTTTAAACACATTTTCACTAGCAGCTCCTGACAACAGGAGCCACTAGAAATCATCAAAAGCATTTGTCAAAATGAGGAAGAAGGAGGAAAACAAAAGACAATAAGGTTAAAGGTACAAGCAGTTATACAAGCAAGGCCCTTGAAATCAAACAAATAGAAAAAAAACCCCACACAAACAATACTGTAATTCTAGAATCCCTCCCAGACATAAAGGTTGGCCCTCAGCTGTTTGAGTCAGTAAACAGGCTCCCAAGACCAAGCCACTGAAAGCAAAGACTAGCGTAGTGATATGTTTAAAAAAATTGAAATATACTTAAATAATGGATGTTCCAGCTCCTATATTTCCTTTGATCAGCATTTTTTTTCATTTTTATCACTTGCAGAAAGCCTGACTACTGTCTCTTGAGAGGCAAATAATATAGACTCTGTCTAGGAGAGCTGACATCTAAGATAAATAGCTATCATCAGTGTGATAGAACCTAAGACAGCATGGCATGCAAGAGTTGAGGACCTTCATGATCGCAGTCTGATTATTAATTTGGAGACTTGTTCTCTCTGTGCTAGCTGTAAGAACAAGTATCTGTAAATATGTGGTAGAAAGTAACTCATTCTTCATATAATACCTGTTTTATGCTCTAGTGGAGCCAACGTAGTCACTGAAGTATCACTTCCAGTGCTGGTTTTTAAAAAGTATTTCCACAGAATCTTAAATTGTGTATGCCTGTAATTATTTTATCATCAACATTTGTAAGTGCATATTAATAATCTGCTTCTTGCAAACTGCAGCTGAAACCCAAGACCTATTCTTTGAATTGCTAATGTAAGGTGCTCTCAAAAAACAGTTGGCAGAGGTTTCAGGCTGGAGTTTCTGAAACAGTGGACAGGTTTTTTCTTAGTTTGTCAGCTGTGTTTATCTTGCAAATCCAAGAGTGATCATTTTCCTGTTAGAAAGATGCTCACGGCTTTGCACTGAAAGAGCTGTGCACCGTGTTTTGTTGCTCTGTCAGTATTAATTTAAGTGAATGAAGACTTTTCATACTTTTAAGGCATACAAGACACACTATTTCTTCTATTGCTTTTGCTGATTAATGGCATGCAAAGCATTACCCTTATTAGATATTCTTACAAGTGGCTGTATTGAACTGTAGAGAGGGAAATATTCACACAGAGAACTTTGCATAATGCTCAGTGCTGCCTATGCTTTCCCAATGAGCTTCAGAGAGAATAAGGTACTTTGTGGTGCCACAGATGCCAATGTTCAAAGTACAAACATAAAATAAGCTTTTTCTGTGGGGAAATGCAGGCAAGTTCCTAACTTTAAATGGAATCTGGAGATTTTTTTTTTTTTTTTCTTTAGCTAGAAAGGCTTTTGGTGCCTTTCAAATGTGAAGAGTAAGTGTATGGTAATACCCTTTCTTCCTGGAGTTACTTGATCTACAGAGAACTGAAATTCAAATGTCCTCCTCACAACACTCATATCCCAGGAGTACATCCTGGCCAGTGAGATATACTCATATGAGGTTCTCTCAACCTCTTTTGCTAGAGCTTATTTAAAATTTCTCTGGGTAAGATGGACAATCAGAGCTAGAGCGATACAAAAGCCTGCACGCTGCATCTGCAGGAGGTGTGGGGGCTCTCTTTTCTGAAGACAAGGAACTCCAATCATTCCATATGAAGTAAAAAACAAACAAACAAAACAACAACAAAACATCCAACCAGTAAAACAAACCCCCCCTGAAAACAAAACAAAACAAAACAAAACAAAACAAACCACAGCTTAAAAAGATGGCAATGAGAGTGTTAGCATGAAAAGATAACCTTCTGCACACTGGTAAGAGTTTTGCAATGCAGGGTAGAAATCTCGGTTCAGCTTCCTTTGGTGAAAGTCAGAGAAGGGAGAGATCACCAGCGCTTTTTCTTCTCAAGTTTCCAGTGTATTAAAAAGCCAATATGAAAAATGCTCCATTTATGGTAGAAAGCATTTTTCATTTTCCTTTTCTTGACTTCCTTTGCTTTCCTGGCATATGCTTGAAGTCCAGGACTGCCCTTCTACTTCAGTTCCTGCGTCTCTCCCTAATTTCATCTAACGTCTTGTAGCATTTCTATGCCTCAGTTTCTCTGTGTAAAACACTATATTGAGGTATCAGTAGCTACAAAAGAATAAGAAAATAATGAGGATACAGGAAGGTGGGAGAGTTGGCAGGGCTGTATTTCTGGAAAATTTTATTTCAAAATGTTCTTAAAAAATCTGCCAGTCTGTCCAACTCATTGGTAGCCCAAAGGAATACTCTAGAAAAGGGAGGTATTTTGCATATGCATTATAAACTGTGAGGCCAGTTAGGAGCAGGAATCGTTGTATATTCTTAGCTAAAGACAGAGAAGGGAGGGAGAAGGAAACACTCCTGATAGACATAGCAGACAATTAGCTATGATGACAATTTGAGTAGTAAATTTCATTATTTGCAGTGGCCTAGATACACTTTCTTCTGCTAGAACTAGAACTATTTTTTAAAATTCACCATTACTCCATTCAGAGGCAGGTGGAATTTGTAAAGCTGGGAAAGCTGATTTTAGAAGAAAGAACTGTGAGTCTTTGGCATCGAGTCAGTTACAGTTTGGAAAGCAGAGGCTGAATTATGGATTTTTCTGCTATGAAATTTTTCATTTAATCTTCCACGCATAAAGCCGAATCAGGGCAGCTACCACTCAAATGTGTCCCTGAAAAACGAACAGGACTGTATACACTGTTTTGTGTGCTGATGTCAGCTTCCCCTGCTAAGTTTCTACTTTGCAATTTCATCATAAAGTTTCACACTGGATTAAATTTTGGGGTGATTCAGAAGAAGATGAGCCAGGAATTAATGAAAAGGAAGATTCAACAACATGATAATGGGAAGCTAATGTTGCTGGTGTTCCAAAAACTGGGGTGGAGGGAAGAAGAGAAACACTGTCAGCAAAAGACATTTGCTGTTCTTCACTTCTTCATTCCTTGCAACTCCAGTTCCCCAAAGAGATCACTTGCTCGCTCCCTATCTTTGTCAACAAGACCTGTTGCTGCAGCAATTTCCTTACAGTCCAGATATCCAAAAACTTGCAAGGTTGTCAAATACTAACAGCTACCTGGAACCAAGTTTTGCTTATAAATTTGATTAAATTCTAAGGCTAGATTCAAATGCTGAATAAAGAAGAATTTGTATATCTGTAAGTCGAGCCCATCCATAACAAATATTAGTAGAGCAGATTTCTTGTTTCCCTAACCAATAAAGGCATTCAACTCTGTTAAGCTCAGTCTCACTACATCTCTGCTATAGCTGGATAGTATAAGAAAAGCTCTTATAAAACAAAACAAAACAAAACAAACAAACAAACAAAACAAAACAAAACAAACACAAAAAACACACACACAAAAAAAACCCCAACAATGCTGCCCTTGGCAATATACATTCATTACAGTGCTTGTGCAGAACTCTGACTGTGTGTCCTTTCGCTCTTTACTTGTTCTCCAAGGAGTTAGGATTAGTGTTAACGTGACATCTCAGCTAGCTCTGATAGTCCCTTATTATAGGTTCTATGCTGCAGCTGAGATGAGACTGCATGTCTTATTAAGCGCTGGCTTTGTGATGCATGCTAGGAAAGCCATAACTTTTGCATTTAAGAAACAAAGAACAATATCATTATCTTGTCTCAGAGTTCTCTCATAACAAGATTTTTCTGTACAAAATTGTAAATGTTATTTCCTCCCTCCATCACTCTTCCAAAGCCTTACCTAACAGGCCACTAAAGTGATTTGTGTAAAGACTTGTTAACAGTTTTTCCCTTGCTATGTTTTTCCCTTCAGGGCTGTGGAGTGTAATAACTTTCTGTAAAAAAAAAAAAAAAAAAAAAAAAGAAAAGTAATCATGATTATTTTTTAATACATCCTCACTACACATACAAACCATAATTAATTCTTTATGGTGTAGACCCTACAGTCACCAGTGGTGACAAATGCAAAGACAATGAAGTAATCACCTAATTTTGAGGCCTGTTTATGTCTTCAACTCAAGGAAAAATTATCTGGCTGTAAATAGAGGTTTCTTTGATTTTAGACAGGACAGGCAGTTTTAGCTAACTCAAAAAAAGCCTCGGGGAGGATACTTGGTGAGAGACACAAGCATGGGTCATTTGTTCCCCCTAATGATCGTATAACACTTATGTATATAGTAATATGAGATAACAAGTGAACATTTCTTCATGCCCAGTGCTGAAAAAAGCATGCATAAATAACTACTGATTTTCATCCCAGTCTTAAATACTCAGGCTCTGCCTATTCAGGTTGTTACAAACTACTCTATAGATGGTCAAGTTATGTGACCTCTGACTGGCTGGCTGCTTTTTTTCCTCAGCAGAATGTCTCTGTTATCTTCAACATTTTTCAGGGTGTTTCCCGTTTGGAAATCTAACATCACCAGCTGTGGCTTCCTGATAACTTCAGCATGCTCCAGGGTCACTGAGCAGGTCATGTGTACATTTTCCATAGCCACAGCTTACAAGCAAAATTCACGTCTATAATGCTTTTTGCCGCACATTTTATTAACATCCATTTAATTATGACAATGCTAATGGTGATCTCTTCAAGTTATAGAGTTCAGAGTACATAGTGTGACCACAAATCCGGGAGCCCTTCAAGACCTCATGTGGCCTGACGCATCTTCCTTCTCTACCAAAGACCCAGTACAGTCTCTTGCGTTCACCTAATAGGGAGATCAGTGACTGGCTGTTGTGTAGATGGCTCCTCATGTGGGGTGGCTTAGCTTGGGGCAGAGTGTTGGGCCATAGCTGACTGTCTTCTCTCTGCTACAGCAGAGATCTGAAAGGAGGTTGTAGCATGGAAGGTGTTGGTCTCTTCTCCCAAGTAGAAAGTGATAGGACAAGAGGAAATGGCCTCAAGTTGTGCCAGGGGAGGTTTAGATTGGATATTAGGAAAAAATTATTCATGGAAAGGGTTGTCAGGCATTGGAACAGGCTGCCCAGGGAAGTGGTGGAGTCACGATCCCTGGAGGGATTTAAAAGGCATTTAGACGAGGTTCTTAGGGACATGGTTTAGTGCTAGAGTTAGGTTAGGTTGTGGTTAGACTCAATGATCCTGAGGGTCCAACTGAAATGATTCTATGATTCTGTGCTTGTGAGTCAGCTCCTGAATGGCTGCAGTTTGCACACCAGATTTTTATGTTTTAGTACCAAGATCTGTAACAGTTTTTATGTCTATAAAAGGCAAGACAAGTTCAAAATGCGCACTACATCCACTGCAAGATGTCTGATGAGAGAAATGGACACAAGCAGCTCACTGATCTTATTTCTCTCAGGCTCCTGCATCCAGTTTGATTGTTTCTTCCAGTCAGGTGGAAAGAAGATGAAACTTTGGAAGACTCAGGTGGTGTTGAATAGAGAAACAGGGCAAGAGCACAGCCCAGAGGAGACACAATGGGAGGTGCCCTGGAATGGAGAGGGGAAGAAGAGGAGCTTTGCTCAGCTTCCTTTCTCCTTTCCGTGTGGCTTCAGAAACATTCCTCAAGATTGACCTCTATTGGATTAGTGTTCTTAACAGGAAAAGTGAAGAACCCACTGCAGGAATTAGGTCACACAAGCCACCTTCCTGGTAATGAAAAACGGAAAAGTATCTGAGAGAAGGTATCAGTCAACACAGAAGTGTGTTTGCTTCCTTAAAGCCAGAAAGTCCAAAGCGTTGTTTTTTTTTTTTTTCTAATACCCTGCTCTTCTGATTTTAAGTATCTCGGCACCTTCAGAAACACTGCGAGGTATTCTTTTAATTCCACCTGGCAGATTACAAATTTTATTGTAAAATTTGACTACTAAAATTGAACGTTCCTGTTTGTTCACTAGTGCTTATTGATTATAACTTCTGACTTTCTCCTGTTCATTCAACTTTGACACAGCTGTGTCTTTTGATCAATATCCACTTTCTAGCAGCTAATCAACTTCTAGTTCTTAAGTTCAGATTTTATCGACCGGTTTTAATATGATCATTTTCAGGGAAAAAAAAATAAATAAATAAACTTTTGAACAAACATTTATATATCAAAACCAAACACTCAAAAATCAAATCCAAATTAATCTCAGCCATCCTGGGCACCATTAAATATTAATTACTTGGTGGCCACTAGACCCATATTGATCTGAACTACACACTTCTGCCTCATGTGTTCTGGTACTCAGCCTAGGAGGCCTCTTGAGGTTATGTAGCTCTCCAGTACAGTCACGTATGGGAGGGCTGCAAGTACCAGTGCAAACAGAACACTCGGTGGTGCCCTGGTCCTGTAACACAGCTACAGGCAAAGCAAGAATATTTGCAGAACTTTCACTTACACACCTCTCTTCTCAGTATTGTGGAACAATGAATTAGAGCAGCATGAATCTAGAGGAGTTCTGTTTGAAAAAAAACTTCACTGAAGGCAGAAGAAAACACAGAAAGTCAGGTCTTAAAAAAGAGGAAACTCCTAGCTGCGAATAAGATGTCCTGTATCTACTAATCAATACAAGTAGGAAATAACCTAACAGAAGTAAACAAGTTCTTAGTGAAAAACCACCTCTAGGTAATCTTGCAAAGCTAGATCAGGTTTACTTTAGTAAAGCATAAAAAGCCTTTCTCAAAGTCAATAACATCTGGTTGAATAGAACCTACTAGGAGCCTTCATTGATGCCTGCTGGCAGTTGGCAATACTATGTGAGATGAAGGAATTCATGATAACCAAAGGAACTTCTAAAACTATGTTGTCCTTCTCAGATACGACAAGGTATGTTTGTAGAAAAGTCAAAGGAACAAACCTCTATAAAAATTATCTCTACTGACCCCTGCAGTTAAAGGCAAGCCCACTGGCAGATCTTGGAGGGGGTGGGGTGGGAAGCCAATTATGGGGCTTTTATCTGTTCATTTAATTCTAAGAGACCAACACATTTGCATCCTTTCAAAAACCTAGATGCATCATGCCTGCCACATTACTCACATGAGAAGGAAAAAGTCTCCTGTCTCAAGGATCTTTAAGGAGTACTTAAATGAGTAGGGACAGATGTTATTTTTAAAAGTAAGCAAGAAACTTCAGGGTGTGGTATACATACACATGGGGGAAAAAAATTACAATTATGACAAACTGAAGATGGGTATGAATCACTGAAAGTTATGTGCTGGAATGCTGATGGCATAACCAAGAACTTGAAGCTTCCAGAAGAGGGAAGCAAAGAATAATTATCAACATTTTGAGATTTCAAAGTAATTCATCAACATTCTTCACTCCTGTGCCATTTTTTTAGTAGTCAAACCATATCAACAACAAGTGGAGTGACCCTCTCTCTAAAAAGTCATGATGGTGGCTGAGATTGGCTGTTGCTTCTTCCTAGAAGTAGTTGTTAGTTTTCAACACTCTGTTGAGCAAAGCCTGAGGAAATTCTTTGTTATGAGATTCATTCTCTCTGCAGTCTCGGTAGTTCATTTATAACCACTGCTCTGCTCAAGGGCTGGCTGTTAATTCTACTCCATGCAGCTTTGCATGGAGTCTAGAGTCGATGTGACATGTTGTTTACATAATTCAAAAATCTGTATATATTTTTTGTCTTAAACTTCAGCTTTTGGAATAACGTGATTAAGGCACAATCTAACTTTTTTGTGAATTACTATTCTTTATTCCCATGGTTTCAGAGAACCAGCTGAAAACAGGAACTGTGAATGTTAACTACAGAATACAATAAGACAAAAAATACACTTAGAAAGATCTTATGATTTTAAGCCACTACCATGGGGGTTTTTTGTAATCTAATACTTATTTGATGATCAGAATAAGGCTGTTCCTGAGCAGCCTGGCTAAGACTACTTCAGCAGATGGGGGTGGACTAGGTGATTTCAACAGATGCCTTCCAACCTCAACTCTTCTGTGATTCTGTGTTTGCAATGTCAGACATTTCGTTATAATTTTAAAGGGGTTCATATTAGAAACACTAAAGAGACCTATTGTTTTCTGTTGCTATGTGCTAGCCATTTCCCAAACACTTTCCCCTGTGCATGAGTGCACGCACACACACTCTCACACACAAACACACAGAGATGACCCCCCTTATCTTGTCTACATGAATAATGACTTGGGTATAATAAAACGCACAACTGGAATTTCTTTTAAATGTCTGTGTCAGAAAGATAATGTGAGCCAATATGAAGATGGCATTTCATTAATTGTTTTAAGTCAGTGACAAATGTGAGAAGTATGAATGTGCCAGTCTCAGAATTCTCTCAAAAGCAGTTCATTATGCACATCTCATGTGCCATGTTTCCACCAAGGAAGCAGGGAGATCTGAGAAATAAGCCTTTGTATGAAAGCCCACTACCTCCCACTTCCATAGTGGTGATGCCTCTCTGTGGTTCTGTGAGAGGCACAGTATTACAGAAGACTCTTAGGACACCAGCATATGCTTTAACTCACCACTTTCCCAAGCAGCCATGTGTCAACATGACTTGAGCAGATCACCTGTAGAGCCTGAGTATTGTGAACCTGAAACACAGTTTCAGACAACAGTTGATTGCACTGCACTATCTGCTCTATGGAAAAGGTAAATCATACAATACAACTTGCATTTAAAGTAAGTAATCATACCTCGCTGTTTTTCAAAATGTCTCCTTCATGGTGTCTATTAACTTGCTGAAGCCACTGGCTTCAGCACTCTAATGAAAATACAACTGCTAGTCCACCACGTAGTTGTAGGGCGACTCTTTCCAGCATTTTCTTTCTGCTCTGAGCACTGTAGGACTAGGAAGAGTAGCCCACTTGCCTTTAATTGATCAGATTGTGTGTATTTTACCAGGAAGATAACATAATGGAAATTGTTTTGAATGCAAATACCTCTGTGAAGCACACTTGAGATTGTAATGTACTTGTGGAGGACAGTAGAAAGGAAGTCTTATTCATATACAATTAAAAAGTTTTGTTTTATTAAAAGATGTTACAGTATGTTCAATATACTGACTGCCCAGCAAAGAAAACCTGCAAGAGAGAGAATACTAGGTCCAATTACAAAAAATTTGGAGTTCAGAATCCATAGGTATCATACTAAATGCCAAGATGATACTTTGAGAGAATGTAATACATCAATTGAAGTTGTTTCCACCCTCTTTTTATAGAAATCCTAGGCTATCACAAAACTTGTCTTGTAGGTAGATGCTTTCTATTTGTAAAACAGCTGAGTCAAGGATATGCTAATGAAGAATTTCTCTGCCAGAACCACAAGCCTCAGGAATGAATGGCTTGCAGGGAGGGGTGAGCAGTAGTCAGGAAGCTGTGAGGAACATTTTGCATTTGTTGATCTTTGATAAATTCATCTTATCCCTTTTCCCATTCAAAACCAAGGGCACTATTTCAAATTCTCAGGTTCTGCTAAATAACACAGAGAAGAAAAGGTCACAATCTGAAACCAAATGTCTTTCAGCATTTTCACTAGCAGTTCTCTTTATCTGAAAAGCTACTCAAACTGTTTAGCACAGCTGCTTACATGAATATTACTTATTTCCTTGCTATGTAAACTTAAATGCTAACTGAAGTTGGCCATAAAGAAAATGTGCCTGTGGCTAAAGGAAATAGTCTTTAGATTATGGACTGAGTATTTGCAAATGAATATGTATCTCAGACATGAAGACTAACATTTCCTTGATGTATTACGCTGTGCATTGCAGTGCTTCATCATCAAAAGTATACAAAACCCACTTAGCTTGTCCCTCAGCAGCAAGTCTGTGGCTCTAAATGCTACATTTGTTGAGCCTTCCAATAAACTTTTCATATTTAGCATCTGGAACTGCATCAGCTTCATCTAGCTCTTCCAATAGCAAGCCAGCAATGTGAATGCAGTAATCTTTTTGAAAACCATCATCTGTTAAATGGTAGGTTGTTTAATTTGACACGTTCAATATATCCCCATGGAATGTCTTACACAATAACATCTACCTAATTTGCCACTCATCTAGTGAGAGTATTCACGTTATCATTTTACTGAAAAAACAAAAAAAAAACAAAACAAAACAAAAAAAAAAAACCAAAACAATGAAAAAAACAACCAACCAACCAACCAAAAATCCGTTCTTCTAGCTGCAAGGATACCTTTATTGCTCAAAACTGCTTACACTCCTTGTGTGTCCTTTTTTCCTGAGAAAACAAAGCAGCATAAATGAACAAGGACCACAACATTAAACAGGGCAACCAATGTTTGTCCCTTGTCCATTCACATTAATCAAGTGTTAACAATGCATTCGTAGTAAATATTTATGGAATGCTTTCTCTTGTGTCCTGGGAACACACTGTACTTCTTAACGCACAGCTAAAAGCCAAATGTTTCTCTCTGACACTCTACCATACTATTAAATAGTTCTTCAATGTTTATGTCTATGTATGAAGTGAAATTTTCTTTGTTAACCGAGAATAATTAATAATAACCAATAATAATAATTATTAATAATTACTAATTATTAATAATCATTACCAGTTCTTTTTACAAATGTTTCTTTTTCCATGCAAAAACAGCTGTAGAATCACTGTAATTTAGCTTTTCCCTCCACTTTTACAACAGATTTATTTATATTTCTGGCATACTGACGATCTGAATACACAGGTTTCTATTGTAGTACAGGCCAGCTCCATGAAGAGGCGTAAACACTGGCCCCAGGAGACATTCTGCATTTTACATAGTGACTACTTCATGCAAAACACAGAAACAGGCCAAACAGCAGGAACATATCCCCTGACCTTCCCACGAGGCTAAAAGCTCCAAGCCTACCAACATACCCCTTCTCTATCCCTTCTACTTCTTATACCCACGAGTGTTTTGTGGGAAGTTTTGTTATAAGGCCTGGAAATGTGCTTCTCATCCATCCTACCTTCAGGCATTGAAGACACAGACTATGAGGAACAGTAGGCATCATGCTATCTTAGTACTCCTGAATGATTTTGGAAGCAGTACGGGAGCAACCTACAGAAAAAAACGTAAAATGTAGAAGAATACTCTGCTTTCTTCCTTAAGTAAATAGAAGCTCACATCCATGTTATTTTCTCTAGAATGAATTTCCTGCACAGAAACAAAAATTAAGTCTAAACCAAGGTGACTACATTCTAACTGTGAAAACCTCTTTTCCAGGACAGGAAGGAAATCGGATGATCTCCATCTGTGTGAGTCATAGCGCACTAACGAAAGACAGATGGGCATGCTTATTCTCTGTGACTTTTTAAACTTCTCATTTGGTGTAACTATTCTCTTAGCTTTTTCCTTAATAACACTGACATGAGGTGAAAACAGCAACAGGTCCCAGGATGTTTGACTTAGATTTGCTATGATTTGTACAACTGTAACAGATAAATATTTCAGGATTTTATGGATTAGGACCAGATAAAGATAGAGACTTATATAAACCCATGTTTAGGACTCCATTTCCTTGAATCACATTTTAAGAACATCATCTTGAGGAGGGGACTAGAAAAGCTTGGAGTCAGCGCTGTTCATACTGAAAATCTGCCAAAATCTTGTCTGTCATTGTTTCTTCAAAATATATTTTTGGTAATGTGTTTCACTAGCCTCAACAATATCAAACTACCAGAAAGCTATGCATGCATGGAAGAGCTGGAGGCCCAGCAATAAGGTTTAAATATGATTTTCCACGAACTGAAAGAAGATCTGATGAACTGCAGTGGAAATGGGCTGCTATTGCTTGCTAGCACCACCAAGAAGCCAGGCTATTACTTAATAACCTACTATCTAAGAGCAGTATTTTTCTATTCTGCCCAGTGTGCTGCATGCTTATCCTGGAAACAGAAAACTAGCCCACCTGCAGTTTGAGAGAAGAAAGGCTGTATCATACAACTGAGAGTCCATTGAGCAACAGATCCCCTTCCTTCAGTGGCAAGCCCACATTGGGACAGAGATGTTTATTATTTCCTTCTAAACCCATTATATGATGGAAAAAAATAAGAAGAAGGGGAAAAGAGAGGAGAGGAGAGGAGAGGAGAGGAGAGGAGAGGAGAGGAGAGGAGAGGAGAGGAGAGGAGAGGAGAGGAGAGGAGAGGAGAGGAGAGGAGAGGAGAGGAGAGGAGAGGAGAGGAGAGGAGAGGAGAGGAGGAGAGGACTGATTTGTCCACACTATCAGGTGACGATAAATGGATTTTATTATCTGGATGATGTCTAGGAAGAACAGAAATAGAAAGCATCTCCACTGCCGCTACACTTGTCTTCAGCACTCCTCACAGAGGGGCTACTTGCAGCAAGGCTAGGGACTTAAATGGTCAAGATGCTTTACAAACTGCAGGGGCTATAGAAGCTTGAGCTTTGTCATACACAAATACTGCAGCAGGGAAAGAAAGAGTACCTTCAACCTGGCAAGACTTATTTATTTGGACTTCACTGAGTGTACAGTCTTAAATGGATAGTACATGAATTCTAGTTACCTGGTCTTTTTTGGCCTCTATTAATACATAAATCATAACCCAGGAAAAGATTAGCAGCTGTTCTCAGAACTGACAAGTGAGAATCCAGTCAACCAGTGTAGCACTCCAGGTTTCTGCTAGTTAAAAACCTCTCAGAGACTTAAACTGATACAAAATTAAAGTCTCACGGTGGCATAAAGCAGCAAATCTCCTTCCAATGGCATAATATCACAGAATCACAGAATGGTTGGCGCTGGAAGGCACTTCTGGAGATCATCTAGTCCAGCCCACCTGCTAAAGCAGGTTCACCTAGAGTAGATTGCACAGGAATGCATCCAGGCAGGTTTTGAATGTCTCCAGAGAAGGAGACTCCACAACCTCTCTGGGTAGCCTGTTCCAGGGCTCTGGCACCCTCAAAGTAAAGAAGTTTCTCCTCATGTTTAGATGGAACCTCCTATGCTTCAGTCTGTGCCCATTGCCCTTTGTTGGGCACCACTGAAAAGAGTCTGGACCCATCCTCTTGACATCCACCCTTGAGATATTTATAACATCTATAATAATGTAAATATATATATAAAATATATCATATAAACTGTTATGCTTGGCATTGTGTCATTCAACAGACATTTAGTCAGTATCAGCTAGGACTCCAGGAATGTTCACTCTTAACTGAGGTTTTGAGGCTTTGGTCCGAAGTCTTCTACCAAATCCAGAGCATGCAGAAAACATATGAGAAGTTAGCTCCTCCACACTGCCGGGATGACACATACTCCAAAGTTGCTCTACTCCCAAGCGAAACTCTTCGGAAGAAAGTTCAGTGTTTGTTTGCCCAGAAAGTTCAAGCCCCTCCACAGCTGCGGCTGGGGGCTGTGCACTGCCCAGCGCCTGCCCAACACAGCTGCCTCTGGCCCAAGCACACAGCCGGCATCTGCCGGGGCGTGCAGCAGGAGCACCGAAATACCGATGACTAACACTTGCCACTCACACCCTTGCATTACTTCCACTTTGACTTAGACAAGACTGCCTCTTTCTGGTATTTTATCTTGCCATACCCTCATTTCCAGAGGGTATTTTTTCTGACATGTTGATTTTTCTTATTTAGCATTTGGTCTTTTGACAAAAGTCAGCATTTGGTCCCCAGCAGGCAGTTTTAAGACAGCTGAAGCGCTGTCTTAGCAGTCGCAGATGTGCTGGTTATATCACACAAAAGCCGCTTTGTGTCATGACTGATTTCAGATCCTCCCTATTTCTTATGCAGAATCCAGCCCTGCTCCCTTATACATACAGAGAATTAAATTCTGTGCTTTATTTCCTTCTGGCTTTTCTGCTGGGACAGAAACTGGTTCAGAACAAGCAGAAAAGCTCAGGAGGCAACACAAAGATGTCAGGAACAGGACCCACCATGCAGGAACCCTTTGTATTTCAGCGCATGACTGTCCCTGGCATTGAAGGGCCACAGGAGCCAATCTTCTTGCCATAACTGCACCCAGTCAAGGGCTCTCTTTTTTTCTCCTTTTCCCAATGAAAGTTCCCTGCTCAGACAAACACTGGCTTGCACTTTCCTGCCAAAACTAAATTTTTAGATTTCTGTGCTTTTCTGTGTGTTTTTGCTTTGATGAGAGAAGCGGCATCTCTCTCAGGTGCATGAGTATCTCTAATAAATCCGTGTTATCTACAAGGGTCCTGACTAACATCTGCTGAAGGATATTCCTCTTCACAAGTGCAGCAGGTGGTGTTACAGACTTTTTTCCGGCCTTTGCACCGCTGTAGCCACATGCATGCAAATATGTGATAATTGTAAGGCAAACCTCAGAGGAGATAAAGGGTAAGTACGATCACCTGCCCTATTTATAGGCTTGTTATTCTCTAAGGGAAATTAATGTACACACAGGTGTCCTGTTCCCAGAAAGCCATACTCGTTATGAAACACAATTCAAATATGAATAATTAACCTATTTTATTGTATCCAATTTGGGGCAAAACAAGACTACAAATAGGAAGAAAACCCCAAACAAATACATAGAACATACTGAAACAAAGACTTCACTTCCAGATCAGTTCTGATGAGACAACCGTCTTGCAGCTTCTGCTGCTATGAGTAAATCTGGCATATGTCTCCTTTCACTGACAGTGTCGTTTCTTGCTTTGGTGACAGCTTACTATTCATATGCTTCTTTGAATATTTTATGAAAGCAACATCAGGTGTGTCAAAAAGCATTCTTTATGGCTGCCTCTGCAATCATAAAACAACTCTTCTGGGTAGTATTTTCTCCTTACTTGTGTAGGTGGAGTCTTTACAAAATAACCATGCCTTCAGTTTTTGAGCATCTGCGACTATAGTCCATGGACATAATCCACACAGGACTAGAGCATGTCTTGGTTCCCAGTCACCACGATTATGGGACCTCCTGAAAAATGCTGCAACTCCCTCCCATGCCTAACTTTCCAGGACAGGTGTATATCTGGGTCTTCACCTGACTTCGATGACCATACTGGGATGGTGCTAAGTGGTATATCTGAAGCCAAGAGGTGGGAATCTCTCAGATTCCCATGGTAGAAACACAGCTTGGGAGACTGCTGATGGAATTTTTTTCATCTGCTTGAGAAGAAACTTCTATAAGTAAAACAGGTTTAAGGAGTTGCTCCCACTGCTCTTCAAGAAGTGCATGTTTTCATAACAATTCAGCTATGTTTCTGTTGCACTTAACTCTGTACATCTCTGCTTTCCCAAACACAGACAGCAGGACTAACAAAGATGTACTTTTGAGTGGTGACAATGTAATCTGAAATTGAGACATTAATACTGCTTTTTTTTTTTCCAGGAACACTGGAAGAAAAGTCCTTGTACTATCTCTAGTATATATTAAAGAGCAAGTGAGACAAGTGCTGAAAAACCTTAAGGGTGACCCCCTCTGTCACTGCCACCTTCTGGACTGGTGTCAGTTTTGGTCCTGCTGCCATTGCTCTAAGTTTCCTCAGACTGCAGCTCCATAACACAGCTCCAGTGCCAGTGGACGCTTCTGGGTCCCTGTTCCTAAAGAAAACAAAAACTCAGCTTGGCTTTGCAGGTGAGGATGTCAGCATATCTTCTTAATCCAACATGAGGGCTGGCTTCCTTCCCCAGTCCCTCAAAGGACCAAGTGCCATGACCAAATCTCTTTTAGAGCTTTCTTCCAATGTGCACTTTAATTCAAAGAAAAGGCGGCACTGATTTTTTTCTTCCTGTTCTTCCTCATGACAGCAGAGGCAAACTTCACTCAGCCAATATCAGGAACCCTCCCTCAGCCCTGTCCTACTCTGAGATATATTTAAGCAGCCAGCCAGCTGCTTTGAACAACTGCACAATGTTAAAAGCAAAGCAAATACTTTAAATTCTATGCTAAGCCCGTAGAAGTAATTAGGGAAATTTAATCAACATAAAAAGTCATGGTGAAGATGACTGTTTGCATATGTGCTAGAGAAAGCAAAATCAAAATTATAGCTATTCTAGCATAGTGTTTATGAGAGAGATAAAGAAACAAACCAAGCCCTATGGGACTGGTCTTAGAGCTAAAAATCTGAATATTTTTTGTCTTTAAATCAAACATTTTGTAACCAACTGTTATTTGGGACTAGTTTTGTTAGTAAGATTCACAGCAGTTTATGAACAAAGGTGCAATAGCCTGCAGCTGGAATTGCCTCATATTTTTCTAAGTTGCTTTTTCATACTGCATTTAGTCAGAAGATGACAAGTCCAGTGCAATAACAAAAAAAAAAAAAGTCAAAATTTTCAGCTTCAGTTGTTCACAGTACAAACTATGCTGACCTTTTCCAGACAATTACATAAAACAGCAATGATAAGCAGTAGGGATCCCTATTAAAATACAACCCACGGCTTTTGTGTGTGTGCATGCCTTCTTTTTGGCCCACAGCAATTGGCTGCACTGAAAAAGATTTTATGAAGAAAAACAACAGATATGATAAATTCCAACAGAAATCAGCTTCCAAATATGCAAGCATAACCACAGCTGATTCCAGCATTCACTTAATTCACCAGGGATGGTCTGAGACATCCTTTATCCTTTATGCTCAACTCAAACTGGGCAGGCTAGTAAAACCTTATTAATCTGTTTCATGAGTCATAGGCATCTTTGTTCTGTGTGTTTTGCTGAAGGTTTCCTTTATCTGAGGCTGGAGAATGCGCTTTGTAAAAAGTTTCAACCTGTGTGTATGTTCTCTCTGGCACAGCTCATATGCCCTGACCAAGAGACTGTGATTTCCTTTACCACATATTGCTACAGCTGAAATCAGCTGAAAATCTCGAACAGGAAATCCCTTAACGTGAGCAACAGAGTTGTGTTTGGGTAGTCCCTGCATTACAGCTTCCCAGAGATCCTATTGCTCATGCACTGTGCCTGCTGCAGATCCTGTTCCTCTTTCTCAGTCATTGCAAAGACATGCAAGTAACTGATCAGGCCTTTGGTTGCTTGTTTTTTTTTTTTTTAAAACATAGGCTAAAAAGGTTGTATGTTAACAAAGAAAGTGACTAAATCTAGCATTTAATGTTTGCTTGTTGGATCATCAGTACAGTGGTGGCAGTTGGGAAGTAAGTATGCTGACTGGGTTTTTGTTAGGAGAAAGCACCTTCCAATGGAAAAGCAACCTCTCCTCCACAGTTTGGAGATCAGATTTCAGCTCACTGCTACTCCTCCTGACTTCTCTAGCAAGAGCAAGCATTTATGAGACATTCCCCAAATATCACACGAGGATGGCAACACAAATGAATGATTTTTTTCCTTGAAAAGAGATGCAATGGCACAATCAGTAATGTACACACAGCCACACAGAAATGTGTCTGTTGCTCCTTGCAAAAATTAAGTCTTTCTTCAGCTTCCGAAAGAATGCACTTGTGAGGATACATAATTAATTATTTTCTTCCTCTCTCCATTCTCTATTAAGGAATGTTTCTGAGCTCTTAAAAACCTCGACCCAAAATTAATGTTGCTGAGTAAATCAAGGGTCTACAAGCCAGATGCCTGAGAATTTGACTGAGTGATCAAGTGCTGATTTTTACTTTTCCATAAGGTAAACTAGAAAACTTGAACAAGGATGTAAACTTGAACTTCTTGTGTTCAGGTCTCAAGTGGTATTAGCTGAATAACTGACTATATATATCTCTCTCAAATTAGTTGTGTGTGTAAGTTTCACTTTTTATACCTGAAAAATCCTTTATATCATTATACAAGTGACTCACGAAGAAATGCTGATAGCTGGGGAGTATACTGCGGTTTACTCTGGTAATTAAACATACCTGGAAACCCACAGGAACTACGAATGTGCTAAATGGCAAAAGGTTTCAATGCCATTAATTTTCTAAACAAATACATACTTTAAGTCATGCAATAATCTGCAAGAGTTGTATAAAATGTTAAAAGAAGTTATATAAATTATTATTTGTAAATACAGATGAAAAGGCATGTGCCAGAACAGCACAAACAAGACATTTAGCTGTTGCCAAGCAAGGATAATAAAACAGTAGAACTGGTGTGCTGAGCTGATGTTTTCTTTAAACCCCATTGTGTCAAGTTTAAAAAGTGCACTGCAAAAGCACTGGGCCAGAACAGAACTTGTCAGGTCCGATGCATGTTTGTCCAGTGCTTCACACTCCTCGTGCATCCTCTCCTGACCAGCATTACTTTTGAAGCAGAAAATTCATTACCATAAGACAAATAGATAAGCAAAGCTCAATTTTCCTTCTCATTAGCCAGCTTTAGGATGTGAAAGCTAAGGCTGGTGAGAAGAGTTAATGCAGCAGAGAAAAATACTGTGGGTCTGAAGGTGTTTCAAAACATTTCCAGCTGTGCTTAAGACAGTGAGGAAGAGTTTCTTCTACCTGCTTCTTCTCAGTGCTGTCTTCAGAGGCACGGGAGAGGAAGTGGGTGAGGAAGGCATCGTAGAGAGTGGCTGGTGGAAGGTGCGGTAGACTTGACGTCACTTTTGCACTTTTGAAGTTAAACTTCTGGAGATCAAAGGGCTGTTGTTGCTATGTCAGAGAAACAACATATTGTAAACATCTGTTTTTTCCAGTGATGTCCATTTTGTGCCACCCAGTTCCCCCAGCACTGGAATATGACACAGCTGAGGCTCAGTGTGCTGCACGCTCCTGCTCAATGCACAGCCTCTGCGAGGATGTTGCAAGAAAGTTTTTATCATGCTTTCAGCTGTGCTGACTTCAGCTGCAAAGGCTGAGACATAGCCTTCCTGGTTCTGTATCCAGGAAGACAGAAATCATGCAACTTTTATGCCACCTGTGGTCTGCTCAAGTTATCCACTGCATCAGCATTGGCTGCATCCAAGGATGGTACCCCAAACACTTTAGCTTGTTAAGAAAAACAGAGCTAAATTTTTATCATTTTAAGGGTGTCAGTTCACTTGTAGAGCTATGGAAAGAAATAGAGGAGTCTGAAATTTTCAAGATCACAAACCAGAAGTAGAAACAAGAATCTCAAACTGCTAGTCTCCCTGTGCATATCACTACACAATCATTATCTTTGCTCAAAATGTGGAAAATCCTCTTTCGAACTTTTACACAAACCAAAAATCCTTTTGTGCATTCTGTACTCTAATATAAAAGGCAGTGGCACTTTGTAGGATTTGGCTACTTTAATTAAAGGACAGCTCATTCCCCGTAGCCACACTCCCTAACAGAATATTCACAGAGAGAAACTAAGTGCACGTTTCTCTACTTTTCTGCTAAAGTTCTTCTAAACCAGAGGCCACAGCTGTCCCTAGTGTCCCATTACACAGTAGTGTCCCACAGGGACCCAAGCTAGCAGGAGGCACCTGAAGAGAGTGGACTGAGGTGGCAAGTATATATTTGTCACTCAAAACAGAAATGTACACACAATTAGTTCTTGCTAATGAGCAGGAAGAAATAAATTGCACATTTCTGTAGTGTTTTGTACATTTTAAAATATTGCCCCTGGCATATAGATCAGCAGATGTTGACTGGAACTGTGGACAGTCTATAGTAAAATACATAATTGTGGTAAAAATGCCCTGGACAGACTTTACCTCTCTACTGAGATACAATATGATGAACATGATATGTTCCACGTTCTTAGCTGTTTTTACAACACTGAAGTTTGTCACTGCACTCAAGAAAGTGCAGACTGAAGCGTAACAAACCTTCTAAGTCATTAAGGTTTGGCCTGGTCTTGCCCAAGAAATGGCATACAGCATAGTCAGTACCAATGCAAGACCTCATTGATACACACATTCATGCTTCTGATCCCTCCTCCACATCTGATATCACTATGTAGTTTAAGCTTCTTTTATATCTTGGTGAGCATAAAGCTTCAGATGTCACATTACAAGGGTGTGGGGGAACAGTCTCCACATGAGTCTTATCTCAACGTGGTCTCCTCTCTGATTCCACAGTACCAGACATAGCTGGGGGTGCCTGGAACTAAGGGCAGGGCAAATTCCTTTGCTGGCTCCTGTCTAGAGCTCTCAGGAGACAGCAAGGGATTTACAATAACCCAGATGCAGAAGGAGACAAGACACCAAAATGGAACAGTATATGGGGAAAGAAGGTGAAGCAATGATAGGAAAGGCAAGCAGTAATAGCTTTGAGATTTTGAATCTGATAATAACAAGCCCTATATGTAAAAATCCAGCCCTATATGTAAAAATCCAGCCCTATCAGGATCAGTGAGACCTCTCTCCAGTTCCCTGCTTTGCCCCTGCCAAAAAAAGGCAGAAGAATTTGCTTTCATTTGTTTAAGCTTTCTGATACTACTCTGGGCACTTAGGAAAACAGCAATGTAAAAATAAATGAGTCAGAAAAATGGATGTGGGAACGACAAATGCATAAGCTACTTTTTTTCAAGCGACACTTGCTTTCTGTATTTCTTAAATTCTGTGGAGAAGTTATTCATAGCTAGTGTTCCCAAGGCAGGTATGGTTATGCTAGCTTGTTTTATGAACTCAAATTTTGTGCGCTTAAATGGAAAATGCCGTATTGTTTGATTTAATGACTTTTCCCAAACTGCACAGACAGGAAAAGTGGGTGTTCCAGCCGCGTGGTTTGTATTTCATGCACATACCATTTCTCCTTGTATTTTTCTTTTTTTTTTTTCCTAAATTTTGTAACGCAGTAAAAATATTAGATAATCAAGAACCTTATAAATGTACTTCAATAAGCTGCACTTCTTTATTTTTTTCTTTAGATAATAAGAGGAAAATATTAGAAGAATCCAACATCCTGAATGTTCTTGCTCAGCATTACAGTGCAGATCTGCACCCCCAATCCCAGCATTAGCAACAAAGTCACATATAAATAAGTAACTTTTTATTCATAAGAAGTCCTTTAAGGAAATAATAAAACAGAACTTGATTTAGGCTTACCGTATGCCTTTCTTTTATATGTGTTTTGGGGTTTTTTTTGTTTGTTTGGTTTGGTTTGGGTTTTTTTTTTGTTTGTGTGTGGGTTTGTGTTTGTTTTGTTTTGTTTTGTTTTTGGTTTGTTTGTTTGTTTGTTTGTTTTTTTCCTGTGAAGGCAAAAGGGCAGAAGAGGAAAGGAAACAAATTAATAGAGAATTGGAGGAAAACCTGTTTCCCTCTCTAGTGTGGAACCCACCCCCAATGTTACTCCTGCCCTTCGATTGACTTACTGACTTTAAATGACCAGTTTCAAAAAAAAAAAAAAGTTCAAGTATGAATCAACTGATTAATTTGTGAAATATAGTAGCACTCACTGTAAATGGAACCATGGAATAATTTAAACTGCTTTTGGTTTCTTCTCAGCTGGACCATGACAACAAATTGGCAATTCCTCAGCTTTTGGGTTTTTTTCCAACTCAGGCCAGTATCTCAGCCTCCCAACCATTCCACCCTTCTCTCCACCACAGCTGCAAGGGAAAGGATTCAAACAGTCATCTTTTGGGAACCACGCTCAGGAAATAACTTTGTTCACCAGCAGAATCCATGAGGACAGCCACGCAATTCTGTGTCATGATCTAAAAACAGCTCTGTGGGCCAAGGAGGGAGCCTCGTGAGCTGGCTAATCGGCATCACTGAGCACAAATACCCAGACTGTCATCTGCTCCTAAACAGATGATGATATAAACTGCAAGAAAGATTGTAAAGCAGGAAATCCACTCTAATGCTGGAAACTATTATTTTAAGAAGAATTAGAAAGTTTCCAAAGGGAAATAAGAACAATGGCTTCCTACCCACCTTTTTAAGTACCCACCCATTAGGGAGGCATTTACCTATTTGGATTTTTTGTTTCAAAGACCATGCATGACCAGCAATGCTTTTAGTTCTGCTGAGTGTGAAAGAAGATTGATTCTGGGTATTCCTCGTATTCAAAGCGTTGCAAATTTTCTGCTACTGTTATTTTGCATTCATTTATATGGCTCTGACTTTTTGAGAATGGTCCTGGTGCACAGGCACCATCTTTCCATACCCTCACCTGACTTAGTGACTTGAACTTCTTTGGGTCACTGACTCCATTGCCAGGCTACACAAACATAGAGGCCACCGTCTTTCAAACTATGCCTGGGCCTGAAGCATTCATTTAAAAATTTTAATCATAGAATCACAGAATGGTTTGGGTTGGAAGTGACCTTAAAGAACATCTAGTTCCAACCTCCCTACCATGGGCAGGGACACATTCCACTAGATCACGTTCCACTAGACTACGTGTCATCCTATCACTGCACTCCCTGATAAAGAGTCCTTCCTTATCTTCCCTGTAGACCCTTTTAATGCCAAGTGCAACAACAGTGCTCTTTGTAGCACACTGGAGCAGCTGCAGCTTTTATTGTGCAACACACGACTAAAATGGCTTATACCTGTATGTAGATGGCTGAAGTTGCCAATGGCATTTTCCATAGCATCGTCGTGAAGGATTCTTATATGGAGATCTAGATGAGAAAAACAGAGACGGTTTTGTTTTGTCAGTGCAGCTCAAATTTTGCCCTGATGTGATGCATCTAGCATGTGTACACAAAAATCATTATGAACAAAATGCCTTCACAAATGGCTGCTAAATTCTTGCCATGTTTGTCAGATCTGCTGCCCTCTTTCAAGAATCCAGCTACACCCTCAATGTATTTATGAAACTGAGCAGTCACATAACCCATGCTACGTAACAGAGGTGGACACAGAAATCACTACCACAAGTCTAATTGACAGCCTTCCTGTATCCTACTGATGTGTGCATAAAAGCATAGCAGAAGTTCCATATAACTGAGGAAGAATATGTTAGGGGTTGTTGCAGGCTGTCTTTACTTGAAAGGGGTTATGCAGGAAATAAAACATCCCTCTGTTTCTGATAAAACAGAATAATGTTAAAAAAAAATTGTTTTGTTGATCAAGAAACTGCATGTTCTATTATGGAAATACATTTCAAATGGGATCCATGTCATATAAGATACAGCTACTTTTTAAATAGCTTTTACCTAATGTTTCTTCAAATGTAGATTAGTGTGCAGAAAAATTATATATAAGATCATATTTCTCTTTATGAACTCTTACAAAAAAACACAGTAGACTTTAGACGTAGAAAGGTCTTGGATAGTCTACAGGAAGTGTAATCAATTTGTGTACAGATGTTACTGGACAATAAAAAGAATAAAAAAAAAAAGGAAGTATAAAGCTATCTGGAGTGAATTTGAAAAGGAAACAATAGCCAGCTGATAGTTAGAGTAGGAAAAATCTCTATCATAGTAGAAATGGAATGACCTTTGAAGAAGATGGGCTCTCAGTTACCATAGACCTTGATGCCCCACTATCCGGGCTGGTGCTCTACGTCATGTAGGCATCCTGCAGTAATTGCTGCTACTGGAAGGGAAGAAGTGGTACCAACCGAGAGAAGGCAATTACAAAAGGAAAAGCTGAGACTGACTAAGACCAAGTAATTGGCCTTTGAAGAGATTGTTCAGGATCTATACAACCACCTCAGAAACTTCTTTCTGAAACAATCTTGGGGACTGAACAAGCTGTTTGTAGAGGAATCTTATTTGTTTCCTTGGGAAGAAACCCTTAGGCTGCAGTGTCTTAATGTCTCTTCTGCCCTGGAAAGCAGAGAGCATCAGTAAATAGCCCACAACAGGGGAGCCTGCAAACAAAAAACCAACCAAACCTGGTGCAGTTTTTATAATCCTTAACAAAAGATCAAATCTGTGTTAACTATGTTTGTACTACATGCTTTATATTTCATCCTTTAAACAAAAAAAAATCACCATTTTATTGATTGACTATACTATATCAGTTTGCTTGTGGCCTTAAAACTTCAGTGTGCTGCCAAAATAGTATTATGCTTATTTACAGGAAGCTTTGCTGGTGGAACTATCCTCTTCTTCTCACGGATCAAGTATGAAAACATTGAGAGAAAATAAGGTTTCACACATTTGATTTTTATTTAAAAAACAAAGATTAAAGCAAAGCTTTATATCCTCACAGCGAGAAGAAACATGAAGATCAGAACCCATGCTTTCACAGATGCCATGACAGAAACCAGCACTGAAACCCTGCCTTTCATTTTCATTTCCAAATTATTAAAAAAAATAAGAGAAGCTTCTGACAAATAGTCTTCCAATACTTAGATGAGGCCATGGCCACAACATCAATACATTCAAATATGTTCCTTACATGTGAGTATTCTTGGCGTCAGAAACTGCACCTGAAATAAAAAGAATCATCGCACACTATTGCCAAATTCTGGTGAACAGTAAAAGCAAAAAAGGCAGTGTAATTTCCGGGGTTATTTTTGTACTCATACCAACTTCGTAACAGTAACCAAACACATGTGTGCATCAAAGAGCAGCTTTTTACCACTGCTAATACTGCCCACCTCCTTTCTTTTTTCCCCAGTGCTGTCTATGTCCATCTGCTTCACCATCTACTGTCAGTTGCTGTGTCCCTCTTCTTCCAAAATGTGTCCTTGGGGAACAGAGCAGTAAGGTTTTACCTGCTCCATGAAGACTTTGCGTTTAGCAAATAAAAATCTGTTTGCGTTTCCTTTACTTCTTTGAACATCTGGAGAGCTATGCTGTTTCTGGCAAGGTTGAAAGATCATAGGTGAAAGGGAAAAAAGAGTTATGTTGATGCAGGAAAAAAGCTACAAGGATCTTACTTCAGAAGAGGAATTAGAGGAAACGCAGAAGAGCATTTATCTTCATAGCTCAGAGACAGCCGCAAAAGCAGCTATTTAGCTGATCACCTCACTGAGTTTGTTCAAGTTTGAACAGTTTCACCTAGGTTTGCAATTTCCAGCCTTCATTGTGTTGCTATATAAGTCACATTTTTCTTCCAGCCAAACCATAGAGGCTGCATGTCATTTAAAGATCCTGTTCTTTAGAATTAAGTCTTAAGGTAACCTTGCCTCTTTCCAAGGCATCTTCAGATCAGGCAAATGCCTCAACTGTTTGCAGAGGCTTCCCCGTAGAGCCTATGGGCAGGACACAGACAGAAAGACCTGCTAGGACAACCATTGCAGGATGAGTGGGGCGAAGATAGGTGCTACTGGAAGAGGTGGGTCTCTGATTATGCATATTACTCACACAATCAGATAACCAGCCCCAGTACTAAATTACTTTTATTTTTACAGATGAGTTGGCTTTACATGTGAAATGACAAAGCCTGGTGTTTTTTTTCTAATCAGAGTTCCACACATAGAAGAGCTGGTAACCACAATGAAACTCATTTTCACAAGATGTCAGAGAAATCTTCAGATCAAAAGGTTAGTAAGACTGAAAAAAAAATAAAGCAGGCAAACAAACACAAAACAAAAGAAAACAAGACCAAAACAAACAAAACCACAAAACCCACTGATATTAATAAATCTGGAAAATTTTTTAGCCATAAAGTGGCTGGTGCCAGCAAACTGTACCCCTGCCTCAAGGACTGAACCAACTGGAAATCACCATCTCTTGTGCAAAGTGCAGTTATCTCACATCTTTTCGAACAGGAGGTTGCTTTTACCTCATCTGAAGACAGTTACTTTGACAGAGACTGATTTTGGAAACAGGAAGTTACAGGGCCCTGATCTGACATGGTAATTCCAGTGAAATAACTAGTCTTTCACTGTTAGTTCTGCAATCCTGGAAGGAAACGAAAGGAAAAAAAACAACAACAACAAACGTGGTTTGATATGGTGTGATTAAATAGAGAAATGTGCAGTACTCTGAAGAATATTCATTCTTGTTCTTTTTGTCAAGAGATCAACTTCTTAGATGATGCTTAACAACAGCTATAAACAAACACTGTTAAAGAACATCCTTTGAGCAACATTAATAATTTCCTGTGTTGTGCACATAGCATTAATAACCAGACCCATACTGATGGGTTACACAATTCAATCTACCTTCTAGGCTTGGAGTTCAGAAAACAAGGAAGCTGCTTACAAAGATCAAATGTTGTCTCCTGTCATGGTTTAACCCCAGCTGGCAACTAAGCACCCATCAGGTGCTCATTCACTCCCCCCTGGTGGGATAGGGGAGAGAACTGGAAGGATAAAAATGAGAAAACACATGGATTGAGATAAAGACAGTTTAATAAGTAAAGCAAAAGCCATGTGTGCAAGTAAAGCAAAAGAAGGGATTCATTAACCACTTCCCATGGGCAGGCAGGTGTTCAGCCATCTCCAGGAGAGCTGGGTCCATCACACGTAACAGTTACTTGGGAAGACAAACACCATCCCTCCAAACATTCCCCCTTCCTCCTTCTTCCTACAGCTTTATATGCTGAGTGTGACATCATATGGTGTGGAATATCCCTCTAGACAACTGGGGTCAGCTGTCCCGGCTGTGTCTCCTCCCAACATTTGTGCACCCCCAGCCTCCGTGCTAGTGCGCTAGTGTGACAAGCAGAAAAGGCCTTGACTCTGTAAGCACTACTCAGCAATAATTAAAACATCCCTGTGTTATCGACAGTATTGCCAGCACAAATCCAAACCATAGCCACAAAAAAGCTACCATGGAGAAAATTAACTCTATCCCAACCAAAACAAGCACAACTCCATAAAAGTTAATGACTGGAAAAAAACACCTCTAGCTGCTCTGGCCCTCCTGCTTACAGTCTTCAATAGACTTTCCAGTACTACTGCTGCAATACTCAGATATTTTAAGGGAAAAGCTTATCCTTAATTTAAAATACAGCATAATTTAAAGATTAATTATGTGTACATTTATTACTACAGTTAAGCTCTTTATTACCTCAGGTTAAATCTAAAAATTACTTGACTAGGCACTGGCAAGGACGAAGAAACATTACCATCAATTTATGAACTGGTGACAGTAATTCACAAACTCTGTGACTTTGCATTTTTCTAGCTGGCATGGTCCCACAAATGCTAGAAAAGAGGCATAGACCTCTCTGGGGGAAGTTTAGGCCTACAGCCAGTGAATTTAAGTCAGCTGCACATCTCCATTTACCTTCTAAATCACATGCTGCACATCACCGAACTACAAGATGTCTCAAAAAGATGGAGATGGACCCAAGGGTCCAGGGTCACCATCTTGCAAATGACTGAAGCTAGGGGCTGTTTGTGTGTTGGAAGAGGCATCTAGCAGTAATCATTTGAAACTCTGTGCCCCGTCCTTTCAAGTGGTAAGAGTCTCTTTCATGGGTGGTTTGTGGTTGCAGAGATATGGTGATTTCAAATTGGGTCCATCTTTTTTAAACACCCTGTAGATATTATTATTATTATTGAAAGGCTGAAGGAGCTGAATCTCTTTAGCTTGGAGAAGAGGAGACTGAGGGGTGACCTCATTAATGTTTATAAATATATAAAGGGTGAGTGTCATGAGGAGGGAGCCAGGGTCTTCTTGGTGACAACCAATGATAAGACAAAGGGCAATGGGTATAAACTGGAATACAGGAGGTTCCACTTAAATATGAGAAGAAACTTCTTCACGGTGAAGGTGACGAAGCATTGGAACAGGCTGCCCAGGAAGGTTGTGGAGTCTTCTTCTCTGGAGACATTCAAAACCTGCCTGGACACATTCCTGCGTAGCCTCATCTAGGTGTCCCTGTTCTGGCAGGGGGACTGGACTAGATGATCTTTCGAGGTCCCTTCCAATCCCAAACATTCTATGATTCTGTGATTATCCAGTCAATGGCAAGTGGAAACAGCATTTGGGAGAGGCATTTTTGTCATACATGGCTCTGAGCAGCGCTCAGCACAACTGCATTGACCTCAACCTGCAGCAGCAGTGGTTCAGGGTGCTAGAACAGCACCTGGAGAACGGACTGGCCCTCAAATCACAGCATCCGATACTGGATGCAAAACGGCCATTGGAAAAGGACTTATAAGAAAACAAGATCTTTAACAATCCATCTTTCCACACCTGCAGAATTAGTTAAGAAAACTCAGCACCTTACTGTGCACGAGTTTTACATTTGTAGCCTTCAGCCATGGGCCTGGTGTAGCATCACTTGCAAATACAAGATTCAAAGCTTTTTTACGGATTTTCTGTCCAACTGAAGAAAAAGCAAGTTTGTTATGGTCAAGATTATTAGGTTTCCTGGTGTGTTTAGTGTTGGGTAACTTTTCTCCAGGAAAAGCAGGAAAAGAGAGGGCCTGGGTGAAGAGAGGGCAGTGGTGCAGGAGTGTGCGCCTCTGCTATTGAAACCTGTGGCTGGTGTTCAAGCTCTGGAGCTCATTCCATCCAGAAAACGGGGCTCTTTGGTCCGGTGCCCCCTTTTCTTTTTTACACAGGCGTGGTCAGGGCTGAGCAGCATCAGCTTGCAAGTCCCGCAGCCCTGCTCCTTCTTCAGCTCCCCAGAGCCAGGCCAACTCCCTTCGGCCCCCACGGGAAACCCACAGCGCGACGCCCCCAGCCCGCCGGGGAACGGGGCTCCGCCACGGCCTGCCCTTCCCGAGGTGCGGTGGCAACGGCGGGTAACGGCCCGAGGAGAGGCCGCGGCGGGCAGGACGGCTCTGCCCCGCACCGGGAGGAGTGTCCCCGGCGGGCCGGGCCGGGCGGGCCTCGCCCTCCTTCCCCCCGGCGGCGGGCCGACAGCGCCCCAACTGACAGCGCGGGGCCGGGGCGTGTTCGGCGCGGCGCACCCAGCCCCGGGGCGCGGCGCGGTGCTGTGCTGCCCTCCGGCCAGGCGGGAGCGGCTGCCGAAAGCGGCTGTCAGGGAGCGGGCGGCGTGTGTGTGGTGCGGGCAGCCATGCGGCGCTGGAGGCTCCTTCCCGCGGTGGTGCTTCTCGCCGTCCTGATCCCTGCCAGAGGTGAGGAGGGGGCGGGCGGCGGGGAGCGGTCCTGCGGCGGAGCCTCGCTACCCCGCCGGGCTTGGGGAGGGACAATTCCCCTGCCCTCCGTCCCCGGGGCGGGGGGCTCAGTGCTGCTGCGGGGCACGGAGGCGGGAGGGGGGATCGGGGAAGCGGCCCCGAGGGCGAGAGGAGCCCGGGAGGGAACCGGGCGGGTCCCCAAGCGCCGGCTGCCCGTGTCTGTCCCGGGCAGGGAAGCGGCGCTCTCTCCCTCCAGCCCCCCCTTTTTTTTTAATTATTTATTTGGTGTTTTGGTTGTTTTTCCATTTAACTGACAGGAAAAATATTGCTGAGCTTTCTGCCCACCTCCCGCGCTGGAAAGCCTGTCCTGTTTGGAATCTCTGGGGTGAATACGTGCTACTCGCCCCAGTAGGGCCCTTGGGTACACGGGAGGGGAATCCCTGGAAGAGGCTCGGAGGGGTTTCGGGGCGGTGGGGAGCTCTGCTGGAGCTCGGCTTCCATTTTAGGAAAGAACGCGGAGTTACGGCAATTCCAGGGCAACAGATAGTTGCTCACCAGGAAGTCTGGTCACACAACAGCCTTTAAAAGAAAAAGAAAAATCACTATGGCAAGACTGCAGGCTAAAACACACCACTGTATTTTCGGAGAAGCTTCTTACGGCTTCAGTATGTGCCAGGGACGATTTTCTTGAGCCTTGATCTAAACAATGTGTATGTAAGAGCACGTTGGTATGTGGTATAAGGAGAAAGTTTGGGCGGGGGAGATAAGTAGCAAAGTTCCCAATATCAAGCTTTTTTCAGGAGGAAGACTCCTAAACTAGAATATGCAGTGCAAACTGTAATTCCCCATTTATATGACTTATTTCTAAGAAAATTCTTTTTTTTTTTTTTTTTTTTTACTATGTTAATAAGCATACCTGATGCTAAGCCTAGGTATTTTCTTTCAGGTGCTTTGTAAAAGTAACACTTCAAAACTTAAATATCTATCTTTTCACTGTAAGTGACAAGAAAAAATGCAATAATATCCTCTCCTAGCTTTGACTGGAAGCTGTAGATACTGTGTGCAGGATGCCAGATGAGCCCAGTCTGACATTAAGCCTCGTTTAATTCAATTCTTCTACCGTGGCCTTATTGTTGTCTTAACTGCTAGGTTAGCAAAGCTGAGCTCTTGGAAAAATAGTACAATTTACAGTAACTACAATTAAAACTGACAGATGTTTCAGACTGATAACACCGAGATATCATCTTATGACTTATGTGAAAAATTTGCTCCATTACCTGTACCTCTGCAAGTGTTCCTCATGGTCATGGACAGCAAGATCTAATAGTCTTTCTAAACTTTATGCCAGAAAGTTTGGAGGTGAAGAGTGTCTGTCCAGTTTCTGCATCACTAGAGGGAAGGTGCACAAAAACTGCCTTCAAGGGTTTTGTTTCAAATTCTGAGGAAAATGATGCTACTTTTTTTTAAACAGATTGCTCTTTAAAAGCTGGTTAATTTATCTGGGTACTGGTTAATGCCAATAATATGAACCAATTAGAAAGGTTATAATTAGTTTGGACATGTTTTGCTTAAACAAAATGTATAAGAATTTGAGAACTGTTGAGAATGTCAGCCTGGGGAGGGTGGGGCCCTCCAGGGGAATGTCAGATTTGTGGTGGTGCAATCTTAAATTAAAATAAAGGCAAAACCTGAAATACATAGTTTCGAAAATTAAAATTTCACTGTTAGTAAGCACCCTGTAGTCTGAATTTGCAGAACTGCTATACAGAGTTAAGGATCTTACCTTACAAGCAATTTGGCTGTTGTGTGACAGTTTGGAGGTGTCTGGTTTCTCTGGCATGGCTTGCTTTCACAATTCAAGCAGATGAGTATGTGCCTCAGGACTAAGAACTTCATGTGGGATCATGCATTTTAGACATGTGAAAGCTGTTAGTGTTAAAACAGTATTCAACATATCATGAGGATTTGAATGTATTATTAAGCAAGGGCAAACTTTGGTATTTGAGCTTGCTTAGAAAAAGAGCTTGCAGTTTTAACCTCAAAACTGCTATTCAAGTGTTGTCTCATTTGCAAAGTATGAGCTCTGCATGTCAGGCAAAGCTGGAATTTAGATATCATTGGGGCTGGGTCCAGAGGAAGGTCGCGTGTGAGATTTTATATCATCAGTTTCTTTAGGCAGTCTAACAGTTTTCCTCTGCGGAAGAGTGGGATCTTTCCATTTCTCTCCTCCCGTGTTTGATCTGGTGCCCATCAGGGCCTGTGCTGAGATGATTCAGCTTGATAAGTCAGCAAGTGACTAATCTGGTGCACTGAGTTTGCTCTGATGGGTGTCAGAGCCAGCAAGAGGGAGTGGCAGGGCTGAGAATCGTAGAGTGCAAGTGAGATGGGGCAGGGGAGGAGGGCAGGACCTTCTTTCTTTGCCTGGTTGGGAGGTGTGAGACCAGCTCAACCAGCTTGCAGCTGCAAAACCACCCGGTTAGGCCAGCATCTAATTTTAGGCATCTGCTTTTTTTTAAAACAACAACAACAATAACAACAACAACAACAAAAAGTATTAGGCAGGAAATCTGTATAATTTATATTAAGAGAGTGGCAGGACAATTATAAGAAATCATGCATTATGAGCAGCAGAAAACTGCTGCACACAGACACAAGGCTCAAAAGTTTCCTTTATCTACTGTAGAAAGATCAAGGCATGAAAAACTGCTTGCTGAGGGTCTTGAGTTTGGACTCTGGAATGTATGCTTTAAGTATCCTTTGTAAGAACTAAGTAGAACTTGTTCTTTGAAACACTGTTGCCACAGGAAACAGTTGTGGTAGTAAATACCAGCGAGTAAAATGCACACTGGAAGCTGGGATATCTATGTTGTAAGATCAGTAGCCTAAAGTGATTTACAAGTGGAGAACCCTTATTCGTAAGACCGCTGTAATTACAGAGCTGTGAGCAAAGAGAAGGAAACTCTTGACTTCTTGTAGAGGCAAGTCAGTGTTGAGAAAAATGACTAGTTGGGTGGAAGATGGTGAAATGACTCTCTAATTCAGTAGGTGGAGCTTTCAGCTGGGGCAGAGTTGTGGTGCAGGAACTCATGGAGACTGGTCTCTGCTTGGTGGGCTCTCGAGTTGTTTGACTTTTAAATCCCATTTAAAAAACGAACAAACAAAAACCATAAAACCCCACACAACTTTCAGCTGAGCAATTCATTTTAGTAGCAATGCTAGTGTGCATGTATGACAGTGTGAACTTGAAAACTGTAGCATATGTTTCTTCATCAGTTTCTTCTAATTTGAAATCGGTAAGAGCGTTTTTTATGTGTTGGTTATTTATATAAAATGGCCACTGCACTGCTACATCAAAATGACATCACTGCAACAATTCTTAAGCTTTCCGTAGTTACGGTCATTTAACTTGGCGAGAGTTAAGCATGACTCAGCCTTCTGCCATCCAGCCAAGACCAATTTCAATATTTTCCTGATGTTACTCTGGTGCATGTGATGGGGTCGCCTGTGCTTGAGAAAGGACTCTGCTTTAACTCTTGCTGTCTTGAACCCCTCACTGCAAGCAACTTGTATTTCATTGGGTGATGGCTGTGTTACTGAAATGCAGTAATAATAGCAATATTCATCAGTTAAAATCACCTTGCCAGGGGCAAGTTTCTTTCTTTTAGCCAAACTGCTTTTCTGTGCTCTGGCATGGGAACCTACTCTTTAGAGTCTAATGAATGTGTTTTGAGAAAATATTATGAGCAGAACAGTCTCAACTCGGGGAATTTTTACTTAAATTAACTTATTATCAGTTAACACAAACTTCTAATCATAGATTTGGGAATTGAGAGAAAGAAAGCAATCAATCAAACCCCTAACATCCTCCCAGTTTCTTACTTTTGGCTTAATCCAAACACCCTTACCTGCCCCATCTTGGCTTCCCTGTTTTTTGCTGCTGGTTGTGCTCAGCCCATCCCCTAGTCCTTTGGCGAGGTGATGTGCAGATCAGGAAGGTCAAATGCCTAGTGGTTTCTTTCTGCTGCTGCTGCTCCTTGCTGATTTTCCTCTGCTTTTTTTTTTTTTTTTTAGCTTCTCGGTATTCCTGCCCCACTGAGGTCACTTATAGTCCCTCAGACCTGGCCCTGCCCTGCCGTGGGTGCCCCACAGCTGCAGTCCCACAGCGGTGTCCCTGCCCTGATGTGGGTGGCTCACAACTGCTTAGGGACATGTACATGGAATCTCTCTTGCCCAGATCACATCTCCAGCCACAAGTCCCCTCTGCAGTCTCTCCCTCTGCAAGTCTCTCAGACCATCTCATGGTGCGTCTCCCGTCCTTGCTGGCTGATGCTCTTTCTTACATGTGTGTTCAAGCAGAGACACTCTGCACTTCTCTGACCAGTTGAAGTTTTGGTGTGCACCATCAGTGTTAGTGCCAACCAGACATGACTGTAAGTGGCATGGGGAAGTAAAAAAAGATTATTTATCATAAGTATCAGCACATACTTAATTTCATTGTCACTTTTCCAAAGGCCACCATTGCCTAATTCCTGGTCCTCAAGTGATAAGGACTCCTTCCTTAGGTATTCCAGTTGCTGTAGGAAGATAGACGTGAACTTGTTTCTCGATTCTTATGTCCCCAGGGCTGGCTGCTACTTAGTCACCAAGCTGAACTTGGGATATATGGTTTTCTGCAGGGCTGCTATGACAGGTTCCTACCTTTCTATTACCTAGCTCCCTCTCAGCTTCACAGAGGTGAGATTCCAGTTTCCTTGAGTGCAGTTTCAAATAAGCCACTGTACCATTCCACCTTTCAGATGCCTGGGGATTAGAGGGAATACAATACACCTGCTTTGCTCCACAATGTTTCCCTCATTCTTGGACAGCTGTAGTTTTGAAATGACTGCTGCGACCCGAACCTAACCAAGGCTGCATTCCATCATGCAAACAAATACATTTGTTTGTTCCGTCTGTAGGCACTGCCTACATTTTCATTCCAAGGAGAAAGATTTCTAGCAACCCATTGCTACCTTTGCCACAGTGAGAACACAGCACCTGCCAGTGTTGCTGGAGAGAAGAAAGCTGATCCGTTATACTTGCCAGGCTTCTCCAAACTTCCCTTTCTCACATTGCACATACTGGTTCATCATTCACACTTTCCATGCGTGTTGTATTATTCCGCAGATCTCTCCTTGCCTAGTCGCTTGCACTATCGCTTCCTGAGACAAGTCTAAGCTGCATTCTCTGCGCTGGTACATGAATAACGGTTTTGTGGACCCACTTGGCTAAAAATAGATTTCCTTTGTGCTCACACCCTAAACCTATGCTGGCAAGTTGAGCTAACTGGTCAGCCTGGTTATTGTGTTTCTCAAATTCAGATGGGTTGTCAGAACAGTATGCGTTCTGGAGGCCGAGGCAGGAGAAGGCAGTGGTCGAACCCAGCTCTGACTCTGCCTTGTGCTCACAGCTTCTCAGCTGGCGATGCTGCATCTCTGAAGGGCCTTCTGTTTGACTTAGTCATACCCTCTCCTTTTCTGTTCAGAAGCATCTGTAAGTCGCAGCATCTAGGTCAGGGGCATGCAAATTTCCCATTCTTTCCATGCATTTTTCCCCGAGATTTACCATACTGCTGAAATCTTGATGTTATCTCTGGCCTTGCTGTTAATCCTATAGCATGTTCCCTCCAGCGTGGTACATAGTAGGTCATTCCTTGGTCATCCGGTGCCTCAGTAGGTTATCAGTCCCTGCTAACCACACCCTGCAAATTATTCCCAATACAGAGAAACAGTGTTCCAGCTTGTGTGTCTTGCCCTTTGCCTGTCTGTATCTTATCAGCTGCTGCAGGAGGTCTCTGTGCCACCTTGCAAAAGTACATAGTGGCAGCAACTTGGGACTAATACTGCAAAAGCTAGTGTTTGGAAAGTTGCTTGGTATCATAAAAAGTAGTTTTAATTTACTTATTTATAAATAAAATAAAAGTAACTCTTGCTTTCTCTATATGCTTGAAAATTCTCATCTGGGAAAGATCTCCCTTCTTGCTGCAGGAAAGCACATTTTTCACCTGTTGAAAATAAAAACTACTGTGGTGATACTTGGCATAAGCTCATTTTAAACTGGTTTAGTTTCTACATTTGGTGTGACTGGCGAACCCATGAGATTTTCTACGAAGAATTCCAAAAAGTCATAAGGCAAATTCCTATGACATCCAGAACTTAGTTCTTAGCAGTGTAAGGCCTGTTTACAATAGTTTTTTTGAAATATAGAACAGTTCATTTAAAATACATAATTAACACATCAAATGCATGAATCACTCTAACATGTTTTGGGAAAAAGATCATTTTAAAAGAAAATATTTACATTTTAAGTCAAGTCTAATCACACAACATCATTGGTTGTATAACAAATGCAGTTGGCTTCCTTTCTACAAATTTCAGTCACCTGTGAAGAGGCCACCTGCTAAAAAAAATCTAAGAAATGGCATCTTTACTTGTAAAAGGAAAACCTATTGATGGACGTGACTCTCACTTAACTGCAGATGTTAATTTTGCTCTACTTCTGTCATAGTTTGAGTCCTGTAAAACTCTCGTTGGATCTCTTGGTTCTTTGAATTTTTTCACCAGAAATGGTATTTATTTCTTGATGCGTGGAAAGTATCTGCAAAGCTTATTTCACTTCGAGCCAAAGAGCTGTTATCTAAGTAAAATCAAACTTTGTTTTCAGGATAGCAGTTGTTCTCTCATCAGGTGAATGTTATGACTTGGCATACAAGTTAATCTTTCCATGAAGTAAAAAGACTTTTTGATTAAACATCCATTGATTTCACTGGTAAAAATCTACCCAGCTTTTAATTATAGAACTATCTTTGTATGTTTTTTTCTTAGCCATGGAAAATATTGCTTGCACCTTTTCTTCTAGAGAAAAAGACCAGTATTTTGAAGTAAAAATAAGGTGAAAAAATTGTTAACATGGTATTTCCAGGACAGCAAATTCTGCAAGCCTGGCTATACTTCACAATACTGGTGCTATTATTGTTTTTATTATTGCCACAAAAATACCACACTCTAAACATTTTCTTTCTGGAAAAAAAATTAGTTACGGTGTTTAGCCTTATATTTTTCCACCACTTGTTTCTTCCCTGTGATTTGGAAGAAATATTAAACCTATGTGAAGACAGAAGGGGCTGCTGGTGATAGTTGTAGTAGCATGATGTAGTGAATTAAAAATAAGTGAGGCAAATGTGTTGGATAGGATACAGTTTTTATTAGAGCTAATGCTATTGTTGGACAAAACAGACAGCTCTGAAGGCACACAAATCCTTGTTAAATTTAGAAAGAAGAAGTTTCAGGATAAGGTTTGGGGGAAGGGCTTGGGGAAGCCTGTGTGGAAAGCTTTTGGATAACTCTACATTTTTTTTCTATATTTTTCTCTTTATCTTTCAATCTTCTGTTTCTTCCCTCACCTCCAGCTATCCATGCCTGTCGGTATTCTTCTTTGATGCTAGAAATCTCTGCCTGCCTCTGTGTTTCTCAGTACATCCTGATGCCAGGCGTCTTGCAATCAAATCCCAAATTCAGTACTTACTTAACAAACTATTCACTGCCCTCTGCCTCCCCAAATATTGCAAATGGTTATACAGACATCACTTCTTTGAATCTTTGAATGTGGCCTTGGTGCAAAAGGGAAGATTTATCTTGTTCTTCAAGTAACAATAATGAAGAACGGGAAGTTAATGGGAAGTTTATATATATATATATATTTTTTTTTTTATATATTTATTTTATTTTTTTTTTTTTTTTTGGTGAGAAACAAAATATAAACCCTTATCTGACAAAATGTATGCCATGTTTCTGACTTGCTCCATATGTCTGTCTGTGACTTAGTTGGATTCTAACTGATCTATTAAATAATCTATTTAGTTTTTTATCTGTCCGGTTTGAACAGCTAAAACTGGTCACATTGATACTGCATGCAGTATCTCTTGTGTGCATGGTTATACTTCAGAAGTATCTTTTTAGGTAGTAATTTCATGTACATGACACAAAGTTAGTTGAAGTCGAAAAAATAAGCCTTCTCCTCCAGTGTTTGCTGTCGCCCAGGGAAGCAGGCTGCTGTCACATCACATCTTCTGTGGCTGAATCTCGTCTGCATGTTTCGAAACCAGTGCTGGTGTGGTGCAGTGAAGCACAAGCTGTGAAATCCCGGCTCACTGAATTGTCACTTAATGCAACTTTGTCTCAATCCCTTTAACAGTAAATACCTGCAGGAAGGAAAGTGTCACTGGTGCTAATGGAACACATCAATGTTTGAGCAGAACAGTAGGTTTTGTTATAAAATGAGTTAACTAATGCCAGAACCGATTCAATCTCAGAGCAATGGATTAAAATATGAGTTGAATCATTGCAAGTTACTGTACTGGGTCTGGTTTCCTGGGTCTGGTTTCCTCTACCCCCGCCTGCCCCACAGGAAAACCTCATTGTAAAACACAGTGTCTTCCTCTTCTTTCTTTTTGAAAAAGCTGTAGCAGCTATTGTTAAATATGCAGATTGAAAATACTGAAAAATCTTTTTAGCTGTTGCTGAACAAGCCACAATGAAAAAAGTCTAGAAAAGCAAAGGCAGTTTTACTTTTCTGACTAGATTGCAGATTTTGTTTGACTTTTGCTGTTAGTATACAAATTGTTTTGAACTGGTAAGATTTCTGGTGAGGAAGGTAAAAGAAACAGGCTGTGAAATGGAATTGTCAACTTAAAAGTACCAGCAGACATTAAACAGTCTTGCCATCATTTTAGTGTACTGCTGTAAAAACAAATGTATTCTTGACTTAGCTCTGTGCACATTGCAAGTATATATGTCAACTGTTTTATTTTTAAAGAAAGAATTTCTAAATGTAAAACCAAGTTCCATTTACTTGTTAATCATAAGTTATAATTTAAATTCTTTTTCCTTGATTAGACTGAGGGTTATTTACTGCTCTAGCTGTTGAGTTTTTGGAACTTTTACTTCACTGTCTGCCAGACCACAAATCTTGGTTTCCTAATACATCTTTCTTCCTTGTGCTAAAATTTTACCATCTTTCCTCTAGTGCAGACCTCCCTGACCTTTCTGCAGCTGACCCTTGCTGCTGCATTTCCCACCTGCTCTGAGAATGCTCTTCCTTCCATCCCTCCTTGCCCCAATCCAAGAAGCTGCCGAAGGATGCAGAGTGTTGTCAGCAAAGAAGGATGCAGACAAAGCAAAATGCTGGTGATTCTTGACCATTCAGTGGGGAGGGGAGCCTCCAGTTTATCATCTTACATACTTTATCTCTGTGTAAAGTGTTTTACTGGATATTGGGATGAGCAGAAAAAGCACACAACTCTTCAAGTCATGGTTCAAGAGATCACTTTCCCTAAAAACACTTCTCCCTTTCTCTGTACAAGGCTGGGCAGGGTACTGAACTGTAGAAATGCGTATAGAGGTTTTCAGTGCAAAGAGAGTTTAGACTGTTATTATCTGAATAGGAATACAGATAAACTGCCGTGATAAAATAGCATTAAGTTACTTGATGCCAATTATAGTTACTGTCACGAGAACCAGAGAATTGATTAAATCATACAATACCAAAGAGTTTGCAACCTGCTTGGATAAAACAGGTTTCTTAAATTTGAAACTAATCTTTTGATTAACCGCCATTGTAGTCTTTCCATGGTAACTGTTAATTGTTACTGCTGCCTGCAATTTCAGTTGTTATCCCAGTGAGGCTTAATGTTCATGAATCTGTTCACAAATGTGAGAACACTGAGTGTTCAAGGACGGTTGAATGTATTCCCCTTTCCAGCCCCACCATCTCCTCTGGTGTCCATCTTAGTGTAATCAGTGTGTACATTACTCCACGGTTTCCAAAGTATGGTTTTGACAGCTTGTGATGTGCCCAGTGTTTTAAAGTACACACTACAGAGCAAGATGTTGGTCAGCTGTGGAAGAGCTCTTGCCAAGAACTGCTGAAGCTATTACTACATGTCTGCTAGTGAAGAGGCTAGAACCAAAATATAGAATTACAAGGGTAAATATTTATTCTTACGGATGTGGTGTCACAGCCAAATTGAGGAACCTCGAATGTGGTTTTACACAGGGTTTTTATACCCTTCAACTGTTTAGGTACAACACTATTTGACTAATCACTAACACCCACACTACTGATTACTAATCAGTAGTTGCAAAGCAACTATATTTCTGCAGCATTCTTGCTGCTTGTCTATTGATCCAGATGTTCCTGGAGTCAGCCTTACTATAGTTACTTATCTATGATGCCAGCTGATGTGGGGAGGATTTCAAAGAGCGTGTTAGAAGGGGTAGGATGTTGGCATGATCTTGGTTGTCCAGGGGTATCTTTCATCCTTTGTGGACAGCTCTAAGCTTCCAAGAAATAAAGTCCTTATTTACAGGGCTGAGCTGTCCTTTGGTTTCTTTTACTTAAGCATGAACAATACCAAAGTCTCTAGAATATTCCACTACCTGACTGCATTGCAACATATAATGTGAATAAATATATATTAACAAAATTAATATATTTTCATACTATAAAGACAGATTGATGTAGTGTTTAGGGAAGGGAGCTTTCATAACAAGAGTGAGCATGAGCTTTGTGGTAAAGATGAACCTGGTTATGGAAATTTAGGCTATGTGAGCAGTAGCTGCAAGGCTTGTCAGCTTTGTGAGAGCTTACAGTCTTGTCTATAGAGCAGCTTAAACTTTGAAGCTGTGGACTGTGAGCAACATGTACTCAAAGGATTTTGGTTTCTTAGGCTTATATAAAATTAACTACTGACATTTCTTAAACCAAGACAGAATTTCAAAGGTGGCTGAATGTAAAGTAGGTTCATACTGCCTGCTTGATCTTGGAGAGATTTGAGAACAGGGTTCCTTAAGACTGCTTCAGAGCTCCTGGTCCAGCCATGGCACAGGTTTCTGAAGAGAGAATGATGGAGAGCAGAGGCATCCTGGCCCATTGTGCCTGCTCCAGCAGCCTCCCTGGGGAAAGAGGGACCATGCAAGCACCTGAGATTTGGGAAGAGTGGCAGGGGGTGCTTCTTGCCTGCCCCAGGGGCAGAAGGATGGGGAGAGCTTCTGTGGGCACTGTGTTGAAGCATGAGAAGGCAGTGGCAGCCATGGTCCCAGGTGTGGGGTGACACTGCACAGCTGCGGACTGGTGTTACTGACATCAAGTAACTTCATGCTTAATGCACAAAGTGACGCCTCTCTGGTTTAGCAGTACTGTGAGGACGAGTACCAAGAACTCGAGAACAGTTACCTAGAAGGCTGAAAATTTCAGTGTTCCTAGCACTTGCAGGTACTGATTCCATATGCAGGCTTTAAATAATGTAAGGCTAGGCAATATTTAATCAAACATCTGCAGCCTTTGTCAAGGGTGTGCTGAGCTTGGAATGCAGGCAAGACTGTGCTTCTGTCTGCTGGTAGTATTTTGCCTTAGTTGCTGAATTTACTGAAAAGAAAACTTACTATTTGCTTTCTAGAAAATACTTTATTAAAATACTTGGTAATTTTAGTAATGCATTTATGCTTGGTAAGGCCAGATACTTAGGTGAAATAGCAAAAAGTATAGTATGTGGTATTTGTCATCTTGAAGCATGGTCAGGCCTTCCTGAAATTACAGGTAAGAAGAAATGAGCAAAAATTACATAAATATCTCCAATATGTTTTTATTGTTGCCATCAGGATTCAGCACCTTTAATATATTTCTCAAACCCCTTTTTCTTTCTTCCTGCTTCCTATCCCAGTGTCCTCAAACTTAATCTTGTCATTTCCTGATGCAAGTGCCAGGCTTCTCTCACCCAAATGTTCTTCTAACAGCCTTTGTTAGTGTAGCTCAGGTTTCCACTTACAAGCTTCATGAGACAGAGCAATGTATTTCAGGTCTCATCTGTAAAAAGAATTGCAGAGAGACAGAGTAGTTTATTTCATCTGTAGCTATATGAGTTTTGTAGCACAAGTTGTTTAGTCCAGCAACTAGAACTGACCCAAGCCACAGAACCATAGGGTGCTGAGGCTGGAGGATACCTCTGAAGACCTTCCAGTCCTACTCCCTGCTCCAGCAGGGTCAGCCACCACAGGTTGCCCAAGACTGTGACAGCTTTTGAATACGTGGGGCGGGTACTCTCTTCAAGAAACAGCTTCCACTGAAGCATGGAAAATACTTTAGCTCTTTCCAAGCTGCTGGTAGTGACAGTGCTTTGGAAGCTCTTCTAAGCTTAAGGGGGAGATCTGGGATCTGTGTCTCTGTCATTTGCTGTTTGAAGTTGATTTACCAGCAAAGGTGGTAACCGGAAGAGAATTCCCAAGAGTCCAAACCATTGCTATGGTCGCATTGGTTATGGACATGCAGAATTATGAACTGTAAGAAACCAGACAGACTGTGCTATGGTATACACCTCGTCACTGGGCAGGTTGTGACTAAGGTGCAAATATTTGCTTTTATCTTCACTGCTTGATTGAAGGGACTCATGGGAGTTCTTAGACCTTATGTAACAATTGCATAATTCTCTTTTACCCCTTCTTGTCTCTGGAGAAGTAGCTCGGCATTTGGCAGGACTGTTGCAGTCGTGTTAAATCTCTAGCTTTGTGGTTGACTCAGTTTTTCTGTTTGCTTTCTGCTGATTTAGAGCTATTCATCATCAAATCCTCAATCAAAAAACTCTGCTCATAGCTAATGTTTAGAATCTCATTTTATTTTCCTACTTTGTACTGCTCAAAGGGGAAACAAAAGTTACCCAATGCATGGAAAGCTTTTAGACAAGCAGAATTCTCTAAACTGTGCTTCAAAATTTTTTTTCTTCTCCAGTAAGTGGCTTGTTTTCCCATGTTCTGTTTTAAATCTCTTGTATGACTGCAGTTATTTACTTAAAATAGTTTTGAGTCAAAATGTGACCTTATAGGCTTTATATTGTTTATTTAAGATATCAGATTTCCATTTTTGGGTGGAAGGAATACTTAGTAATTAAAATATTAAAATAAATCACAGATTAGGTGACATATCTGCCTAACTTTTTCTGTACTTTATTTTCAAGACTGGTGCAAATAAGGTAACTTTTCAGGGAAGTAGCTTTTGGATCACTGTAAGAAAAAATAAGTGTCATAATTATTGGAGTAGTCTGGTGCATGTTTCTGAAGAGGAAATATATCTTTTTATTGGTTGCAGCGGAGGCTTAGCTGCCTTTATTCCCATCAGATACACGAGTGAAAGCTCCAGATGTGCAGAAAGCAGACACTCCCCACATGTAAAAAATTATCTGTTTTTTGCTGACTTACAGTTGTTATTTGTGTTTGGGCCATATTTATTTTAGGTAGAAAGGGGCTTCATTCTTCAGAATGAACTTTATGGAAAGCTTTTTGTTTTCTCTTGCTCTGCAGAGAAACTAAACTTGAAAAGCAGCAGCAATAGGTGGATGCTTATAGGAGGAACGGGGTTTGAAATCAACTGCGTGGGATTTAATTTCATGAGACTCCAGGCAGGGCTAATTATAAACTGCTGCTTGGCAGTGGGAGTAAACATCCCATCTGTGTTGCCTGATGCAGAGGGATCTTGCCTGCAAACCTCTGCCCTGGCTGGGAGGAGGAGTTCAGTTTTCAGTACGTTCCCCAACCCACAGTGAGTGGTTTTCATGTTCTGGGTTCTCCATTTAAAACTTTAGAATGGCAGTTCTTACAGCAAGGTATGGAGAACCAACTCACCTTTCTCTCAGGTTTTATGGTTAAATTGCTCCTCTTGGACATATTGGAAAATAACTGAGTATGAGCTAAGCAGTAGAAATTTTTCATTGTGGGTAACGAATTCTAGTGGGGCAAAACCTGGATTGGAATCAAGTACTGGTAAGCTTAAAAAACAATTGTAAGGGATGTGATGTCTTTGCTCTGTATTTAAAGTGTTTCACAAACAAGCTTCAATGTGTTTGCCTTCCTGTATTTTCTGTAGCATCTGTTACAGAATCATAGAATCATTTTGGTTGGAAGAGACCCTTAAGATCATCGAGTCCAACCAGGCTCTAAACTCTAGCACTAAACCATGTCCCTAAGACCCTCATCTACATGTCTTTTAAAACCCTCCAGGAATGGTGACTCCACCACTTCCCTGGGCAGCCTGTTCCACTGCTTCACAACCCCTTCCGTGAAGAAATATTTCCTAATATCCAATTGGAATCTTCCCTTACACAACTTGAGGCCACTTACAGCTAAGCGCTCAATATTTCTGCTCCTCCTGTTTTCAGTCCCCCAAGGGGGGCAAGTACAAGACATGTGAGTATAAAATCCAGTTTCCCTGCCCAGAGCTGGAGAATCTGCTTTTTTCCTGGTTGCCCAAGAGTTTATGTCTTTGTCGCTATCAACATCCTTATCTCCCTAGAGGGCTGCCAAACTTCATGTAAACTCTACACAGATGAAAGATCACCTTGAGATCAAGATTTTTGCAGATTTCATGAAAATGAGTGGCTAGGCAGCCAGAGAGACCCAAGTTAGGCAATCACCAACCATATGAAATTTAACAAGAGCAAGTGCTGGATTCGTCACCTGGGGTAGTGTAATCCTGGTTATACATACAAACTGAAGGATGAGAGGCTGGAGAGCAGCCCCACAGAAAGAAACCTGGGGGTTTGGGTTGATGGCAAGGTGAACATGATCCAACAGTGTGCCCCGGCAGCCAAGAGGGCCAACTGTGTTGTGGGGTGCATCAAGCACAGCATTGCCAGCTGGCAAGGGAGATGATTGTCCCGCTTTGCTCTGCACTGGTGTGGTCTCAGCTGAAACACTGTACAGTTTTGCGCACCTCAATATAAGAACATCAAATGGTTGGACTTGATGGTCTTAAGGGTCATTTCCAACATAAATGATTCTATGATTCTATGAAACTTTTAGAGTGTGTCCAGAGCAGGGTGACCAAGATGGTGAAAGGCCTTGAAGGCAAGACTTAGGAGGAGTGGCTGAGGTCACTTGGTTTGTTTAGCCTGGAGAAGGCTGAGGGGTGACCTTATCTGAGTCTACAACTTTCTCAAGGGAGGCAGTGGAGGGGGAGGTGCTGATCTCCTCTCTCTGGTGACCAGCAATAGGTCACGAGGCAATAGCACGAATCTGCATCAGAGGAAGTTCAGGTTGGACATTAGGTAAAAGTTCTTCACTGAGAGGATGGTTGGTCACTGGAACAGGCTCCCCAGGGAGCTGGTCATGGGACCAAGCCTGTGTGAGTGATGGTCTTAGTCCTATGGTTTAGTTTCAGGTAGTCCTGGGAGGAGCAGGGAGTTGGAGTCGGTGATCCTTGTGGATTCCTTCCACCTCAAGTTATGCTATGATTTTAAGTTAGTTGGCCACCGACAGAGTGGCAGATAATATCCAACAGTGGGACAGGAACAAGTCAACCGCTGTCACCTAGTCTGTAGGCCTACAGCTGGAAAAACAGCTGCAGCATGCAGGCTCTGCAGCAGCCTGTGGTGCACAGGGCACTGGGGAGGGAGGAGTAGAGGGAGGAAAGGAAGAGAGCACCAGCATTTTTAGAAGAACAAAATTCAAGCAGTCTGTTTCTCAAGTCAGAAATTTGTTTGTGGTGATTCATCACAAGGCTCCTTTCTTCGTGTGTCACCATACACGTGACTAATGGAGGAACTTTCCAAAGCTCGTGTTTGCTTCTGCAGTGGAATGTAAATGTGACTAATCTAATGCTGTAGCAGTAAGTCTCTGAGGGTGGTGATGGGTCTTTGCAGAGGGCTCCTATATGCGTAATTACTTGGCTCTCTTGAATATCCTCTAGCTCATCAGCTTTTCAAAAGCTTCTGTTTGCTCTTTTGTTTTACCTGCTGTTTTTCCCCCATCTGACACAAACTATGCAGGTTACTGGGGACAGCCTGCTGAAGGTCTGTCTCTTGAGATCCTCGTATTTGAGCTACAGACATGGAAGGACAATAGCGTAGACACTCCTGAAATCTGCTTGTACTCATGGGAGCTAGAAATACCTGCTATATTGTACTTTATACACAATATTATATCTGCTTTATATGCAATTATCTTTGCTTAGACTAAGAAAATGCTCATAAACCTAGTTACTCTCAATGTTCCTTAAACCTACGGAGAGTGCAGCGTATTCTCACTGACTTTTTCTTCTTGGATCCTGCTAGAACCTTTATTTTAGTACTGTAGATCCATCTTTGTTGTCTGATTGTTTCTTCACTGGCAGCAGCTGAATCCCTGCTTCCAAGCCACTACTTTCAGGCTAAGTAATTTAACTTCTAGTTTAGCTGGACCCCCACCCACACTAAAAGCTAAGTGAGTATGGTTATAAAAGCAAGTACTTTAAAGATATATGAAGCTTTGTCATGAACAATGGAGAAACAACCAGTCTTTGCTGGGAAAGGACACTGCCAGCACTTCGGAGTGCATATTATTGTAATGAGTTTCATAAGCTAGATTTTGACATTTGCTTCTATCATTATTGAGATAAAGTAATGTGTTTGAAGAGCCTGACATCTTGCTGTATACAGAATACTGAATAATTCCAGTCAATATAGAATGATATTTTTCTTTTATTAACTCTCAAATTGGTTTATTGCTCTCTCAAGGCACATCTTACATGAGACTGGCAGTCAGCAGTCTCATCCTGAATGATTCCTCTATAACGATCATGTGTGAAAACAATCCCTTAAAATAGCCATGTCACTGAATACACACTCTTTTACACGGGTTTCCTCCTCTTGAGTTTCATGATAGCACGGGGAGACTCTTCAAATAGTCTTTTTTCTGCTCCAGGTAAAACTTCAGCTGCACCAGAGCATCATGTTGAGTATACGTGCTTGCTTTTCCCTCTCTCACTCCTTCTAAAAAGAAATAGTTCTCTTGAAATACACCTGCCAATGTAACATTCCTTGACCTAGTAATATATCTTTAGCCTCAAGACAGGTGGTGTTAACAGATGGTGGTGGTCCATCCTCTGCTTTTTTCTCTGATAGAGTGTTTTGAGAAGCATGCGTCTTCAACAGATCCTTTTCACTGTCTCCTTAGAGTTAGACTAGCAAATATCTGACCAAGTCCTGTCTTTGGCATTTCTGCAGCCTGAGAGAGGCATGTACTTGACAAAAGAAACAAAACCTGAGTTCAGATTTGAGGAACAACTATGCAAATATCTGTTTAAATATCTCTTGAGTGTTTTGACCTTTCTTGTCTGTTAATATGGAGGTTTCTTGGTGCAGTATAAACAAAGGGGTAACCTTAGAGGTGACTGAGATTTGAGTCTTAGCATCTGCTCATTTTACAGAGGTTTTGAATATTGTATTGCAAGATGATGTAGGTTCAGATAAATTACCTGAAAATGTTTTGCATATCTTCTTGCAAGATCCGAAATCCATATCTAATGACTTTATCCAGGAAGTTCTAAATACACTTTGCTCATGCACCATGATAAAGCCATGAATTGCCTCTGTTCCCATGAAGGGACCTGTCACTGCTCAGACAGTGCTACCTCTCTACTTGGCTGTGCACAAGGCGGGACTCAGTTTGAATATTATAGTATGGGAATCACTGCTTAGACCTCAGATTTCAGTTTCTTCTGTAGCAGTTCAGTTGGCCAGACTGAAGACTAGCTTGAAGGATGTTTTCAGGAAACTGCAAGCTGGCCTTTGATTTTTTTTTTTATTCCAGTTGTCATTCCTTGCTTCCATAAAAACAAACAAACAAAACAACCCAAACAAAGCCAAAGCAAAAACAAACAAAAAAAAAGCCACAACCTTAGTCTTATTTATTCTCTGGAAAAAAATAATGGTATTATTACTGCAGTTATCTGAGAAGGAAAAGAGATTTCAATTTTTACCTCAGTTGAGATGAAAGATGTCACCAAGTATTTGAGTGTCCATCATTCCTGGTACAAGACTTGTGAGTTGTCCTTGAATTCACTTGGCCTGTCATGTAAACAGAAGGAACATTCTGCTTGGGGCTTGATTTTTGATATTTGTTTTTTATTACTCTCTTCAAACTTTGCAGTAGCCAGTTCTGATTCCTCTTCTGCAGCAACATTCTTGGAGGAAAAGCCAGATACATCAATGCTCTATGCGTGTGTCTTCTGCATTAAGGTAGCTCTGGCTGGTATGAAGTTCTGCTCTAGCTGGCTTGATACTCAGTAGGTAGAAAAAAGTCCTCCAGCTTCCTTTGGGCTGAAGCAGTATATTTGGATGTCTTTTTCTTGAATAGCTGATATCTACTTTCATGCCTTTTTCTTTTCTGTGCTTCAGTGAAAGTAGGAATGATGAACCATCAGAAGTATCCCAAGCAGTTGTTATAGCTTTCCATTTATTTTACAAGCCTCTGCTGCTGAGATCATACTACTATACTCATGCTGTGAAACCAGTTTGTATCATGAATATACTGAGTTATTGTGTTTGCAGCTGGCTAGGTAAGCAGCAGTAGCTCTAGCGACTGACCTGATTCAGCAAGAGAGAATGTTCTTTTCCTAAGGGCTGAAATTGAAACTGCCTAGAGTGGAGAGACCATAGTGGTGACAGCTGCACTTTATTGTCTTTTAGGAGGTTGAAGAGGCTGCTCAAGATCATCTGTGCTAATAACTTAACCACCTTCATACTGTTAACCCTTTTAGAGGAAAAGATAACTCCTATAAACCCATTAAAATGTTTTTTAATACCAAAGTATTAAATCCATTACCCAATCATAGAACTTTAATACCAGCCTTTGTGCTCCAAGGCTCTTCTTCACACTTTAATTGTGTAAATTCTTCTGAATTTGATCTGTGCCCCTGCTCATTTTGTGGTTCAGTGGGAAGAAGGCTGGGAAAGAATACGTCGTGGATGTCACTAAGAAAGCATGCAATAGTAGTGGCAAGAATAAAGGACTGAGTGCATTATATTGACTGTAGGAATATATCTTCTGGCCCTCTGGATCCTTTCTATAGACACAATTTTTAGTGCTTCTCCTTTATTTTTCTGAAGAGATGTGTGGATCATTGTCTGGAGAAAGAGAAAAGAATGTCTGTCTTAAAACTTGGCTCAAACTATTATTCTAGTCTGATGCGGGAAGCAGAAAGCATACCTCCATAGATCAAAGACATGTTTATGACTGTGATAAGTATTGATTTTAGGTAAGAAAAAACGGTGTTCTTACTGTTGCATTCATCTTCTACAGGCGATTTTGATGACTTCAGCTTACAAGATGCAATTGGTAAGTATTAAACTCTTATAAATTTTGGGAGGTAGGTGGGAAAATAGTGGCTCTTCTTTTTTTTTCCTGAGTATCGCTACATGACCAATCATGACATCGTCCCCACATGTGGGTTATTTAAACCTCAGTGGAACAATTCAGCTGTGGGTATGTCAAAATGTTGACCACATAGAACAGGAAATTGTCTTTGGGAACACTCAGGAATTCATCTTAAGGGGGAAATGTCTTTTTGTATACACTTGATCTTATGTTTTGAGTGTATAGAAACAGGCTTATATTTGACCAACATGTATCTTCTGAACAGTGTATTAAATAGTTGTTTTGTTTTTGTTTTGTTTTGTTTTGTTTTGTTTTCCTAACCATCCCTGACAGAAACTACAAAGAAGCCTCTTCCATCTCAGAAGCCACCACCATCAGATCCAGGTGAGATCCAATTGTCTTGTAATGCCTTTTACTGTGAAGTTAAGTATAATTGTACAAACTAATTTGAGAGCCTGAATTTTTCCATTTAGTGGCACACAGAGTTGTGGTATTTCTATATAAGAAAGCAGTTCCCTAATAGCAAAAGGATTTCTGCATTTTGGAGTCTTCTGCTAGTGCTTTCACAAATTTACTTTTTGGCTTCACGAGCTTAAAGACCCCATGAGAATCCTTTCTGTTGGCTTTCAGTCTGCATGTTTTGAGCTTGGGATGTACCACAATCACCAGAACCAGCATGTAGTTTGGCAGATAATGCCTGGTAGCTCTGTGGTGCTCTTCTGTGGGCCACTGTTGAGTGAGCATGCCATTATATTATTGGTGAGGTGCATTTGGTGTAAAATAGTCTAAAACTAGCTCAGTTTTTGCATTATATTTAAAATTCCCCTTCTTTCTTTGTAGATGATTTCAGCTTGGAACATGCTCTTCACCCTGGTAAGTATGTTTTCCTGGATGTTGCTCAGTAATACTTGGTGCAATGTCTAGCCATTCTTTATTGCCTAAATGTAACAAGGGGTTACATTGTCGATTAAAGTAACAGACTGCAGATAAAAATAATTGCAGTCTATTAGGCTTATTTACCTTCATTTTTAAAGGGTCTGGGTTACAAAAAGTGGATATACTTCACTTATTTCTTAGCCAAGTCCTACTTGTTTCATTGCTGTGTCTTCACTAGATGGCACTAATTCCATAAACAATGGAATTAATTTTTAAAACTGAAGTAACCTCTTCCTTTCCAGAAAGTAATTTTAGTAGCACAAGGAAACTTTCATCTATTTGAAATAATGAGAGGGAAGATACTCGTTCTAATGCACTTCAGCTCCACAGTGTGGGCAGCAGTAGAAATCACAGTATTTAAAAGCTGCATCCAGTTACACAGATAATGCACAGTAGCTTTTTTAGTACCATCACTAGACCTGTTGGAGTATAGATGGCTTGCCTAACACAGGACATGCAGTTGTCGAACAGTAGCCCTGTTTGCTGCTTTGTTTGATTTAGCCCTTTTAAGTTCTGTCTCTCTTAAAGTAATCTGTGTCCCACTGCTGATGTTTTTGAAATCAGTGTTGACTAGTTGAGAAGCAGTTGGCCAAATGGATCAGATGGCTCACATAGGTGAAGAGAGAGGATCCTTTATAGGATGGCAAGCCTAGGTTGGAGTCTTAGAACCATGCTCTGGGGGTGCTTGCATCTTTACTTGGAATATGTAGAGAGCCTAAGGGAACCTGTTCTGACTTGTGTTAGAGGTAGGAGGAGGCAAGACCATGCAACATCATGAAGAAGTAGCATGTAGAACAAGCGGGCTACTGAATTGTTTCAGCTATTGGTGAAAACACAGTGAAAACCACTGCTAGTGTGTTAATTCAGTGTGGGCAACAAAGACTGTAGCCAAATAGAATCATAGCAGAATTTCAGTTGGAAGAGACCCTCAGCGTCATAGAGTTCAACCATAAATATAAATAGTACAGAGCTAATTACTAAGGTCTCTTATTCTCCTATTTTGTGACAAACTAAATGAAGCGTCATTATGGGTTATGGGGACCATATTTCTAGTTGCATCATGTGTATCTTGTCTTTTTTTTTTTTTTTTTTTTTTTTTAAAGTGAGGTACGAACCTTTATTTTTGGTTAAATTCTGATAGTTTTAAAAGAGGAAACAGCCAGGTAATCTGTACCTGGTAGAAAAACTTAAAGAAGTTCACTGTTTGAGATCAGATGTGCAAACTAAAGGGCTCTATAACACCTTAGTGAGTTCTTCTGCATATGTTCAGTTATAGCAAGAGTCTGACATACAGGCTAATGCAGCAGAAACACTGTTAATTACATTAAAGTACAGTGTTTAACCTAAAATAACAAAAAAACCCCTGCATTATCTAATGAAAAGAAATGGAAATGACATGGGAAAGGTAGTCTTTCATGGTCATGTATGCTCCACTTCTGGTTTCTTCACACTAGTAACTTGGGTCACTTTATTCTTATTTGTCTACAGATGACCCCAAGCCAGGTCCACCTTCAAATCCCAGAGACACTGGTAAGACTGACCTAACAGGAATTTCTGAACAGTAGAAAAGTATTTCTTAATCTTTCCTAGTCCCTTTCAAAGTTACTGTATTGTAGTCTGCTTTTGATCTCTTAACCTTTTTCTTTTTCTTCCCAAATCTCTCTTCTGTGTGTAGATAACCCAAAGCAAGATCCACCTGCTCATCCTAAAGACACCGGTAAGGTTTCTAGCACAAACTCCTGAATCATGACATGGTTTTACTGTTTCAGTTGAATTTATAATAATGACATCTTGTTAATTGGCTGTTATGTATGTCAGATGTTGCACTGGATGAATACTGAGGACTGAGGAAAAATTGTCTTGCAAATAAGCTTTTCAGCAGTCTTGAAATTCCATAACAAACCTGTTGAGCCACTTTGCTTTCATTTAGAAGCGGGATGCTGTGGGGAGGAGAAAGGATGGGGCAGAGCGTGCGAGCTTCGGGCAGTGCTGCTGTTGGCTGCCCATGGTGGAGCACCTGTTCAGTGAATTGATTTGTCATTACAAACCTGCTACTCATACTACAGTGTCAGTTGGAACTACCTGTGAACTATATTCTTAAAACATTGATTAATACGTTAAAGGTAAAGCTCGAAGTTAAATGGTTATTTTGTTTGGCTTTGCTTTTAAAGACCCTAGTTAAGAGACAAAATAATGTTGTGTTTGAAATGAAGGCTTAAACTACATGTCCTTCCCTGCCTGTTGTGCTCTAGACATTTTCTTTGTCTTTGACTGACTCCAAACAAAATAGATTCAGGTGGCTGCAGCTGTGGTGATGATATTATCCAGAAATACGATGGTAAAGAATCCTTACCTGAAATGCAAGCCCTGGTTCTTGTTCCTTCTCCTGCTTGATTTGCAGCAGGTATTTGAATTCAGGTCTTGCATGCCTCAGTACAGTGCTTTTGCCACCCAGCTAGAATGTCCTCTAATGCAATGCTTTTAGTTTTACTGCTTGAAACAGATCTGCTTTACATAAACTAAAGATTCATTCATCAGCAGAGGGAAGGAGGAGAACTCAGACTCCATGAGGTAGGATCCAGTGGAAAAGGTGAGGGACTGGCTTGATGTCCTGCAATAAATCAGAGCAGGGAATTACATTAGGATCTTCCCATTTTCAGGCAAATACTGCAGTCACTGGACTGTGGCATGTTGGACTCTGTTGAGTTTGTTTTTTTTTTTTCTCCCTCTAGCTGCTGTGCTGTACAGGTTCAAAAGATTGATTTTGACTTAGAAACCCAACTCTGAAGAAACATTCACATCTGCAGACTTGAAAACAAATAGTCCTTTCCTGTCCACCTTCTTTCTCTTCTTTAACAGGATAGTGAGACTTGGGCTGTTCCGCTTAAGTAGCTAACAGGGCTTCTTGCTTGCTTAGCCTGTAACTTGTGCAGTACCATCTGCTCTTGGACACTGACTTCTCTCAATTCAAGAAGTACAGAGCGTTGCTATCAAAATGTGTAGTACCAAGTTGAAAGGACTTCAGGTTGACAGGGCTTTTGAAACAGGAGAGTATTGTGACTCCTGCGCTGAGCATAAAACCACCACAAATTCAGCTGAACAATCTAGAGAAAACTTCTGTGACATTATGTGCCTTGAGGTGTCTTTTCACTGAACTTAAAACATGTAAGATTATATTATTTTTTTCTTTTATAGGCAACTTTGATGACTCAGATCTAGCTGGCAGTTTACCAAAAGGAGGAGGCGATGGTAGTGGCAGCAATGGTAAGAGTATGGGTTGTGCTTCATGTTGATCCTATGGCTACCTGCGCTTTTGATAAAAGCTTGCTCACAAGCTGGTTAACATGGTCTAGCTTGTAGTAACTCTAGGTTTTGTCTCTGAAACTTAAGAGCATACTTTCCAGTTGAAAATCAATGTGTTCTGTCTCTGCCCAAACCCTCAGATAATGAAGATGTAAAAGTGGTCTAGGAACCTTCAGTGATTTTCACTGTTATGCTAAGAAAGTGAGGTTTGAAAACTGAGATGTGAATGTGGTACTTATTTCAAAAGTTCAGAACTCCTGTGACATACTCTCATTTTATTTTAGTTCTTGTGGTTAGGAAGCCCAGAGATGGGCCAAAGAGGATCCACCCTGTGTTCTCAAAGATTTAATCTGTCCCACAGGATGAACTGATCCTTAGACTTCCAAGTGCTGTAGGTTCTATCTATTCTGAGCAGTAGAAAAACTAAACTTGTTTTGAGTAATCTGTCATGTCTAGTTTTCATGGCACAGCTCAGTACAGAGGTGGTCATTTGGACCAAGCTGCAGTAATGGTCATCATTAGGATGGTGTTAGTCATCCCTCTGTGTGTTACAGCAGGTCAGATGTAGGTTAAGTATCTTGATGTGATGTTGAGATGTGCTGTGTGTTACTGACTTCTTCAGAGGATTGTCTCAGACAGAGATTACTGATGCTTGTTTTTTGGGAAGCTCTCACCATCCAAGGTTCCTTTGAGGCAGTAACCTGAAAACTGGCAAGGGCAAGAAGCATCTCTTGAGACTTCTATGAGGTTTTTGTCTGCACAGGTTCTTCCTACAGTGGTGCAAGTTGCATAGCGCCAAATAAGAATAGTATTTGCAGACCTTCTGTCTTGTTTGCTAAGAGAATTGCAAAAATATTTAGTAAATTAGTCCAGGATTTTAGGAAAAGATAGTTGGTTCCATGGAAATACAACTGAATGCTTCCCTGAAATTATATGCTCTTCTCTCCACTGGGTATTCAGTGGTGGTAGGCAAGCTGATTAATCCAAATTTCACAGGTGTACTACGCTCATTTTGTACAAGTGCTGAGCACCCAAGGCTTAAATTGGTATCACCATGAGCTGTGCTTTGAAAACAGGAAGTTTGAGTGCCAGAGAACCTAGCGCTGTATGGATATAGTAGATGGCTTTTGCATGATTAATTGGCAAAAAGCTCATCAATTATTATATGACTGTTCTTTAGACATGTAAAATCTGAAACTTTTTTTTCATTTTTACAGAACGAAAGGGCCCAAGTCCAAATGAAGAAACTGAGGGTAAATGCATAAATTTATGTGTATGATGGTGTCTGCATGTCCGAAGTTTGTTTTCTGGGTTTTTCTATACTGCTAATATTCTGTTAGAATGGTCACTTCCGGTAGTAGGTTTCAGCTTAAAATCTTCTGTGGGATCTAGAATTCTTACTTTCAAGTTCTGCTTTCATAATTTTTAAAATCTCTGTGTTGCAAATGATTCAAAAGTGTTCAGGTCTCAGAGATGCTGGTGCACTGATTGTATTTATATAAAGATTTGTCTGTGAAAGGGTAGCTTTTTTGCTTAGTGGAACTTACAACAGGCATGCCTAAGTTGTTTAACAATAGGCATTGCTAAGAAATCAATGGTTATAAAATCAGATGATTCACTTTTCATCATTCACAAAGACAGAAAGAGTTGATTATTACAGTTGCATGTAATAATTTCAGTTTATTGGTTTTTTGGAAGTGTTCACAAGGTCTACTTTGAGACAATACAAGTTTGACATATTGCTTTCAATTCTGAAAAATGTATACAGACCTTTTTTTTTTTTTTTTCAGCTTCTCAGGGAGCAATAGCTGGAATTGTGAGTGCTGTGGTTGCTACTGTAATCGGAGCAGTATCTAGTTTCATTGCTTACCAGAAGAAGAAACTCTGTTTCAAACAAAGCGGTAAGAATTCTAAATTAGTTTTGTTTTCTACAGTCTAAAGAGATGCAGGTTTGTACTTGTATGGGGGCTAGAAATGGACCTTATGCATAAGGTAGTTCTAATAGCTAGCACAGTGAACTTGTGTTCAAGAGAGTAACCTCTCTTACTAGTCATCTAAGACAGGGTGTCTGAAGAGTGGCTCACCCAAAATTTAGACTTCAAGAAGCAGACAGACCTAAGGCTTTGCATTTCTTAAAACAAAAGCACTTCCTGCTAAGGAGAGACTTCAAGAATACATTTCATTAAGGAAACTGGGGATTAGAGACTATTTTCATGCTGAAAAATGCCTTATCACTTCTGATTTTGTCTGTCTTGCCTTTGTTTCTTCACAAGATGCTTGCCTACGTATTAGGTTTGTGACAGCTACCTGGATGTTCATCCCCAAATGATTCTTCTGTAGTCATCTGTTGCTTGCTGTCTACTTCCTTTCCACCTAAATAAGATATAACTTGGATCAGAGAACTTGGGGAGTACTGTGGTTGATAGGTGCGGCAGAAGCTTTGGTTTTATCCTTCCTAGTCTTTCTAACTGGTTGGTGAAGGGAGATGAGAGAGCAGAAATCCAGCCAGGCACTGCGGTTTTGTAATTTGGGAAGTCTGGAAACTGAGTAACATCTACCATGCACATCAAAATTATCATGGAGGCAACACAAGGGAAACTGAACTGCTATCAGTAGCCCAGTTCCTTCAGTGCTGTTTCTTCTCTCAAATTACCCTAATTAATTAATAACTTTGAAAATAAGAGAATTTGTACGCTGAATGTTTTGATTTCCCAGCAGATGAAGAGAATGTGAATATGGATAGCCACCGGGGAGCGCAATCTGAGCCACCTGGTAAGAGAAAAATCTAGATGGAAGATAATTTTTTTGGTGGGGTCCTATTAAGTGCACTTTATTGACATCTAACGTACTAGAGAAAATTACTTGCACTATTTTGTTTTTTGTTGTTTAAAAAAACTGTTTGTAACTACCATGACAACTAACTTAGAACTGAATCAAGATTTCAGTTCTTATGAAATGGCTACTTTTCTATATTTTTTTTTATCTTTTGAACAGACTGGTTTATTGCCTTGAGTCCTTGAGATACAAGAGCTTTGCAAAAGTAAAGAACTGAATTTTCTTTGCAAAAGTATTATTAAAGACAATTGTGAAAACCCAAGCCTGCTCCTTCAGTGTGATACACAACTGCAATGAGCTGACAGGTGTTCTCATAGTGTATGTTGTGTCTGATTGGAATCTGATATCATTTTCAATTGTAAACCCATGTGGAACTGTGCAAGAATGTATATTAAAAATGTCAATAGAATTTGTGCAGAGATTAAACTACATCAGAGGCACGAAGGAGTAAACTTAGTAGCATGTTGTAACTAAAACACTCTCTGTTGTGAACAGAGAAAGATTCTTGTGTGAAAGAATCATCAAATAACAGATACTTCTACAGTGGTGACAACTGCAGAAGGATCTCTTTTAAAGCAACAAAAACTCTAACAACCTCACCCTTCCAGGTATGGTTGTCTAGGGTATTTGGCTGATAGAACAGGTGATTATTTCCAGGAAAGCTATAGATACATCTGCAGGAAACAGTATAGGTGAAAACTTTGCCATCTTGCATTGAGACTGGTCAACAAAGGAAGAAGCCGTACACTCTCATGCTGAAGTTTGTTGAGTGTTTTTGAAACACTGAATATTAAAATCTTAAAGTGGTATGAATTTGCAATATGTTCTTCTGTGATCTTAACATAAAGCCTGCAGAACGAATTATATTGTGTGGGGTTTTTTGTTTGTTTGGTGGGGTTGTTGGTTGGTTGGTTTTTTTGGTGTTTGTTTTTTTTGTTTTGTTTTGTTTTGCATTTGTTTTGGTTTTGGTTTTGTTGTGGTTTTTTTTAATAATTTAACAAATATTTTTTATACCTTATTTCTTCCATGTATTTCAGCATTTTGATAAAAACTTCCATCTGTCTCATCATCCTCTTTACAAACAGTTTTCCTTTAAACTAAAAATATGAATATATGAATCTATATTAGATATAGATTTATTAAATATATAGAACTCTCAGGGAGAAAACATATCTGGTGACTGGCTGTTGAAGTCAAGACTGGAGATAGGCAGGTACTGTCAACGCAGGTATGCATTGGTGAAGCCAGCAGTATTTTTCAGAGACCTCTACCAAGGGCAGTTAACATATGAGTTGGAGTCAGGGTATGGTAAAATTTTAGCCAAGGTTCACCAGAACTTAGGTGTGAAATGCATCAGATAATGGATACTTTATTTTAACCGACAAAGTCAAGCGTGGCATGTTACCACAAATGATTACTTCTGCTTACACGTTGATGTCATGTTAAATCCCAAATTTCACACCTCTGTTACATTTTACAGACAAGCATGAGCAAGCTTTGAGCCAAGAAACTGGGCAACCATGGTCTGCATGGTGCTACTCCTGATCTAAGTTTTGGGAGTCAGCAGACATTAGCTCTGCTTTTGGTAATAGAGTGTTGATGTACCTACTTGGCTTCTAGTTAGAAGCAGCTTTGCTTTAAGCTGGGTCAGATGGCATGGCAGAATAGGTTTGTGTTTTTTAAATCTTATGTAGACTTATCTTTGATTTCCTGAAAATGTAGATAACTTAAGCTAGCACTTTCTTCCAATAACCCACTCTTTCCATCAGCTACACAGACTGTATGTACATAATTTCATTTTGCATCTGCAAGTCTGCAAGTCTGAAACTACTTGTTGGGTTACACTGCGTGTGTAGATAGTTACATGGATCTAGGAGGACATGGACATTTGAGTGAGAAATCTGAGATGTAATATCCCTTGGTATGCAGGGTACTGCATACACAGAATCAATCCTCTGCTTAACTGAATTTATCCCACAGTTTTCCAATGCCTAATAAAAAAGTCTGTTGTCTACATATACTGTTACATAGTAATGCGTAACTTAAAATGTGTAGTAACTTAGTGTACTAATCCTGGGTTGTTTTTCACTTTTCAGTTCAGCGCACACTTCTGGAGAACTAAAGCAAAGAAAACATGATGAAGAACAGACCATTGAAACTGGATAGACAGCCTGCATTCTGCCTGGAAAAAAAAAATAAAATAAAAAGGCAAAAAAAGAAAAAAAAAGCTCAGCATAATAAGAAAGCAGAGTAGCAGAGTCTGAAGTTAAATGAAACACAGTTCTTGTTTGAAGCCTCTGGGAGTGTGACTTAGACCTGAGTAGTCCTGTATGGTTTTAGACCTGAGCACTTCTGTATGGTTAGCCCTGTGAAGCATTTGTGCACACCAATATATGGCCTTAATGACAGGAGTGTAGAAGTATGTCGTGCCTTTACATTCTTTCCTGTACTCCTGTGACAAATGGGTGTGTCTCAAGTGCGTTCAGGATGTTTAACTTTTCCTTACCTCTCCAAAAACAATAAGCAATTAATGTTTTGTTACACCATTGCTTTCAGGCAGTACAAACATATTTTTTAATATTCTGCACGCAGTGAATGTACCAACCAAACAACTTGGTATATGGTGTGGGCACCTGAAAGCAAATGGCTCACTGTGTGTGGATAATGGACCTGGGTGTGGGTGCTGCTGATACAATCTGTGTAGCTGCCTGTCTCAGCCACCAGGGAAGAGACACTTGTTCTTCAGCATCCAAGAGACAAAAATTCAGTTTTGTTTTTGCATTTTTTTCATTTCATCTGTCTGGTACAGATTCAGAACACCCAAACTAGTGCACACAGACCCTTCATCCTTTCTGGCTCTTCCTGCTTAGCAAGTACTGACCTGGTCACATGTGGAAAAGCCTGATTTGCAAATCAGAACCACAATTGGATTTTGAACATCTGGTGAGATTGATGTTTGGCTGTTCCCTGAATAGTTGTGGATGAAGCATTGGGAAGTGAGGATTAACATCTTCAGACTTCCATAACCAGTAACTTAACAGAAAATAATGTGATACTTTGAATTTGGAAGGCTTAGCACACACACTTAAAAGATAGAAACAGTACTACAGTTTCAAAGTATGTAATAGCAAGACTGACCAGAAGAACCCAGCTTCACTCCACAAACACCCATTGAACAGTATGAACAGCATACGTGAGAAGAATGCTTTTGGGCTTGTGAAGGATTGCCATCAGGATTGCATCCTCACCTGAAAGGACTTGTAAGCTTTGCTGTGGCTCTTGAAAGCCATAGGAAGGTTTCAAGGATGTGTGGAAACATGGAAAACTGCAACTCATCACAGTTAAAGGACTAAGTCTGGGATAATAACTACTTCTGTCTGGAAGGAATAGTCTGACCAGTTCTGTTGGCTTTCATTCTAATTGTTTCCAATTTTCATGCAGTTTTACAATATGCCTTACTAATGTGCTTCAGCAACCTGACAAAGTTCTACAGAAAGATGGCATTTCATCTTAAAAGTCATTATGAATTTGGATATTAAACATGTAAATATATCTGTGCATTCAAATGTGAATGTATACCAAGGATAATTCATTTAAGAATTTATTGTACATGTTGCTTAGCTTGCAACAAAGCCTTACATAGATTTTAGTAATTTGTTATGAAATTCATTTGTAAACCTCTTTTTGCCCCTCTTCCACTCTTAGAATGACAGTGCTAAAAACTTTAAATGTGTTTGAGGGTGGAAAATTGATTTTTATATAAACATTTGATCTATGTAAATAAAAAGAAGTGTATTATTAAAGTACTTGTTACCTGCATGAATAAACAGGTATCTCATATCAATGCCAAGTGTAGAGAAAACAAGAAATAAGCCAGTGATTGTTAGGGATAGAATGGCAGGGGAAGCTCAAACTAGCTTTTAGCTAACCAGACTCTTGAATCCTCCTTCAGCTTTTGCAAGCCTAAAAATTACTTATTAAAACCTCCTATTGACATTGTGATTTTTCTAAAAATAAATTAAAAATAAATAAATAAAAAATGTTTATGTATTTTTCTTCTTAGTACCTATAGAAATAGAAAAATTCCAGTGCTCTGCCAGAGGGATGGTCTTCAAAGGGAGTTTGTCTTCCTGCTCCAACAGCAATTTGGGTTTCTTTTTTACAGACTTCTTAACCATTTTAGAAAGAAGTTGGCCAGTAGCAAGAAAGCCGTGAGCTGCTTCTGCAGGCTGCTTACCAGTGCAAAGTGCAGAGAAGATATCTGTCTCTGTGAAGGACAGGCATAGTTTTTGGTGGAGAACATCTGGATTTGGTAATACAGAATCTATTGAAAATCTGCACCACAATGGAAGGCTTAGTATGGGCAAACCTAATGGTGTTTGTGCTGGGAAGGAAGAAAAACTGGCTGCTGCCAGCTAGGAAGACAATGTTAAAGTTTGAAATTTCAGGCTGTTCTTCTGTGAGCAATAAACTGCCAATTTCTCAGTTTTTGTTACTTATCTGTGGATAAAATGTAGCACTTTACTGATTTTTCAGTTATCAGGGCATTAAATTTGCCTCACCACTTATTGAGACTTCGATCTTGTGCCTTCCCAGCTCAACTGTTCTTGCATTGTGCAACTAACTATCCTAATACTTAAGTTCTAATAGTCATTGTGCCAAGAAACATGACAGTTATCAATTAGCCATCCCCTTTACTGAAGTGTTTCCATGGTCATCTCCTACAGATCATCTGCTGCCCATTGGGCCTTATCAGCTGTCAGTGGCTTTCAGCTCCCCATTCGGAAATCAACATTCTGGTTTCCCTACAGGTTCCAATCAACCGTGCAATGGGATAAAAAATTGCTGTCCTGTCCAGGCCCAAACTGCAAATTCACTCCTGATGAGGCACCTTCTCCATTAAACTGAGTTTAAATGGATGGCAATGAGGAGCTCTGTCCCATTCCAGTGGCACACCCTCTTCAGTTCTGGTTTTTCTCCAGTCTACCTCCTTGAAGGAGGAGAAGTTACCTTCAGTAATATGAGCAGAAAAGCAAAGCGGAACCTTCTTGTAGAACACCATGTCTAAATGTATCCAAACAAATTAATTCAACTGTGGAAACGAAAGCAGGTGACTCTTAAGCATAAAATTTGTCAGCTTTTTACTGTAGCTCCTATTCGTGCTCATTTCAATATCTTTGCCAAATTTTGAATGCTAAGGAAAACTGCTTTTTAGTGCACTCAACTTTCAGTGTACCTTGGGCTGAATTAGACTCCCAGCTGTGCATTTTTTGGTATTTTTTCTTGCTGTACTATTCTCTGTGTGTTTTACACTTGACAAGATTATGAAAAGATTATTTTCTTCTTGCTCTTTTCTGTTATACAGATACAAAAGACATAGCTGAAAGAAAGTAAAGAGGTGACTAGGCATAGGAAGAGGATTTGAATGGAGCAAAAATAAAGTTTTTTTCAAGCCCCTGCATTTGGAGTACTCTAAGAACTCCAAAGATAACATGCTAAAATGCATGTTCCTCCATCTGCTTGTGAAAATCAATGAAGTTCTAGCTAGTGTGCAGTAATTGTATTCTTCCATTGCCAAGAAATTGTGTCACTGATTCACTTGTGTGTTTGGCTTATATTTAAATTAATGTCTAATATTACCAGATGTTTCAATATTTTAATTAAAATACTTCCATTTTTATGACAAATGATTAATACTGTAGGATATTAGTGGCTTTCTCCGATAGTTCTAGTGTATATTTGGTTCTTTCATCTCCAATAGACTCACACAGCAGGTCACCCATGCCAAAGAGAGCAATGTCTAACCTCTGCCCACAGGAAGGATGGGGCTGCAATTGTGGTGAGTTGTGACTGGGCTCTTCTTTTTTAGCTTGTCACATCTAAAAGAGGCCTAATAGGCTAAAAGTATATGGTGTAGAGAAGAGACTCACCGGCTCCATTTCTCCACCCATTTCCTATTTCTTAAATGTGTTGTTTTTTCTTGAAAGAACAAATAAAAACTATCAGGCAAGTTATCTACCTTGTCAGGTGATTATTAGCCCATTTTTTTTCCCCTTTAAATAGGAAAGGATGCCAATGATTTATCAAAGTGCTAAAACTACAATTTATGATCAGGTGTAAGGTCTTTTATTTGTTTTTAATATATACCATTGTTTATTTGATATCTTGGGCAATCACACGCATATCTTCAACAGAGAGAGCTCAGATTAAGAAGTTCCTGCAATCCCCCAAGAACAAAAGCGGAACAACTTTTAGAGATGTTCCAACTCCAGCACTAGGTCCACTCCTCAGTTTGTCCTTCCTGTGCCTTCTTCATATTGTTTTTATTCTGCTAGACAGAGCAGTAGCTGGCTTGAGAGGCACTAGACAAGGCATACATAATCTTCAAACTTAATTTAAGAATCTTTGATACCTTCATGAGCTAGTATCAGCAAACAGGTAAGATAAAGCATTTTGGGAAGACTTCACTTAGAAGAACAACTGTTTTGAAGTAAAGCTACTAGATGTTTGTGAGCTGCTTGGACTTGCCTAAGACTAGAGCACCCACAGTATGTAGCCCTCAGGCAGATTCATCACTGATACAGAGATTAGCACGTGTGTGCCTGCTTTTGTTATTCTGGAAAAAAATAAACAGCGGATTTATGGGATTGCTTGTGTCATGGTATAATTCTTGCTTTCACTGGTTGACAAAGTCAAGTCTTAAACCTAAACATCCTTTACTCTTCTGAGATTAGGCAGTTGGCCCTGACAAGGAGAACCATGATACATAAATTGAGCTTTAGCGCTTCTGTTACTAGCTAAAAAATAGTTAAGCTGTGTGATACAACAAGCTGTGCTTTCATAAACCATTCTGCTGGTTCAAATTTGGGGCAGGAGGTAGCTGACCTACTTAAACATCAAGCTTCTCGAAGATCCAATATAGCTGGGTTTTATCAGTTCAGTTTATGTTGTTGCACCGATTTTCTTGCAGTTAGCACAAGAGCATGACTCCAGTGCGCACAGTGTATCATATGTTCTAGGTAACTCAACAGAAATGCACTTGGGATCAGCCTGTGCCCCGTATCAGACTGGATCACTCAGCAACACCATGAGCCTACAGATCAGCCACTCATGGTAGCAGAGTCTCAAGTGTATTTGCTGCCCTGGTCAAAACAGCACTGACAAAACTGTTTGCACCTTACCCCCCAGCAAAAGGGAGGACACACACCAGTCTCCTGGCTGCTGCTGGGTGCCAGTGTGACAGTGGCAGCCCAGTTCAACCGACAAGTCTACTGGCACATGTGTTTGCTAGAGAGAGGCTGACAAAACAGGATTTAAATCACATCAGCGATTTTAATGTATGTTCATGGATGGATGGATTCATGGGTTTTGTTTGTTGTCCAAGGTTTGTGTTCTCATGCTTGGACCATGGTGAGGCACTATCTGAGATGCCTCTTCGTGTAGGATATTTATATTTTAAAATATATTTAAATCAATGGAAAATATGACAGACCAAATCTGCTTTGTGAAGATAAGCATCTACCAGGGAGCTGAGCATGCTCAACATGTTCAGTGGTCTGACACCACATTATAAGTTTCTAAAATTAGATTTTTTTGTCATCCTCTGTAGACATTTCCCAAGCCTCTGCAGAGTAGATTCTTGCCTCCACTTCCCTAACTCAGTGGCTTGAGTTAGCGGTTAGGACTTTGCCAGGATTGCCCTTATCAACAGTCACTGCTCAGCCAAAAACTGAGCAGGGAAGCAGCACTTTGCAGGCAGAGACATTTTTTGCAAGTGTGCTTCAGAGAAGGCCGGTCTCCACTCAGAAGTTACTGAGCTCCCACAGCACCACACCCTCCTTTGGAGGTGAGGATGTCAAACAGGTTGGCTTTCCCTCCGGGAGGGGGTGGATTCAAGACGCACAGGCTTCCTCCTCATTGGCTGCTGCTGCTGATTCCCCGCCTCTCCAGGCTCCCTGTCTGGGTGTTAAATACATTTCTTAGAGGGCCAGTGGCACCTATGGTGCTGCTCGCGGCTTGGCCATAGAGGGGTCATCTGCTTGCTTTACTTGTCTGGTTCCAGAAGAAGTTTTTAGGGACTTCTCTCTTTTTCTTAGTGCTTGAGGGTGGTAGTGAGGGAAGCGTCTCCCTCAAACTCGGCACTGCAGTTGCAACATCTACCCTCATCGCTTGGAAAAAAATAACCAGTACAATCAAGGTGCACAGGAGACCATGGGAAAATTCAGAAGTATCCTTCTTTTGTGCCTTGGCTTTCTTCTAGTCCACGTAAGAGGTAAGTGACCTTTGTCTTGGCTTATTTCTAGGGTGAGATTATTAAAAATGAAAACAAACACAACCCTTAAAACCCAACCCCTAAAAATTACAGTTGTCTATTTAGAAATACTTGCTGGTGTTATTTTTGTTGCTACTGTTTCATGAGAAGCTTTAAAGAGTGTTTGGATAAGTACTTCTGCAGTTTCTAAAGAGATATCTATCTTCTTTTGGATGATAGCTTATAATAGCTATGCTAGTCAGAGTTTGCTTGTTACAGTTTCTTATTTTCTCTTTAGTGTTTCTTGGACTTGAGTATAAACTTTTTAAATGGAAGCTGTAAAATTACATCTTCCAGGGGAACTTAAAGTTTCCAAAGAGATCTTTAGTCAAATACTACCTTCATGCTTTTAGAGCTTTTCTTGGTTATTGATACTTTGAAATATATTAGTCATATCATAACAAAAAATTCTGATTCAGTTTAAAGATTCTTGTTTTCATATTGGTGCTCATGCTTTAATAATTACAAATTAAGAATTTATTAACCTTACCCAACATACTCCTGAATTTATAAAATTCACACACAAGCATATTTTTTTTTTTTCTCATGCAGGATTAACAAAGAATCGAACATATTTTGTACATATTTTTTGTCAAATCAAAAGCAGTTGGGAAAACGTAGTCCTTTCATATTGAGTTGTTTCTCTATATTCTAACATAAACGTTGTGTAAAACTTTCTTTAATATCAAACCAAGTAGGACCATCCTTGTGGGCATGTGTCATGTAGTGTATTTGTAACTTTTTCTTGTTTGTATATTAGGATTACTCCAAAAACTTGTAGCGCAGTGTTTGACTACAGGAAGAAATCAATCATTGACCACGAGTTCCAAAATAGCTACTGCTGCTCATCCTCCCACCTCCCCTGATTTAAAGGGAGTCCTTAAGAGATCTTGCAATGATGGGCAGAGAAAAAACCTTACCTGAAATTAGTGCCATAGTTCCATTTTAACAAATTAGGAATTGTTCGGAGGTCTTCAGCAAGTACCATGGCATAGAAACAGTAGGAGTGCGTTGGCCTGCCCCTGCCTGCCCATAGTATGTTGTGAGCAGGGATGATTCACACAGTCTCATCACTGGCATGTAGACTTTCTTGTTCTGAAGGAATCTCTTTTGTTGAATATTTCTGTTCAAACAATCTGAGCATGAGCAAGCCGATTTCCATATGCTCTATTATTTTAAATACAATGATAGTCCTAAACGTCCTTGCTTTATACATGTGCTTATTTAGAGCCAGTTCAGGTCCTACTTTAGGGAAGTCATTGCTGAAAGCTGCTGTGGGGTCTGGGCACAGTCTTATGACCACAGAAACTATTTAATCCACTTTGAAAAGCAAAATTAATTATTCCAAGTCTATGGCAACAGCCATTGAATTTTATAATAAAATTATTCACCATGTTTCAAGAGATATTTATGGGAGCCACTTCTCAGTCCTAATCAAGATGTGATATGAGAAAGGCTTGGTGATGCTGCTGAAAAGCTGGTCTAAGTCCTTATGACAGGAAAGCCTATGGCATGATTCACCACTTATATGGAGTTTTAATTCTTATCTAAACTGTAACCATGTGCAACATCTTCTAGAAACTATTGTGCCACCACGGCCAGTCCAGAACATATAATTTCCCTTAACATCTAGAATTTTCTTTATGTCCAACTATCTTTCAGTTAGTTGGTTAGACTACCCTGATGGACACATCACAACAGAAGTGTGATGTAACCAAGGACCACACTGCGCAAGAGACCTGATATACTTCAGAAACTTACTTGCTTACTGCAGTCTTCCATACTTTCTTCTACACTCCTGGTTTTTTTTATTTCCAAGCTTAGGCAGGTTACATGAGGTCTCTCACGTAAGCTGAGATGTAACAACTAATTGTCTGAGTGGTTTTTAGCCCAACTCAAATGAAAGAAACATTAGAAACTTATTCTACAAAGTTCATGCTAATGTCCCATGCTGGTTATTGTGGCTCGGATGACCTGTGGTAATTCAGCTTTGGCTATGTCTCCACTGCACACTTAAGGTGTGGTAAGACACTGCTTACCTCCTAGTCCCCCAGTAACTGAGATGACACACCTGTTTGAAATGTATTCTATGTCCCACTTGGGCCATACACCTCATTTTTGAAACATACCACAGGTCCCATTTGGGCTGTATGCTTGTATACGTACCTTTAGTGGGGAACCTGTGCAACCTGAGGACTCTCTCACGTTGGAGCTGGAAATCATCTGAAACTCCCACTCAGACTTTACTGTTTAGAAATGCTCCTCAGGCTCCCAATACAGATATAATCCACATAGCCACAGTTATTAAGACCAGCTGATAGATCCTGTTTAGTCAGTGACAAAGATAGCACAAATGTTGATGATGTTTAAGACTCATTAACTACTGCATCAAGTGTTGCATGTTATTCAGGTAAAAGGAATAGCATTTATTACTAGCCTGTAAGCCATGTATCACTGTTCAGCTAAGGCTTACAAAGATGTTGACTCAAAACTAATTGTATTCTTGGTTAATTAAGTAGGCACTTTATGGGGAGAAAATTACAGACTTGTTTGGATTTCAGACACTATATGACTTAGTTTTATGAATAATACAGTTTTCACTGGAGTGAAAAGAAAGAATGGGAGAGATAAAAAACACAGTCCTGTTGTTCTTATACTGCTCCATCAAGCTCCAGTCCTCGCTGTCGCTCTGTGTGAGGTCCCTGTGTACGTGCTGAAGCACTCACAGTATCAGCAGGGATACATCAGCCAATTAATTCTCTCAATCTGGGTGCCAAAACTATTTCTCTCCCAATACCAGAGCTGCTATCATCTGCAGGCATGTAAGTGCTATCACACAAGGGTGTGATTGCAGTTTGATAAATAGACATACCTGAACTGGTTGAAACGCTAACAACAGCAGAGGTGTTGCAACATCAGAGCTTGGGAAGAGCCAACAAGAAGTGTAGTTACTCAGCTTCTCAGCTTCACTTTCCAAACATTACTGCCACATCGCAAACCTGGTAGCAGAGCCCAAACTGCCTGTTTTCAGTATGTATTTTTCACTCATTTGCATCAGTGATTGTCAATCCCTTTCCATCTCACTGAGGGTAATTAATAACAACAACAACAATAATAATAATAATATTGTCACAATTATTGCAAGATTATAATTCAATAAAAATATGTCTTTCTGTGGCATTTTGTCTCATAGTTAGAAGAAGCGAAATTCAGATTGTTTTGATCTTTTTTAATATCAGAGTCTTCCTTATTTTTGGCAGTGGGGCTGATATCTATGAATGTTATGGGGAAATACTATCTAAAATCGGTTCTGTAATACAATATCTCATGAAAGCAAATAAGCCATCCCAACTGAAAGCAAGAGCTTGAATGGGTTATGAAAATGTAACAGTCCTGCTTCCACTGTATAAGCTTTTCCTGTCATAAATGCATTTTCTAATTCCCGAGGAATTTATTTTAAAAGCTAAATCACAGCAATATATTTTCAAAGGGCAACAATGTTCCAGATTAAATGAAAACAAACTGCAGAGTAGGCACTAAGATTAGCAGACAAATAAAAGTCAAGTCCATCCTTATGTTCCACATCTTATAAGATCAGTATTGGAGGAACCAGGGGCATACACTCCATACCAGGAACTGTCCTGCATTAACAGCAACAAAGCCTCCTGGATCACAATCTATCTTGCACCAAAACTGCAGCTCTGCCTTGCAGGTTAACATCTGCAAGGAACAGAAATTGAGATATGAGCCAGATATTTCTGTTCACAAAGATCTCACAGACCATTTTGTTGCCTGAGCATAATGGTAACAAAAAGAAGGCTGGCTCTTTGTTCAGAAATCCAACCCAGATCTGCAGATCATTCTACACACTGACTCTTGATTTCTGTTCCCTCCAAGGGCTAAGCTGTCAGATCCTCTTCTGAGTCTCCTGCTTTTGAAGTTCACATACCAACTGATGCTCCATCACAGAATCACAGAATGTTAGGGATTGGAAGGGACCTCGAAAGATCATCTAGTCCAATCCGCCTTTGCCCAGGGTCATTCAGAGAGGCTTCTCTGTGCACTCTGTCAGCATCTACAGGGGCTTCTTCAGCTCTGCAAAGGGAGCCTAATTGCTTTTCTCATTTAGCAACTCTTTCCAGCATTATTCTTTTCCAGAAAACACATTCTTAATGGGATTAAATGGAGAAGACATAGGCCTTGCTTCTTTGCTGTCTTGCATCTTAAACACGCAAGCAAAGAATGTATAGGAAAGCCTCTGATTATCAACTTCGACTTGGCAGTATTACCAACACCTTGGAAGCAATTTAAATAATTATGCTGATGGTTTGCTGTGGATTGACCAAGGCAACAAAGGAAACCTTGTGGTTCAGGCTAGACACAAGGAAGATCTTTTTTCACATTGAGGGTGGTGAAACACTGGTCCAGGTTGCCCAGAGAGGTGGTAGATGTCTCATTCCTGGAGACATTCCAGGCCAGGCTGGACGGGGCTCTGAGCAACCTGATCTAGTTGAAGATGTCCCTGCTCATTGCAGGGGGGTTGAGCTAGATGACCTTTGAAGGTCCCTTTCAACCCAAACTATTCTGTGATTCAATGGTTCTAATTCAGGGGGCACAGGACTAGTTATACTCTAGAATTTCTAAGACAAATTCAACTCATTGTTGGTTACAGAACAGCACAACTGAGATCTGTACTACCCATATTGAAGAGCTAAAGGTATTTTGCGTGCATTTTACCAGCATGCTTGGAATAAAGGTGGGAGGAGGAACATTAAAAGACACTCTGCAAGCAACAGAAAAACCCTGGTACCTCCCTGACCTCCCACATTATCTCCAGCTCCCATTCTCTCTGAACTCCCAGCTGGGGAAAGCGTGGATCAAGTAGTTGGTACTTGCACAGTGAATGGTCACCCAGAGAGCCCATCACAGCTGCTGCTTGTGCCACACTACAGGGTTTCAGTAGGAACACTCATATAGGTCACTTATTTGAGCCTATCTATGTGTATAGCTCTTATGTAATGTGACCATCATTAAGCCCAATGCCCTCAAACCAAATGGCTGCGAAGGGCTGACAGCTTCACAAAACACACAGGAACAGGACAGAGAGAAGCTTTGGCTGAACAGCCCACGCTGTGGCATAAGCTCTGCTTCCTGGTGACACAAAGCTGAAAACCTGAGTTTCAGTAGGAGGCGCAGACATACAGTGCTGCTTTATCAGACACTAAAACTCCATTGCTCTGCCTGCAGTTTTACAGCACACACCAGCTTCTTCTGTACTCACTCTGAAGCAAAATATAGAATATTCTGTATGTTTTATTTTATATATGTAGGACATACCGTATCATAAAGATCGGCAGATACCTTTGAAAGGCTGTTGTTTGTCCACAACAAAGCAAACACCATCAAACTAGAAGATTTTCTTTCATGTTTGGTGAGATGATGCTGCACAGCCATAAAGCAATATTGTCACTCTTGCTTTATTAGTGCATCTTATTTGCTGGTAATTATTTAAATGCGTTCTTGTGTGAATAAGTGAGAGAGACCTTTTCATTTCCCTTGAATTCTAACTATAAACAGAAGCAGCCTAGAAATAAACATGAAACCAATAATCAGGTCCATATGCTGCGGTCTATAGACTGGAACTTACATCTTAATTACAGATTTTAAAGCATACTCATTTTCCACCCCAACATCAAGGAGTTGCAATGGCAATGGTTGTTTATAGAATGGAAGGGCCATGATGGAAAAAGAAGCTACAGCAACCTCATCAGGAAATATGGATCATGAGGGTATTACACAGAAGAAATTGTACCCGCTCATCAAGACTTTGTCTGAAGCGTCCACTCTGGAGTGTAAACCTTCATGTTCTCCCATAACATTTCTTACATGAGTAATCTCCTTTAAACAAACATAATTGTTTCCTGAATAAAGTTGGACCACTAAATGGATATGTTTTGAATTCCATACCTGAGAGAATACATCATGTTTTCTCGTTACATGGAAAATATGTCTCATGATTGTATAATAATCAGAAATGATCTGTACAAAGAATAACTTACCAGTTAAGTTAAAAAGAATATAAAATGGGTCCCATGAGCAAACTCGGTATCATATTGTTCTTTCTTAGAAAATTTTTATTTTCTTTTGTGAGTCATCTACTCCTTCCTCAGTCTCTGCCAGCTTCATAATGCTTTAATCTCCTTGTATTCGTAAAACAATTCTTATTTAATTACTCTGAAGAAATTATTTTTGTTCTTACTTTTAAATAATGTAAAATCAACTTATTTTCCCTTTCTATCTAGCTGACATTTCTAAGTTAGCTGCTTTTAATTTATTTGTAACGTGGCTAATCTCATCCCAGTCATATGACTGCTAGCAATGCACTCAAAGCCCATTAATTTAATCATATTAATGGCAAAAGGATTTATCTAACACACATATGCATGTATGCATTTAAGATATACGTTCACACACATGTATGTACACGTATAAATGCATTTTCTTATGGATCTCATCTTCATCTTTAATGCTAGACTACACATATTAAACACCTGAGAATGTAATTTCATATGCTGCATCAGTTGGCTCTCTTTTAGCAATATTAATTCTGTCTTATTTAAATGTGCATCAATCTAATGACCACAAGCTGTGTTCATATGGATCCGGTGCAGGACTGAGCCTACTTATGGAGATTAAAAACTGCAAATTGATGGCATAGTAGCCTTTTGTCAGAAAACTTCTAACCACAGTCACTAATGATGAATAGGCAACACTGACCTGCAGAATCCAGCCTTGTTCCTCATAAATGCTCCTCAAAACCTGTGGGACCTCAGACCTTTGTGATCAATCAGCTAAAGGGTGATGAATCCGTTTAACATTTAGATCACAAATTCAACCATAGGCAAAAGATGCATTGCTTTCTCTATTTTAGGGACTGTATATTTTGGTCACATTTTCAGAAAACTAATATGAACAGAAGTCTGCAAATATTACATTCACATGTGCATGAGGACACCACTTTGCAGGGGACTGCCTTGGTGGGGTAAGATGACCCCAGCTCTGTGATACTTCAGCAGAAGGTGTCTTATGTTCAAGGGAGCTTACTAAAAGATGGCCCAGTATCTCTGTAACCAACAGCAACTATAACAATCTCTACAGTTGAGCAAGTGGGCTAACAAGGATTTTGTATCACCAGCCTTCCACATATTACATTTAAAATGCTCATAGAAAGTATTGGTATTAGTGAAAGCAAATGTCCTACCTAAAATAATCATGCCTGTAAAAACAAATCTAGTAACTTTTAAATTTAAGCTACTATATTTTGATGCTTGGCTTTATGGACTTTATTCTCCCCTGTCTGGCTGCTACAGAGAAGTCTACTCTTAGCTCTTGAGACCAGTTCTACACTTCAGATTTTTACTGGCACAGCTTCATGTGTTGGGTGGGGATGAGTGAATTACCTCCCAAATAAGGCTGGTAGTGCCAGCAAAAGTCCTGATCTTAGTATAGTTTGTTGTGTTTGAGCAGTTAATATAAACATAATTAAAACAGATCCTTTCATGACACAAAGTGTATATCAATCTGGAAGGCTGGCTTTCTTAGCTTAGCACTTTCTCATTCACAGATAAGGACTTTTCTGTGCTGTCAGGCAGGAGCTTATAAGCACTTTCTTAAATTATCTGTTTTGAATCATTGTGGACCACCCAACAAAAATCACTATTATAATCATCCTATTTCTATGTAAACACCAGGATACTCCCAGAAGAAAGGCAAGAAGTGATGCCAAGAAATTGTATATTAGACCAAAGCAGTACTAACAGAAATAACTCTGAGATAATATCTCCTGAATAGCTAAATCTCTTCATGACTTCATTCAGATTAAAAAAAAAAAAAGAAAAAAAAATCAAACCAAACCCACCAAAAAAACCACACACACACACACAAAACACAAACCAAATAAAAAACCCTGAAGGAACAAAGCTGTTTTTCCCCACTAAAATTTATTTCATTCTCATTTTCATAAGTATACTTCCAGCTGTTTCTATTATGGAAGCTGATCCAAAAATAAGGCCAATTTTGTATATGGAAAATCAATTTTTTTCGGTCTGTTCATTCTGTAAAGAAGCTTGTCTAATTTATTTCCATTCTAATTTATCTTTAGAGTTCCCTGAAGTGACTGCAGTTCCTATTGAGCTAAATATTCTCCAAGTCTCTAATGTATTTTTCTTTTCAGATCCACCATTTTGCACATGAAATCTGGGTTGTTCAGATATTTTACCATCTGTTACCCTCCCAGATTAGATTCTTAAAATGTGTAAGTGCAGTCTAGAAGTAGTAATGAGCATTAAAAATTCTGGTCCACAAAATCTTACGCCTTGTGGTCATTTGATGTTGTTATCAGAGGAAGCTGGGATGGAAGTCCAAACAATCTTTCTTTTTATTGGAATATAATTTACCATGCTGGACAGACATCCACATATAATCTGCCCATCTGTCAAGGTTCACATTTACACAGCCAAAGAGATTTCAGTATAGATTTCTGTCTTACTCCTAATCATTCATTCTATGTTGGTGTCTGCTCATTTTATTACTTGGTTTATCATCAGAAATAATTAAAAAAAAAAAAATCAACCTGAATAATTTCTTCAGGGGATTTTTTAGACTTCTTTTATCTCTCCTTAAAATTTCTGTAGTTGACTTATATTTCTCTTGTTTCAAAACAACACCTTTTGCTTTTTCCCACTTTTTGATAACAGAGCAGACATACAATGGGAGAGAGAAATGTTGGTATTTTCTTGAAGAAAGACAGATGTTAGTAAGTGTTTCAGTCTGCTGTTTTGCTTTGTTTCTCATGGAACTGGGAGAATCTGATTCATCTTGTTTGAATTCCATAATCTCTTTTGATTAGATTCCTCCTTCCATTATTTATTTTTGTGTTTAATTTTCCCTCACTTCAAAGAAATATTGTACCTAGAAGTTTTCCAGAGTCTTACCTCACAAGACGATTTTGTCACATTCTCTTTACAGCATTAGGACCTTGGTAGCTGCTTTCTAAGTTGTTAGTTTCTGCATGTCAGGACCTGTAACAAAGGAGCTGGTGGGGCCAACAGCTCTTTGGCATTACAGAATTATTTCTGATGACTCACTCTGATGAGAACTGATTTGAATCCTGCTGGCAGAATCCTGCAGCAGTAGGACCCAGGTCAGACGGTCTCCTTCAGCATCCAGGATGCCCATCAAGAATTAAGATTAATCCAGAGGACAAAGTCAAAGGACAGTCAAACTTAAGTTGCTTGTATTGTTGTCACTGAAAAAATGGTTCAGAAGAATACAATTTGACCATATAAGTTGAAGCAATGTCAGCATGTCAGCCTGTGGTTAGGGGTCTGCATGGGGATCAGATGGTCCCATGGCTGGCCAGCAGGATGGCCAGTAAGGGCTGGTGATGTCCTCAGGGCCCTGGCAGGAAATATTTTCTGAGGAAGCCACTTGTCAATTTTATGTATTATAATGGATTCCCCAAAAACAAACAAACAAATAAACCAACACCACCTGTCAGAGTCTTGGAATGTTATGTATCCAAGGACTCAGCCCAAAGGTTTCTGGACTTAGCTAGGTTGGCTGAGGGCCAGGGCGGGTGAAAGAAAGGTACTTGGACAAAGTGACACTGCAAGATCAGTTCAAATAAGAGATAAAATGCTACTCTAATAACGTGTGTGGGAACGTTTTATATTGTCATTGGCTTTTTCTTTCCAAACACAGGTTTGTAATAAAAATTTTTATAGGGACAGTTTTGCTTTAGAAACCATTCACTATTTTTCATTTCAGCCATGTTTTATCTTTTCTGTCAGACACCAGCTATAGTTAGGTTCATAGACTTATGTGAAAATCCTCACGGGAATCAAAACATTTCTACTTTATGCTCCTGTGTTGATTTTTATCTGAGGATCACACAGTGTTTTACCACTGATAATTAATTTTTGCAGGAGCTCTTTGACACAGGTGAGAGCCATTATTCAGGAACAGTAATTAATTTGAAGAATACCACAAAGATGGGCAGGACCTGTCGAGAAGAAAGGCCTGACATGAACTCAGAATACAGTCACACTGAAGAACTTTTGACAACCTCTCTTTTTTTCCTCAGTTTCCCTGCTTGAACAACAATGATTTTCTTGCTGTGAAGTGTTCAAGACTTACTAAAAAACAACACTTCACTGAACAGTTAGGCATTAAGTGTTTTCGACAAGACGATAAATAGATGCAAATCAAGAGGCTCACTTGATAGGGCACAGTAAAATATTTCTGCCATGGCACCTAGTGACTTTTTGTGGTTTCTGCAGGCTGATCTTGTATTTGGTGTGCAAACACAAGGACAGTTAAATTTCAGTCTAGATGAAAACTAATGGATACATACTCTGCAAAAAGGTGTTTCATGAAGACTATGTATTAAAAGGAAAGTGGCAGATTGTAGACAGTGGAAAGTAAAACCCACATGAATAACTGTTTGTTCAGTTCAAAGTTGTATGCTTCAGTTTATACATTTTAAATATTTTCCAGTTTTATTGCCAGCTGACTTCAAAGGTCAGGATACTAATTGCCCTGCTGTTACATTTAATGATATCATTGTCACCTAACACAGAACAGGAAGGGTTCTTTTATCCCCTTTCAGATTTTTCTAAGGTACAGTGCAAACTAAATTAGAATCTTTTACTGCTGGCGTGTGTTACAGGAAGAATTAAAAAAAAAAAAAAGTTGATTCGTGTTACAGGTGATCACAAGATGGGCTTGCCAGTAAAGTTGCTCTCAGGAGCTGGGCCAGTAAAATAATAATGAAGATATTAAAAGCTCTCACCTAATGATTCTGATTTGCAAGTACCATGCTGAATGCTGCTTTCAGCCACCTTCTGGCAATAGACCTTGTGCCATACAACAGGCCACCTGTGTTCTTCGAAGGTGTGTTTGCACTGTGGCTGAAAATGGATAATGTGAGAGAAAGGCTTCTCGTTGCACCTCCTGAATGAATAGCTTCTCTGAATTAACAGAGCCCCTCTTGCATGGTCATTCAGGACTGCATAGTGCAGGGATAGCAGATGACAGCTTGCCCCGTGCCTGCTCCCGCTCGGATGGATTTTCCCTTTGCCTCTGACTGGTGTTCTGGCTTTGTCCAGAGCAATCAGACCTGGAGGTCATGTGAACCTGCCCACTGACTTTCTCTTTCCTTCTGTCACCTTCTTTCTAGGTCAACATGATTTTGATTTAGCTGATGCTCTTGACCACCCAGGTATGCAAATCTCCTATCCTTATTTTACTATGGCATTTAGAGCCAATAATAACTCTTAAGTCCTTTTCCTTGAGGATTGGAATATGAAGTGTCTAGTACTTCAGTTGAAGATATACAGAACTGAGAAATGCTAGATTTCAATATTTTTGTCATAAAATTAAAATTTTCTTCAAAACAAAAAAAAATAATAGCTTTGAAAACATATCCCTTTATTTTTAGCTTCTGTCATGATACATAAAGATTTATTGATTGCAGCTCTCTAGATTTGCACAGATACCTTCTTTTGTTAAACTGAAAAAGTTTAAGCTGTTATTGTTTATTGGTATGTCATTGTGATCCACAGATGACATAATTACCAGGAGGCCTACAGTGATCAGAAGACCAACAAGGCCTGTGCTGAGTAAGTAATGAAGACAACAGGTCATAACTGATTTCAGATATGTAGAAATTGTCTCCCATGAGGTTCTTTATCATATTTGCTGATGTACCTTAACTGAGATCATTTGGGTGAATACTAGCTGTTATTTGTATGTGAAATATTTTTTAAGAGTTACCAGTTATACATCTTTACTGCTTCCAGTAAGGCTTTAGAGCACGACTGGCCACTGATGCCATCTGTTAGGAATATGACCATCAGATGATTATCTACCCTACCTGAACCAACTTCACTAATTCTTGAGAATAAAGAACTTCATGTTTTTCAGATAATTCTGGAATCTCTTTCAGTACTGAGAGCAATTGCAAAGAGTTTAAAAGCAATTAAGACTATTTTTAAAGACAGTGTTAGAAATTGATTACTGGATTTGGAAATGTGCAGAAAGATGTTACAAAAGTATGTCCTAGGATCTACCTGATGCATCATCTTAACCTCAGGGTTTCCTCTTTGCCTCATTCAGCCCATATCATCGAGAAATGAGGCTGGCTGAGACTATGATTTTGGTTGAGCTGGATGTAGTTATTGTACAGACCTCTGGGCATCAATTCCCACATAGAAACCTCTGCCTGAGATGAACCTCTCCTGTAGGCACCTCTCATCTAGTGTAACAAAGTTCAACACACAACTTAGTGGAAGAAGAAGGTGATGTTTATTTACAAAATCTCTAAATCAGTTGGTTTTACCCACTCACGTTTATCCTGCCATTGATTTAATTCACTCATACACTCAAACCCATGTACTCATGAGCACTCAGAAGTGGTGACCTCAGGTGGTCTGGTGAGCATCATGTGCAACATGGGACAAGGTACATCAGCTACTGAGTCCTTATCCTGTGTCTGTGGGTCTTGTTCAGAAATGATTGGCTAGTTTATGTACAGATCTGTCATACGCTTTAGGAATCATCAGCTATTATAGAGAGGTCATTTGCCTGAAAATCTTGTTTATTTCAGCACCTCTGAGGTCATGTTGCTGCCCACTGTCTCATTTTGCTTCTTTGGGGTACAGAGACTATGGTTACAGTCTATTTTCTGGATGAGCAAACAAGAAAAGTAATGGATCAGGTGATCTGTTGCAGCGCATTGCTTTAGAGTGTTTTTCTGCTTTTCCTCTGATAAGTCCTCAGTGCTGTCATCTTAGATTGCAGGCCTGCTGGTTTTGACAGAAACAACACATTCCTTAATTTTACTGCTGAGAACAATGACCTTTGTCTGTTCTTTTAACTCTTTGCTCTGCTGTTTCTTCTGATCCCTTCAGATACACACATTTTCATTTTTCTTTCATTCAGATCAACTTGAGCATTTCTGCAACAATTATCTGCATGAACCCTCCAGAGGGGAACTCTGTGTTTTAACTGAATTCTTCATCTTGATAATAAATTGAATCCAGTTTGCAATTTATCGCTTCTTACAGTGTTAGTATTTGACACATAGAGGTATTTTTGAAATGCAACACTGCTGGCCAGACAGACAGACAGTATCAATACCTGGCTTGACAAGAACAAACTGAGTCATGAATCTGAATGTTTTCCTGTCAGATTTCCTGGTGACATCAAAGCATTTCTGAGTTGTTACACAAATGAGACTAGATACTGTGCAAAAGCAGCTTCCCAATCCCTCTGGATATAAAGAACATATAGAGGCAGACTTCTGCACGGTGATGCATGTGGATGGATTCTCCTGGGTTTCAAGAATTCTGACACAATTACAATGAAAAAAAAAAAAAAAAAAAAGAACTTCTATATAATTTTCTGTGACAATAAGCGTCTGTATTAAAATTTAGGTAGATTTTGCTGTCCCATCTGATTCATTCCAGCACTCTATATTTATAAGGAGCAAGAAAGGGATCTTTGGAGTTATGACAATCAGCTAATGGATTTCTGCCTGTTACTCAGTGACCTTTCAGAGCTCACCATCACTCCATGAACACCCTAAAATATCACCCACTTATCACCACTCAGATCCACACCTGAACATTGGAAACAGAGTTCCTCCTGTTTATGCATCCACAGCTTATTGACAAATTGCATATTGGAAGGAAAATTCCATCCCAGGCACAGCAAGACACAGTCCTGGCAGAATGGCAATAGCCTGTTGATTCACTACATAACATGCACATATAGACGTTTAAGTATATTTAAAAACCTTTATAGCTCAGTCATGGAAAACAGTCACCCAACTTCAGACAGGCAGATATGATCGCTTGAAGCAAAAACTTTTATGTCACCATGACCCTTACATAAATCAGTTAATTCAATTCTCTCTCCCTAAGTAGGTTTATTACTTTCCAGTATCTGTTCTTGAAATGGGTATTCAGTTTTTGCAGTTCAACCAATTATACAAGCCAAACATGCACATACTAGTTTTAACCACAGGCATGTTAATAAATTAGTGTATTTTTAAAATAGATACATTTTAATATCTTAACATAGCTAGTTTTATTTATGTACTTGCAAATATACTAAAGAGGTGTTGATCTTGATTCCATTATGAGATTTATTCTGGGATTTTTAAAAGCAGGAATAAATCTTCCATATTTTCAGTAGAAAATGCTGTATCATTTGTCAGTTACTATGTGGGCAAATATTAAATTGTATAACAGTTTTCAAGAAAAGCATAATACCTTGTTTGAATTTGTGGGACTGACCTGAAGAGTTGCTTGCCAAACATGCAGTTGTACCTTTTTCCAGTAAAACTATCTCATTGCCCAGAAGAATTGTGTGTAGCTCACTTCTCTTAATCTTCCTTATTTTCATTTTTAGACAACGATCTACATTTAGGAGATGCTCTTGGTGGGGGTGAGTACTCTCTTATCAAGTACAATGGTTGTGTGCATTCATAGTCTTTTTCTGAAGTCTGCTTAATTTGTGAAAAGAGATTTCAAGACTATAGGAGGAACCGCAGTCACGAGAGTAGTAACAACTCATGTCCACACATCCCCTTTGCCAGAGGCCACCATGCAGAGTGGGGACAGCAGGACGGGCTGTCTCTGGCTGCCAGCAGTGGGAGCTTCTAGACTGTCTGCCTGTGAGAATTTAGCTATGGTTTATGTTACCCATGTCAGGCTACCACAGTCATGGCTGAGGAGATGCTATACTGCCCCTTCAGCCCTGGTTGGTCAGGGTGGTGACCTCTGGCAGAAGGTTAAAGACAACAGGTAATGACAGTAGTTTCTTCAGCTACCAAAAGTGAGTCTGCCTAAGATTAGGAATGAGAGGTAAGAGTGGACAGAGAGAGGTGTGAGCTTGAGTTAGCTCTGCTGATCCCAAATAAAAAGTGCAGCAAGGAATGTTTCACAGATGAGCACTATGGACTAGAGATAGTTTAAGCTTGAAGCTGTCAAGCTGTTGTAACCTGCTATGAATTCCAGGTATTTATAGAAATTCCAGAACTGACCCAGGAAGTACTCAACATACTGTGCTGAGCTGTGTGGACATATGAAATCCCTGACTTTGGCAATTGCACCACACTTTGTTCAGTGTATTTAGAGGCATTTCAAGGATGTGAAGTACTCCAAAAAGGTCCTTGTACATAGAAATTTTCAAAAATTCAAGTAGTATTGAATCAAAGCCTAAAGTTCCACCTGAATCAAGGCTACTCAAAAGAAAAATTACTTCTCAGTACATTGCACAGAACCTCTGAATTATGGCTCCAGTCACAGTGGTCTGGTTTACTTACGTTCCAGTCTTAGAGAATTATAACTTTTATATTATTCTTTCCCATTTCCAGGTTTTTTCACATTTTAAGGTTCGCCTGTGGTATTTCTTGCCTGTGTTTGAATGACATGTTGGCCCACACTTCATTAAGCTCAATCTAATTTTGTTTATAATTCCCATGTTTATACTGTTGCTTTTTCCTGCTCATAGTAATTGTTGTATTCCTGCAAGTTTTTAATGTATCCTGTTATGAGAAGGTGGGCTTACTGTGATGATTAAATTATTAATAAATAGCTAATGTATCTTCACTAAAACCTGCCATTTTTATTCAGAGAATAGTAAATGATGTTTTCCTCAGTTTTTATTTCTTTGCTCCATTTTCAGTTCAGGTTCTTAATTGACATTCATACAGGGTATAATGGGATTAATGATATATACCTCATTATCAATAGTTCTGAAGACATTATTTTTTCACTACCTATGCCATAGAATATATCTTCTTATGCTTAGAGAAGAATAAGTGCTGCATCATAATAGAAGTTAATAATGAGATCAGTAGTTTTCTGCCTTTGTGCCATGGTGAGTCTTAGGTCATTACACACGGTTCTGGAACAGAACTACTCTTCTATTGAATAATAAAATTGAATTATAGAATTGAATTATTTAGATATATGCTTAACTTCAGGTGGGTTTAGCTTACTGCAGTCAGTGGATTTTAGGTAAAGTCTTAAAGCTTTGCTAAATCAGACCCTAAACGGTACTCACAATCAGAAACATATTTAGTAGCTTGGCAAGAAGAAAATATAACAAAAGAGCATCTGGTAGGTATTGGCAGTGAACAAAATATTTAAGGAGAATGAAGTTGATATTTATTTCTGTGACCTAACTGAGCTAAGTTCACTGTCTGGCTATGAGAACAGTTAAATATGTGACTGGACTGGTTGGAGAAAAGGTGGCAAGAGGGGACCTACTCTATATATGCAGAGCAATGGCCCTGGATGTTAATTCTGGTAGGTTTTGACCTGAGTCAGCTCTTGCTACTCCAGCACTGCATGTGCAGTTTGAAAACTCTATTAGTCACCGGAGATCTCCTGCTCTGTCCAGTGCATCTATCCCTAATACTTTGGCAAAAATTGAGGCCAAATACCTAAACAACAAAGCTGAGGTCTGAGTTAATTTTGTACTCTTCAAAAGTAGGAAATTCATCACGCCTTAAATGAATTCAGCATCTGTTAGATGAAACTAATCTCCAGATCTTAGCGATACCTGCTGATGGCACAGAGATAAGCTGTTGCCTTCTGCCCAGCCCAGAATGCCAGCTTCTCTGTCAGCTCTATGTAGCTGCACCAGTGGACTGCCCAGCTGTCAGCATTAAACAATACTAGCGCTTGCCAGAAATACATGAAATATATTCCTTCGACATTTTTGTGAATTCTTCTCTCATTTTAATTTTTAAAATATTCCCTTTTCACTTTCCAATTAGTTTTAGTAGCAAGCTACTTGTTGATATAGTGCTTGAGACTTTTTAGCTAGTGAAAGGGTCCTTTTCTTAATTCACCAGGGGATGGATTAGAAACAGATATAAAATCTCAGGTTATCATACTCTTTGTTTACAGCTCTCAGTTTTGCCTGTCCAACCATCTAACAATATTAATTATCAACAGGTGACATCCCAAGAAAACCTTTGTACCCACCTCTTCCACCACGACCAGGAAGCCATATTAATTCTGGTAAGAATATTTTCTCCTAAGAAAATATAATGCTATGAAGTATTCAGAGCAGATATTTTGAATACTTTTTTCTCTTATTTCTTTGTGAATAGTTTTTATCATCCCTTCCCTCCATCTCCATTTTGTAATCACCATTCCTGACCCAGTGCTTGGAAATATTTTCTGAGCTTTAATGTTGGTACCGTACAGCTTTTCTGTCTGCCCAAAATGTGGGACGTTGACTCCTAAGTGGCATGAGCCTTACACTCATCTTGTTTGCCCTTTCATTTTGGGTATGTATACACCATGTATACATACCCACGCTAAAGTTCAAATTTGACATCTAGCCACAGGGTCTGGATAAGCCTATGTCCAAAACCATATCGAGATGTGCATCAGAGGTGGCTTTGGGGCATACAACAGGTGGGACTGGAGACATGTATTGCTTCTGCGTGACGTCCCAGACACCCACTTAAATAAAGTGGAAGTGACACATCTATCCCAGCTACCACCATGTACCGCATATTTACTTCTGGTGTGCTTGTAGTGGTGAGATGTGGACAGGTGCTTCTGGAGTCCTTCTGGAGTCTTTCCTGGAAGGGACCCACTGGCTTCCTGCTCCAGGAACTGCTGGCATTTGAGATGTCCATACTACATAAGGATTTGTGCTACTGACAGCTCAAGCCCGCACATCCTACAAGTGTCAATACAGATGCAGAACAGGTAGACACCAACAGTTTTACTACTCCAGCTTCCAGGTGAATTTGAATAGGCAATTCAGTGCAAGATACCTGAGCCACCTACCATATCCAAGCTGGGACTTCAGAGGTCACTCACCCCTCTGCAGCACATTACGAAAGACTGGACAAGGAAGTTAAGGAGTTACCCCCAATCAGATAATTTTGCCACAGAAATTCTAATCTTTATCTTGCAGGAGGTTTTGATGACTCAGATCTCCTTGATGGGAAGGCTTTACCACCACACATAGCAGGTAGTGTTTGCTAATTCTCCTTGCAGCTTCTCTCTCATACTTGTAGCTTGTAACTGGCTGGTTTTGTTTCAGGGGTAATCTTTCTGTCACTGAAGGTATAGAACAAAACCCTGCTATTTTTATCTAGAACAGTCACCCTTCTCCACAAACCATGGCTTTGAGCCTGAAGCTCAAACTTGAAACATATTCCTAAACATTTTGTAGCATTCTGGCACGTGCCAGAATCTTACAGGATTAATCCCTTTGAATTGAGCTAGGGCAGTCCCAAGCCAAGAGGCTTCTGCTGAGAACTGAAAGTAGATGCACTGGGCCTATGACCTTGACTTAAATTATTGATGTATCATCTGATTGTCTGGCAGTAGAGAAAGCCAGAGTATACTGAACCTCCCACTCGCTGTCAAATTAGCTTGATGTAGACTGCTAACTATTATATTTTATTTTTTTTTTGGAACATAATATTCTTCTCCAAAAACAAAGTGTCAGGAGGATGGACAATTACTCCTCTGGCCAGCACAGCTGTCAGTCAGGATGAGTAGGGGAGCTCCTCTCTCATAGCCCTGCCGAGCCACCCTCTTTCCCCTTCTGTAAGAAATCACACTTTGCTGATTAAAGATGTTGTTCTCAAAACAAGATGAAAAACATTTATTGATGAAACTTCACCATCTATTCCAGGAGAAGAGGAGAAGCATTTCAATCATGGAGGAAACACAGGTATAGTAAATAATTTATTCGATAATTTGTTTATGATCATCATAAAATAGTAAGAAAATGTCAGTCTTATAAAAGACTTTGGTGTTATATAACAAATTAGGCTTTAAGACACCATTTTCACACCAGCTATAATGTAACACAATTTCTAGTCTTCTGCTTAATCTACTTAATGAATTTCCAATGTTTCACCAAGCAAGTCTCATAGTTTGTCAAAAACACATCTTAGTACATAATATACTTAAGTCAAACTGTTTCAGTATCTCTGAAAAAAAAAATCTCTCTCTTTTTCCACAGATTCAGGATTAATAGCTGGAGTTACATCTCCTATAATTTCTTCTTTTATAATATTAGTTGTTGGATCAATAGCAGCCTACACCGCTTATAAGAACAAGAAACTTTGTTTCAAACCACAGGGTAAGACTGAATTTGTTTCCAGCTTTCCAAGTAGATTTAGCACTGGAACAGATGGGAATTTTACAAATAATTTCAGTGGGGGCAGAAATAGGTCAGGGATGAAGCATTTGAAAATCTTGTCCTAGGCAACTTCACTGCTCTGTACGAGATAATCGTAATTAATGTTCTTCATCAATAACAAGTGTAGGTAGCCGTAACATGCCAAGAAGATGGATATATATCACAGAATCGCAGAATGGTTGGGGTTGGAAAGGACCTTTGGTGATCATCTAGTCCAACCCACCTGCTAAAGCAGATTCACCGAGAGTAGACTGTACAGGAATGCGTCCAGGTGGGTTTTGAATGTCTCCAGAGGAGACTCCACAACCTCTCTGGGCAGCCTGTTCCAGGGCTCTCCCACCCTCAAAGTAAAGAAGTTTCTCCTCATGTTTAGATGGAACCTCCTGTGCTTCAATCTGTGCCTGTTGCCCCTCATCCTATTGTTGGGCACCACTGAAAGGAGTCTGGTACTGTCCTCTTGACACCGACCCCTGAGATATTTATAGACATTGATAAGATCCCCTCTCAGCCTTCTCTTCTCCAGGCTGAACAGACTCAGCTCCCTCAGCCTTTCATAATGAGAAAGATGCTCCAGGCCTCTAATCATCTTTGTAGCCCAATGCTGGACTCCCTCCAGTAATTCCTTGTCCTTCTTGAACTGGAGAGCTCAGAACTGGATGCAGTACTCCAGATGTGGCCTCACCAGGGCAGAGTAGAGGGGGAGGAGAACCTCCCTTGACCTGCTGGTCACACTTTTCCTAATGCACCCCAGAATACCATTGGCCTTCTTGGCCACAAGGGCACATTGTTGACTCATGTTCAACCTGTTGTTGACCAGGACTTTCAAGTCCTTCTTTGCAGTGCTGCTTTCCAGCAGGTCCACCCCTAACCTGTACTGGTGCCTGGTGTTATTCCTCCCCAGGTGCAGGACTGTACACTTGCTCTTATTGAATTTCATCACATTCTTCTCTGCCCAGTCCTCCAGCCTGTCCAGGTCACACTGAAGGGCAACATAGCCTTCTGGTGTATCAACCCTTCCTCCCAGTTTGGTATCACCAGCAAACTTGCTGAGGGTGCACTCAGTCTCTTCATCCGGGTCACTGATGAACAGGTTGAACAAGACTGGACCCAGTACTGATCCTTGGGGAAGCCCACCAACTACAGGCCTCCAACCAGACTCTGCACCATTGACCACAACCATCTGAGCTCTGCCATCCAGCCAGTCTCAATCCATCTCACTGTGAACACATTGAACCCACAATTCCTGAGCTTGCCTATGAGGAGGTTGTGAGAGATGGTGTCAAAACCTTGCAGTCAAGGCAGACAATATGAACTACTCTCCCCTTGTCTACCCAGCCAGTCAGTCATACCATCATGGAAGGTTATCAGATTGTTCAAACATGGATTCCCTTTGGTGAATCCATGACTACTCCTGATAACCTTCTTTTCTTCCACATGCTTGGACATGACATCCAGAATGAGTTGTTCCATCACCTTTCCAGGTATGGAGGTGAGGCTGACTGGCCTGTAATTTTCCGGGTTGTCTTTCTTGCCCTCTTTGAAGACTGGAGTGACACTGGTTTTCTTCCAGTCCTCAGGCATCTCTCCTGTTCTCCACAACCTTTCAAAGGTGATGGAGAACAACTTAGCAATAGCATCTGCCAGCTCTCTCAGCACTTGTCAGTGCATCTCATTGGGGTCCATGGATTTATGGATGTCCAGTTTGTCTAAACAATCTCTAACCTCAACCAAGTCTTCCTTTCTCCAGAGTTTCTCTCTTACTACAAGGGTCTGGGATACCTGAGGGTTGGTATTAGCAGTAAAGACAGAAGCAAAGAAGGCATTCGGTAACACCGCCTTCTCTGTATCTGCCACCACCAGGGCACCCACCTCATTCAGCAGTGGACCTACATTTTCCCTAATCTTCCTTTTGCTGCTGATATACTTGAAGAAGCATTTCTTGTTGTCCTTGACATTCCTGGATAGATTTACTTCCAAGTAGAGCTTGGCCTTCCTCATCACATCCCTGCATACTCTAATGGCTTCCTTATGTTCCTTTCAGGTGGCCTGTCCCTTTTTCCACATTACATAAGCATCCTTCTTCTATCTGAGCTTTGACAGGAGCTCCTTGCTCATCTATGCTGGCCTCCTATGCCCTTTAACTGATTTCTTGCTCACAGGCATGCATCAGTCTTGAGCTTGGATGAAGTGAGATTTGAATATTAGCCAGCTCTCTTGGACCTCTCTACCTTCTAGAGCCCTAAAAGATGGGATTCTTCCAAGCAGGTCCTTGAAGAGGCCAAAGCTCACCCTGCTGAAGTCTATGGTTTTAGTCCTACTTATTGCCCTGCTTCCTCCATGCAGGATCCTGAACTCCACCATCTCATGGTCACTGCAGCTGAGGCTGCTCCCAACCCTCACATCTCCAACCAATTCTTCTTGGTTTGTTAGGACAAGGTCCAGCAGTACACCTTTTCTCATTGGCTCATCTACCACCTGTGCAAAGAAGTTGTCATCAATGACCTGTAGGAACCTCCTGGACTGTGCGTGCTTAGCTATGTTGTCTTCCCAGCAGATGCCAGAGTGATTGAAGTCTTCCATGAGAAACAGGGCACGTGATGTGACTTTATGAAAGAAATTACATGAGATGAGGTCTCTGCTACCACAGAGGTGACTGACTGTCATGGCCATATACATGGAAAACAGTTTACATGGCCCAGATCAATCTTGCCAGGGGCATCCCCATGTAACCTCTGGCTGGGGCCACCATTTCATCTCTGGCCTGGGTGGGCTTTCTGCCCTGTCCTGCACCATGTCCCTGGCACACCAGACCTGGCCATGAGCCCAGATAGCTGGCAGGTTTCCTGGCTTGATCTTGGGTGGGCTAGTTGCCTTGTCTGCATCTGACACCGCCTGGCAATGGGACCATGGGGACCAAAGGGACCATGGGGTCCCTTTACCATCATCACCCTTCTGTATGTGACCACCGCACACACACTGTGGCTGCCCTCAGCTTCCTGCACTTAAGGCACAGCCTGGTCCTGGCCCTTCACTGCCACAGAGGTTAATTTAAACCTCTAATTTGTGTTATTTGTTCCATAATGTGAACAATGAGTAAGACAGGAGCAAAATGCAAGAGGCATGTGGAGAAGCTTCACAGACATTTCTGAGAGATCTGAGATCCCCTGGCACTTTAGAAAACCTCGGCCTGGGGTTGCCATAGCAGGCTCAGGGGTGGCTGCGACTGGCCCAGCACTGGGGAAGGCTTGGGCAGGGTTACACAGGGGAGATCCAGCTGGAGGACATGCCAGGATGCCCCTAGGGAGGCTGGTCAGGGCCATGAAGGCTGTTCGTGCCCTCAGGGTCTGACAGTCACTTGTTTTCCTCTGATTCTGTGGCCACGGTGTAACTAAAGCATCAGGTCAGTGATGCCATGGCCCTCTGAAAATGGGGAGCGAGGCCAATGGGAGGGTTTTCTGTACATCTCTGGGGATATGATTTTCCAGCTGCTGCTGCAAAAGGGCTGGAGCAAATAAGCCCCAGAATTGCTGGCAAAGGGCACACCTGTGGTGGAAATGCTGAATGTTCAATCTTTATTTTTCAGGTGGGGCTACAGTGTAAACTGGTGAAAGAAGAGTTGCCTTCTGATCACAGGCTCCTTTGGTTGGTGACATTCAGCCCACAGATCCCACAATTCATCATTCTGACAAAATAAAATCTTCCTCTAATTAATGTTTTGCTGCGATATTGCAATCCTGCTTTCTTTTACATGATGTCACTTGCGCACCCTGAACTTTACATCATCGAAGATGTGCCTAAAACATGTGGGGATGGTATTGAACTATCCAACCTGCACTCATAAAGACTGGATACACATTTTGATTCATAAGTTGCTGTAAACAACAGAGAAAGCAAGTTTAATAAAAGCTAAAAAATTGAAAGGTTTTGGTTTGTGAGCAATTGGATCACAAATCTTTTTTTTTCCTGTGTTGAAAATTAGCTAAAATATTTATTCCTTCTGATAGAATGAGAATAAGGAAATTGTCATTTCCATTCATATATGTTGGGTTTCTTTACTATATTTCTATATTGTCCATGAAGTTTAAGGAAATCTTGAAGTTGTACAAAGGATTAAAAACTTTAATGCCATTACTTTTTATTTATATCTGAATTCTAGCAAAGTGAAAGGAGCTATAGATAGAAAATCCATTCTTAATTTTAAAATACATCATGAAAAGCATATGTACGTTGACAAAACACTGTTTAAAAAAAAACAAAGAATGAGAGGAACACATGCTGATTTTATTTATTTATTTATTACTGGAATTATGTTTCTCTCTTCTCGGGAACTGAAATGATGTAAATTTAGTCTCTCTTCTTGACAAGTTAGGTCCTGCTCTAGGAGCCTTTAAAGGCATTAATCTGGCAGGCTTTGGTTTTTTTTGATGGTCGTTTGGGTTTTTTTTTAAGAATCATATTATTCATCATTCCTGTAAAGGTAAATTAGATACAAAGTTTTAAGAATAATTTAGAACTAGTCTGTGACACTTTGTTCTATAAAATCTATGTCATGCCAATGGTTAAACTGCATACATACGTGGAGGTATGGTTGATACAGTTTTGATAGCAAGGCTGTTTCTCCTTTCTCCCTTGTTCCTCATCAACCATTCTGTGCTAACAAACATCCTTATGTAGATAAATCTATCAACAAAAACTAGTGCTTTTGCAGCCTGCCCTGTTTAGCTAACTGAATAAAATACCAGCAAATGAATGAAATGCTGAGGAAAGCCAGCAGAACTAGTAGTTTACTGACATAATTCTGCAATACAGTCATTGTAGCCAACGCTTTAAAGCATAGAGAAAATGTGTGGTTTTATCTTCATCTTATATGTGTGGAGCATGCTTTATCATACTGAAATACCATGCAGATGGAGGGAAACGTGATTTTGTGTTTATTAAATTGTTGAGAGAAAGACATAATCTGAAAAAGTGCTCTTTCTGTAAAGTAAAATACTATTCTATCTAAATTATATTTGAAACATTTATATATCAGTTGCTGAGTTTACCATAATATTTATTTCGATCCTGAAAATGAAAAATGATAATGTACATGAGTTTAAATACAGAAACATCTTGACAACACACAAAAGGATGAGCACTTTCGTGGCTATCACTTTCAACTTACAAATGATAACGTATTTTTAATATGTTTTTCAAGGGCCCTTGATATTTCTTTAAAAATACTAAATTTCTGCGTTAATAGTTAAAACAGATTGATATATATTTTGCCAGGTAGACAAAAAGTTTTGATTAATAAAATGTTAAAGTGTTTTGTGGTCACCACTTCAACTCTTTGTTTAGCAATGAAAATAAATATTTTGGTTCTTTCTCTTGAAAATGTTCAATAAACACATACTGTGTTTTATCCAAGATGATCTGAGGTTTTTTTGTTGCTTTCTGGGACATATGCAGCTGATACCTTTTATATACAAATTTATCTGTGTTCCACTATGGAAGTGAAAGAAATGCTTCAAATTAAGAATTCAGAGAAAAAAAATAACATAAACAAGTAAACAGCTTAAGAATATATTCTGTCCCCCTCCCCCCGCCCCCAAGCAGTGTCCAGAGAAGGATCTATGTGCTTTATTAACATTTTAACTTTTGACATTTTGACATATTATTACAATTCATTACATTTGCTTATAGTATTTTCAAAATAATTTCTTATTTGTGTGAATATTAGTAGCCAAAAAGCAAGCTTTATTATGAAGAATTTGAGCAAACCCCATGAACCTGAATTAGTTACCCCCATGTATCCAAGCATTTAACCCTTTGAAGCTCTTTGGTCTAATCACATTAACATACAACCAATATACTGGTGTGCATGCACACTTTTTAGTGTTAATTGCCCTCTTAACTGGGATGGTGATGATTATAACAATAATAATAATTGTTTATAATTATTGTAATAATTGTTTATATAGGGAAGCTTGTGTTTAAATCTGGAGTGGAAGGAAGTAATATAAGCTGGCTGTTAGCCCATCAGAACTCTAGCTTGTGTTACTGGTTCTGACATTTAAAATCTGTTCTATACCATAAAAATTGCTGGCACAGAAGTAAAACAGACATCATTTTTATTACCAAGAAAATGCTGTTGTTGATTATAAAGTCTCCCAGCTGAAACACATCTGCCAGTGAAATTATCTACAACAGTGATCTTGCTACTCATGAGCATATTGTTTAGTTGGCCTGTCTATACAAGCAGATGATGAACATATTTCTTGAGAATTTTGTTCCTGTGGGATAAATAAAGCTTATTTTCCTATGCATTTATGTCCTTCTTTCCTCAAACACCTCACCACCACCAGAGCAATGGCATCCTCTTCTCTATTGGACCTTTAGGATACTCCCCATATGTGCAAATATATATGCATTCATATATATTCATAAAAATACATATAGCACTCCGAATACCACAACCACTGGTTGGACTCAGCTCGCAGTGAACCCCATGTCTCTGCGTTACCGTCAACCACACTGGAGCCATCTCACTCCTGTCCTGAGATCTTTTTCCCCACCCTCTGCAACTTTGACCACCAAAGACATTGATGTTTTGCTTCAAAGCGCTGCACAGCAGAGTCTCCCACAGCTTATCTTCCTTCCCCTCCATTTCCGCACCGGCGTGTGTGCTGTGAGGAGACTGTGTTGCAACCGCAGGAGCGCGGGTGACGGGACGTGGCCCACAACCCACCCCCGGTTTTGTCGGGCTGACCGCGGTGACCGACCCTCCCGCCCCCGCAGCTCCTGCACCTGCGCTCGGACCGGCGGGTGCGCAGCGGCGGCACAGGGCGTTCCGTCCCTCCCGTAGGGATTTCTCGTCTCTTTAATGTCCGCCTGAGCCACCGCGCAGCTCCGCAGGGGCCGGCGCTCTTCGCCCGGGAGCCTCGAAACAACGCCGGGAGGTGGGGGCAAGGGGGTCCCTCTCCCTCCCCAGCGCCCCCCAGCACTGCGCAGGCAGCCTGCCAGGCGGGTGGCCCGAGAGGAGGCGCCTTAGGGAGGTTTTCTGGAGGTCCCGCTGTTACCCACAGCCCCCAGAGCGGTGCGCAGGGGACCGGACGGGAGGAAAGAGGAGGAGGCGGGGGGAGGCAAGACTCCCAACCCCGCTATGCCTGGAGGGCTCCCCAGGGCGCAGCTGGGGCGGGATGGGCGCTGCCGCCCGTCGGCCAATGGGGCCGGAGCGCCGGACCGCTCCGACAGGGGGCGCCACGGTGCCGCCGCCACGTGTGGAGGGGTAGGGGGCGCCGAGCGGGCGTGGGGGGCACCCGGCGGGCGGGCCGGCAGCAGCGGGCAGGTGCGGGGCCCCTGTCAGGTCGGCGGCTGCCGGGGCCAAAGTCCGGGCTGTGCTCTGCCTCGGGGGACAGGGAGCTGCCGGGGCGCACAGCGGGGCAGGGGGCGAGAGGAGGGTGGTCCTCGGGCAGTAAAGCGGGGGTGGGGGGGCGGAGCGGGTCGTGCCAACCCTCCCAAATGGTCTCTGCCGCTAATGCCGCTTCTCTGCTGCTGCGCAGGAGCCCCTGCGAATGTAATTCACCTACCACTGTCTTCAGCAGGAAAGAGGCTAATCCCATTTCGCGATTTACCGGCCCCGCTGCCAGCAGGTGAGGCGGCGGCAGAGGTGGGCAGCGTGGGCCGTGCCCCCGCCCGGCTGGGCCCCGCCGGCCGCAGCATGTCCGGTGAGTACCGCGGCTCTGCCCGGGGGACTGCCCTGGCCGCTCGCAGCACCCCGCTTCGCTTGTCTTCGGCTGCCTCTCCGGGGGGGCCGGGCTGCACAGGTCGGGTCCCCCCGGGGCCTCCTCCCGCCTTGCACCCCGGTGCGGGTGAGAGTCTCTGTTGCTTTGCGCTGTGCTGTAATTAGTGGTCTCAGGTTAGGAATTAAATTGTTTGGCTGGTGGGATGAAAGTGCTAAACTCGTTTATGTATTCTGCTTGTGCGGACAGATTGGCCTGCCCAGGCCTCTGGGCACCTTCCTGCAGAGTGACAGGCTGGGGTGGAATCCTTTAGCCTGATCCAGAGATCCAGAAAAGCCTTCCTTGTGTCCCTTCTTACATAGCAGCATTGTCATTTATTCAAAGTTATCTGTAAAACCATGAGGGACTGGTTTAGGGCTAACTGCATGGGGTGGATGCAGGTGGTGTTTGATTTCTTCAGTGTGCTCACAGAAGTTGGGTAACAGCCCCCCAAAGTTGGCTTTGTTGAACCATTTGAAGGGTGTCACAGACATACCTTCCTTGGGCATTTCGCCTGGTGAGTCACAAGTTTGAATTCATGTATGTGACACCTCAGTACTGGGGGAAGATGCAGAAAGGGAGTCTGCAAAATAGAGGATTAAAGGATCCTGGATTTTTTTGTTTGTTGTTTGTGGGTTTTCTGTTTGTTTGCTTTTAAATTTTGGAAGAAGTGTAGAAAGACTGGAAACATCTAACAATGTATCAAGTCCTTTGTGCTGTCTTTAGATTGCTTAAGCAATTACTCTTTTTTTTTTTTTTCCTATCTAGTATGTTAGTATTTTGGGACCAGCTTTGAGTGCTATGCATTATGCTTATTTGCGTATTATAATATTTCTGCATTCTATTTTTCATAAAGATTGTTTGCTATCTGTCAAATAACAAAATTGTAGGTTCTTGAAGCAAAATGTAGCTGTTCTCAACTGAAAGATATATGGTAAAAACTACACAAAATGGCAAAAAAAAAAAACCTGCCAAGATAATAGTTGTAATCCTGTAGTAAAATTCAGTGTTGTTTTAATACAGGATAATATAGAATCTGGTTTTGGATCAGGCAGGACTTCAGTAGACTAAGGGAAATATTGCATGCTGTCAAATGACAATTTATATTCTGTTATAAAAAGGTCTGTGTAAAGGTGTTAGTTGTGCCATCTTCACAAGTAATATAAATGTTTCTACTATTGGACCCAAACTGAAGAAACATGGGAATTCTGTTCCAAGTGCTTCCAAAGCAGTTGTGCTGGGTCAGAAAAATTAGAAGGCCTGTAGTTTGCTTTATCTTTGCCTTACTCTAACACATCTTCACTGAGATGTGGTTCTAGGGGAGGATGCGTAGGAACCTACGTTTGGGAAGGGGGAGTAACAAAACTATTGCTAGAGAGCGTGATGTGAGTTGGGGCTGTGTTATGTCATTGTCGCTCAGGCTTTCAGAAAGGTGCTTTGGGCTTGTGGGGCACGGGTCCAGACTGCAGCCTGCCCCTCCTGCAGATTGTGTTTATAGTAGAAGGGAGGAGGTGGCAGAAATGCAATGGATGGTACCAGGGAGGAATTTAAGAAAACAATGAGACAACATTTGTTCGTATGAATGGCAGTACATAGTGGGGACCTAACCTGCCTGTTGGAGGATTTTAGCTGTTGGTTTACATAGGATGTAAATGGTTATATGCTTGTAGGAAAGATGTAGTATATGAGTCTCTGGTCTCCTATTGTGATTAAGTGGGCATTTTGACAAATTACTCTAGGAGCCATATCTAGAGCACATTTCTTCTTCCTCTTTCTATCAGAAGTGAGATTGAAATATGTTTTAAAAGCTATGTCTAGTAGATTGTGTAGGAAAAAAGACCCTACTTAAACTTGCCTTGAAGCTGGCAGGTGCATGTGTTTCATTCAGTGTTTGTAATTATGAGTCACTCCTGATTCTCAGTGGATACCTGATGTTTGTTCATTCCCTCTCTCTTTTTTTCTTTGAACATCAAAGTGAGCACCACCCTGTCTGCTTGCTGGTGCAGATTCTAAATAAGGCTTATAGCTTCCCTAGAACTGGTTTTTAGGCCTGTTGAAGATTTCTGCCTCTGGCAGTGTTAGAGGTACTACAGCTATGAGTAAGTAGCATGAGAAGTTGGCGATCTTGGCTAAGAAAACTGTAATGAGTTTCACATAAAATCGTGCTGACTGTGGTGATTCACATTGCTTTTGCTGTCTTTTCTATGTGACTACCTGTAGGTGCAGAGCAGGTTCTAAAATAAAAAAGTTACCTGCTTGAAAATCTTCAGTTTGTTCTGAGTAACTATTGTTAGGTGTTAAAACTGAGGAGCCTCTGCTAATGATAATGATTTCTAGATGTGCATCTTCATGTGCAGTGTGGTAATCCAGACAAGAGAAATTAGCAGATTTATAGTTTTAATGTGATTCTAATCATACAATTACTTTTCTCCTAATTTACTGAGTCAATGCTGTTAGCCATAGGGTTCCACAGCTTGAAAATGATTTGCTTGAAAACTTAATAGTGTCCATACTAGGTGTTTTCCATGGAAAAAAATCTATTGTCATCCAGCACAAAAAAATTGAAAGTGCACTTGACACTTAAAAATCCAGTTGCAATGAATTTTAAATACCTACAACTTTGGCTTTCAAATATAAAAGATCAAATCTTCTTTTGCAGTTTAAAGTCAGTGAGTGAAACCCTGTATAGACTGGAATTAATGTAGCATTGTTCTTGATTTCATTTATATGGGAATTTTCAGATAAACAGTTTACCTTCACAAGTTTATATGAAAATCTGATCCTTAGTTTTGAGTTATAAAAATTAAACATTTATATATAGTGACAGATTTCCAAAGAACATTATAAACAAATCAAGTCAAGTAACACTTCTTTCTCGACAACAGGGATTAGATGAAAGAACAAGTAATTGTAAGATCTTTTGATTTTAAACCCCCTGTGGATCCTTAATGGATGGATTAGTGATGTCCCTGTAGGATTTTAAAAGAGCTAGGATATGCTCTTCTCTTTGCACTAGAAATATTTTAATATCGAACGGCTTCAGTCAATATTGATTATATGTTTAATTATCTCTAATTATTAACTCTATTTAGAAGACCATAATATGTATCCCACCCCAGATTCTCAAAAGAGACAATGAGTTTATTTTCTGTGTGAAGTATCAGGAAGAGTTTCTTAGAAGCTGTATTGTTCAGCAGTTTGCTTCGTTGTGGTTCTGACCACTTTAACCTGAGAGGTGTAGGGCATGAAAGCATTTGTAGGATGTGGTAGTTTGCTGAACTATTTGATGAGTAACTTCTGTATTTTTAGATGTATTACTTGTGTGGAAATTCAGCTTCTGCAGCTAAAAGAATTTGCAGAAGCAATAAGAAGATTACGTGTTCAGTTTTGTGGTTGTTATTTAGAACAGTGTTTTGAGATTTAAACTCACACTCATTTCAGTTTGCTTTTTTTATTAACCTACCTCCCCATTCCTCTCAGTAGTTGTTTTATTACCTTTGTTTGGCTAAAGATGCCTGTTGCGTAACACAAAAATGCTTCTCTTTGTAGACTCTTTGTGTCTTTTGAAATAATTTTATTGCTAAAGTAGCCTTCAGTGCTTTTTTGCCTTTTTTTTTTTAAAATGTATGCCTATATTTATTCATTTAACCTTTTGGAAAATTGCACTAGGAGCAGTTCACTTGCACAACTTTCCTTCTAAACCACTCCATGTAAGCAACTCCTTAGGAATTGTTTTCTATAACACCCTTAACTTGCTCAAGCCGTTATGAAAATGGGAGATTTGAAAGCTCCTGTTTTCATTTGCTTCTTCTGGAAATAGTGATTAAAAATATTATTGGAGTTTGCTTAGCTGAGGCTAGATGATTCAGTTTTTTTGGCCAAGTTTAACACTACTTGGCTTCTTCTGAGGTGCAGGGACCCTTTGCAGTGTTGGCAAACATAAGGTTACGTGCTTGATTTGAACTCGAGTCTGGCTGGAGATGAGCGGGAGGTAGGGCAAAAAAGGGGGAAGAAGACTGCACGCTAGTGTGTCTTTGCTTTGCTCTGGATGCGGAAGACATGAAAAATGAAAACACTTAGTACCTGAGAGCTTGTCACTGGAACCAACCACAGTTCATTGCATACCTCAATGTCACGTTGGAGGTTTAAACTCATTCGGTTTGGCAGCCTCTGGCTGAGGCAGCCATGAGGGCATTTGTTGACTTCTCTGCAACTAGTTCTGTGAGATTCTTTCTAGTGTCTCTCACAGAGCCTGGAAACTGTATGACAGGATGTTTTTGTTGTTGTTATGGTTTAGTTGTTTTAATTTATTCAGCGTAATTGCTTGTCCCTTAAGATGATGGTGCTTTTAAACAGGTAGTTCAGAACAAGTGTTTATTGAAGATCTGTAGGGTTCATTGGAATTTCCCTCAACTGCATGACCCACTCATCTTGTTCTGGTTAATTTTTGCAGCCTAGAAAGTTGGGCTCTTCCTTCTCCGAGAAGGCTGCTCACCTTGCTGAATAATAGGTTCTGGGTCTCCTCAGGAGAACCGTGATAACAGTGGTTCTGTCAGAGGACTGAGCTGAAGAAGCAGCCCCTGGTGATATTGCCACAGGCCTGGTATCTCTACCAAACACATTATGTCTGCTATTGTGCAGCAGTGTGCATGGCTTGCTTTTTCTTTGTAGCTTTTTTCCATGTGTGTTTCCTGACAATGAAGAACACTCCTAATTTTCTTGGAGTTACTTGAGGTAGGGATCCGTAGCTTCTGGGAGGTGTACCAACCTTCATAGCAATTTCTCTGGATTTGTTCAGGCAGCAACAGCTATGCCAGTACAAAGAGAACACAGCAAAGAATAATGCCTGTTGAATTGATTCAGTGGGTTTATGGAAAGAAGTAAATTTTTATGTATTTCTGGCTAGTACTTAGCATCCTATTTGTATTTGTTTTGTTTTGTTTTTTTTCTTCCTAGCTTTTGACACTGTATAAACAGGAACACTTTCCTTATCACTCGTATTATACTCTGTTAGTTCAATGTAAAATCTAAATATTTACACATCGGCTCTTTTGATTTGCATTATGTTTAGGCAATAAGACTCAGGGAATTATTTGTTTAAGGCTAGTCCAAAAACTTCATACCTGTAATTAGGTAAGTCAGGCAAACAAAAAGAAAAATTTCAGAAACCCACATTCTGCAGTCACATTCACTGGATTTCCTATTTAGATGTCTCTTTTGGGGGTGTTTAAGATAGGAAAAAGCTTATCACAGGAACTGCAGGTTGTTATAAGCCACAGCCTGTTGGTTAGCTGGAGGATGGAGATTGTGGGAACCTGACAAAAGAGCTTATGTTAAAGCTGTAAAGTGACTCTTCTGAATATTTGCTCACAGTAACGGATCAAGCCTTTGTGACCCTCGCTACTGACGATGTGTACTGCCAAGGTGCTCTGGTTCTCGGACAGTCCTTGAGGAACCATACGACATCTAGAAAACTGGCAGTATTAATTACACCAGAGGTTTCCACTGGGATGAGGTAAGGACTCATCTGTTTTTGGAGGTTGATAATGTGGAGGAATAAACAAGAGCATGAAAGATTTTAATAGGCTTCCTGAGGATTTCACAGCATTATGTCTAGAAGTTCCCCCTTGGCTAGCAATTTCTGAGAGGAGTCTCAAGTAACATCCATGACAAGATCACAAGCCTTATAAGAATTTACTTGCAGAACTAGTGCTTGTGACTGGGAGTTTTCTTAAGCCCATAATTCGAAAAATAAGCTCATAGTTTGGGAACTAAGGTATTAGTGTCTTGCTTTTGAGATGAAATAAGGGCACTACTGTTTCTTTCACTGAACTGTTTGTCTTTTAGAAAGAACAAGATAAATAACCACTTGTGGCATCAGAACTCTCTGAAAACCTTAGGGGCTCAGTTTCAGATGACTAATATTTTTAAAATATTGGTGCATGGTTATTCTGATGAGAAAGTAATTTATTTTTGCCTTTTTTTTTTTTTAATAATTTTCCAATTTGGGTTGCGATTCTAGAGGCACTACAGAATTGCATGTACAGAAATCTCATTAGATTTGCTGAACTCAAGCCTTGTTATTTGGAGGACTGTGTTCCTTGTTAAAAGGAACATGCGATGTCATAGCTGCTTAAATTCTTAGTTCTGCTATGGCTTAAGAAATGTGCAAGCTCCTGATTTCTGTATGCCATGTGGAAGTATTTACAAAGCATCTGGCTCAAGAAACATATTTTCCCATTTTTGCTGTGATTAGGTGTACAGAAATCTGGTTTTAGGGTTTTTTTGAAGTATGCATTTTGTTAGAACACTGTAGCCTTCCTGAGGGAATACTGTATACGTTGGACATATGGATGGATACTAAGTCCATCAGTTTTTTCATGCCCATTCAGTGGGAGAAAAAAAAAAAAAAAAAAAAAAAAATTTAAAAATAAAAAATTTAAAAATAAAAATTAAAAAAAATATTAATATATTTTTTAATCAAGGACAGCTTTTAAAAAAAAGTACATCGCTGAACTATACTTCTAAAATTCTATACCTACTCTTAATTCTTTCCCAGTTACAGCTATCCGTTGAAGATCAGTCAAGCAGAAGCTGATGACTGAAGTCTAGATAAACAGTACAAGTTCTTTTTCTGTGTTTGTATGACATCCAGGACATTTTAGTTAATAGTGTAATGGAAATAAGTAAGCTGTGTTTAAAACACATTCTTTCTTCTGTCTTGAAGGAAAATTACCTACTGTGGTATTACCTATAAAGTTCCCATGAAAGATTTGCACAGAAAAAAAATGTCTTCCTAAAAGTCTCATTTGAGATGATTTGTACTAGTGAGCAAGTATATATTGCCTGTTTTAAAAGATGCAGTTTTGAAGCTGTGTTTACTCAAGCATAATAGGAACAAATGACTATGCTGTCAGTGTGTGCCACATCCTGTGCAAGGCACAGGGAACGCAGGGTGGTGCTGGGCCCAGGAACAATTGTGCAGGGTGAAAGCTGCTTTAATTTCTGTTGGTGTTTCCATGGGAGATAAAGTAACTGAAATAAGGATTAGTTTCTCCTCCATACGACAGCTGTCACTTTTGAGATGTGCTGGCCCTGTAGTGGAGACAGCGATGGTTTGTGGCCTGATTGACAGCTGTCACTTCAGCAGACTGTTTACAAGGGCTTTTCACTTCTGACTTCTCAGTCTAACCAGTCAATCTTGCCTTCGTTATTGTCGTAATAAATGTGCTGCTGTGTGTCACTGTCTTCATGCCAAAAGTGACCTCTGTTGTGCCTCTCTCAATCCCGCTGCTTGCTCTGGTAGGTCTGTCCTCCGCAGTGTGTTTGACGAAGTAATTGAGGTGGATGCCCTTGACAGCGCTGACTCTGTCCATCTGGCTCTGATGCAGAGGCCAGAACTGGGTGTAACCTTCACGAAGCTTCACTGTTGGACTCTTACTCATTATAGTAAATGTGTCTTCATGGATGCAGACACCTTGGTGAGTAGAGCGGGAGCTGTGGAAACATTTGTTTCTGTCTCAAAGACTTTGAGTGTGGGATACTTCCTTGTCAGGCAGCCTACAGGCCTATGAAGTGACCAGATTTGCTGGTGGTCACAAGGTCGCAAGACCTCCAGCTGGCAGGTTTTGGCAATGCTCACAGTTTGGTGGCTGCATAGAAAGAAATGATGTTTTGAGAGTAGGCTCAAGAATGTCCTCAAAAGTGATCACAAACACACTTTGTGCAAATAAGCTTATGACAGATGTTTAAAATAGTTCTCTCTCCTATACTTTCACTTGGACTTACTCTGGTCAGGAAGGCAGGCCAGTTTTAAAAGACAAAAAAAAAAAGCTCCAGAAACTTTTTTTTTTAGGAGATGTAGAGATAAACATGGCCATAATTTTGACAAGGACAATAATGTCAGCCTTCCCCTACCCCCTTACATAGCTCATTTTAGAAGAATAGGATGCATTTTAATTTGATAGGGTTGTATTTGAATTAGAAAACAAATTAAGTTATTCTTCTCAGGGGATGAGGAGGGGAAGCTTATGATTATGATTTCCTGTTTAACATTGAAGTTAAAGGAGGAAGCAAATATTTATTTATTTAATTCAATTAAGTAATATATCTCCTAAAAGAAAAAGAATTTCGTCTCCTGCTTTTCACAGTGGCTTAATTACAGATTGGGTCCAGACTTTCAGTGACAGCACAGCAGTCTTTCCACCAACTTTAAAAGTGACCAGGGTCTTAACCTGATTTTTCCCACTTCCTTGTGAAGCTTCAAAATCAAATCAAAACAAACCTCTCAGCTAAACTTACATTAGAATAGTTGTAACAAGAGCCAGTTTTTCTGCTACCCATTTGGTCAGACTGTTGTGAACTCAGATTATTTGGATTCCCAGCTTTCATTTATCTCTTTTGCAGTTACTGAGAATACTGGACTATGGGAAGGCGAGCTAAGGAAGAAGGAAATTGTGTGATTTCTTGGTACATTATAATATTTAAAGGGAACTTCTGGAGAGTCTCTGAGGCTCATGAAGTAATTTCACAGGGCATGTGCTTTTATCAGAGAAATTAATGTTACCTTATTATATTAAAAATAGAGGTCCTGACCTCTAGCATATTTTGCATTGCCACTGCTTTCATGTTCTACAAGCTATATACTTTGCTAAACTAGCAATTTACCCCATTGGTACTGATCTATCTACTCATGTTCTAGAAAACATTTGCTCTGATGTTTTTTTTCTGTTTGTTCTACTGTCCCTAAGGTGCTTTGCAATGTCGATGAGTTGTTTGATCGAGAAGAGTTTTCAGCAGCTCCTGATTCTGGCTGGCCTGACTGCTTTAACAGTGGTGTATTTGTGTTCCGACCTTCTTTGAAAACCTACAACCTGCTGCTCCGGTTTGCTGCTGAGCATGGCAGCTTTGATGGTAAGTGGCAAGGTGTAAGGGTTGAAAAGCAAGATGTTAGATTCCTTCTCAGTAAGCTGGTTTTCTGTAGTTTCCATGCTATCTGGCAGAGTGGAGGAAGGCAGGAGTTCTTTAGGCTTTATGGAATTGTGCCCCCCCAAAAATATAAGGTGCAGACCTTTGTCTCTTACACTGTACTTAAGACTCACTGCCTTATTGTGGATGGTGATTCCCAGAAAAATGCAATGAAGGGACATCGTGTCCAAGTTTTGCTCAGTAACTTTTAATTTTGCTGTCTGGTTTAGGAGAGAGAAATACAGCTGATCTTAAGTCTTCTGCTCTGAGGGACATCAAAATCAACAAAAATCAATATCAACAAAATCAAAATCCTTTCCTACTCCTTTCTTCATATATTACAATAGGACTCAATTTCCCTGAACTTTCATCGGAGTGGATCAGGTATTATTCACTTGTACCTGCTCATGTGGCCACATTGTCAAGTCCAAGTTGCGGTCCTGTGAACACACCAGTCTCACTCTCATCTTTGGATGTGAAATTTTGATGTGAATTTGAGCATATGCATAATTATTGTAATACTGTTTTATATCTTCTTTAGGAGGTGATCAAGGCTTGTTGAATAGCTTCTTTAGCAACTGGGCAACAGCAGACATTGGCAAACACTTACCCTTCCTCTATAACTTAAGCAGCAGTGCAGTATATACATACGTTCCTGCTTTCAATCAGTAAGTAGTAACACTCCTGACTGACTGTAAACCCTGTAGTTCGTTAACAAACATTCTATTATGAGAGAATAGTAATGGTGTATTCTGTTGATCATACGTTAGAATAGTCACAATTGGTCTTATGTAAAAGTCACGCAGTAGAATCTTAAATGCAATATGAATGTTTTGCATGTGGACACAGAGAGAGTCCCAGAGTTGGCTACATTTTATCGCATGTTGTTTCAGAGAAGCTTTTTCTCATATTTGAAAATATGTATATTACTTCAGCATTAGGTTCTGATAGCTTTACTTTGAAAGTTGTTCCCTTCTTTTCCAGTCAGCTCTATGGGAAATAGATGTGTGGGGTTTTGTGTGTGTGTTTGTTGTGTTTGTTTGTTTTTTTTTTTTTTCTAATTTATTTATTTAAAACCATTTCTTATTCCGTAAACTAAAATTTGTGCTAGTCATTATATGACTTCAGACAATGCAGTTATAGAAAGTTTTCTGGCAGAAGGCAAGTTGGATTAAGGGTGTTATGACTTACTCTTCCAGTTGCGCAAAACAGTCTTACTGGAAGGTGAAAAAATTTCATGAATAGACCTGTATGTTTAACCTCTACAGTTTTGGCAGAGATGCTAAAGTTGTTCACTTCTTGGGAGCAACAAAGCCCTGGAACTACAAATACAACCTTCAAACAAAGAGAGTTATGCATGATGGCACCACCACTGGATCTTTTCATCAGCTGTCGTTTCTGGCCCTCTGGTGGAATATATACAGTGCCAGTATATTGCCTTTGTTAGAAAAGTTCCAAAAGATGGAAGAATCAGAAACGGAGGAATGCAAGGTAAACTAATAAGGAGTTAATGGGAATACGCTGAGATCACAAGAAAAATTCTGAGAACTATGAATTGGCTAGAGGAAGGAGTTACATGAGCAAACATCATATCTGTTGGTTGGTAGGAGCAGTGATTACTTCTAGAAATATCTAAATTAGCAGTACTGGCTTACCAAATACTTTTCCCAGCCTTCTTAATTGATGCGAAGTTTGTATGGGAATGTATGTATATTAGATTCTGCAAATTAAACATGAAGTGTGTTACAAATTATCCCGAGATGGTGATAATCTGGCTATGAAACAAATAGACTTTTGACTTTTTGAAGCTAAGTTGATGTAGACCATCAAACTAGCTCTTGAGCTGTAGTAAAATTTACCTTTTTGGAACTGCATTATGACTTGTTTTATGAGGGTCATAGCAAATAAATCTATTTTGCAAGACGATGTTAATTATGTTTAGGATGTTATATTCAGTACTTGTATGTCACCAAGTATTATTTACTGAGCTCTTTATGCTTTTTTTTTTTTTTTTTTTTCTTCGAAGGAAGTGATGTGTGGTTTCCATGAGTATAATTAAAAATCTGTTGATAAATAGATGATTTCTTGGAGACCAGGAGCATAAAGTTATGAGTAGGACAAGTCTGATTTTTAAAATTTTCTATCCAGACATGACAATTTAGATCACTTTTATGCATATGTAATTTTTTTTTTGATATTAGATTGTTACTATAACTGAACTAATTGCATAGTCTAGTAAGATCAGTTGGACAATTACCATCAACCCCAAAGAGGAATTTTGTTTGTTAACCTCATGACAAATTGGAAAGCAGAGAAAGGAATGGGTAGTTTTTGATCTCGTACTTTACCATGTTTTAATTTATGAAAAATTATGCAGTAAACATTTCAGCTATATAACATGAAGGTGGAAATATCTGTTAGATTTACTTCCTGATGGTGCTGGCATACTCATGAGTGCAAAAATCCAAACTGCAGAATGCTCTGAATCTGGGGCTACAACATTCTTTGAATTTATTTTCTTATTACTTTAATGCTGAAATCCCTGTAAGAAAGTGAAACAGTTGTAAATAAGATACTGATTTCCTGCAAAATTGTATTGCAGTGCTGAGATGTTCTTGTTTTTATTAGCACACTTTCAGTGGAGTTGAAATTACACTGAAAAAGATCAGTCCTCTTGTGGCCAATTCACTGCAAATGCCTGAGGTTCCAGAGCAGACACATGAAACATATCCCACAACATGTTCACCTGAGGAAGTCGCTTTCACAGCTGTAAGTATGTGAAGTTACTATATGCAGTAACAAATGGTATACTAAAATGAGATTTTTTTTAAAAAATTATGCTTCTAATCTATGAGGTTCTATCTTCTTCAATTTAGCTGTAGCTGCTGAATTTTCTTCCTAGCATCAGAAACAGTCTAAAGAGTGTTTATTTTCTTTAATCTTTAGTCACACATGCATTATGTGTCTGGAGGATTAAAGAGTTTTCATTGAATTTTACGAAGAGATTGCTTATTGAAAGTTGTTAGGTACTTAATAAAGCGTAATATAAAAATATATGTTACCAAAGGAATCTTTTGAGTATTAATACTCTTGTGAATTAATATATTTAAAATAAAAATCCCTTCCATCTATCCTGTGTAGAAATTATTTGGTTTATTTCCAGAAGTGTTGACTTGGAAACCTGTTCCCCAAATTTCTCTGATTTGGACAATAGAAATCATAAGGTTCACTTAAAGTAGTGTCATTTGAAGTTAAATTTATTCTTTTAGTTATTAGGATTGGTATATAAGAATATCATATTGATTAGAAATTAATAGCCTGATTCACTTACTCAGGAACACAATAATTCTGCTTTTCATTGCTTAGCTTCAGTAGTCTTGTGGGATTGTTTTGGTTTTTGTAGAAGAGACTTCAGAATGGGGTCTCTCTCCTCATTAATGTTTGGTTGATTATTTGAGACAATATTTTTGGGGCAATCTATTTTACCTCCATTTTGAAATGCTTTGTTCTGTTCTCTTTCTATGCATATAAAAAGCTCCTGAGTTACAGAGCAAGCTACAATCCTAAAATGAAATTTTTCTTGTTAAATTTTTGCCTCATGAATGATAGGCATCTACTGTAAGCCAGCTTTCTAGGCTGTTTCTGTAGTCACTGAAGACTGACAGCCACTTTGAACCTATTTTAGGATGAGATGAGCTGCCCTCTGGAGGTACTTATCCTAGGTTGATTATAGTAGGAGCGTAGATGCAATGCCGTTTTGATAGCTAAAGCTGGGCGAGATGAATTTTGTCCTTGGTGATAATGAATTTTGTTCCTTTTCCTCCCATCCACTGCTTTCCCCTGCCCCAAGTCTGGAATCGATTTGTATTGTATGAATTCTCATGATAAGGAAACTATGAAAAGATATTCTCCTAATAAAACCTCATTGACTGTTTTTAGCAACCTGTGTGTGAAGTTGAGCAAAGCGATTCTAGCGTCCATCTCTCTGAGCATGACAGACCTTCAGAACAACTTGTATTTCATCCTGTGGTTCAGGAAACCTCAGAACTGGTACATGTAGCTTTCTGCATGGTACCTCTGTTGATAATTGCATGAATTTCTTTGCTATCAACATAATCTTGAGAAATTGCAACTAATTGTGAGACAATGTGCCAATAAATTCTTTAATCTTTTAGCTATGTAATTCCTTAACTGCTACCAATACTAGGGTATGATGCCTTTCTAGTCTTCTTTTAAAAATTTCTAGTTTTTAAATGCATATTTTCCTGTGCTAACCCCCAAGTAATACATGCATGGTGTTAATTTTAGCTCTCTAGTACTACTACAAGCAAAACTATTTGGGGTTTTTCATTCTGGTTGTGGTTTGGTTTTGGTTGGTTTTTTTTTGGTTTTTTTTTTACCTGCTAAAGTGATCTTTCCAAGCAAGTGGAAAAGGAATGTACAATGAGTCAGGCATGCAGTCTAAGCCACTAGGTTTTCCTTTATGGTCTGGCACTGCGTTTATCTGCGGGCAGTATGACAGCAGTCCCAGACCTGTTATCAGTGGGGGTGACAAGGTTTCAAGGGGCTGTATCTTGTACACAACACAGCCATGTTTCCAATGAGGCCTTTTGTGTGGTTGTGAAATACTACAGTGAAATACTCTAAGACTGAGAAACAAAACTGTAGCTTTCATGCAGCCAAGGGTGTATGGGCCCTAGCTAAAATTCTTGATTTCTAAAAACATGATGATTCCTGTCTTGTTGCTACTGGCACCCTAAGCTGCTGTTAAAGCTTGCCAGTGGTTAAGGCATCTTCAGGCATTACTGCAGTTTTGTGTATACAAAGCCTGGAAAGTAAATACCAAGTATTCTTGCATATTTGCATATAGAGGGAGAAAGCATGCCCTTCAGAGTGTTTATTCATGTTTAAATTCATGTACAGAGTGGGACCCAGGTGGAGATAGATATGGAAGGATGCAGTTCCCTGAGCATATCCTGTCATGTTGGCTGTTTGAAATACCGTACCTGGTCTTCAGGTGCAGGTCTTGTGCAAGTCCTGTGTATTATCTGCCCCAAACTGGCAGAAGTAATGGTTATTCCAGGACACTTAGACAGTTTAAGCCACTAATTCCTGCCCACTAAATTATATTCTGAAACATCTTTATATTGAATTTGTGAGGACTTCACTGGAAGGCCATTCTGGTTGATATCAATTTTGTTTATTACATGAGATGAGTTGTTTGCCTTGCAGCCTCTTGGAGTAGTACTGAAAGCAGGTTTTCTGTAGCATCCTTGATTAGTCCTTGTTATGTTTAATCTTTATTATTGGTTGTAATTGTTTGGATATTTCAATTTAACTGGCATTGATCAATCATGGAAACAAGTTTTCCTGTTACGTGGTTGATCAGTAATAATGTATTTTGCATTTGTGCACCTATGATAACCTGGTCTTGAACCAGGATTCACAATTTTGGACTGTCATTCAAAATTAATTTGTTATTGTTGTAGTGAATAGTGTCAATCTTTATAAGTAATGCACATGGGTTAATGTCACACACCTGAAAGATAATACCGATCTCACCAGAGATCAGATAAAACAAGTGACCAAAAATTGTAGGAACTTGTATTCACATGAGAGCCTGCTGAAGACAGAATTTGCACAGATGTATGGTTACAATTTATTGTAGGAGATATTCCACTCTAAATAGGCCCTATTTGTAATATTTTCATAGTGTTGTTGCTGAGTATGCCAAGGTCTGAGCTAAGACAAGTAAAATAAATGTTTGCTGTGTTCAAAGATGCTATGGCAAGTAGCAGAAGCATGGGAAAATGAGATCACATTATTAAGACAAGAATAAATGTTTGGTTACTGTTTGTCTTATTGTTTTAATTGAGACTGTACAAAGGAGAAGTTTGACATTTAAGGTCTAACTTTACAGCACTGAAATGAGAAACAAATGGCTGTTTTCCCACTGTTCTGCTTCTTCTCACAGAATGAGGTCGCAAATTCTGTTTCGGAGCTGTCTATTCGCTTCAAACCAGAGGAACCAAGTCCAGAAGATGAACGGAGAAAATGGGAGGAAGGGCGCATGGACTATATGGGGAAAGATGCTTTTGAACATATCAAAAAGAAATTGGATGCATTTTTACATTAAGATGGAGTGTACTGTAATGGCCGTCACGATCTGTTTCTTCTATAAATTCAATCCTTGAATACTTGGCTGTCTTCATAGTTTATTTGACACCAAAGTTAGAGGTAGATATAGATCATTGTATATTTTGCAGGAAGATTAACAGATACAGACTCTTGTTTTTTAACTATTAAGTGTGCCTCATCTTTATTATTATGTGGGTCTCATCTTCATTATTCTCCCATAGTGCCTTCTGAAGTATAATGAACGGTACCCTCTGAGTTTGAACTCTCATTTATCACTCCTACCTGTTCCTCCCCATAGCATTCTACAGAAACGTGCATGAATGTGAAACATTGTTGGAAGTTGAGATTATTTCACAAATTGAAATTATTTAAAAAGTACTTCTACCTTTTAGAAGATGCTGTAAAACTGTTTAAATGAAAACCTTGTTCTTGAAAGCAAATTAACACTTTCGAGGGCAACCATAGGTGTAGACTTCAATATGAGAAAAAAGTGAGGAGATGAAATCTTTGCCTCACAGGAGTCTGTGGCAAAACTTTTAAGTATACTTAGGATTAGAAGAAATTCAGACTTTGTCTTGGATCACTGGTGGATGTTCTCTCTATTTATAGGAAGCTGCTCAGCTGTATCACCAGCATGAAGAAGAGTGATGTAAAACTCTTAAAATAGACTGATAATGTATGATAACCTTTTATACTGTTGCTATAGGATACCATTGATTTTTTTAATTATTGTTAGCTTTACTTGCATATTCAGAGTTGCTTAGAGGAAGAAATGCTGACACTATGGTGTAAGCCTTCTGGTGCTTTATATCAATTTGTTTACAGTACTTTAAACTGCCATTAACAATAGCATTCTTCTCCTTTAGCATGGTTGCCCCCGATTGCAGGCAGTTTGAGTGCAACTGAACACACAATTGGCACTTGTTTTAGTAAACAGGCCCTCTGAAAATCTTTTAAACAATAGCTGTGTGTGGGAGCTAATAAATCTGTGAGTGTAGTTCCAGAAAAATTTACTGATGAGACTCCATTATGTTAAGGATACTTATGGGGGATTGCTTTGTGAATCTGGGTATTTAGACTAATCTCAGCAAGTTTGTTTTAGCAAACAAGGAAAAATAAACACTTTGAAAAAAAAAAAAGAAGCTTGACAGGCATACTAATATGGTAAGAGATTTGACACAATTATTCATAACAACACTGAATATTAGAAGAAGAATTCTGCAGTGCTGATGCAGGACTTGAAATATGTTTCAGTCTTAATATGTCACCAATTTTTTTTACAGATATACCTAATGAAATAACTTGAGAATTCTGTTTAAAAAGAAATGATGTAATGTTATGCATCAGAGGGATTGCTGTGGATGCTAGAGGACAAAAGGCAGAGTAGAAGAGGAAGAATTTTTGCCTATTTTTTCTCTATCAAAAAGGAAAGGGGTGGGGACAGGGAGTAACTTGCACAAATAAGGAAACTAATGAACTATTCAAAAGGTCCCTTAAAGGAAGAAAAGTGATCTTTGACTATTTTAGAAGTAATTTCTAATATTTACAATAGTGGATTTCCTTCTACTTTTGTTGGGTATTTCTGATTTTATCTAGTTCTTTATTTCTCATTTATTCTGAGCACTCTCAAAGTGGGAATCTCTTTGGTGGGTCTGCTGAATTCAAGCTTCTAGTTCAAGTCAGATGTTTGGGGTCTCCAAAGTCAGAGAGACATGTCCAGAAGATGATTCTTCTCAACTTCTCCATTGATCATAAAGGGAGCCTGGGTTACCTGCCTCTCCTGGGCAGGCAACCTTCACACCTTAACACAGGTAAGGTGAGTTCTGCCTCTGGGAGTGTGTGGCCCAGTGCAGCACTGTGTGGAGGTCACAGCAGCTGCAGTGTCACTTTTAGACATGTGGCATTTGATCTGCTGATTTATCCTCGTTTCTTAATGAACTCGTGCACTTCTGAGAAAGTTCTCTGTTTTATAAGCATTATTGCTATGTAATTCAAACAGTTTTTGAAGACTATATAAAACTGTAGTCAACAATGTGAACTCATGCTTCATACAGCTGTATTTTTTACTGTAATGACTAGATTTTAATGGGCACATTAATTAGATTATGGGAGAAGAATTACTGATGTGAAATCACTAACTGAAAGGTTTTTAAATGGACATATGAATGTAGTAAAAGGAGCTGTCATGGAATACACTTGAAAGCGCTAATATGTAAAAAGGTACTGAGTGTGGATTATACAATGTTTTACAAAGAAATGTAGTACATTAATATAATGGAAATAAAATTGAAATGGAAAGGACATATGAAGTCATGTGCTTATCAGGTGGTGTAGAGTTACAGGTTGTTTATGTTGGCTAGGGAGTATTATTTGTGACTGACTAGTTAGTTTAATGCTTTTTAATTTTATTAAATTGCTTTTGGGACATTAGCACTAGCTTCTAAATATAATTGAGAGGTGTGACTTATAATTATTTCTACAGACATACATAATTATAAGCTTTATGATCTCTTGAATTAGCACAACAATAGTTGGCTTATTGTATTTTGTGGAAAATTACAGCTGTTGTTAAAAGCCCTGCCTGGGTTTTTAGGTGCTGTCTTCACACACAAAAATGCTGAACTAGTTACAAGTAATGTAGTGTCGTAGTGGATTCTAGCACAATATTGTTGTCACTGGGGTGTGAGAAGGGACAAGAATCTTGTGAGTGAATCCAGAATTTGCAAGTGCTGGGCTTGGGCCAGCACTCTTTGCTCTCACAGACACTGTTCAGGAATTTCAGGGCCACGAGCAACTCTGGGGGATGTTATGTGCTGCATGTTGCCATGAACCACAAGGCTGAGGCTTGCTAAGTTGAAACATAACTTGGAAAACAAACCTCACAATCTTCACCTAGAACTTCTTCCATGTTAAAGTGTGGGATGGCCGCAGGTATTTTTAGGGCAAAGCAAGTTGAGAAATGTGGGCTTTTGCAGCATGGTTCCTCTTTAACCAAGGCATATTTTCACTTTGGCAATTTGGAGGGCACTGTAGAATAATAACGCCAAGGAAATGTAAAGTGGAAAAAGTTGCACAGTAAAATGAGAACCACGGAAGGTCTTTTACCTGCTTGTGTGCGTGTGTGTGTGCGACTGTGAGATTCGTCAGTGTTGTTTAAGCCCCAGTGACCTGAGAAGCAGCTGTAAGGATTTGGAAAGGCCAGACTGTGACCTGTTGCTGTGTGGCAGGCTCTGTGTTTAAAGAGGAGAGCTTGTGTTTAAAACAAAACATGCTGATTCTTCTCCTGTCATGTGCTTAAAATTATTCACAGCTAGACTTAGAGGGTGATTTTATTTGCCATACAACAATTTTGTTGGTGCTCTTCATGTATAAACAGGAGATAGGGTGGGTGTACCACAGGGAAAATTCTTGAAAATTTTAGACATGTGGGTTTATGCACTTTCCTAGTCTACAGGAAAAGGAGATTGTTGTTCTTGAAATATCACTTTGCTTACTGCCTGGTGTCTTGCAAGGACCTTTCCGACAGGGTTGTTCTTGGGAAATAAGTTTTCTTTGTCTCTCTAGCTCATTCAGCTTGTATCAGTTGTTTTGTAAGGCTGGTATTTGAAAAAAATGCCTTTTTTTTTTTTTTTTGAAACATTGATTTTTCTATCCATGAATGGGAGGCTGGTTTAGTAGGAGGTGGCTTTATATGTTTACATGCTCCTAAAAATGTCTGTCTATTCAACAGAAACAAGTCTGCAGCATATCCTTTTATTCCTTAATAGCTCTGGTTCTGTTGTTTTGCTGATCTAAACTGTTCTGACTCATATGACTTTGAAAATAACATGAGATGGGCCTGTTTTCTTAATTCACATCTCTAATATTTTTACCGTTGTGTAAAGGTATTTAGGTCAGACTACGAAAAAATGTTTCATATATTTGATTCCTCCTCTCCCCCCGCCCCCACTCCAGTTTTCTCTTCATCACTTGGGGATTTTATTTCTCTGGGGTTTGTTTGCTTGTTTTCTATAAATTAGCCCTATATATAAGCTTAAATACACAGCATAGCAGTCAAAAGCATAGCCTGCAAAAATACATGTCAGTTAATACTGGCCATTGAAATAGTCTGCATTTTCAATCTATTGGTTGCAAAATACTTCCGCTGAAATTTTGTTCATCTGGAGTTGGCTGGCTCCTAAGTAACAGTTTATTTTGTGTTCACAGTTAAAAGCAGTGACACTCATGCAATGCATTGCATCCTGGTATAAACTTTCTACTTGTTTTAATACCAGCATACCGTAATCCTAGGAAAGGTAGTTAAAAAATTAACATTATGTATAATTTACTTTAAAACATTATAAAAACTGTTTGTCAGAAGACTGGCAATGATATACTATGAATACTGGAAAAAAAAAACCCCACAGTTGCAAGCATTTTTCCTGAGTTTCACTTTGACTGTTTTCAGAACCCTTTCAGCTTTGAGAAAGTGGAGTGGGGAAAAAAAAATAAATCCCAAGAGACCTTGGCTCCAACTTGTGATTATTTCAATATTTTCCCACTTCAGGATGTTATGATGTAAACTACCTTGGAAAAGTGTTTGTTCCCTTTAATGGTACTGTACAAGTTGCTGAACTATGATAAATATAAGTGATTTTCCTTTAGATGTGTAATATTTGAAACAGGTGATTGTTGCATTTAGAGAATTCTGACTTTCAAAGTCTTCGCACAGTATTAAATACTTGGAAAAAATCTGATGGCATGTGATGGGTGGATACCTGGTTTATGTTTTGTTTAATCTAAAGAGTTATTTTTTAAACCTCCTTAAATTCTTTATCTTTCCAAACCTTTTACTTACAGCTTTTAGACAAATGGCAGAGCAGAAACCAGGGTCACCTGGAACCTGTAATATCCCCATTTATCTCAGAAATGTAAGATATGTGGGGTTGGGGTTTTTTTGTTTGTTTTATTTTGTGGTTGTGTGGTATTTTTTTTCCCCCAAAAAAATCTTAGTAATGCAGTAGTATGGTGACTCAAAGAAAAAACTAGGTTTTTAATAAGTTTGATTTTTACAGAATTGTTTAGATGTAGCATTAGAATCAAAACTTTCTACAAAAATGCTCCAATATATTATTCACACTATGTATCTCTGTGTATTTTAAACTACAGTCTGGCAGCAAGCAAAAGTTTTTTTGATATTTACTCCTTCTTTTTGGTGATTCATGTAAATGCTTCTCAAATATACTAGAGTCCCCAGGAATTTCAAGCTGGATAAACTCTGAGCTCCAGTTGCTTTTCTTGGTTTATCTGTTACACAGTAATTTTGCATCCTCAAACGATGGGATCTTGTGCTCCATGCACTGGCATTCCCTTGGGTCCCAGCAGAGTACAAAGTGACATGTGTGATATTTAAACACAGTGAAGAGAGATCTCTTAGAAGCTTATTGTATCACTACCCTGAGACTCGATGATTCTTTTGTTGAGTCACTCTAATGCAGTGATTTCAAATGTCATTTGATAATGATCAAATTATTTAGATGGAAGTCAGCTTCATACAACATGCATGTCAAACATTTATACAGTACAGACACAGCTCTTTCAGTAAAGCTTAACTTCATTTGTTAGAGTAATTCTTCCCTTTCTACAGTGTCTATATTTAACCATGTGTGGGCACATTCTCCTATGGTTAACAGTGGCTTGGAGATTTGCCAGTTGCTTCAGGTTTTTCCAATGGATTGTTTCATGTGGCACTTGCTGCCTTCTCTGAAGGAAGAGACCATGAGAAAATAAGGGAGAAAACATACAATTTAGCTTTTATTCTTATATTAATGTATTTTTAAAAAAATATAATTATAGATGATTTTTCAAGCAAACCTAGGTAACTTAAAAGTCAATTTCTTTCAGTATTATCCAAATGCAAACAGTTTTTGTAACAGCTTTTAACCTATTGATGTATTTTATGTGGAAGTGTGCACCAGTATGACTCTTGAGAGCAAGCCTGCAGAGAAGGACTTGGGGGTACTGGTAGATGAAGAATTGGACATGAACTGATAAGGTATTACTTGCAGCCCAGAAGGCAAATTGTATCTTGAGCTGCATCAAAAGGAATGTGGCCAGCAGATCGAGGGAGGTGATTCTGCCCCTCTCCTCTGCTGTGCTCTGGTGAGACCCCACCTGGAGTCCTGTGTCCAACTCTGGAGTCCTCAGTACAGGAAAGACATGGACCTGTTGGAGAGTGGCCAGAGGAGCAACATGAAAATGATCAGAGGGCTGGAACAGCTCTGCTGTGAGGACAGGCTGAGAGAGTTGGGCTTGTTCAGGAGAAGAGAAGGCTCTGGGGACACCTTATTATGGCCTTTCAGTACTTAAAAGGAGCCTATAAGAAAGATGGGGAGAGACTTTCTAGCAGGGCCTGTTATGATAGCACAAGGGGTAATGGTTTTAAACTAAAGGATGGGAGATTCAGACTAGACATGAGGAAGAAATGTTTTACAATGAGGATGGAAAAGCACTGGCCCAGGTTGCCCAGAGAGGTGGTAGTTGCCCCATTCCTGGAGACATTCAAGGCCAGGCTGGATGGGGCTCTGAGCAACCTGATCTAGTTGAAGATGTCCCTGCTCATTGCAAGGGGTTGGACTAGATGACCTTTGAAAGTCCCTTCCATTCCTATTCTATGATTCTATAATGTTTGCTTTTATAGAGGCTGACTTTTTTCCTGTGAGGTGTAGGGCAGGCATTAAAGATTGACATGGTATAAGCCAATCCAAATGCTTTCTGCTCACGTTCCTAGCTCTTAGTCTTGCTTTAAACTTGGGTCAAAAGCATTCACACGGTGCTCAGAGATGGAGTTCAGGGTTTTTGCTGATGTACTGGGCTTCCCAGTCTGTCAGTAGGAGGCTGGACCTATGCTTACATGTTGTGTGAGTGCCTGAACACCTTCTCATCCCCTGGTAAACACTCTAATCCTGGCCTAGTCTGGGACTGGGAATGCTCTTGTGTGTAAACCAGGTGGGGAGGGCAGTTAGGTGATGAGAGAAAAAGCTTATCTTCATGCTTAGCTGACAGTGTAGGTGTTGCTGAACCAATTGGCTTGACTCTAGAGAACAGCTTTTGGCTTTGTTCCCCACTGAGCAATAAGATTTGTCCTTCATCTCTGAACTGGCCAAACTGGTTTTGAAAATGTGTGGTCTTTTGTGCTCTCTTCTTTCTGTATGAATCCAGTGAAATGCAGCTGCTCTGGTTTCAACCCTTGTCAGCCACAGAATAATGACAAATCTTCTGACAAGTTCTTTGCATTTAAATTCACATCAGCATTGCTATCAGGCACTAAGAACAACTGTATTTTTAGATACTTCCGTCAAGTCTGACATTGATGTGTCCTATCAGTTCATTGTCAGATTAGCCCTTTGATTTCTGTGGAATAATTTCCACATAACTTGCCTGGTGACCTTTTAGAAGAAAGGTAAAACAGAGAAAATAACCTGAAGAAATGTCTGGTCAGCTTCTTGGAGACTTTAATTTGGTGCTGCATCATGGTCACAACCTGTGCCGTTTAGAGCAAAATAACAGTGACTTACCATGTGGGTGGCATACCACATTGGTGGTGTGAGCCAGGAGCTTGCTTGAAAACACTGTGAGAGGTGCATGGTCCAGGCACACCCTGCTGTCCTGGGGCTGGTGGAAGGGCTGGGATGGGCCACTGTAGCTCAAGAGCTGAGAGAGCAGCACACTGCTCTAGGATTGTCAACTGCCCTGGGCTGCCTTATCTCCTCTGCTTTCTAAAAGGCAAAAAATGACAGACAGATAACCTTGGTATAGGACAGGGCTGTGCTGGTGTGGGTCTGTGAGGTGGCTAGCCTTAAGGAAATGGGTCACCTGAAGCACCTGCCTTGCTGCTCTTGCTGCAACTTGTTACTTTTAAAATCTTAGTGACCTTTAGCTGTGTGGTAGGAGTGAATATATAGTATTCAGGAAGGCTTAGAAGTTTGAATCTGAGACTCTGGCACATAATCTACTTCTTTAGAAGCAGAAAATGCAGGAATCTTGGCTTAAAAATTGGATTTGACACAGAAACCCTGCAAGAACATGGTTAGGATTATATGTTGAGAGATGAATTATTTAACCTGAGGGCAGCAAGAGAGGATTAGATATTTTAATTCCCTCCCTTTCCCTAATGACTGTACAGAGTGCTGACACTTGTTTGGCTTGAAGATGACCTGTATACTGAAGTGATTAGTATGTGTGCTGAATTTTTTAACACCTTTTACTGAGAACGAAGTGCTGTCTCACAAAACAAAGCACATTTTTCATGGGGTATGGTAGCAGTCTCATGATAATCAGGAGCATTATTGCTCAAATGGGACATGCAGCTTATGAAATGGCCTCACAGATTGTGAAATTTGGGACCTATCTGGTCAAGGCAGCTAGGTGATGATTTTCAATGCTTTCTCAAGTAAGATGACTGAAGAACATGAAAAATGTATGTCAGTAGGAATTGCTGTGGTTTAGCATTTAGGAATAGCCAGATACTTTGCTGCTGCACTTCAGATGATAACGTTAGCTACCTAATTTTAAAAACATACTTGTCAGTTTAGTTTTTCCTCAGAATTCTTACATGATAGGTAAATGAATGTACAGATGAGGCAAAAAAATTGCTATACATTACTAGGTGTTTATTTCTTAGAGGTCAATGTGTTTTGGTATGTTTCCAAATTAAATATGCAATTGTGCTTTTAAACACAGGAGAGTATTTTTCATCAAAAAGCGAAGGCCTGAATAGACATTTTTAATAAGCACATTACTTGTACAAACAGTTGCAATTAAAGTTTGCGCTCTCATAACTCATAATTTACTTGAATTGGAAATCAGCAAGGAAAGAAATTTCATTTCATTTATTTGGGTTTTTGATCCAGAATTATGCACTTGAGGGGTAAATTATTCAGGTGACCCATAGGTAGAATATGTTTGGAGCATTTTTAATTTTATTTTTTTTTTTAACTACAGGCTTATTGAATTTCTATGGGTAAGGGAAAGGTTGAATAAAAAACCATAAATAACGTTCCTTTCAGTTATTCCAGTGTAATTTGACCCACATCTCTGTATGACTGTAGTCATATGAATGTGAAAACTATCAGCTTTTTTAAAGCTACCTGTACTTAGATTTTGGTTTTAAACTACGCTATCTGCTTTGTTATTTTCTTTATCACACCAACAGAACGGGAATGTGCCACAGCATGGCTGCAGCCATGGCTTCCATATATTATTGTAAGGAGACAGCTGCTGTGGGACCGGAGTCAGCGTCTTGCGATGCTCTTCTACAGCTTCTCTTATTCTCCTTGTTACAGTATCAAACAAGGGCTCAGTGTCAGCTGATAGAGGATTCTCCTCAGAAGGATCTTGCGAGAGATCAAACAGCAGTGGAGGGTCATGATGGCTTACACCGTCCCCAAAACATGGGCAAATTCCTCTTCCAAAACAGGCCCCAGAAGCTTCTGGTTGGAATACTGGAGTAGCATAATGAGCTTTCCATATGGTTCCACCTGTCAGAGAAGAAGCACATATGAACAGCTTAATGGCATTAGGAGTCAGAGGAGACCCCGAAAGATTTGTCATTCCTAGGGCAAGCTTTTGTCGTGGTTGTCACGTACGGGTGAAAGGCCTTTTGGGAGCTGGCAGCTATTCAGAATGGTTTTTGGGCACACGTGAGCTTTGGATCATATACACTGTGCGGGTGGTCAGGCACAATATTTTGGGTAAAGAGGCAGTCTCTGCCGCTTTCTTGCATCCCTTTAAAACTCTATATGCCTCATGTGGGGAAAAATGTAGAATGTAGCCCCTGATTTCTAGGTGCAGGTACTCATAGGTGGTTCTTCTATTGGGTCTGTACATGCGAGCCAAGAAGAGCACCTCAGCAGAAACTGGTCACAGCTTCTTTCCATGCTTGCATTCCAGCACACTTTCAAATAGGATATAAATTGCAGACCATCAAAACTGTAAAATCTAGAGTCTAGTTTTTAAATTAACATGATGAAGGCAATTAATTTGCAGCTTTAGAGCTTGTACTTCATCAGGTTCTTGTACTGACCACTGAATAAGTGCAGGTCTGTAACTTGTAATGGAGAAATGACAAATGATTAGGACTAAATCTGAACGCAGTTCAATAGGAGCTTTTCCTTCCTTTTCCCTCCTCCTTTTACCCCATTCCTCACCTTGCATTTAGAAAGCACTACATTGAACTCAGAGGCAGGGACATGCCCAGCAAGAAGGCAGCAATTAGATGTCTGAAAAAGGGAGAGGAGAAGAAAGGGGACATTCAGCACTTGGAGCCACTTCTGTAATGTATTGAGCACAAGTAGCTGACAACTGCATTGTCCCTTGTGGCATGTTCTTTTTGATTCAATGGAATCAGCTGAACTGTCCTTCCTGCTCTTGTCCCTGGAGCTGCTCTTCATGACTGGGAGTCTGCAGCTTGATTCTTTTGTCTCTGTCATGTCACTACTGCTAGAACATATTTTGTTAATAAATAAAATTTAAAAACTTCTTAAGAGGTGAGAAGAAACAAATAACAGATACTAAGGCTCAGGTAATCTTTTAGCTTAAATTCTTCAGTTGTTGGCTGGATAGCTATGTATCTATTTATTTTCTCTCTGTAGTTTCCACATCCTACTAAGCTACACTTCTGTTCCTTTGTGGAGGCATGATGTCTCAATGGTTCTGAAATGTTTTGGCATAACACGTTTAGAAATGTTCAGATTTTAGATACCTGCATTTCTGAAGTTATTAGAGAAAGGGTGCAGTAGGTGGATTTCTCAAAGGAAAGAGGTTCACTTCCTGCTGGATAACTAAGGACAGGTATTCCTTAGCTCTGTTTGGGTGTGTGCTTCACTACTGGCTGGGATGTGCTCCAGGTCCTTCCACTTTTCCCTGTCTTTTGACTAAAAGAGCATTTGTCTTGTGACAAAAATACGAGCATCTACTGTCATATCAGGGTTCCTCGAGCATGGGATTTAGGTCTTACATCTGTGGTCAGGTAGCATGGATATGTGTTAGGAGGAGTTAAACAGGAGGTCCCTAACATTCTGTGATTCTGTGGTATTCGCTGGGCCATATGCCTCTGATTAGCTGGCTCTAGTCAGAGAGCTACTGTGATTTTGCTGAAATAACCATTTAATAGATAAATACACCATGGGCAGGTAGACTTACCTAGCTACACATAGGAATTTGTGACCAATGTTCAGAAAAAAACTCCACAAAATAATTACTTATTCTTTTCCATAAACAGTTCAGCTGAATTCTTCATAACTTAAACACTGTAGGGCAGTTCAGAGAAGTGAGTGTAGAGTGTCTGAGGAGAATTGTTCTGATTCTGCAAAATTTTAACATTCACTTTTCACAGCTGCAAATAATTACTGGGGTTGCAGCGTGGGAGAGAGCCAGGTCCTTGTTAGTTCATTCTGAAGGATACAGTGAGGCTGATTGTAATTAACCTGTGTTGGTGAGCTGAGCAGACAGCTGGCTTAGAGCAGGATAAAAGAGGAAAAAAAAAAAAAAAAAGGTGTTAGAAATCAGTGCTGATGAAAGCAGCAGGGGTTTCAGTCATCTCCAGGAAGCAAAGAGGGATATGCAATTTGCTACTGAAGTAGCTCTGTCAGAATTTGAAGGATGCGTGTGAATTTTAGGGCAACATGTTAATGTAATATCTCCAAGGGAAAGGAAGCCTACTTCTTCAATCCAAACATCTCTCAAACCCATCTGGTAACAATCAGTCAGTTTAACGAGCAGAAAGAAATGAACTGTCACTAATAAGCCTTATTGTGCTGTGGTAAAGGACTGTTTAACATATAGACAAAGGATTCTTCTGGCTTCATTGAAGGGCTTAATTGATGAGTCCTGCTGGGGAAACATCAGGACACAATGGCTTCATATCTAGCCTGTCCAACAGATAGAAGTAAACAGGCAATAAATATGTAATATGAACGTGATATACTTGTAAATGAGCTAAAACAGACTAAAAAGTCTGTCAGCCCAGTCAGAAGTAATGGCAGCTGGAGCAAAGAATCAGAATTTCTGGCTTGGCTTTAAGTTGAGCCCCATGGTAATATTTGGTTAGCCAGTCTTTCCTATGCAGAACATCGCATTGTTTTCAACCCCCATGTCATGAGCATTTGTGGCTCAATGGGAAAAACTGCAGAAAGGCATGCACAGGAGATGTAGCTGTGCTTACGGTTTCATGAGAAGACAAACTACACCTTACATCTGCACTTTGTATCTGTGCTCATGTTACAGGTAGTGTGAGCTCTTTTAGAAATTGACCCGTAGAGAAGAATAGTTATCGATGGCTTGACATCCAGGCTGTAGCTGTCTGAGGGTGTTTTACTGAGGGCTAGCTCTTTACTGGTCCAATTTACACAAAATCTTTTAGTGATTAGAGCATATTAGGTATGATCCTGGAGCCTATACTATGGTTTAGTTTAAGCTAAATTCATGATATTTGAGTCCATACCACTATGGAACCCAAAGCACAGTGAGGGAGTAGGTTCAAGAAGGACCTGCTTTAAAGCACACCTCTGATCTGAACTAATATTGCAATGTAGACAAACCTTCTATGACCTAGGAGAACAAGAGATGGAGAGGATGAGAACAACAGTCCTTTAATCTGAAAAGCAGTTCTTCGAACTCATCCCATGATGGGGTATGCATTTAGTGTTTCACTGAAGTGCAGCATGACTCCTAGTAGGAATTTTCTCCAGGAATTGCTGCAGTAAGAAAAAGCTTTCTCTACCCAGGAAAAAAAACATACATTACAATGAAGTAAAGAGATGTCTCTAAGAATAGTGATGGCATAATAGATGTGAGCTTCTGATGGCTGTTCTGCTTTAGCTGATGCAAAGAGGCGAATGGGCTCGGGGTTAGATGTGATCAAGCCTGGAGCTACTGACAGATCTGGTGTGGGGCTCGCTTGCCACCAGCCTGTGTCAGGTGAACCGATCTCTCACTTCTCCAGTGGCAGCTCTAAGAGCTGGACTCTTTGCTGTCTCAAGCTCCCTGGTGTGCTGAGTATTAGATAAAGGGGGAGAGAAATTCAAAGTGGTGACCCTCACGTTTCTGCCAAGTGTAGGCTGTTGTGGGCTCCACGGGCGGAAGAGCCAAGGAGTT